>NW_027514713.1:737500-1475000 GCF_048772815.1 Callospermophilus lateralis | reverse complement strand
CATTGTTTTGATTATAGTACCTCTGCAATAATTCTTGAAATCATGTTTTCTAAGTTTCTAATTTTGTAAATATTGTTTTGACTATTCTAGTGCTTCTGTTTTTCCAATAAAATTTAGAAATGCTTGTCAATTAAAAAAAATAACCTACAAAAATTTTGATTGAGTTTGTGGTGAATCTATAGGTCAATTTTGGGAAGATTGAGTCCTGGGGTGGTAGCTCAAAGATAGAGCACTTGTCTAGCATGTGCGAGGCCCTGGGTTCGATCCTCAGCACCACATAAAAATAAATAAATAAAATAAAGTTATTGTGTGCAACTAAAAAATAAATATCTTAAAAATCTTTTGGGAAAATTGATATCTTACTCTTAAAAATAGGTCTCTTATCTGTGAACATTGGCTGTCTCTCCATTCATTTGTATATTTTCTATGTCTTTTAGCTGTGTTTTATAATTTTCAATGTAGAGATCTTTCACTTCTCTCTTTAGATTATTTGCAATAGCTTGATTTTGCTTAATTTAAACTATAACATTATTTTAAGTTTTTTAAAATTTATTTAGTTGTAGATGAACACACAGTATCTTTATTTATTTTTATGTGATGGTGAGGATTCAACCCAGTGCCTCAGTTATAGGAGGCAAGCACTTTACCACTGAGCTACATCCTCACCCCCTATTTTAAGCTTTTTATTAATGATATTTAAAAGAAGCTGTACCTTATACTCATTTTTTACTACTATCTTTAAATGTTTTGAATGTAGGTCAGGATTTCCTCTTCTGCTGGGCTTGGGCTTTAGTGTGCTATTGAGTGAGGATCAGGAGATCCCTTTGTATTTTTCAGCCCAGCCGCCAGCCTGGGAGAGTTCAGCATGCTCTGCAGTCCTGCTGTCAGTTTATTATGTAGTGTGTTAGTCCCTCAGCTGGCTTCTGTACCTTAGCAGTTCTCTTAATGTCCAAATACTCCTGAGTCTGACATTCTTAGGGCTACTGCATGGTACCTGTGAAGAACTGAAGGACTACAGAAGGGTTCCTCTCCACTCATCTGCCCCATCCCCTGCTTTAAGTAGGTGCCTGTCTTGCAGTGGAGAAGGCTCTGTAGGTCTTTCTCAATTTGGCTGCTCTGCCTGCAACACACTTCAGCACTTGGTGAAGGCTTGTGGAACTCAACCTGTGACTAGTTCTCCTTGGAATTCTAATTTTAGATGAAGCCTATAAAAGTCCCTTAATCATGTAGTTGATTACCCTGAGCCTGAGCTATAGCAGGTTCTTGTTCCTCTTGTTGTGTCTCCAGGTATGAGAGCAGCTATAGCTCTATGTGTACTTAGTCAGGGCGCATCACTTTCTAGAATTCATTCAATTCAAGTGTCTTTGCATCATTTAGCTCTCTGAAAAATCTGTGAATGTACTGAAATATGGAAGTGTAATGTAAAGTTTTATAAAATATTCACTTAAAATGCATAGAGAAGAAACTAATTTTCTTAATACATTTGTCCCTGTCTTGGTAAAAGTATTTGGTGTATTGCTTGTAATATGTGAGCTTATTGGTAATATGTTTGTAATATGTGAACTCAAGAAATTTAGATAGCATTCTTAGGTGCAATTTTTTTTTTGTACTGGGGACTTAAACCTGAATGTTCAGTAGAACTACATCCCAGCACTTCTTATTTTTTATTTTGAAACTGTGTCTCACTAAGTTGCCTAGGGCCTCACTAAGTTGCTGAGACTGTCTTTGAACTTTCTATCCTCCTTCCTGAGCCTCCTGAATTGCTGGGATTATAGGTGTGCAACACTGTGTGCAGCCTTAGGTGGACTTTCAGACCCCATCCAACTTCATTTTCTTTGTTCTTTTTTGTGAGCAGCATTTCCTAAAAATGTGCTGCAAAATGTATGTAGAACTTCCTAAGTTTAAGAGATTTGAAAGCATAATGCTAGTTGCATGTAGAAAACAATTTGTTTAATGCTTGGCTTGTGAAAAGCGGAAGATATTACATAGTTTGATGAGTCAGTAAATCTAGTTACATGACTGTTCAAATTATGAATTTCAAAGAAGTGCTAGTAGGTAGAGTGTGTTGTTTAAGGAACTCACATTTTAACATTGTACAGGGAACAAATAGCTCTCCAGAAGATAGATGATTACTATGATAATTATGATTAATTTTGGGGGTGGTGCCAGGAATTGAACCCAGGTTCACTCAACCACTGAGCCACAGCTTCAGCCCATTTTATGTTGTATTTATTTTTTAAAAATTTATTTATTTATTTTAATTAGGTATATATGACAGCAGAATGCATTTTGATTCATTGTACACAATTGCAGTTACACTTTACATTTCTATGGTTGTATACGATTTAGTGTCACACCTTATGTGCAGTCATACATATACCTAAGATAATGATATCCATCTCTTTCCACTATCTTTCCTGCCACCACACATTCTCGCTCCCCTCCCTCCCCTTTGCCCAAAGTTTCTCCATTTTCCCCATACCTCCCCCATCCCCATAATGGATCAGCATCCATGTATCAGAGAGAATATTCGGCCTTTGGTTTTTTGGGATTGGCTTACTTCGCTTAGCATGATATTCTGCAACTTCATCCATTTACCTGCAAATGCTATAATTTTATTCTCTTAATGCTGTGTAATATTCCATTGTGTATATATACCACAGTTTCTTTATCCATTCGACTATCGAAGGGCATCTAGGTTGCTTCCACAGTTTAGCTTTTGTGAATTGAGCTGCTATGAACATTGATGTGGCTGCATTACTGTAGTATGCTGATTTTAAGTTTTTTGGGTACAGACCAAAGAGTGGTTTGTGAATCAACTTAACAGAAGAGGTGAAAGACTTCTACAATTAAAACTACAGAACAATAAGGAAGGAAATTGAAGACTTAGAAGATGGAAAGATCTCCCATGCTCTTGGATAGGCAACATTAATATTATCAAAATGTCTGTACTACCCAAAGTGCTTTACAGATTCAATGTGATTCCAATTAAAATCCTGAGGTCATTCCTTATAGAAATAAAAAGAGCAATCATGAAATTTATTTGAAAAATAAGAGACCCAGAATAGCTAAAGCAAGAAGAGTGCAGCAGGAGGTATTACAATACCAGACCTTACTCTATACTATAAAGTTTTAGTAACAAAAATGGCATTGTGTATGTTTTATTTTGAAACCCAGTTTGCTGAGTTGTTTGAACTTGTGATCCTCCTGCCTTAGCCTCCTGAGCTGCTGGGATTACAGGCATATAAAACTATGCTTGGCTAATTATGATTAATTTGTATCATTGACTTCATTGGTCTGTTTCAAAGAAGAGTTTTATATTATTTTTAATTAACTCATACATTGTTTTTAAGACTTTTAAAGACTCTTTTCATGGTTTGAGGTTTATCCTACCTATATAGTAAACTCTTTTTATGTTCCTATATTTCTCTGTAAAAATTTCTTAATTCACACAATGGAATACTATTCTGCATTAAAAGAGAATTAAATCATGGCATTTGCAGGTAAATAGATGGAGTTGGAGAATATAATGCTAAGTGAAGTTAGCCAATCCCCCAAAACCAATGTGGAATGTTTTCTCTGACATAAGGATGTTGATTCATAATGGGATTGGGGGGGAGCATGGAAGGATTAGACGAACTTTCGATAGAGTAAATGGGGGGAGGAGGGGAGGAGGTATGGGTGTAGGAAAGACGTGAAATAAGATGGACATTATTATCCTAAGTACATGTATGAAAACATGAATGGTGTGACTTTGTGTACAACCAGAGCTATGAAAATTTGTGCTCTATATGTATCATATGAATTGCAATGCATTCTGCTGTTATATATAACAAATTAGAATAAATAATAATAATAAAAAAGTAACATGAAGAATCCCCTCCCCCCAGAATTTCTTAATATGGTAATTTCTGATTAAAATTGTGACTTTTTAATATCTAAATTCCTCAAAAGACATAAGATCATTGAGGTGGGGAGGGGACACCTTTCCTGGTGAAACTAGTGAGTAGTATGTTAACCAGGAAAACTTTAGCCAGCCCCTGGTAATGGCTGAAACTTGTTAAGTAGAAGTAGGTGCTCAATGGCATTGTGTTTTTTAAAGTAATCTTCTTAACTTACATGCTGTAATTAAGATGAGACGAAAGGATTTCTGGAGAATCTTTTTCTATAGGCATCATTCTGTTTCAGAAACCCAAGGTTACTCAAATTCTGTAATTTTTTTTTTTCAATGAGAAAGTCAGTTCAACCAGTCTTGTTAGTCTTACAGAAGAAATTTTAAAAATTTCTCTGCTGCCTCAGGCAGGCATCGAATCCAGGCTGTTTGACTCATTTCCTGGTTATTTCACATTGGAGGAGTTACTTAACCTCTGTGAGACTCAGTTTCTTCATTGCTAAAAAGAAGCTAAAATGACTTCCACCTTCACAGGATTATTGAGGATTAATTGAGATAGTTTGTATAGCTGGTAAAGAAATGAGCACATTGTAATCTTTACTATGACTAATTATGTTAGAGCAAGTTGGAATAGTCAACTTACTATTAATTTTATTTTATTAATTACTTAATTTTTCTGTAGCTGCTTTTCTTGCTTTTTCTATTCATCTAATAAGGCTGGGGCTTGCTTATTTATTTATTTATTTATTTATTTATTTATTTATTTATTTTGGGGGTGCTGGGGATAGATCCCAGCACTTTAAGAACTGTACTACTGAGATAAATCCTCAGTCTAATTTTTACAAAAAAAATTGATAAAAATCATAAAATTTTTCATATTAATGGGGTGTCATCTGATATTCAATATGGGTAGTTATTTCTTGGCCATTCATTTATGTGTTTTCTTTTTTAAAAAAAATTATTTATTTTTTTTAGGTATAGATGGACACAACACAGTGCCTTTATTTTAATGTGGTGCTGAGGATGGAACCAAGGTCCCACTCATACTAGGCGAGCGCTGTACAACTGAGCCATGATCTCAGCCCCCATTTATGTGTTTTCATTTGCCTGTTTAGTGATTGTGTGTGAATCTACTCTACCCTCCTTACTGACTGTGTCTCTGTTGAAAATTCAAAATTTTTTGTTTTTGGCCACTAATAAAAGGACCATGTCAACTTATTTGAACTATTCTATTTAGTTTAGATTTGCAACTTCATAGTGATGAAACAATTTCTTGATGAAAATAAGTTTTAATATTCTCTTTAAATTAGTAATTTCATAAAAATATACACAATGTTTTTTATTTCTGAATTCATATACTCTCAAGCATGGACTTTTGGTATCAGGAGGTTTTCATTTATTTATGTCACTTCAGAATAAGAATTCTAAACCAAGCATGATCACATCTCATTCTCAATTTACATGTAGAAAATAAGAAATGAATCACTATTTACTATTACTATTAATGCTATTTACTAGTAATAAGTTTTGATGACTTCCCTTAATTTGGTATGTAGAACAGAAGGGTATTTTAATGAGATAAGAAACAAAACAAATGAAATAGCTATGCATCTGTTCATTAGTTGGTGTTTTAAAAAATAATTTTTAGAAATAGAAAAGACATTCCCTGGATAAGTGCTTATTAATTGATATTATTTTTGAGTGGATTGAGTTTTCCCTGCTGATTCAGGTACTGCTTTGGCAAGATTAGATCTGTTGATGTTTTTTCCTCCAACTCTGCCATCCCCTGTCCTTCCCAGTAAATGGCTCCAGTTTTCACTAAGTTGCTCAGACCAAAAATTTAGGAGGCAACCTTGCTTTTTCTCTTTCCCTTACAAGTCTACATGAGTCTACCTGCAAATCCTTCCAACAATAACTTCAAAACACATGCAGACCACTTATCATTTTAGCCACACACAGCATCATCTCTACTTGTCTTATTTCAATTGAAACCCAGTTGGTCTCCTCCATGGTCAGTCTCTATTCAGTAGTGGGAATAATCTTTTGACCAACTCCTCTGCTTACAGCCCTTTAATGGCTTCTCATCACACTGAGAATAAAATGCCAAGTCCTTACCGTGACCCCTTCGGCCCTCTGTCAGTTGTCCTTGTCTAACTGTTAGTTGCTTTTACCAATTCTCTCCTCCTCCCTCGAGTCATGCCTTCCACACTTGGTGTCTGCACATGCCCTTCCTTCCTTAACTCCAGTTGCTGGTACCTTTGTCCACTATTCCTGAAATTCCCTTCAATGTCTCTTCTCAAGTGATAATTCTTTAGAGAAGGCTTCTCCAGCTGTCAGATCCTCATCCTTTCCCATTAACTTGCTTTCTTTATTTTTTCCAAATGTTTACCACCACCTAATCTTACATCCTCCATTTAGTGATTTATTTTTTTATACCAGTGATTGAACCCAGGGGTGTTTATCACCTGAGTACATCCCCAGCCCCTTTTATTTATTATTTTATGACAGGATCTTGCTGAGTTGCTGAGGACCATGCTGAGTTTCTGAGGCTGGCTTTGAACTCATGATCCTCCTGCCTCAGCCTCCTGAGCCGCTAGGCTTACAAATGTGTACCACTGTGCTCCACAATTTATACATCTTTTGCATGCTCCTTGAGGGCAGGTAACTGGACTTTCCATCATCACTTACCAGTTCCCAGACAGAGCCTGGCATAGAAAGAATGAATACACAATGACTGCCTTAAACAATGAGAGTATTGCTCCTTTTGATCTATGACAAGGGGTAAAATGGTTCAGATACTTCAGGACATATGCATTAGTCCTGATATATCTGTAGACACTCACTTCTAATATATCTGAGGATATATTATTGCATATATATTTTGTAATTAATTTATTCCATAATCCTTTTGATCAGAATATATGATTTTTCAGCGGACATGGAGGGAACAGCTCATAAGCAGTTTTCAGGTCCTGTAAGCTCTTGTGTGAACAGCTTACTCCCATGCAGAGGGTAAGAGGAGCCTCATCTAGCAGGCAAGGATCTGAAATTAGTTTTGCCTTCCTGGAACATCAGGTATCCTGGGATGGGAAGAGGTCCCAATTTCACCCCTGAGCTGTAGGCCACCAATCTGTCTCCATAGTGTCCATCTGGTCTCTAAAATTAGATTCTACCCTTCTCCAATGTTTTATTCTAGCTCTTAAGAGCAGATCAGGGCCTCAAACCTTAATCAGTCTGCACTGGGAAAAGATAATACTAATAATACTACTAATAATATTCTATTAGCTATTAACCCCTTGTTCACACCCATCTTACCTTCATTCTTCTTCAAGCAAGCATGTAATTCCTGTCAACATCAGCCCAGTGACCAGATGCAATCTGCTTCTTTCTCCCTGAATAGAGTACTATTACTGTTGCCTGGAGTCTATTTTCAGAGGTGCTTAGGGCCTCCAGTCCACACTCCTAAAGATTGAGTCTTGTTCAGATTAGGCTTCAGTTTACCATATTCTATTACATATTATGTGCATTTACAGGTTTCAGACTCTGAAGATAATTGCCCTAAACCAGAATAATGATCATACTCAGCCTAGGGACCATTTCATTTGCATCCCCAAATGGCTGCTGCTTGTGAACTTAAAATTTTGCAGGTCCTATTTAGACAAGAAACTATTGCTGCTAGGAGATATTTGCCTTTTTGCAGCAGTTAAGCAAATCTGTTGTATCTTTGTGGCTATGTTCAGACATGAGCTATGTATTTCCCGAATGCATAAGCAATGACCTTCTATAGGTTGTTAGTATAGTTTTTAGAAAGCAAATTTTGAATAATAAATTATGAATGTCTTTAAAACAGATAAAACATAATTTACATATTGATGCATGCTCAATACCTGTTCCTCTTAGTTGGAGATTAATGCTATTAATGATGACTTGCTGTGTGGATATTGTACAAAATCATGATTCTCCTTGAAAGTATTACTTCAGAGATTGTGTCATTAATGAAAATAATGGCTAAATTGTGTTATGTGCATGTATAAATATGGCATAATATATTCCACTATTATGTTTAATTATTATGCACCAATAAATAAATAAAATAAAATATCACTAATCTATGCCAAACTAAGTAGTTAGTTTTATTAGGTGGTAGAAGAGATGGTACCCTTGTATATGTCAGTAAATAAATTTTTTAAAAAATACTTCATAGGCTCCTAATAAATTTTTAAGTGTTTAAAAAAATAAAAAACAAAAATAATGAAAACAGCATCCAACAAGTGTTTTTAATGATAAAAAGAAAATACAAATGAATTAGTAACAGAAAACACTTATATATTGATCCTGGATATGCCAGTTACTTTACATGTATTAATTTATTTAATTCTTACAGCAAGTTGATAGGGATAGAAGCCATATTAATTTGCAACTGTCTCAGAGGAGTAAAGTTAACTAGTATTTGGCAGAGTTGGAATTGAACCCAGAGAGCTAAAGTGTTTTTTTTTTTTTTTTTTGGTCCTGGGGATTGAATCCAGGGGCACTTTAATAATGAGCACATCCCCAGCTCTTTTAAAAATTTTGTTTTGATACAGGGTCTTGTTAAGTTGCTTATGATCTCACTAACTTGCTTAGGCTGGCCTCAAACTTGGGATCCTCCTGCCTCAGCCTTTTGTGTTGCTGAACTTATAGGCATGCACCACCCTGGCCAGAGTTTGAGCTTTTAAAAATCAGTTTTATCTTTTGTTCTATTTTAGTCAGATCTACAAATTGGATTGCTTATTTTTCCAACACCTGGCATTCTTTCTCTACTGGTTTGAAATGCTTTCTGTTTCAAATACTGAATCCCTACCACCTGGGATGTTTCCAGGGCATCTTAATGCCTTTGATGTTTTGTATATAAATTATCCCAAAGATAACCATTTCAATTATCATACATTAATTCTTTTTAGGAATAGAGAATGAGTAGAATTAAGAAGGAAGGGGAAAAAATATAGACTAAGAAACAGGCAGCATATTGAATGAAGAAAATAAAGACAATCTTTGATCATGAGAAAAGGTGAGGAAGGGATATATGAAGTTAGAAGGAGCCAGAGGGTATTGACCTGTGTTATAGTTGTGGGTTTTCAGGAAAAGAGTAGGGAATTTTAGAAGTCAGTTTTAAAGAACCAGTAACGTAGGTACCTAAATTTCTCAGGTATAAAACTTAGAGGCAAAGTGGATAGTAAATTTCAAGAATAAAAAAGGTCCTTTTATTAATTGGAGCAAACATCTATCATGAAGTCATTTGAAAATCCTCTCTCTGTCCCTCACAGGATTGGGAAGTGAGTTGGAGTAGAGGGAGAGGAAAGAGGGCTTCACATTGCCCTACTGATTCATTTCTTTGGCTTGTTTTCCAGCATCAAATACTTTTCCTTCCCCCTCTGCTAACATTTCCTTTTCATGGGAACCAAATTCTTGAATAAGAACTTGAACAGGAATAGTGTTCTGCACTTTAAATTTAGAAAATGAACCATTTTCTGTGCTAGAGAAAAGTCTGTGTCTGAGAACATTATCTCTATAGTGTACTTCGTACTTCCCGCTTTGCCTTTTCTTTCATTGTGCTGTGTTATTTATCTGCTATCCATGTAAATTTCTGACCAGCACAATATGAAGTATTATATCACAGCCACAATAGTCCACTGACATCTCAGTATAAATATTTCTGTAAAAATAAAAATAAGGCTGTGTTGCCAATGTCTTACTAAGGAAAAACAATTCACAAATATGTCAATGTAAGTTTGTGAACTACTTTTAGATATCCATTTTCTTCCATGATGATTACCATCTGACACTGTGCAACACACTTTTATGTGAAATACCACCAGAATAATTATGGGGTACTTTAATTCTCTTTATTTCTGTGTGTGTGTTTTTTTCTCTTTCTTTTTTAACCTCATTAAAGGTTTATTGTTTTCTTCCAATGTTAAGTGCCTTTACAAAAGTAATGATTTGTCAGACATAAAGGAATACATTTTGTTTTAATTTTTGTAAACCAGTCTGAGCAATTGTCACTGTGTCATTGTTCTTTGGATGCTAAATAGAGAAGAACAAAGGCAATTTCCAGACTAGTGGTCATGCATTGTTTCTGAATAGGCCATCTGAGATTGGCCTGTCATATTCATTCAATCAGCCTATGTGATTCTCATCTAAACTTAGACCTTGTAGCATCTCACTAAAATAAAAGCTGTGCTCTAGCTGTGCTTCATGTATGTTACCCAATTTTTATTAGTACTCTGTACCCTAAGACCTGTCAAGGATTTAGGAGGCAGACATCAATCTCTGTGAGATCTTTTAGTTTGATCCTGATTTTTCCCCCCTCACTTCCACTCTTGGTGAATTTCCAAATTTATGGAATGTTGAAAAATTAAATGTATGAATAGAAAGGTTGATATGTATACACAATTTGGGGGGGACAAGTTGGAATCCAATACATTGTGAAAGATCCAATATTTTAGACCACACACAGCCTCTGATTTAGAATGGTTTGATTTGGGAGTTTTTGATTTAACAATTGTGTATTCAATAGAAATCATACTTTGAATTTCAAATTTGAATCATTTCCCTGGTAGTGCTGTGCCCTCTGGTTCTCTCACCATGCTGGGCAGTGACCTTGAGCCCAGCTCCCAGGCAGCCAAATGAACCTCTGTGATTGATCATGAGGGACAACAACTCATACTGTACAAAGGACCTTGTTGTAAGCAAGGATGTTCTGTACGTTTGGTCTACGAAATAATTTTTGACTTATGATATTTTCAAATTTACATTGGGTTTGTCAACACGTGACCCCCTCCATAAATTGAGGATATTCTGTAAATTTTGTAAAATTTTCCACCAGAGGTCTGAATTATGTTTGTTTTGATATTAAGGAATTATCCAAAAGTAAGAGTCCCTTAGATTGATTTGGTATTAACAGAGGAGCAGAGAAGAGAAAGCAGTGGATTTCCCTTGTAAGTTTGTTCTTTTCAGTGTTAGGATTAAGAAATATTGCTGTAGATGTAGATAGTGATGGTAGTGGCAGGAGCAGAAATACCAGCTATCACTTTTTTGGGCTCCTGGCTGTGTCTTTGTACTGTGCCAAGTGCCAACTACAAAGACCTCCATGTAATCCTCTCCATCTTTTTGAAGCAGCTATTATTACTAACCTGAAATAGTAGGTGAGGAATCTGAGACTCAGAGCCCTTGGTATTTCATAAATGTTTACCACAGAACAAATTGCCACCCCCAGGAGACATCTGTGTTTATGTATGTGTTGGATGAATATTTCCAGGTGTGTTGGGGGAGAGGTAGAGTAAATTTTGAAGGGCTTCCAAAGAGTCTTCTTCACTTTCTTCCATTGAATTCTCCCTAGACTTTCATGTATCCATGGCTGTTCTGGAAAGAGACATTAATCACCCCAGACAATATAGGGAACACAGGATCTTCATGAATCAAATGATCCTTCAAATGAATATACTAAGCAGGGGTTATTGCCAACAAGTTGCCTCATTACAAACACAGTTTAAAATAAATAACAAGAAGTTGTTCCAATCCTTGTGTAAACTAGGCATATGCACGCCTGTCAGAGATGACTCTAGCAAATATCACTTCTAAGGGTTAACATCCCACTTAATATTAGATTCTTTGGGAAAGTAAAAGTTAAGTAAAATAGGCCCCAATTTTTGCAGGTTATTTTTGAGTTTTTAATGTCTTCCCTCTCATCATGGGAGTGCTTTTTCACTTAAACACTTTAAATTTATGTGTCATTTTAAAACTTAGAACTCTGGAATAATCAGTACTAAAAAATTGTAAGAGCAAAGAACCTTAGCAAAGACTCAAGATTGTGATTACAGAAAAATGAGCAAAGCAGGCTTTGCATTAATAAAAAGAAAACAATATTAATGTGTGATTGCATGCCATTTAACATTAAACTTTGATATAGAGTTAATAGGAAATAGTGGTGACTGTGGCAAACTAAAGTGAATATGTTACCCCCTTAGCTCTAGCCTGCTACTGTTGAGGCTTATAGATAAGCCCCATCCTGGGTTTCTCTAGGTGAAACCCAGGATGAAAATTCAGAGACTGTTATTTTGACTCTATGTGAATGCTTCCCTCCCCTCCAGTTTAAATGGTAGAAGTTAAGTCAATATTTTAATTGCATTGTGCTATGTTTAGAAATACCTTCATTGTTTTTGACCTCTACATTAGAGTTTGTGGTTTTAGGACAATGGAAAGTTAAATGCCCTATTAAAATAATATTTTTGCAGGTTGAGTTGTGAGATGAATTTATAGGAATTGAATTTGCAGAAAACAAAAACAAATTTAAAAAAGTTAAACAAAACCAACAACAATAACAAAAGACACACTTAAGAAAAGTTTGCATTTTTGTAGTATTTTACTATAGGCATCTCAATGTTTCCCAATTTTCACTTTGACTTTTAACAATCTCATGCATAGCTGTAATTTTTAATGTTTTGGATTTCTCTTTCATCTTTTCCAACTTCAATGTTCACTTTTTCAGTCATCTATTAAATGTCTTTAAAATTTGTGTCTTATATAAAATATACCTGTCATGTGGACAAATGGTGAATTTTTTTCTCCTGAAAACTTCTGAAGTTTTGTTACATTTATTTTTTGTCTTTTTGAGGTGAAAGAGACTACACTACAAATGTTTTAATTGTCTTTGAATCCTGGCTAAGGGAGTCTTTAAAAATTTAAAGAATGAGATAAAAATTTATCTTTGCCCAGCTTCTGAGATGAATGAGTTTTAGTTGATCTGAGAAGGAGTAAAACATCTTTTGTGGGAAATTGAGCAGATATTAAAAGTAACAGTGACACAAGTCCCTATAATTGTGAATCATAATGACCATCATAGTCTTTCACTGGGGGTTTGGCCTGCAGTCTTTTGTGGGCAGTTATTTGAGTAACCCAGGTGTGATCGTTCAATGGCTTGCAGAGAAGTGAATACCCTTGAGGGCGGGTCTTAAGTGCTACTGAATAACTAACAAGTGATTTATTATCCATACATTGTTGCTATTTTGTATGGATGGAGCCTTGTTATGACAGCTGAAGGACCAGTGAATGACTCTTCCAAAGATGAAAAGATGCTGCCTGTGTTCTGTAGGGATCTGTGGTCTGGTGGGAAGCAGGAGTGCAAACCAATATTATTTTATAACAACTGCTTAGTGTGTCTGAGTGGGAAAGACACTGCTCACCACACTAGAGTGCACAGGGAAGTCTTGCACAACAAAAAAATTACTCAGCTCCAAATGTTAGTGGTGTCAGGATCCAGATATGCTGCCACATGTGGTGGAAAAGGAGATGATGTGCTGTCCTGTTCCAAGTTGCTCATGCGTATTTGGGAAGATGATATACCAGGGAAATTAATTATTTGGATTGCCCAACCTCTAGAACAGTGAGTAACAAATTTCTATTCTTTATAAATTACCCAAGTTAAGCTGTTTTGTCATAGAAGTTTGTTTGGATAAGACAGTCCTTAGGGGCCTGGTAAAGATGTCTACATTATATTCTTTGCAGGTAGGGATACTTTGAAGATTTTATGCTGGATAGTCAGGCTGCTTTACATTTTCAAAAATGATCATTGACAATTGCATAGATAAAAGTTTTAGGGAGATGGGAATAGAGTCTAGAAGTTAATAATAAGAAGTCTAAAACCTATGGTAAAATAATTATAAGACTATTTTGAGTTGGCCATTTTCATGAGTTTGCAATTTTTGTTATTTTCTTGCCAAAAATGAGATGGAAGAATACTGGTATCCTTTTCTTTGGGGGTAATCAGGAAATGGAGAGGGAGCCTAGGGCTTCCCCTCACACTGAGTCTTAGGTATACAGCAGGGGCCAGACTAGGAAAGACATAGGGAAGGAGAGCAAATAAAGCTGACTTGTGTGAGAAATGATGCTTGGGACATGGCAAGAGAAAGGTTGAGTTCAATGAAATGGTAGCCTTGAGTGGCGCAGATTTATGGTGATGAATCTTGAGCATTAAATATGGAATTACTATAAGAGTTCTCAAATATTTTGTTTTTCAAGTTATTATAGTGAAGTTATTACACAGTTTTAGCACTTAACTTATTTTTGTCTCATATATTTTAGGCAAGTGCTTTACTACTGAGGTGCATCCTGTCCCATTTGTTTTTATTTTTTTAGCTAGGGTCTCTCTAGGTTGCCCAGGGTAGCCTTGAACTTGCAATCTTCTCTCAATTTCCTCAGTAGCTAGAATCACAGGCATGTGCCACTGTGCCTGGACTAACCTTCTTACCTACTAATATACCAGATGATTTACTATTTATTATACATCTGGCTTATTCCCCCAGAATAGAAGCAGGGACTTTTGGCTATTTTCTTCATTAGTATGTCCCATATGCCTAGACCAGTGCTTCCCCAGGAGTAGTTTGCAGACGTTGGGCATTTTGTGAAAACGTTTCAGGAGATACACAAGGTCAAAACCATTTTCAAAGCAATGCTGTGGACTTGCTTTTCTTTTTTTATTATTCTGACATGTGCAATGGTGGTGCAAAGGCAATGGTGCATAAAACACTGATTGTTTAGTGTGAATCAAAACAGTGGCATGGACCTTTACTGAAAGTAGTTACTGTGGACTTTACTGTCACCCACTTGTAAGGGGTAAGGGGAGAGACAGTTTTGCTTAAGAATATTCTTGCTAAAACTGTAAAGATGAGTTTTATTAAAACCTTGGCTGTAGAGCACATCGTTTTTAATATCCTGTGTATCCAGAAGTGCTTCTGTTGCTTGTCCAAGTATGATGATGGTCTCCAGGAAAAGAACTGTGTGTCGGCTTGAGTAACTAGGAACATCATATTTACTTGAAATCATAGTTTGCAGGACAAACTATGGTTACTATTTCAGAGTATTTGGGCATTTGGCAGACATTTCCTCAAAAAAAAAGTTTTGAAAGAGAGTCTGTCACTTCAAGGAAAACAACTGATACTGTTGATGATAATAGAATTCAAGCTCTTAAGTTAATTTGGGGTTTGGAAAATTTGTGTTCGTCTCTGTGAGCTTGACAGCTTTCTAATACATAATGACTTTTCTGATTAGCTGACTATGGTATTAATAAGTGTGATAAATTCCTTTCATTATTTGATGAAGTATGACACTATTTGGAAGATAGCTATAATTCTCAGTGAATCAATGCTGCATAAAATATTATAAAAAGCCACACATGGTTGAAGTTATCCCTTCAACATGCAAGATAGACCAATGGATTTTAATGTAACTGTATGAAAATTTAACAGATATTATTTCCAATTCCATACTACTAGTGACTTTTAAGAAACTGCTATTTACTGAGTTTTGGCATTGCATGGAGCAATAATACCCATAATTGAATAAGTTATAACAAGGAACATACTCTTCCATTTTTGAACTATTTTGTGCAATGGGGTGTATTTTCTTCATATAGTTCTATCAAAAGCACATATGATAACAAATCAAATCAGAGCATTCATGAGAATTCAGCGAAGCACTGAAGAAATTTTCAAATATTTAAAATAATATACTTTTCATTGAAATTTTAATTATTAACTTCAAAATAAATTTATAAATGAATGAATGAATGAATGAATAATTATTTTAAAAATCCTCACATTTAATTTCCGATATATTAAGCAGTCTTCAAGTGGTCAATTCCTGTATATTTTTTATTTCACTGGATTTTTTACACTGTTGAGTAGTTAACCACTGCCTTGTTCTCAAAGCTCTCTATTTTCCTGGTTCTTGTGACACCATCTTCTTCTTAAGCCTGTTATTACCTTCTTTGGTTTCATTTCTTCTGCCCTGGCTTCTAAATGTGATTGCCCTAAGATTCTCTCTTGGGGTCCTTTATCTTTTCCATTTATACACTTTCTCCAGTGGACAGGGGTTGGTTGTCTCTTCTTTTTTCTCTTTCCCTGGGTTATATGTTCATGCTAGTGACACTCTTTATCTTCAGTCCTGATCTCCCTCACAGAACTGCTCCGATTGGTACAGCCAACTCCTGGCTTGGGATCTCCGTATTGGTGTCCAGTAAACATCTCACACTCAACATGGCCACAATGAACTCTGATTCTCTCATCCCAAACCCTTCTCCTGTATCAGTCTTTACCGTTCCAATAAAATGGCAGTACATGATTAAGGCAAATTCAATGGCAAGTTTTTTCATTTATTAAGACTTTATTTTTTTCTCAGGAAAAAAGTCAATCTTTTAAAGAACTGTGATGTGATGATATTAACTTAAATTCAAAAAGATAAAAGGAAAATACAGTTTATTTTTATTTTAAATTTGTTTTTCTAAAATGAATGTACTTTTTTTATTTCTATATCAGTGTAGCCCCTTTGAAATTTTCCCTTTCTGCCATTGCATATAATATGTTATCTCTGTCCACACTAAATAGTCATATTTCCTAGATGATAGGGTATTGGTAAGATGATTCTGAATGTAGAATATGTATAGGAAAAATAATGATTAGTGCCTATATGACATTGTGAAACTCATATTGGCATCATGTGTCTAGAATCCAAAATGTAAAATCTGTTGGACTTTTGAGAGTGATCTGTTATGTGTGCCTCTTATGGTTTGTGTAAGAAGTGTCTCCCCACAACTTGTGTGTTGAAGGCTAAGTCCTCAGTGCAGCAGTGTTCAGAGGTGGGATTTTGGGAAATGATTGGATCACGAGGTATCTGACTTCATCTATGGATTAATTCATTGATAACTGAATGCACTATTGGGAGTTAGTGGAAACTGTAGTGGTTGGGGGAAGTAGATCACTGGGTTTGTGCCCTTGGGGACTATGTCTTGTCCCTGGTCTTTTCCCCCCACTCTTTATTTTCCACCCGCTCTCTCTGCTTGCTGGCCATTGTGAGCTGAGCAACTCTCTTCTACCATGACCTTCCTCCATGATGATCTGCCTCACCTCATGCTCAGAGCAATAAATGGAAAAAAGTTGCAAACCAGGAGCTATAATAAACCTTTACTTCTTTAAGATTTTAACGTCTGGTATTTTGGTCATAGCAATGAAAAACTGGCTAACAGTGCTGGATTGATACAGTATGGGGAAGGAAAAAATTGAGGGAGACTAATTAGAACATTATAATGATAAGAAAATTGTATTTGGAGAATGAAATTTTTGCATGTCATGGCCTTACTATTGAACTAGCAGCAGCACAGATGTACAAACAAGGAGAAAAGAGATTGCTGTCATCTTCCTCTTCTTTCTTAATGAGTTTCCTCCTCCTTTTGACCTCTCAGTAGCAAATTGGTGACATTTTTAGGGTTATGAAATTTTGATCAGCACATTTAATTTAACATGTGCTTTTATCAAATATATGATAAAAGGAAAACAATTTCTGTTCTCTGAGTGGGAAAAAGGTGGCTCATGACTGGAATGGTACCTAGGAAGTTGTTGAATGGGCCACTGTTAGAGGAATGCTGGAGTACTGAGTGTATTGCTGTAACACCTGTGGGTTGAAAAGTCCTTGGAGTGGCACCTGCCAGCCTCACTTACTCCAAATTTCACATCCAATCATATTTCAACCACCTATCTCTGTATTTCTCAAGCCTTCCAAGATGATCATGACCAGTGTGTAGTCCAAGTTGTAATTTTCATGGGGTGGGGTGGAAGGCAATCCTTGGTCAGGGACCCAAAAGCCCCACAAGGTTGAATATGAAGGTGATGGACAAAGATAACCATTACTTGAGTTCAGAGTCAGAATGAAATAAACGGACCTGTTTTCCCCATTAAGAGTCACATATGTGCCCCTCTAAGCCTTGTTTTTTTTTTTTCCATCTGGAAGAATAAACATTAGAGATTGTCCATCAAAAGGTGGTCCCTTGACCAATATGCAAGTCACTGAGGAGTCCTGCTCATAGTGCAGATTCCTGAGTTGTAAACTAGTCTGCTGAATCAGGCCTTCAAGGACTAGGGTTAGGAATCTACATTTAGGAGAAACTCTCTAAGTTTTAAATACAATATAGAGTTTGAGAATCACTGGCATTAACAGCTGTTTTCCAATGTTTATTTTCCCATATACTTGTTTCAAAATGAAGATTGTCTAATTCTAATGAAATTGTGCACAAGCGATAATAAATGAATGCAGACAGAAAACAGTGTATAAAATCCCTCATATATATATATATTTGTCTAGATTACTAGTGCTTCCTTGATTGATATGAAGATTAAATGCCCAATTGCCAGAGACTGAAATAACTCTGTGGATACTGTTTGTTAAAGGGTGGTTCTGAAAACATGTATTTATTTTTGTTTTCAGGAAGAAAGACTTAAACATTTTCTAAAAAATGTCAACAGTTTTTATGATTGTGCATTTCCAGTAAAACATCTAAATCTGCCTTCAATGTTGTATAAAATGAAGCCCTTAGGAAAAATAAATGCTTGGTCAGAGATGCTAGCATGTTCCAGGTTTCCTTATATATACAGTTTAACAAAATATTTCATAATGTCCTGGAGGATAAGAAATTTAAAAAATTGTCAGATAAAGATGTGGTGTACCTTATTAGTTTGTATGTTCCCTTTTAACTTACATTTTGACTCAACTTTGTAGCTTTAAAATTTTTGATTTCATAATGTGACTGAGTTCTATTTATGAAGAAGGGGTTTATAATTGCAGAGGTGAAGTTTAAATTCTACTTGCACGAGAGGTTACCTGTTGACTGTGCGATCAATGTAAAATGTAAACTAGGCAAATAAACCATCCATGTTATTTTAAGACTAAATAAAAAGATCTAAAGAGAATATCTGGTATAAGCCCCTGGAAAATACTCAAGAAAAGCAAAACTAAAATTAAAAATTAAACAGAATAAAACCAATTAAAATGGTACTCAAGAATAATTTTCCATGGTCATTTATGATAACTTCAGATAATAGTTCAACAATTGTATCACATATTTTCAATAAAAATAAAGGTTACAGCTAATACTTATTCATTGTATTTAATTTAGCTGATGATAAAGAGTTGGGGCTAATAGTGGTTTTTTGCATCTTATTTTTGTTAGGTACTAGGAATTGAGCCTAGGGGTACTTTCCCCCTGAGCTACATCTCCAGCCTTTTTAAAATTTTTTGATTTTGAGATAAGGTCGGGCTAAGTTGCTGAGATGATTTGAACTTGGTATCCTCCTGTGTCAATCTCCCAAGTTGTTGGGATTATAGACTGGGGCAACTAGTTTTGAAATGTCTTTATAGTTATAGAATCTGAAAGGTGAATTGGTAGAATCAGAAATATGGATGATGTTGATGCTTATGCTAGAATTGAGTTCTTGAGGGCTCATTTGTTTGATTTCTTTTTAATGTTTTTTTTTTAACAAAACACATGTTATGCTGAATATTTTGAAAATAAGGTGCACAAAGGCCACCTTCCTACCACATGTAGGAAACTGCTGTTTTCATTTTGGTATATATGCTACCTATTTTTTTCAGTATGAATAGACACATTATACATGTCTGTAGATATACATATATATTAGGTGTGCTACTTAATACATGGGTTTCACCAGAAAATATTTTAAGAATATCTGTCCTATATACACATTTGCATATGTGTTTACATGTAGTTTTCTTCACATTTCATTTTTTTAATGGTGCTGGGATTGAATCCAAGGCCTTCTGCATGCAAGGCAAGCACCCTACCAACTGAGCTACATCCTCAGTCCCTTCACATTCCATTTATGGTTGTACTTTTGTCATAACTACAAAAGTATCATTTGTATATACTGTATTGTATTTAATGATTCCCTTATTGATAGACCTTTCAATAGTTTCCAGTATTTCTCCTTTTCTAATCAATGTTCTGACCCCTCAACGCATACCCTGCTTTTGTTTTTTGGTAGTAGGAATTGAACTCAGGGGCACTCAACCACTGAACCACATCCCCAGCCCTATTTTGTATTTTATTTAGACACAGGGTCTCACTAAGTTGCATAGCTCCTTAGCATTGCTGAAGCTGGCTTTGAACTGGTGATCCTCCTGTCTCAGCATCATGAACTCCTGGATTGTAGGTGAGCGCCACCGTGCCAGGCTCTGAAACCCATTGTCTGAATATTTTTAGGATTAATTTATAGAAGTAGGATTTCTAGATTTAAAAAATGCCCTTTTAAATTTTTGAGAAAGGTCTGGGGATGTGCCTCATTAGTAAAGTGCTTGCTCAGCATGCACAAAGCCCTGGGTTCAATGCCTACATCCTAAAAAGAAAGAAAAAGAAAAAGAAAACCCTTTAAGATATATTCAAATTGTCCTTAGAAATATGTAGCAATCATAATTTTGGAACATTATGAGCAATTGTTGGCTGTGTTAATCTCTTAAGTCTTTGTAAGTTTTTATTAATCTCCTAAATCTTAGTAAATATAACCTACTAAAGATATGATTCTTGCCTTAGGTTTTTGTTTGTTTGATGAGATAGCCTGAGGTTCTCCTATGCTTCTGTATCACCCTAGTAGTTGATGTCCTGTACAGTCCTGTCCTGTCCTGACTTGCAGGTGGTGGCAAACTTCTTAGACAAGGGAAGGAATGAATTATTTTTGGTGGTGGTTCTGGGATTGGACCCAGGGACTCTTGCTTATGCTTTACCACTAAGCAACATTCCCAGGCTCTGGATGACCTTACCTGGTCACTATATAGTTAATAAATGATGTTTTGAGGGTATAAACCAGATTTGCTAAATGGAATGTCTCCTTTTCCTTGTCTTTTAAAACTTTGTTTTTAAAGCTCAATATCAATCAATCATTATGCTCTATTTAGGTATCAGTCAAAGCTTAATGGCCACTGAGAAGACTCTATCCCCTCCCTTCCACAATCTGGGGATGGAAGCCAGGCCATTGAGCATGCCAGTCAAGCTGTCTACCTCTGAGATACATCCTGAGCTTGAGTCTGGATCTTTGAAATACTATTGTGCTCATCTATCAACCACAGGGAAATGAAGAGCTCTGACCTGAACCCAGAAATTTAAATTCTGGCTTTCTAAAAGTGTGTTGTATGGGGTGGAAGTGAGGAAAGGAAGTTCTTTCATTCCATTTAGAACCTGAAAATGGTTATTAGAAAGGATGTGTGTGTGTGTGTGTGTGTGTGTGTGTGTGTGTGTGTGTGTATCTATCTATTTCTGACTCTCTAAGTTCTAAGGGAGTCACCTCAGAATTCCTGGCTCTTTTTTTTATCAGAAATACTATTTTTTTTTATTAGATTTTGGTCTCTTTGTACTTTGCAATGCTTACACATTTAGGAAACACCTGGCCCTAAATATTTACTTCAGAACTTAGAAAGCCTGATGGATAAATTTAATTCATATATATTTGATCATTTTTGGCTCTGTTCGACATCATAAAAGGAGTTTGATTCTCAGGTAAAGAGCAACGCACCAGGATTTGACATATGGTAACAAAACTGTTTTCGGCACCCGTCAAAGCTTAGTGGCCAACATTTTACTCAACTATTGGATTTTTGAGCTTTGTTTTTTTTTTTGTAAAAAATGAATTGAATCTTGATCAACAGCCAGTCATTTTTATGAACCTTCTGTTCCCTTCATAACGTCTTTTCTTGTTTCATGCAGGCATTCTTACATATAATGAGCCAGTGTGCTGCAGCAAAGGTGGACAAGAATGTAACAGAAGAAACTGTGAAGGTGAGGGGGTGCAGAGGGCATGAGTTCCCCATAGATAAGGTGGTCCCTGTGGGATGCTTTTTCAGGACCTTCAATGTGACTGTGGTTCTATTCTAAGTTCCTGTGCCAGTCATTTGCATTGGTAATGGTATGAAAAGGTGTAATTAGGGTTTGGATAAAGGGAGGTCAAGAATAGGGCACATAGGGCATAGAGAATTTTTTTTTTTCAAATCAAGATCTTAGAGACATTTGCAAAGAGAAAGGAAAAAAAAATTCTAAGAAATACGACTAAGAACTTCAAGTTCTAGGAGAGGGAGGAAGTCGAGGGAGGTGTCAGATGATTGCTAGATGTTGTTCAAGAAGGCAGGCGTGGGCAAATGCGACTTCCTGTCTCTGTGATAGCTAAAGAATTCAAACCTGGATATTTTACTGTGGTTCATCAGAGAAAGTCCATATGATATCTTTAAGTCAGACATAAACATATAAATATTTTCTTTTAAAATGTAGGAAAAGGGTGCTGGGGATGGAGCTCAATGGTAGAGGCCCTGGGTTTCATTCCCAGCAAAACACACACACACACAAAACACCACACACACACAAACACACACACACACACACACTAATGAAGAAAAAATTGTGAAGAAAAGAAAAAGGATAGCAAATGAAAACTAATTATACTATAGTGATTATTTAAATTGTATAAATTTCAGAGGATATTTTAGGTTCTTCTGACCCCATTTCCTCAAAATTTAAACATCTTTCTTTTATTTTTTATTTATGCATTACAATTATACACAATGTTGCCATTGTTACATATTTATACATGCACATAACATTTAATTGGACCCATTAACTCTAGGTTTCATCTATCATATTGAACTCTGTTAACTCTGAGTGATTTGGGCTCTATTCTCAATATAAATTATGTCAAGAAAATATATTAATGAGAAGCACAGTTACATTGACTCTTTTCCTTTCTGTGGGGAAATGAACAATTTCTGTGCAATTTTATCATTCCATCAAGTGCACTTCCTCACAAGTGCAGGGCAGAGCCTGTACTTAGAATGTCTTATTACTGACATTATGGGAAAACTTTTCTCAGTGAATATGTATGTCTTTTTAGGAAGAATAAATGCTAGTCTGTGACATTTATTCTATTATTTTTGCAATATCTAGGAAAGGAGTTTCCCAAAAATTTTTACTGACATAGCAGTTAGAGGGAGCTGAAAATTTTGAAGGTCCATGTTTTCCAGATGATATAAAAATATAACTTTACATGAATTTTAATTTAACTAATATGAAACTAGGGATAAAAATAGAAAGGAAATTGGCTGGTCAGGTAACAAACTTCATATTGAATGGTCTTCAGAATGTTCCTTTCACACTCTTGCCCATGGTTACCATATCACACTTTCTGGTAATTTAAAGAACCTATAAAATCAGATAATGGCGTATAAAACCAGATTCTTGTGTATACATTTAAGTGCCATTGAAAAGACATATGCCATTTTCTGGGTCTAGATGCTTTTAGAGAATACCAGAATCAAAATATGTCTTGCAAAAGCTGATTTTTTCTTCTTCTAGGCATTCAGATGGATATAGTTGAAAGAAGATAAAAGGTTATGAGGCAAATAATGATCTATTGACAGCAAAGTTGCGGATTATTGCTAGGCTTTTATATGTTTGCTTAATTTAAGATGACAGAATTTTTGTGATGCTGTGAGTGAAAATACTAGGCAATTTTGAATCAAATACACAAAATATTTCCACCATTTACATGTTTGTCACTTTCACATATTTTTAAAAACTTCAAGACAATCTTGGCACCTAATTGGATATACACAGTATTCAATATGAAAGAACAAATGTAGGTGCAGCTATTCATTTTGGATATTTTGGAAGGAAAATATGTGTATCCATTTGATGGTGGATTTTTCTGGGAGGTGATGTGCTTTGGTTCTAAACCAGTGAAAACTTTGAGGTACCCTGTCAAGGACCATGTTACTGGCCATATTGATTTTCTGATCATAGTACAATCTTTTTTTTTTTTTTTTTTTTTTTAAAGAGAGAGTGAGAGAGAGGGGGAGAGAGAGAGAATTTTAATATTTTTTTTTTTTTTTTTTTAGTATTTGGCGGACACAACATCTTTGTTGGTATGTGGTGCTGAGGATCGAACCCGGGCCGCACACATGCCAGACGAGCGCGCTACCGCTAGAGCCACATCCCCAGCCATAGTAAAATCTTTTTAGTCTCTGGCAGATAATTTGCTGCTGTACTGCTGTTCCCTGCAGCTTGAGGAAGGGAGAAATAGTTCAGTTTGAAAGGATTAAGAGAAAGGATAAAAATTATAGGCTGCCTGTTAAAATACCCTGATAGTATGTAAGTGTTTTTCAAAAGTAGAGTAGAGTGAGTCACGTTTTACCAGAAAAGCACAGTCGTGTTTCAGTATGATTAGAAAAAGGTAAAGATTTTTTTCCTTAGTGTCAGTCAGCTAGTGTAATGAGCATTATTGATTAAAATGTTAGGATCAATAAAGATTTAAAGTTACAGTAGAGGAGACCTTACAGAGGAGAAAAAGGTTATGGTCTGTTGAGTAGGGAGGCAATTGAATGCTTTGTAGAAAATTGATTTCTTAAACTTGAACTGTCAGTTACTCTGCTTGGCCTTCATCAGCATGGATTCTTCTGCAGAATTTGCACAGAAAACAATATGCATTCCTATAAGACTCATACACTAAATATTCGTGAACATCATGTACAATGAAAAGTTCATTATTTAAGGTTTTCCAAAGAATTCTCCATATATATATATATATATATATATATATATATATATATATATATAATTTATGTTTTACATATATATAAATATATATAAAAATATATACATATTCATATTTTGTCAGATTCTATTATTTAAACAGTAATGTTTTAAATCTCTTTTTTTCTCAACTCATCAGTATCAAAATCTACCAAACATATTGGACTTTTTGTGCTACAGCCTCATAACCAAGGATCAGGAGTTAGATATTCCTTACACAGAAGCAATTCCACTGTTATTTGTTTGTTGCTTATTACTGTTCTTTATAGAAGAAAATACTGGACTGATCTGGAAAAAAATACATGAGTAGGATACCAAATCATACAGGGGTCAGTGCCAGAGTGGAGAAAAGACTGTAATCAAACTATCAACAAGTCAAGAAAGGAAGTAAAATCCACTAATCCACTAATACAAATTTTAGGGAAAACATCTCAACATAATGAGCATTTGTTTTTGAAAGTGTGTACAAAAATAACCCTAAACAATCCAGAGGCCAGTACCTGAAAATAGTAACAAGTAAACATGGGCTTTAATGGGTGCTGTGGAGAAAATGTGGAAAGGTATAAAAAAAAAAGGCTTAAGTGGAAGGAAAAGAACAAAGGCTGACAAGTTCCCTCACTTCTGGTTAGGACACATTTCTCAGGGCTATTCTTGCATTATATTTCCATATAACTAATTTAAATTTCTTTTAAAATTTTTACAAATAATGTTTTAGATTGGGTCCAAAAAATAATTTTTTAAAATCAAACTTGAACTTAGTGAAACAGTGAATTTCACTGCTTATTTTTCTAAGATATTTGTGCATGCATTTAAATGCAATAACTATCAATATGTAGAAATGAATGATAAACATTACAAATTCATTTCTTCTAAGTTGCATAAAATATCAATAAAAATAATAGTTAATTATAAAAGTTATTTAAATGCCTTTGGAGGAGCTCTTTTGCAAACAACTCATTATAGGTTCGTTTCAATTTTGAATTCTTAGTTTTGACTCTATAACCTGTTTTCAGGTATTCTGGATAGAGAAATCAGTAGTTCATGGTCTAGCCCTTTGATTCTGGAGAGAGAAATCAGTGGTTCATTGTCTATCCCTTTGATTTGGTGGATTTCTGATCTTGTAATCAATAGTTCACACTGTCTGGAAGAGTGTTTTAGAAACCAGTGTGTTCTCACTTCCTCATTCCTCGGCACACAGGTGCACCCTGAGTGTAACACTGGAGCAAGCCATCATTCTAGCCAGGAGCCATGGGCTGCCACCTCGCTACATTATGCAGGCTACAGATGTGATGCAGAACCAGATGAGTCTAATGCTTGTTTAGGGGAATTTTAGAACTCCCTGTGTTTGAAGGTTCCTTTGTTCATTCATCAGGTCAGGTGTCTGACTGATGCCTTGGTGTTTAGGGCACTTTTCCAGACACATGACTTGGTAAGGTAAGTCGTGGGTGAGAAGCAATCCCGTGGGATGAGAACTTGGTACAGACTCTTAGGTAAGGGTTCTCCAATAATTTTGGGCAACCATGGAAAAAGGAGGTCTATGCAATAATCTCAAGGAGAAAAGGGAATCGGCTATGAAAATAGACAGGAATGGACTAGGGGCTTGTGTAAGGGACAAGATAAAGGACATTTGGAATTTTCTGGAAGTTGTAGGTGATTTAGTAAACCTTGAAGAATGGATTGAGAGAGGGACAGGCAAAAAGAGATGGAAAAAATTTAGCAATATGTTTACTCATTACATACTTCTGGTGATCTCTCAGACTTCCATGCTATGCTAAGAAGTATATGTTTTATTTCAAGGATAAAGTGCTGACTTCAAATTTTGCTTTAGAGAATGAATAAACAGCCTTTGGGCTGTGTTTAGGTCACTGGAATACTCATAGTTGAGAATGTACTCTCTGAATTAATAGAATAAACTTTGTATGCCATCACCCAGTAGCTTTTTTAAAGAGTAATAGCTTAGTTTTTATCTTAGTTTTTAACATTTAAAATTCTTAAAAAAAATAAAAAAATTAACTAATTTCAGTTTTCTAATTAGGAAATGGGCTTAATCTAGAAGAAAAGGCAACCTACAGAATGACAAAAAATCAAAAGATACTAGTTTTTTGTTAGTTAGTTTGTTTGTTTTTTACTTTATTCTATCACTTTTAAGCTACCACAATAGCAAAACTCTTTATTTGCTGCTTTGGTTCAAGTTGTCCAGTGATAGTGAGTGATTAATTTTTAAGGTATGCATTTGCAATTATGACTGCTTGTATTTACCAAAGATTTAGTGTATAACTCCTAAGGAGACACATATATCCCTCTGGGCTTGCTCCCAAGATTACAGTACAGAATGACAACCAAGCCAATGAAAAAAATCAACAAAAGATTACCACTGAGCTCGCACCTGCGCTGTAGAGATCAGGAACAGTGAGGGCATATATATGACACTTCTGGGTAAGAACCCAAGAACCGAAGATTGACAACCAAGATCTTAGAAGGTCAAAGGATTTACTGAGTAAAGGTTAGTTCTAGCAGAAGTATGGGATAAACTGTTGTCCAGCTGCAAAGGACAAACATAGATGCAAACTGCCAGAGGGTTCAGGAAGAATTTTTGGAGAGTAAATATGCAAATTATCTTTTAAAAAGTAAATCAAAATAAACTTATGATTAGTCACATTAGAATTGTATTTGCATCGTTAATTTTATTGTATTGTGTCTCTCTTAGAGTACCAGGTTCCAGGATTGGGTTCTGGAAAAGGAATACTAGTGGGGAAAATATAGAACTGGAATAAGATGTGCCATATAGTTAATTGTATTGTACCAATACAGTTCCTGGTTTTTATCATTGTACTGTGATTAAGTAAAGGGTAAACATTAGGAAAAAATGATGAAGCATGAAGAAAAATCTCTGTTCCATTTTTATAAATTTTCTCTAAATCTAAAATTACTTTAAAGTGGAAAGTTTTAGCTACTCAATTGGAATTCTTTAATCCGTCCTGTCTTTTGTCACAAGTACCACTACCATGAATGTTTCCCTATATGCCTTTGTATTAGATCCATCTTAAGAGATTGGGTTTTTTAGGTTTCTTTTTAAAATTTTCTCCCTTTTTCTCTTCCCTTGACTTAGTTCAGTATTTGGAAGCTGGAATATTTCAGTTTCTTTTTTTAATGTATATTTTTAGTTGTAGATAGACACAATACTTTTATTTATTTTTATGTGTTTTGAGGATCCAACCCAGTGCTTTACTTGGCTAGGCAAGCACTCTACCACTGAGCCACAACCCCAGCTTCAATTTCGCAGTTTCTTAAGCACCCTTCCTTTACCTATGCCCAGCCAAAAACTCTGCTGTATGGTTCTCTATAGTAACTGATTTCCATTAGGAACTGGACAGTAATTATAACTTTACTCATGAACTTGACCAGTTTTAGAAAGTTTTTTATTCATGATGATCATTTTTGACTGGTGCTCTGGCACATGCCTATAATCCCAGCAATTCAGGAGGCTGAGGCAGGAGGATTTCACGTTTAAAGTCTGCTTCAGCAACTTAACAAGGACCTAAGCAACTCAGTGAGACCTTCTCTCTAAATAAAATACACAAAATGTATTGGAGATAGCTTAGTTGTTGAGTGCCTCTGGGTTCAATCTCTGGTCCCAAAACCAAAGAAAAGAAGAAGATCATATTTAAACTATGAACTTTGAGATAAAATTCTTAAACTTCAGAGATCCATATTGATGAGGCTTTTCCAGGAATTGCTTTAGAACTATTTCAGAAAGCCTTTTCTTGCTAAATATTATTAAGTTTAAAATAGTCAACTATTTAGCTAAAAAAAATAGGTGCCTGACTGTAACAGGACTGTGATTTCTGTTCCAAGAAGGTGGTGGAACAGCAGGTATTTATACTTAATTGTTTCCTATTTTCAGCATTTGAAGTTATTAATTATTGAGTCTAAAAATAAAGATATAGATGGGATGTTGAACAGGAAGCTGTTAAACTTATTTGAATGGTTCAGATGTCTTTAGAAATAATTATTAATCATTTTGAACAGCATAGCATATTTTTTTTTATTTCCCCCCTTTGCCACTGGGAATTGAACCCAGGGGATCTACAACTGAGGCATACCCCCACTTCTTGTTATTTTTTACTTAGAAACAAGGTCTCCTAATTTGTTTAAATCTTTGGCAAATTTCTGAGTCTGACCTTGAACTTGGTGTCCTCCTGGCTCAGCCTCCTGAATCACTGGGAATACATGTGTATACCCCCATGCACAGCCTTACAAAACCTTCATGCCATATTTTGATTCTTAAAAGCATTAATTTCAAAGATGTTCAGGTGCTGATTTCTCTTAGTCCTTAGCCAGTCTCTCTTGATGTTAAATATATTGTTGGAATAAGTATTCTACATTCAGATATTAATGATATTTAAATAAATAGTAATACAATTTAGAGCTAAAAGTGATTTTCCTGACTTCAGAGAGCAAGAGTTCAGAACACAGCAAAGAATTTGGAAGTGAGAGACTGGACCCCTCGATCAGCTCCAAGAAAAGTAAATCCCTGCCTTCTCTTTCCAGAGGGTTCAGCAGCTTTTGTTCTGCATGACTAATATACCTACTTTAGGATATGCCCACTATCATTCTTATAGTATTCCTGGGAATTGACCTCATAAACACCCAGTAACTAAATGTGATTAGGGATAAATGATCATAATTAAATGGATACCCTCCTATTTTGCACATTCCATTATGAATTTTAAAAAAATCCACATGGATAATACTAACAATTTTAATCCAGCTGGGCCAATAACCAAGATGCCATTTTCATTTATTCTTCTATTATCATTCATATTCTTTCTTCTTTTGGGATTGTCTTTCCTATCTGTGTCTATATAGAAGGCTCCTACTTAACCCACAAAATCTACTTTAGTTATCATCTCCTTCTAGTAGTCTTGTTTGTGTTCCTTTTCTCTTGTTGTCCTAGGTATCTTGTATATTGCTGTATGATAGCCCTTATGTTATTATATTATGCTGTGGTATTTTGTTAACATGTTTCTGTGCCCAACCTGAGTAAGAGTTTTCAGGAGTCAGTATGGATTTTAAATTTTATTCCTTTGATCACCATAGACATGCAATATCTAAACTGATTTCAAGAACACTTGAATGAGTAAGCATATTAACAGGGCTATTGTCTGAGATGCTAAATATTCACAGTTCATGCACCATCATAAGAAAGGACACCAGTCTACTTTTAAGACAAATGAACATAGTTAGCATCCACAGAAAAAATGTTTTCCTCTCAGTTTCCCTGGCGATTAGGGTAGGCAGTCATCTATCTTGGAGTGGGACAAAGCTAACTAATTTCTTCTACATTCAATTGGTTTTATACATTTGCCTTTGGACAGGAAGTAGTCTCCTGCAAACACTGTCATAGACAAGACACTTTTTTATTTGTTTTTATTTGCAGCACCATTACCAGAGCAAGAATGAAGACTGGAGCATTTGTGAAGTTATAGTTTATTCTGAAAAACTACATGGGAAGTGAAATTTCTTTAAAAAGAAAAAACATATCCCCCACCCGGAAATGGATGGAGCATTCATTTTATAGTTGCATTTCTTTTTAGTGCTAACTCCTAACTCTGTTTAATTCTTGTCTTGTTATCATTATCATCCATATTTGATTAGATTACAATCTACCAGTTTCTATTGCTGAAGAATCACTTCTCATAAGCATTGTCTCCTCAATGCCTTGAGCAGACATGGTATATTATATAACAGAGCCACTGAAGTGTAAAAATCTCAATAAAAAAAAATGACAAGATAATGGTTCACATGATGTTTTTAGCTAGATCTTATAAGAACTAATAAACAGTGGGTTTGGGATAAGACTTTAGCATCCTGATCAATAAGCCAATATGCAAGCCGAACACAAGAAAAGCAATGGATGAACTCACTTTCTTCTTTATTGGTTTATGTAATACTTGAAATGAAGCACAATAAAATTAGCCTGCTATAAAGTTAAAATAATAACCCTGAGAGAGAGAGAGATTAAGAGTAATTTTAAAAATGGATTTTATTTACTCTTTTATTCATTCTACAAGCATATATTTAGGACCCAAGAAATGCAGCCCACTCTGTTATGCCTCATGAAAAATGTAAAACTGAAATAGAAGTAGCTCTGGCCCTCAAGGAGCTTTTAGTTAAGTAGGCTTAGTGAGTAAAACATCATTGTAAACAAAGGTGGAATGTGAGAAGCTGTCCTTGGAGGGTGCAAAGAGAATTCTGAGCACAGAAGGCTGGGATTCCTCCTCAGCTGGAACAGCACCCCATCCTCAAAGGCAGTGAGTTGAAAGACACATTTGCCTCTCAAGCTCAGACCACCCAAAGGCAAAGCTAGGGTAGTGTTTCTGGAAGGTACCTTCACAAAAGTCTAGTGTGCTCTCTCTGCCTGAGATGGTCTTTGGTTCAAATCCCCCGCCCATCTACATCATAGTACACTACATGTGATAATAACTGTGACACAAACCAAGCATAAATTATCATGAGAACATGGAAGAATCCTGCCCAGCCAAAGGAGGGAGAAGGAAGGTCACAGAATGCTCCTGGTCTAGACATGGGGGCCCAGAGAAAACATCACATTCTGCAAACCATACTTTAGTCTGTGTGACTGACAGTTGAAAGTGATTTAAGAATAATGTAAAGCAAAGCTGGAGATGCAGGCAGGGGCCAGACCAGAAAGAGACATACCAGAAATACTGAAGAGTTTTCATCTTAACTTGAAGACAATAGGGCAGCATCAACAATCTTCCTACTTGGAAGAAGATCTGACTTTTAGAATTCATCTCAGGTGATATTAGAAGGGTCTATTTCTAAGACTGAAGATAGAACTTTGAAAGGGACTATTGAGAACCCTGATGGAAGGGTGGATTAGAACAATGCTTAGAAGGCAGACTTATTAGTCTTTGGACACAAATTGAATGAAGATAAATAGGGGAATGGAGTATTCCAGAGTGACTATAAAACCTTTGACTTGGGTAATAAAGGGTTTTTGGTTATTGCCCCTGAGATAGTGGATCACAGGGACTTCCATGTGGTTTTATTAGTGGGCAGTTCAACACATTGGTCCAAAGCCAAGGAGAGGCAAATAGGTGGAGCTGTGGTTCTATGAGTCATCAATATTTAGAAAGTCAGTGAGGATATAGAAGTAAATTTTATTGCCATGGTGAGTGGATAACAGATGAGAGAAGATCCAGAACCCACCAGAGAAATGCCAATAGTGAAGAGAAAGCAAAGGAACAGGAGTGACAGTCAAAGGAGAGCAATTGGAAATGTGGAAGTAAAATAGGAGCTGGTTGTTCTGGAATTCAAAAAAGGAGAAAGTGGCTGTGGTCACACCATAGAAAGAGTGAATGTAATAATTTTGGCAATCAGAATGCTAGAGAGGAGTGTTAGGGTTTAATAGTGCTGAGGTAGGTTGGTTCTGAGTAGTGACAACGGAAAGTCTACTCCTGGGAGCAGGTTTCCTGGACATCTTGGCTTCATCACATTTTGCATACTCCCCCTCTAGGAATCATTGTCTGAAACGTGTCAGAAACTACTTTTGGTTTTAGGATATCAAGGTGGATGAGAAGCTTTCCATGTGCTCCAGGCGCTTGCAGTCCAATAGAATGGAAAATAAAAATAGATTTGGGCGATTAATGAATGTATTTTGATTGAATGGTGCTGAAGTAGGGGTTAAGGGCAGACTTCCTCTCTTTGGTTTCCTCATTTGCAAAGCAATTGTCAAATTTTCATCAACAACCAAATATGACACTCCAGATGTCAGATCACTAGTTGTGGCATATTGGCCTTGCTTTCTGTTACAGAAAATCCAGAAGTATTTTGCTGTAAAGACTTTATTTGTGTAATGGGAAGACCACATCATACTATAGTGGTTAAAAATGAAGAAAAGAAGAAAAGTGATTTTGAGGAATCCCAGATTCTGCTATATGATCTTAGTGAAGTCTTCGTTTTTTGAGATTCTATTTTCCAATCTGTAGGATAAAGACAATTGTCTTGAGATAGAGTACCATTGGTACAAGAACCTCAGATGAGGCATTTACGTTGTCGTCTCTATTAATAAATGTTATATTTTTTCCCATATTGAAAGATAAAGAGTGTGGGCTGGGGTTGTGGCTCAGTGGTAGAGCGCTCACCTAGCACGTGAGAGGCTCTGTGTTTTATTCTCAGCATCACATATAAATAAATAAATAAGATAAAGGTATTATGTCCAACTACAACTACAACTAAAAAATAAATATTAAAAAAAGAAAGATGAAAAGCCTGATCTATAGAATAAAGTTTGAAAATTCTTCTCTCTGCTAATTTGAATTTGGACTGAATCACCAGCTCCAAAAATGGCTCCCTGAGCCCAAACAGGAATAGTAGAAAGTGGAGCCAGGAACAGACCTCACTCCTGCAGGGCACTGGTAGGCATGAGTGTAATGAGCTAAAGGAAGAGCCCCAGATGTTGGGCAAAAAAAGGCCTCCCGGTGCCCAACAACTTAGCTGCCAAAATACAAATGCCTCAGAGCACAGCTGGAGTCCAACTCTTTACCTATTACATTTTACTTCCAAACTTCATCTGCCTGCTCTGAATTCCCAGAGCTCTACAATTTCCATTACAAATGTGTCTGAACTCAAATAACTGTGAGTTTCTTCCAAGAAGCCTCAGAAGCTGAATCTGTCCAGCTCCACAGAACCCAGAGCTATTATTTCATTAGGTGATCACAGAGAGTAGCCTTTTCTCCAATTTGCAAGGCAGACATTTCAGACTCATCTACCCAGTGGCATTAGTTACATTCTGTGCAAACATGCAGAGCAAGGTAACGGATGTGGTGGCACAGCGCAGATCTCATGGGGCAGGACATCCACCACGCATCCTCCTCTTTCTTTTATACCTGAGTAAGGCCACTGTGCTTTCTTACTCCTTATGCAGCACTTTCAGGGAAATAAGAGGACAGAAATTAAGGAGGAAAAAAAACTTCTGATCATCCAATTTTTTCAGCCCTGAGAAAGCAATTTGAAGTAACACCCAATCTTTCAGCTGCAAAAAAACATTTCAAGTACACCAGCTCAATTTAATGCATTCTCTTCTCTAGTAAAGATGAAATAAGCTTTTATAATGTGACATGTCCTTAGTTCACTATTCATCTCTTCCATGTAGATAACATATAGAACATAAACCACCTTCCACACTTGAAGTACGTTCAAAGATAATACATTCTGCGTTTCCTAAGAAAATTCATATTTTTAACCAAATTTTCAACTCTAAATTAAAGCTTTCTCATTCTTCCCCATTGACTTAGAATTAGCATGGAATTAAATGTCAAAGGAGAGGGAATTTATAATTTACTAAATAGGTTAACAATTCATTTAAGCTGTGTTCAACATAATGTGTAAATGTGAGTGAATCACTTCAGCTAGCCCTGAGTTTGGACTGCTTTTGAAAAAGGGAAAAGTTGGGGCTCAGAGTGTAGCTCAGAGGTAGAGTGTGTGCTTAGCATGCATGCAATCCTGGGTCCAATCCTTAGCACCAGAAATAGATAAACAGATGAAGGGGTAGTTTCAGATTCTGCGTTTAAAGAAGTCATTAGCTTAAGCTCTGCAGTGGCACCAGTGTGGCACCTTGGTCACTATTAGGGGTAACAGGTGTAGTCCAATCTCCAACCACTCTAGTTCAGCCTCTCTTCTTTCAGGATACACTGAAAGTTATGCACATGGCCTTGAGGTCACTGGAATTAGGGTTATCTGGCAGCTATCATGCTCACTTTTACTTTGGTTTTAGAATTAGGATTCAACTATTAAAAAGAAGGTGGAGACTGGAACTTGTGTAACCTTAGATAATTCCTTAGAATTTTTTTGTTAGTGCTCAAACAAGTAGACCTGGGCTGCAAAGGGGAGCGTCTCCAGGCATCTCCACAGTTAATGTTGATTTTTTGACCCACTTTAGAATCCACTGACCAGGTAAGCGATAGACGGCAGAACCAGGTGCCCAGTCCTTAGGAAACCCCAGCTAGTGTGCCTTTGAGATTCAAGCCTCAGGAATCTGCCATATCAGGCCATTCACATCCACACTACAGGCATAGTCCAAAATGCAGTTAACTTCAAAACTGGTCAAAAAACCAGCAGAACCCTGTGAGATAAGAGCTGGCTTCCTGTAAACAAGATATTCATAATGATAGAGGTGATGGCAATTATAATAATATTACCTCCTGGAACTCAGAGCATAGATTTTTTCACTACCAGCAAGCTAAGCAGGCTTGGATTGGCAGCACTGGAGCAGAACAGCAGGTTTTTAAAATGCAATGTTGCATAATCAGTAGCCATTGAGAGATGCAAAGAAACCTGGTTTTCTAAATCACAGAACCAAAATTTTAGAGTTTGCTTATTCATAAGCTATGTTTAGTGAAGTAAACAATGCATCCTTGACTTGCAGAACCAAAAATAATTACTTTCAATGTATTTGTTATACCAATAAAATTATATCAGGTAAGGTACAAAAAGTGGGCACCTGTCAAACTTACCTGTGCCTCTTCTAGGCTGTACAAGCTGTGTGAGCCCCCTTCCTTGGCTAGAGAAGAATGAAGAGAATCCTAAGGAACCAAGCAGGTAGAAGGTTCTGAACACTGGCCTTAACCAATACATGCTGGTTCAGCATCCTCCACTGAAAATAAAAGAACTGCATTTTTTCTTTCCTCTATATGTTTTCCCATGGTGTTTTATAAATAATGCTCAGTTTATACTTGGATATTTATGCTGGAAATGGGTAGGAGTTCATTCAGACTTCAGCCTCACAAAGTGATCTCTGATGATATGTCTTCATTTTTGGACAAAAATTCATCTCCAGAATTTATAGAAAAAAAATGTCCAAGATAAAAATATTAACTATTGGTCTCCTCTTGGATTCATTCATTTGATTGTATCTGTTTTCAGTTTCCCCAAATGGACACATGTAATAATGGATAGTTTTTCTTGAAGAAGTCTGTCACTGAAAAACACATGGTCACACTTGGCACATCCTCATTTGAAAGTTAAGAATGGTATAGACTGAGAGGCATAGGTTTTTCCATCCCCCATTCATGTCAGAGGAGGGTATATGTGTGGAATCTGGAAACAGATGCTTCTCTGTTTGTCCTAAGGGCTGCTCAGTAGAGGAGAAGAGAGTTTTCAGGCCTCCAGCAAAACTTTCTTCCATTACTTCCAAGTGTACTTTATGCTCATGAATAAGTCCAGTGAGCTGGTGCTGTCCTTGGTCTCTGCTGTGGGCCTGGCTTCCCAAGGATACCTGTCTTGCATGCTGTAGCATCAGTTGCCCTGGGTAGAGCATGGTATGGGGATCAGGAAGGTGAGGGAAAGGGGAATGGGTCAAGAAGAAAAAAATAAACCTATGCAAAAACTCACATGTCTACCTTAGAAAGAAACCTAAAACTCAATTTTTTGAAGCCTTTCCACAAGATGTCAGACTCAAAAGAATTTACCATCAGGAGTGCTTTTTTCATCCAAGTATTGTACAAGATGTGAAAAATAAAGCTTTACTTGTTATACTTTAAAAGGACCACTGGAAACCTTGATTGTGGACACAAAGTATATTCCATGTTCATCCTAAAGTATGTGTAATTTTTGTCATTTCTGCATTGATATAATAGTGTGGTTTTATCATTGTGAATAATTAACATTTTACTTTAAATTCATGATTCTCAAAATAATGGAAAGATTCTTCTTGTGTTTATAATAATTAGAGCCACACTTTTCTTCACAACAGGAGGAAGCTCTGAGAAAAGTATCACTAGGCAATTTCATCATCATGCAGATATCATGTGCTTACACAAGCTGAGATGGCTATGACATCATTAGATAGTGTAATTTCTGGGACCCCTGTCATATATACTGTCCTTCATTAACCAGAATGTCATTATGCAGCACATGACTGCATGTGGATTTAGACTAAATATGTGAAATAACTATGACTTAGGCAAATCATTATGAAATTTTAATTTGCAAAATCTAATAATGGCTTTCATACTATCATTAAAAATCTCCATCACTAGCAGTTGTGTTTTGAATAACAAAAATAATGTGTTCTATATTATGTCTGTAAACTTACTGGTCAAGGTAATAGTTGTCATTTGGCATGAAAGCACTTGAGACTCTTCTGTTGAGCCCATAGGTACAGCGATAAACAAGGGAACCAAGATCAAAGTTTCCAGAGAAAAAGTTGGACATTTTGAGTTTAATTAAGATAATGACCTTCACATAAGTCTCTATGTTAAATAACTCTTGACTCTCAGAGGTCTCACATTCTTGACATTTTCAGCAAGTGATCCTGAAGGCTCACCTACTTTGTAATTTTTTTTCCTATTCTAAAAATTCAATAACTTTCAACACAGGGCTAATGAGTGAACACAACTGGATAATTAGCTGGTACTTATCATGTTGTCATTACTGTCTTCTAGTCACCATCCTGGCAGTGATCCTCATCAGAGGCCTGTCACCTAAACATTTTACTTTGCCACATCTCCTGGGCCCCACTATCTGCTCTTTAGGTATTTACAAATTAACATATTTTAAAGGGTCTAATCTCTATAATAGAATATGCTCAATAATATTTCAGGGTTAAATGTAAGTGTACAATCTATCAGTGTATATGCCACTTACTAAATTCATGAAAGCCTGAATGGTTTACATTAACATGAGTCACTGTTTTTTTTTTTTTTACTATAATAATATCTGTAACTAATATTTACTAAATGATCACTGTGTGCTAAGTGGCACCTCTGATTGCTTTTCCCACATTTTATTACTAATTCACAAAATCCTCATAACATTGATATTAGTTGGTATTCTTTTTATCATTTCCATTTTATTTACATTTGAGGAACTGAAGCAAAGAATGTTCCAGTGACTTGTACAAGTTCGTATGACTCGCAAGTGATAGAAGCAAAATTTGAACCCAGGAAATCCTTTTTTTCTGAATATGTTATGCTGCTTTTCCATGTTGATATAACAACTATTGTAATATTACCAATTACTTGCTAGTAAAGTTGGAGTTATATGGCATGTGTTGCCATGAAAAGATACATATTGAGCTGAAAAAAATAGTGAATGGGGACTGGGGTTGTGGCTCAGTGGCAAAGCACTTGCCTCACATGTTTAGATCACTGGGTTTGATCCTCAGCACCACATTAAAAAATAAATAAAAAATAAAGATATGTGTCCATCTGTAATTAAAAAAAGTGAATGGAACTATGTGAAATGCCTTTAACACATGAAAATCACAGGATTTCCTGGACATTTTACCATTTGGATACACATTTTGAGGAAACCCAGGGCTGTTGCAAACTGAACAAAATATTTTATATCATTGCCTTATAATCTAAGATGGCAGTTTTAGATATATATTGTATGCCTGGAATGTAATGATATAAAATTTGACTGTTAATTCCAAAACAGTGGTAATAGTGGAAAAACAAAACAAAAAATTATCTAATGGATCAATTTTTTCAATACCATAATATAAATATGTCTCCTTAAGATACTGGACATTTAATTTCTTTGAATTTTAGAACCATCTTCCTCTGTAACCATGGTTCCTTCAAATATTGCTAAAACCTGCTAACTGTTCATCCAAACTCTGGATTTGGACATCTGCCTCTTCCTACCTAAAAGGGAAGGAGGGTCATGCTTTGAAATTTGGGATCTCTGCATAGGACCTGACTTAAAAATAATTAATTAGTGGGGCTTTGGTTGTGGCTTAGTGATAGAGCACTTGCCTGGCACATGCGAGACACTGGGTTTGATCCTCAGCACTATTTAAAAATAAATAAATAAAATAAAGGTATTGTGTCCATCTCCAACTAAAAAGTATTTTTAAAATAATGATTAGTAATTCAAAATCAATGCATCATAAATATTATCATAACTGATACATGTTTTTTAATATTATAAAATTTATTGTGCTGTTAAAGAGTATGAGGAGTTTGAAAACATCTATTTCCATTAAAATTTAAAGATGGGGAAGAATTTCTGTATTAGTTTTACTTTTGTTAGCTATGTGATGTTGAATTTAGTTTGTAAGCTTTATTTTAAAAACCAGTATCCCAACCTGAAGTCCCACACTCTCTTCTGTCCCTTCAAGTACATTTTTCCAGTGGTTTAGAGTCCTGTGCATTTTGGCTACTCTTCTTGCAGCAACAATATTCAATTTAAAATGAGGTCAACTTCTTAGGATACTAAAAAACATATGACATTGATTACAACTATTCATTTAAATTCTGTGATCATTAAACGAAAAAGGAAATGAAGTTGATCTTAATGATAACTGTACTAGCCAAGAAAATGAACAGGCAAGCAAATTGTAAGGGACAAACTGATTTAAGGAAAGCAAACCCTTTTCAAGTCTTCTGGCAGCACATTTTATAGGCAAGATTAGTATGTATTGATTTGGAAGTATTAGGTTGAGAATAATTGCTCCATGAATTTAAAAACTAAGAATATATTTTTACCTAAAATACTAAATATTCTTTCACTAGATGAAGTAGATCTTTTTCTGTATAACATGGTATAATGCTGATTATTGGGCATCTTTTTTATTCACTTATGTTTCTATAAACTCATAATAAGGAAATGTAAAATCAATAGTCATCCTTCAGGTCGCTTGTACTTTATATTTTAATTTAAATGTCATTTTCCTTTACAAGTACTATTGAAACTAGAGTGGACTGTGTTGCTCCTGAATTTTTGGAAACTATATTTAATATTTAAGGACTAATTTTATGTGTAACATCTTACTAAATTTTAGTTTGACAACTCATATGAATAGTGACTTAATATATATATATATATGCATTTACCTGTTTGTTGAATGGGTTGTCAGTTCTCTTCTTTAACTATTAGGGGAAAAGATTTTGAAACAGTTTAGGATGATCTGAATTTCAATTATGAAAAAATATTTTGTATTCTCTCAAGTGTTTGCAGTTTTAGTGATAATTCTCAGCAAAGCCTTAACTTTCAGAACAGGTTGGGAAAAATATAAGAGGGGTTGTGACAAAAATAGACCCAGGTGATTCCCTTTACAAATACTGGCCGCCACTATCTTCCTTGGTGCTGTAATTCCAAAATAGTCATTATGGCTAATCTTTGGTTTCAGAAGAATTTGGCTACTTCAACAATTTTCCATTAAAAGCAATGTCAATATTCATATTGGCAAGCATCTATGAGGAGGCATGGAAGACTGTTACATGGCCTGTGTATCTTTTAGCCTTTGTTCCCTAGACACAGGCCTACTTCACTCAGGATAGTTTGCATCTCTCTCTGAAAAGAGATTTCTGAAGTCTACTAGGTGTACAAAATGAGATATATCTGTGTGTATGTCTATATATATTGTATGTATTTACTATTGTTTTTATGATAACTCATTATAGAAGTCACTGAGATTCTTATGTCTTGTTTTACATTAAGATATAAAAAATGGAATTGTTCAGTGTATGTAATGTAGACATCAGAGCTGTCCAAAGTAGTAAGTGTACTTGGTTGAACATGTTTCAATCACTGATGCTGGTTTGATATATTTTAGTCTGCTTTTTGTAACCATTATTAAATGCCTGAAATAATAAGCTTATAAAGAAAAAAGCTTTATTTCAGTTTACAATTTGAGAGGTTCTAAATGATCACTTGGCCTCATGGTATTGGACCTGCAGCAAAGCAACAGATCCTGGCAGGAGTACATGGCAGAGCATATACACTCAACTTGTGATCAGGAAGCAAGGAAAGAAAAGGGACCAGGGTGCTGCAGTCCCTTTCAAGGGTACACCCCCCAATGACATAACTTTTTCTCATAAGCCCCACTTGCATGGTTCCACCAGTAGTGCCCTCTACTACTTGAACCTTTGAGGGAAATTCAGAATACAAACCATACTACTCACAATTCAGTTTGAAATTATTTGATCTGGCTTTGCCATCAAGAAGTAGCTGATTAAAAAGAAAATTGTTAAGTTTTAAAATTACAGTTCTACTAGAAACAGGAAGGTTTTGAAAGTTAATAACAGAATAAATAACAGAATAAATGTCATGTAGATATTCAACAAATGCTTTCAAGATTTTGTGGTTGTACATGGTGCAGCTGGTGGGTGAAGTGTTTGTGTTGGTTTTTGGTTCAGAAATCTTCAGTGTGTTTGTGTTTATTTATCACTTGTATGTTTTAAAATGGCAATATTTGTAACAAACCTATTCTAATATCATGTGCATATAAATATTGTATATAGTCAAGAATACTAAGTTGGTGAAATACTCTTGAAAACACTTTCAAATTTGAATATCTAATGCTTCAAGCAAATTTATTAGTTTCAGATGAATATGTATTTTTGTAACTGCCAAGTAAATGAGTAGAATGTAGCTTGTTGATTAAAAAATATTTTTATAAGTACTCATTTACACGGTATTTATTATTTTAAATAGCAAAATATCAAATTGGTTCTATAAATAGTAATTGTTTTAAGTATATCTATATTTAACATCATATAACATCCCAAATTTAATGATATATTTCATCTTAATGTGTGATTAGCCCTTTTCTTGTAAAATATCTATGTAATATAGTTCTGATCACTTCATATTTTGTGTATGATTAAAATTATCAGAGTGCATTATGTATTTTATGTCATTTATTTGTGTGTGCATTAAATATTGAAATAGTAACATTGTATCATAAATATCAACAATAAAGGGAATTGTAGTGTAAGCAGTGCAGCTTCTTTTCATTTACATGTAATTAATTCCTCTTACATTCTTCCCTGACTAAAAGACCAACTATGAAACAGATTTTTTTTTCACCCTTCAAAACTTCACAAACTTGACTGGCTCTGTGGGGTGTGCCTGGAATCCCAGGGACTTGGGAGGCTGAGGCAGGAAAATCACAAGTTCTAAGCCAGCTTCAGCAACTTAGCAAGGACCTATGCAGTTAGTAAGACACTATCTCGAAAATAAAAAGGGCTGGGGATGTGGCTCAGTGGTTAAGCACCTCTGGGTTCAATCCCTGATATTAAAAAATCATAAGCTCAGTTGAATAAAGTTGATATGTGTACATGAAGCAAATGTATATATATGAGCTGGAGAGATAGGAACTACTAGGAAGGAACCAGAATCAGAAGCTTGATAATGAGACATGGCATAGGAAACTTCATGGGAGATAAGACCTATGCTGTTCTCTGAATTAACTAGCTGAGCTTTCAAGGTGTCTCCAGTACTTAAATTACATATGAGCCATCTTCCTGGTTGCTGAGGGTGTTACAAATACACATTATTCCCTAAACATAAGCTTAAAGAAATAGGTATATTTAAGGTGATTCATGGAGTGCACAGACCAAAATGTTAACTACCAATGGAAAGCAATGAGAAGCACAGGCAATAGAAATTGAATTTAGATTCAATTAAACTTGAACTTCTGGAACATCTACAGATTACTTAGCAGCTACTGAGCTAAGCTGAAGAATTTGTAACTAGAAACACATATATGGCCATTGTTGTAATGGAATTTACAGGCTAAAGGAGGAAACATTGATATTAATATAAAAATGATGGGAGAAGGCTAGGTTAGCAAGGGCAGTGGCTTTCAGGACAAATAAAATTAAGCAGAAGGATAAGAGAAACTTTTTAACCTTGTTCGCTAGAACTGAACGACTCTAAGACAGAAATGCACTGGTATTTTGGTGGGGTGGTGAACAGATTCGTCTGGACAGAGGATAAAGATGTGCCAATGTGATTAGAAAAAGACAGATGGAAAATAAGATGGGGTTTGGCTGCTGTGCATCTCTGAAGGCTGAGCTAAGAGGTCTGGACATAGAGAGTATAAGAAAATTGAGATAAATAGCTGATGGCAGTGATAAGGAATTAAAAATTTCAAGTGGGAAGCTTGAAGAATCTGTAGTTGTTGAAGGTGTGGGCTAGCTTTGGAAATGTCAAAAACAATATTAATGGAAGAAGCAAAAAATCAATAACTGGATTTTACTATTTGCAGATTGCTAGTAGGCTCTGAGATGGCAAATTTAATACTGCATTAAGAGTGAGAAAATAGTATCAGCAAGTGTAGCCTGTTTTAAAATAGCCTTCTGGCCCCTTGTGTTACAGAGATGTTCCTGGGACATATAGGCACCCAGGCACACACCATGAAAGATTTGTGTGAGTGCATGTGGGGGTAAAATTAGGTTTGAGAAACACAAAGTTAAGCAAGTTTATTACAGGACTCCCCAACCTCCTAATGTCATAATAACAAACGTGATTTTGGAGGAGAGACGTGGTATGCAGTATTCTTTGATCTCATGAGAAAATGGGATGTGTATTGTGGAAGACTTGTTAATATTTCCCTGAAATTCAAGTATTCATCAAAGGACAATATGGGGAAACTATTCTGGGAAATAACATGAAAAGAAAAAAATAGTTAAAACACTAATGGGGATGGCAGTGTGTTTACCTGATGGGGTGTCACTGAGGCTTGAAGGAAGAGATGACAAGTATTTACATAAGTGAACAGTCACAGCAAGTTAGGGTTAAAAGCATTATTCTTTCACCCTGAACCTATGTTCAGGACACCATGGCCAGGAAGAGCTTATTCCACGGGAATTCAAAGGCATCCTCTTCCTTCCCATGCCTAGTCATGTGATGCGATATCTGGTTGGAGGGCACTTTGATATGTTAAAATTTGTCTCCAGTTTGCTCTGATTTCTGGACTAAATTTAGAATACTTGATAGCGATGGCCTAGGTATCAAAAGTTAGATGACTTAAAGACTAATTTTTTCTTCACAAGAAGTATTAAAAAGACATAGACTGTATGGGGTTCTCCAGCTTGACCTTGGTTGACCACTTGAAGATTATCTAAATGCAGTAATATGAATTCTGATTGATTGCTCAAAGCCAGATCATACTGTGACAGTATAAACCCCTAGATTTAGAAAGATATTTGTCTCACCTATGCCACCTCCAAGATTTCTTTAAATCTGAAATTTTCCAGATAACTAAATGTGGACCCTCTTCCTTGTGAATCCATGGGAGCAAGTTTTAGTACCAGACTGCCTGGAAATTCAGCAAGTCCTAGATGTATTAGACTCTCTGCCCTTGACTCACTATGTTGCTCTCATTTAGCAGAAGCCTGTGAACTCCTTGCCAGAAAAGTGATAAAATGTATTATTCCAGAGCTGTGTACTCAGAGGGAAAGGGAGTGATTACCCCATGATATAATAGAGTGTTCTGTTGAGGGCACTTTACTTCAGAGGGATGAAGACAAGTGAGAACATAAATAATGGTCAAAGAATGACTAAGGACATGTGGGGATTGATTACCAGGAAATATTAGGTCTACTAAGAACTGCTGCTGTTCTGACTGCCCACATGTTGCCTCACTGTTAAAAATGTTTACCGGAGGTTAGACATTAGGACTTTACCTAACTTTAGCAAGGAGGGAGCTAGAAACTGGAAGCTGGAAATACTGAATGATGAATAGACTGGAAGGTGCTGAGAGGCTTCTACACACAATCTCTGAAAACCTTATTTGAGTTATATAAGTCATTAAACAGATGCTTTGCTGGGAGAAACTTCTTTTCTTCATTCTCTTCTTGAGATTCTCAACATAAAATTAACTATCTTAAAATCCACAGTTCCACAGCCTTTAGTGTATTCACAATGTCACCTTTATCTACTTACAAATAGTTCTCATCACCCTGAAATGGGGAATTCTAAAATTAAAGCTTATGTTATATCGAGACAATTGAAGATTCACATTTTTGACTAATGTGGAGAAGCAGTTCAATGAAGGATGGATAGCCTTTTCAACAAATGGGGCTGGGATGGTCAGATGTTTGTAGGCCTGAAAATGATCCTCCAACTAAATGTTACACACTACACACAAAAAAATCAACTCGAAATGCATGGTGGACTTAGATTTAAAATATAAAATTACAAAATGTTGAAGGAAAAAATAGAGAAGAAATTCTTAAAGATCTAGAGCTAGACAGATTTTTTGAGCCTTGACATAAAGAAAATCATGATCCATAAAAGGGAAAGTTGATAAATTGAACCTTATCAAAATTTAAAACATTTTCTATTTTAAAGCCTATCTGAAGACAATGAAAAGTGAGTTGCAGACTGGGAGAGAAGTGGAAAACCATCACATAAATCACTACTTTCTGAAGAAAAGAATTCTGAAAGAAAGTTGCAAAAGATTTCATGCTGTATCATTCATTCATACAAAAACTTTCAACCAGCAAAATGATAGAAATAGACAACAGATTCGTGTGTAGACAGGAGGGAAGTTGGTGTGATTAGGAAAGAGCAACAGGAATTGTTTTTACTTGACAGTATTCATGTCAATATTCTGGTTTGAAACTACTACACTTTTCCAAATTGTAAACCTTTGGGGGAAATTAAGTAAACAATACATATGATCTTTACTTAGTCTTAAGAGCAAAATACCTGAAAATTAAATTACATTTGTCAAAGTTAATAAACAGTATGATTGCTTTCTTGTCCTGTCTGCCTTCTAGCATTGGTCATTCAGAAAGTCAGTTGCACAAATTGAGCATTTCCTATATGAAAGATTTGGTATTAGCGTTTGGTAACCTGTCAAGGTCCTGAGGAATTTGTATTTCAGAAGTAGCAGCAAGTTTGTTGCCTGATTAAAAATCCCACTTCAGGACTTAATAGCTCCATGATCATAAGCAAGTTATTTCCTTTAGCCTCAGATTCCTCAAATGGTAAATTTATAATAATAATGCCATTTGCTCCATATGGCTATAAGATTAACTAAATAAGATCAACTAAATAAGATCTATAGATCAGAATTTAGCATTGAGCCTGACAGTTAGAAGCACCATTAATGGGAACTAAATGAAAGAGTATTAACTATTATGGGATTGATCTAAGTCAGTGATAGAAGGAAAGATCTATTCTCCAGAGACATTTCCTTAAGACAGATGGCTTCTTTGAGGAATTGAGAAATAGAATTTGAGGAGTTGTCTGCAGTTTGAAAGCATGGTTTCCCATGTGAAGGAGTTGTAGTGTATCTTGTAGGCAGGGATGAATCCTTGAATATTTTCAAGCAGGGGAGCCAATTAACTGATCAGAAGAGTTACTGTTCTGATGATTCATATAGTGTTTCTCAGGCCAAGCCCATCAGAACTTCTTGAGGAATTGTACTTTGGGGTACATTCTTAGTAAGCTTTCCAGGTTTGGGGGATTTTATTTTTTGATACCAGGGATTAAACCCATGGCGCCAAACTACTGCGCCATTTCTCACATCACTTTTCTGTTTTGAGACAGGGTCTGGCTAAGTTGTTTAGGGCCTGATAAAACTAGCTTTGAACTTGTGATCCTCCTACCTTAACCTTCTGAGCAGCTGGCATTATAGTTGTGCTACACTGTACTGGGCCCAAGTGGTTCTTTTTTTGTACATTTGTATTTGTAAATTGTTAATCGAAAAGTGGTAGAATTCTTTTTTGTTGTTTGGTACTGGGAATTGAACCTAGGGCTGCTTTACCACTGAGCTACCCCTCCACTGCAGCACCCCCCCCCCCTTTTTGAGGAAGGGTCTCACTAAATTGCATAGGGCCTTGCTAAATTGCTGAGATTAGCCTCAAACTTGTGATCTTTCTGCTTCAGCCTCTCAAATCCATGGGTTTATAGGTGTGCACCACTGCACTTGGCTAACAGTAGTGGAACTCCTTATTGTTGTTGTACACATAAATTTATTAAAAGGTATAGAAGTTTCTGTTGGGTCGGGTAATGACACCAAATGGGCCTATCCTAGATAAAGTTGCTAGATAATCTCTTGACTCTGGAGAACAGCCTGATACACAGGTGAGCATGTTTCCAATGTTGAGGCTGTTTACGTTTTCAGAATCCCAGATCAATGGCAGTTACTGATCCCTGGAACTGACCATCCTCTGGGAGATACAGCCTCCCCTGGGCTGAGGTACTGCCACCAGGTCTATAGCCTGTATTTCAGCACTCCATTCTCAAAACCTCATGAAAACCCAATGTTCCAGGCTTTAGTACTCAGCTGCTGGCGATCCTTTTGCTAATATGCAACGATATGATAGGGCACTCCCTTCAATAATCTATATTAAGTCTGCCATTCAGTTTTCTCATATTTGTGCACTTCTCATGGTGGGCCAGAGTCCTGGGTCCATAATTTTGCAGACCCCAGGCACCTGCCACAGTGATCCTCCATAAAGTCTATAGTGAAAAGCTGGAATTCTTAATGAAAGAGCATCTGAGAAATAAAGATGAGGAGATGTTTTGAGAAAGATTTAGAAGGTAAATTAACAAGAGTTGCCAATCCATAGGGTGCAGAACAGTGATTTGTAGAAACGAGATGGGATGTTGACAAAGTGTTTAGTTTGGACAGTTGGTCCCCATAGTGAGAGAAGGCAGGATGAGTAGCAGACTAGGAAGTAATGAAAACACATGCCCTTTGGCACAAGTTGAATTTGAGGACTTCTAGATGGAGGTAGCAAATAGACTTGTGGAAAAACTCATCTGGATTTCAAATGAAAGATGAGAACTGAAAAACCATCAAGTGTATGTGAATAATTAAGGCATCAACAGAAGAACGTGGGGTGTGTAGATTGGAGATCTGAGGGTACCATCCTGAGGCACTAAAATTTAAGCAAAAGAAAAAATTCTGTGAATGAAATAAAAAACACATATTTGAAGTGGTTGGGAGGAGAAGATCCAGTTAATTGGGTGGCCATACAAGTAAGAAAATGGAGTTCAAAAAGGGAATCATCAAATGATTTACTGGATCCTATGACTGAGAAGTAGAAAGAACCTTTAGTCCTTGAACTATTTTTATTTTTATATGTGTGTGCTTTCTTAAATTTTAGTTGCAAAATTTTAATGGGCTTTTCTAAAGATCAGGAACATTTTATTTTTTAAAAAATTTTACAGCAATAAACAGTCCTATGAGAATTCCTATTGCCCAGCACCTTTATCAACATGGAATGATATTTATATTAGTCCAATACTTTTAGTGTTAAGTACCAGAACCAAAGTATGAGTGGCTTTGAAAGCTAAAACCAACACTGAGAGACTGTAACAAAACTCTAAATGCTATAGATGACTCTTCTGGGCAAGACCACACTTCATGGTTAAAATGGTGATATCAGTAATTTCTCTTTATCTCCTTTTGCCCTCTTATACTGGCTGGCTCCTAAGAACAATCAGTTGACAATAAAGAAATAAAACGGAGAAAAATCTAAAAAAATTCAAATTACCACTATTTGCAGATGATATGGTCCTATACCTAGAAAATGCAAAATGCTGTACCAAAAGACTGCTAGAGCTAATATACAAATATGGCAAAGTAGCAGTTTAGAAAACAACATACAAAAATTAATAGTTTTCCAATATGCTAACAATGAATCTGCTGAGAAAGAAATCAGGAAAACAATCCCATTAACAATAGCCTTAAATAAAATAAAATACCCAGGAATAAATCTAACCAGGGAGGTAAAAGACCTCTACAACGAAAACTAGAAGAAATTGAAGAAGACCTCAGAAGACAGAAGACCTCTCATGTTCATGAATAGGCAGAATTAATATTGTTAGAATGAACATACTACCAAAAGCAATACACAGATTCAATGCAATCCCCATCAAAATGCCAATGACATTCTTCACAGAATTAGAAAAAAAAAAAAAGTCCTAAAGTTCATTCGGAAGAATAAAGAACCCAGAATAGCCAAAGCAATACTTAGTCAATAAAGCAATGCTAGAGGTATCATAATACCTGACTTCATATTATTCTACAGAATTAGAGTAACAAAAACTGCATGGTACTGGCTTAAAAACAGACACATAGACCAATGGTACATAATAGAAGTCATGGAGACACACCTACATATCTACAGTCATCTGATTCTTGACAAAGATCCCAAAAATATACATTGGAGAAAAGACAGCCTTTTAACAAATGTTGGTGGGAAAAACCAGTTAGCTATTTGAAGAAAAATAAAACTAGACCCTTCCTTCTCACCCTGCACAAAAATAAATTCAGAATAGATTGAAGGCCTAGGAATTCCACAAAAAACTATGCAACTACTAGAAGAAAACATGGGGTCAACACTCCAGCATAGAGGCACAGGCAATGATTTTCTCAATAGGACACCTTAGGCTCCTCAAATAATGTGAAAATTTAATAAATGGGATGGCATCAAGTTAAAAAGCTTCTGTACAGAAAGGAAACCATTAAGAATGTGAATAGAGACTCTACAGAGTAGGAGAAAATCTTTGCTAGCTACACTTCTGACATATAAAGAACTCAATAAACTTTGTAAACCCACCTCAACCCCCCAATAAACCAACTAATAAAAGGGCAAATGAAACAGCATTTATCAAAAGAAGAAATACAAATGCACAACAAATATATTTTTAAAAATGTTCAAGATCATTAGAAATTAGAGAAATGCAAAGAGAAACTACATTGAAATTTTATCTCATACTAGTCATAATGGCAGTCATCAAGAATACAAACAATATTAAATGCTAGAGAGGATGTGCAGAAAAATACTTTTACACTGTTGGTGAGATTATACATTAGTAGAACCACTGGGTATATCAGTATGGAGGTTCCTCAAAAGACTAGGTATGTAACCACCATATAATTCACTATTTATCCTAAAGAATTAAAGTCATTTTACTGTAGTGATACATGCATAACTATGTTTATAACCAAATTATGGAACCAGCCTAGATGTCCATCAGTGGATGAATGGATAAAGAAAATGTACACATACACAATGGAGTTTCACTCAGCCATAAAGAAAAATAAAATTATGTCATATGCATAAAACAGGTAGTACTTGAGACTATTATGTTAAGAAAATAATCCAAATGCAGAACATCAAGGGTTGTATATTTTCTTTCATTCACAGAAAGAACAATCACAGAAAGAACAGCAACTGTGATAATAAGGACAGTCAACATGTAACAGCATTTACAAGCCAGGGCATGTAAAGGCATTTTACATGGATGATTTTGTTCATTCTTTCATCAAATGCATGAGATATCTGTGATTATCTTCATTTTACAAATGAAGACACTAAGACAAAGTTTTAATAACGTTTTTAAACTTGGTTTTTAATTGCAGTAAATACATGTAAAATTTACCATCTTAACCATTTTTAAGTGTATAGGTCAATGATATTAAGAACATTCACATTGTTGTACAACCAATCTTTAGAACTTTTAATCTTGCAAAGCTAATTCTTTTTTTTTTTAAAGAGAGAGTGGGGGGTGGAGAGAGAGAGAGAGAGAGAGAGAGAGAGAGAGAGAGAGAGAGAGAGAATTTTTTTAATATTTATTTTTTAGTTCTCGGTGGACACAACATCTTTGTTTGTATGTGGTGTTGAGGATTGAACCCGGGCTGCACGCATGCCAGGCGAGCGCACTACCGCTTGAGCCACATCCCCAGTTCTTGCAAAGCTAATTCTATACCCAATAAACAACTACCCACTCCTTCCTCCTCCTAGCCTCTGCCTCTATGAATCTGACCAGTCTTAAGTATTTCATATTAATGGAATCATACAGTCCTTGTCTTTTTTAACAGGCTTATTTCACTTAGATCAATGTAATTGAGTCCATCCATGTTTTACTATGTGTCATAACTTCCTTCCTTTTTAAAGTCAAATAATATTCCATTACATATATATATATATATATATATATATATATATATATATATATATATATACCATATTTTGTGTATTAATTCTCTACTGATGGACACTTGGGTTGCTGGTAGCTTTAGGCTATTGTGAATAATATTCTGTTATGAACATGAGTGTAATATTGTAATAGCTGATCTTCTTGCCTATTGTTAAACACACTGACCTCATTAAAGTTCTTCTTACCCTACGGCCTTTTTGCTATCCTTCTTCTAGGAAAGCACTTCCCAAATTCTCCTGGATCAGTCTTATACTTAGCTCAACTCTTTGCTGAAATATTAGCTGCTAGAAGAAGAGGCTGTTCCTGTCAAACCCATCTAAAAGTGCATCTGTCTGTGTTGCATTCCTGTAATCCTAGCAGCTCAGGAGGCTGAGGCAGAAGGATCACAAGTTCAAGGTCAGTCTCAGCCACATAGTAAGATCCTAAGCAACTGAGCAAGTCACTGTCTCAAAATAAACAAACGGAAGATTTGGCTTAGTAGTTAAGCACTCATGGGTTCAATCCCCAGTACCAAAATAAATAAATAAAAATAAAGGTGCACCTCCACAGGCATGTGGCTCTATTGCACTTACTTTGCTATATTATTCTTTAGAGCACTTGTTGACATTAGGAACATGTTATGTATTGTATTATTTGGTTATTTTTTGTCTCCTCCTACCCTCAAAGTTATCTTCAAGAATGCAGACTTGGCCTATTTGTGTAATGCTCTATTTTAAATGCCTAGAACAGTATCTGGCAATAAGTAGGTGTAAGCATTTATTAATGAATGGGTGAATGAACAAATGAATGGAGTGGTGGAATCTGTATTAGAACCCAGGCCCTCTGCTTCCAAAGCCTCCACAGGGAAGCCCCCTTGTCTTATAAGATGGATGGAACATGAGAATGGAGTTTCTAGGTGGAAGAAAACTTGTGGTTGGGATGAAGCTCTTAAAGTATCAACCAGGTGCTGAAGGTTGAAGAAACCAGATCCAGGCATAAGAATGATAACCAAAATAATATCTTAATAATGGGTGGAATGGTAGCTCCTAAAATCTATGTCATCTATTAATCCCTGAAAATCTATAACTTTGGAAAAAGGATCTTTGAAAGTGTAAATAAGGTAAAGATTATGGAATGAGATCATCATGGATTATCTGGGTGGACACTAAACCCAATGACAGATAACATTAGAAGAAAAGGCAGGGGAAAATTTGAGATAGAAGAAAATCCATGTGAAGACAGACAACACGGATGAACCTGGAGGTCATTGTGCTAAGTGAAAGAAGTCAGACATACACAAATACTGCATGATATCATTCCAATACAGATTCATAGAAATGGAGTAGAAAAGTGGTTGCCTAGAGCTGAGGGGAGGGGACTAGGGAAATGGAATCTGGGTGCAAGGGTTTAAATTTTCAGTTATAAGATAAGCTCTGGAGACCTAATGTAAAACATGAGAACTATATTAATAATAATGTATTGAATATGTGGCATTTGCTACATGAGTAGATCTTAGTGTTTTCACCATAAAAATAACTTTTTGAGGTGATGAATATGAACTTGATTGTGCTAATGACTTCACAACTTACATCAAAACATGTTGCTGTGCACCATGAAGTATATAAACCTTGTCAATACAACCTATCTAAGATGGGAAAGGAAAGTCAACGAAACAGAGATTGAAGTGATACAGCCACTAGAAGGGATCCCCTGAGGCCACCAGAAAGTGGAATAGGCAAGGAAGGATTCTTCTCTAGATCCTTTGGGGGAGCAAATTCAGGCAGACATTTAGTCCTCTAAAACTTTAAGAGAGTAGATTTCTGTTGTTTTAAGCCAACACCAAGTTTGCAGTAGTTTGTTAAAGCTACCTGAGAAAACCAATATTTAGTGAAGCAAATTTAGTGAAGCAGAATTGATTAGGAGAAAAGGCTGGAGTTTAATGTTCTTGTTAGAGCCAAGACCCAAATTAGCAACAGCAAAGTCACATCTTGATGCGATATGTGTTATTGCATGTAATATTTCCTATTCCTCATCTGCAACCTGCTGGGCTGTGGCAATGGAAAAGGTTTCATAGGGCAACATCTCCACATTGTGGAGCTGGCTGGGAAGGTGGGATGGAATCAGCAAGTCCAGACAGCTGAGTACAGTAGGCTTAACAAGCTCCCTGTGCTGCTGGCTCCACAATCTTTATGATTTTGCATTCTTCACTCTCCAAATGCAGAGGGTAATAAAGATGTACAGCAAGTAATAAAATACTGAAGGCATTGAAAAAAAAAATCCCTACAAAGTGAATTATTGTCCAAATAATAAAAGAATTCCTATCTTTTTTACTAATATGAGAAAAACATTGAGGGAGGGGGCAAGAGGGAGAATGGATATAAACAAAGTGTGATTATGCATGTGTGAAGATGTCACATAGAACCAACCCTCCCCAAAGGCCAACTGAGATCTTAAAATAAGAACTGTATGCTTCAAAAAAAATTTTTATCCATATATGGATTACAATTTTTAAATAATTAAAAAGAAAACTTTTTTAACTTAAAAAATTTATTGTGAATCAACAATTTTAATTGTGTATGTTTATGGTGTACAAATTAATGTTATGATTTATGATATAATGTGCAATAATTAAATCAAGCTAATTGCTATTCATCATCTCAAATATTTTTTTGTGGTAGCAACATGACATTTACTCTCAATAGCTTTGAACTATACTGTGTGATAGATCTCATGGAGAAAACATAAACTTCTGAGACTTTGTACCCTTTGACCATCATTTCTCCACCATCTCAACTCACAGCCTCTATAGCCCAAATTCTACTCTCTTCTTCAATTACTTTGTTTAGTTTAGATTTCACAGTAAAAAAGCTTGTATGACAACAATTCTTCTTGGTCAGGAAAAACCACATAGCAACTGAAAATGTGTGGTATTTATCTATCCCAGACTTATTTCACTTAGTGTAATGTTCTCCAATTCTATCCATGTTGTTTCAAATAACAGAATTCCCCTCTTTCTAAGCATAAGTGGTATTCTTATTGTATGTATATACCACATTTTCATTATCCATTCATCACTTAATGGACACTTAGGTTGTCTATTACTTGACTTTGTTAAAAATGCTTTAGTGAATATGGGATAGCAGATATCTCTTTGACAAACTAATTTCAGATCTTTTGGGTAAAAACTCAGAAATGAGACTGCTGGATCCATTTTTATTTCTTAATGAAGTATGCTAACATTCTTCTAAGAAAAGGCGTGATCCATTTTTCCTCTTCTTTTTTTTTAAGAGAAAAGTTTTATTAAGATACATTTAGATAAAGTCCTTTCCCAAGACAGAGAAAGATGAATTAAATGATATGCTCATGCCTATTATAGGCTTACACTTCTAAAATTTCTTCAGTGACTATTTATCCTAAAACACTATTTCATATAAAAATTTTTAGAACTTTAGAATTATAATTACATCACATAAAATTATATAGCTGGTGCATAGTCTAACTGGGTATTTTGTATAATAACTTTTAATTCCAGAACTTTATGTTTACTGTTATAATTGATTACAATTGTCTTGGGCTGACATTAGCTTAATAATAATATTGTAATTGTATCAAAGACAGACTACTATTACTATCATACTAAGCTAAAGTTTTTGAAATTCCTCCAACTTTATTTTCAAACTATGTGACAAGCTTGTATGGTGACAGTTCTTCTTGGTCAGGAAAAACCACATAGCAATATCCCTGCTCATCTCTGCCATAATTCCCACATGGACTATTTTTTGGTTATCAATCTATTTTGCATCTTCATGCAGGTGGTATGGAATAGTGGCAAGAGGAAATATATATACAACAACCGACAGGTGTGAGTAAGAACTCTTCTGATTCTGTCATGAACTTGGCTAGGCTTTGAAAGATATGAATGGTTCTGCTAGATGGAGTTAACAAGGAAGAGCATACAGGATTTATGCTAAGATGTTCAGAAAATAAAAAGGTCTTGCTAATTGACTATTATTATGTTATCTTTTGCAAGGGAGTCTGAACCAATCTTTGCTAATAATGGGCACATTGACAATAAAACATGTTAACAGGTTAAACCAAAAGGAAAGCAGGCAACCAGATCATATTGGAAATTAACAAAGCACTGTGAGGGTCATGGAGGGTATATAGTGCCTCTTCAGCACATCTTCAACCTTTGCTAACTGCTTCATCATAAAAACTGAAAGCTGTAGTTTAGTTCAGAAAATAATTTCTGATTGTAGTAGAAGAGTTCATAAAAGCTTCTCTTTGGAAATTAATATCATCATGATGTATTTGGCTTTAAAGTGCTTTATTAAAATAAAAGTCTAGAACCTAGGCAAATATATTCAGTTCATATTTATGAAACAGAGAAATGCTTAAGAATTAGACTCATGGATAGAAATGTATCTCACTGTGAACATTTCTGATATATGAATATCCTGATTAAAAATAAAAACTCATATTGAGTGAGGATAAGTATTTTCAGAAAGTAGGGCAGCACTTTCAAATTGTAAGCATCTCTGCTGTGGTTGCTTAAGTTGAAGAGAATACCCACATGTCTATCAGATGTGTCAGCAATGATGAGGTTGGGAAGGTGGCACTGTGCAGTGGAGAGAACACAGGAGACATGATCTGTAAACCCAGGCCCTCCAGTCTGTCAAGTGGCTTATGGAAAACCCGGGATGTTTGAAGTTTTGCTTTCACATATGCTGAATTAGAAAGTTGGGCCAAACCAAATTTAAGGCCCCTTCCAGTTCTAAAAATATGGAAAAGGGAGCAATGAAATGTTCAAGAGTTCCAAATGGAAAAGGAAGATCATGAAATACTTCTCAGAGAAGATAGAATTGGAAATAGACTTGAGAGGACACAGTAATTACCTAGTCTCCAAGTCCAAGCCCAATTTTTCTTAAAGACAAGAAGTGCTCAGATGGCTGAGGAAAGGTAGAACCCATTTAGTTCATCTTTAAACAAACCCCTTAAATTGTGCTGAATATGGAAAAATCCCCCGCCCCCTTTTTGCTTTTTCTTCCTGAGGACCCTCTCTTCCAGCATGTTTCCATAAAGCACAAGTCACAATGTCTGAAGCAAATGTTTTTCAACAGACATGAACCCGCTTAATTTTCCTGACAATGTGTGCAGTTATGTTAAAAACTTGCATACTCTTGGGAAAAGATAGAAAGATACTGGCAAGCCAAAACGCCCAGAGGGGCAGATATATATATATATGTGTGTAATATATATATTACAGTGCTAATCTCTTTTTTTTTCAAAAAGTTTTTTGTGTGTAAACCTTATTTCCATGCACTGTTATTACACATGGCTACTATGTTCTTATCTGTAAGAGCCAAAGTTAGATTTTTTGTTACTGTTATTTCTCCATGTATTTTGGAGTATGTGACACATGCCTTCTTGAAAATTGTCTTTTAAAAAATCTGATTTAAAAGACAAAACAAACTAAAATAAACTCAGCAACAACAACCAGACAGCAACCCCTTTATCGAAGTCTGGAGGATTTCCACAAGTATTCTTCAACTAACTAGGGGCGAGGCAGTGGGTATACCTCTGAGATTTGGTTTCTGCAGTGCACATTCATTTTGGTAAATAAGGACATATTGAGGGATTTAAGATGTCAAGAACAAAGCAGGTGCAGAAACCAGCTCCAGATTGTGCTAAGAGGAAGGAGCCATCCCTAAGGAAATAACTAAGAAGGAAATATGTCTTAAATCTGTCTTTGCTGCTGGAAAATGGGTATGAGTTTGATTTAAATCCATAGCCCTGTTTACAAGCTGGAGAGCTCCAAAGTGCCAGCCATACATTCCTAACTGAACTTCCCTTGTCCCCCAAGGCCTGGAGCGCCTATCTTTTATGACTTCTCTCTGCATCCTGAGACCTCATTCTATATCAATACCTTGTAGGTTTCCTTTAAAATGCAGGAAAGGTGCTAGGCGTGTAAGCCTGGTAGTTCAGCTTCTCTGCAGGCCGAGGCAGGAGGGTCACTGGAGCCCAGGAATGTGCGGCCAGTCAGGACAACCCTGTCCCCTCTTTAAAAAAAAAAAAAAAAACAAAAAAAAAACAGGGGGGGATGGGCAGCAGAGGCGAGGGACATTCCTCCCTCTCTCCTCCCACTCTCCGGACTTCACACCTAGGGTGGGAAAAGAGGGTGGGGGCGGGGCGCCCAGGCAGGCCGCGGGGCGGGATCACTGCAAGCGCTCCAATAGCCCTCCAGGCTGGCCCTGTGGACACCGCAGCCAATGAGCAGAGGCGGGAGCATGGAGCAGCACTGTTGCAAAACATCCAACCTGGGCCTCCTGCGCCAGGGCGAGGGCGTGTGTGCACCCGGAGTTCGGGGGCGGGGTCTAGGGGACCAGCTCGGGATGGACAGCCTGGACGCTTGCAGAGAGCTGCTGATTGTTCCTCCGCGAGGGCAGCGGGGCTTTCGCGGTGCGAGTTTCACCCTGCCGGCGCGCGCCCTGCCCGTGGCGCTGCCACAGCGAGGCGCACGGGGCCCTGCGAGCCCCAAGAAGCCGTCCAGCCCCAGGTCTACAACTTTTGCGTCCCATCCCAGAGGAAGATGCCCGCCGGCGCCTGCGGCCGGCAGCCCGGATTTCTAGGCGTGCTCCAGACAAGATGGCGCGGCTGGTCCGGGGAGCGCTCGGGCCCCACGATGCTTGCCTTTCCTGCTCCTCCTGTGGCTGCTGCTCCTGCTTCAGCTGAAGCCGGCGTCTGAAGCCAGCGTCGCCTGAAGCCGGTCTGCGGGCGCCCTGCGCGACCGCCCTGCGCGGCCGCCTGCACTTGCGTTGGGGACTCGCTGGACTGCAGCGGGTGCGGACTGGCGACGCCATCCGGGGACCTACCCGCCTGGACACAGAGTCTGTGAGTGCCGCCCTTTCCGCTCTCCCTGCGTCCCGGTGGCTCTGTCACTAGGGCATGGCACGGGGCCCCTGGGTTTCTTACCCGGGAAGGGGTGCAGATTGGTTGTGTTTGGAGTTGTGTAGGCTGCAGGACTTTGCTTGGGGTGGCAGAGACTAGGTCGTGCATGGCGGGCAGGGAGAGAGAGCGTGTGTCAGGGTCTGGAGGTGAGCGAGTGTGCATCACGAAGGTTTGGACTTACGCAAGTGTGGGTCGTGGGGATCTGGAGGTGCGTGGGCCTGCCATGGGGTTTAGAGAAGGATGATCATGGGTCTTGAAGTTCTGAAGGGGAGTGTGTGTATCTTTTGAGAGTCTGGAAGTGAGTGATTCACTTTGGGGTTTGCGGGGGGCGGGGGAAGATGGGGTCGTGAAGGTTTGAAGGTGAGCATGTACCTCTTGTGGGTTTGGAGGCCAGCCATCATGGGTTGTGGCGGTTTGGAGGTTAGGGAGTCGGACTGGTGGGGTTTGTTGGAAAGCGGTCGTGGACAGTGAAGGTTTGGAGGTGAGTGAGAAAGCATGGGTCTTGGAGGTCTGAAAGTGAGCAATAGGTGGTGTAAGTCTCTTAGGGTTGTGAAGGTGAGCAAGTGCGCCTCATGGGCCCATGGACATGAGCAGATTGTGGATCCTGAGAGTGAGCATGTGTACCTCATGGGGGTCTGCAGGCCCATGAGTGTGGGTCCTCTGGGTGTGGAGGTGAGAAGTTGTAGGGTTAGTGAGTGAGTGAAAAGTGGAGATGAGCGTATTTGTGTTATGGCTGAGGATGGAGGGCGGGAGAAGTCTGGAGCAGAGTGCAGAATTCTGCGGATATGATTTTTTCCTCTCCCACCTCTTTGGTGTTGGTACTCCTTAGTATTGTAGTGGGGATGAATGAAGGGGACTCCAGTGTTCCACGTGCATTATTTATTAATGAGTGTATGTGTGTAGCAGCCTCCAGATCTGAAGGACCATAGTGACTTGAGATGGTTGTGGTGGTGGTGGGGTGTCAAGGGATCCCTTCCAGAACGTACTCAGGGGAAAGGGAGCTTTTTAAGAGTTCTTAGAGATCTGGGAGTACCCAGAATTTGTCCTTTTCTGCTTGATTGGCATGTTAGGGAACTGTGTTCCAGATCCTTCCTGCGTGCTCCCTGGGGCCCCAGTTGTGCTTCATGATCCAGTGGGGTTGGGCCCACCCTCCAGTTTCTCCTCCGTAAATGGTGCAAATTAGTTTTGGAGTCATGCTGCATCAGGAGAATGTGCCAGGGTCTTGACTGATTTTAGCAGTTTGTTTCTCCCAAAAGAGCACATTTCTGTGCTGTCAGGATTTTAACTTGTCTGGAGTTGGTGGGACACTTCTTAGAGGAGATTTGGCAGGGGGGAAAAAAGACTTTCAATTTCTGTAAATAGGGTGGAATAGAATGACCTTTTTTTTTTTTTTTTTTTTTTTTTTTTTTTTTTTTTTTTTTTACTTATAAAAAATTCGGTCCACGAGTCAAGTCCTGTCCATTTATCAGGAGCAGCATCTCTGTAGACCTCTGAGTACCTTCCAGAAAAGGCCTTGCTCAAATAGTCCACTTCTCAGTTGAATGTCATCTTTCCCAGAACATAAGGGAGGCGCAGCTATAACCTCAGGCATGACATTCACTGTTTAAAAAGGAGAAAACTGGTGATAGAAGTTTTAACCAACACACCTGTGGTTCAATCACAGAACACACAGACTGAGCCTGGCTACTGTGAGGGAAAGAAGAGAAGTTTTTTTTTTTTTTTTTTTTTTTTTTAAGGTGAAGATCTTGTGTCTGTCACAATGGGGCACATCTTTAGCTTGGCCTACAGGACACACTGCTCCACAAGCAAGTGCCATACAATGCAGAAGCTGGTGAGAACCCCTTAGTTGTGGTTAGGTGCTATCTGTCCCAGAAGAGTTCACTGACCCAGGGAAAAATCAGTGGTCCTAGGGTACTGGGAGGCAGAACCCACTACTGCCCTGAAGTAGTATTTTATTCAGTTGAGACAGCCTGGAGAGTTGTGGTTTTTCCTTTAGTGAGTATGTTCACCTGTTGGAAGTGTGACTCCATGCCATCTGTCAGAGGCACTGTGAGGAAGGCTCTTTAGCTCCCAAACAGTAACTTCCGGGAGAGGACAAAGTGTCCTCTTGTTTGCACTTTCCTGTAGTCACAAGATCCACTTTGCCTTGTCCTTTTGGGAAGCAGAACACAGTTTTTTGTTTGTTTGTTTTTTTAAAGGCTGTTCTGTTGCCTAGAGGTGACATTTCACACAGTTTAAATAAATACCTTGAAAATTGCACTCTTTTATACTCACACGTTTGATGATCAATAAATACCAAACTGGGTATTTAGAGCTTCAGGAGACTTGATTACATTCATTATGGTGTTAACTGATTAGATCTCAAGATTTGAGCAGTGTGTGATTTTTGGTTAACATGGGGTGACACGGCATACAGTATCCTTTGAAAAATATCTGTGCAGTTTTATTTCTGATTAAAAAGGAGTCACGTAGATGTGTTTTCCCTCTAATTTTTAGTTGTGTCAAACCATTAGTCTTACTCTGAAGTTTCTGTGAGAATATTTATACAGTTTGTATTCCTGGCAGTGATTCTGCAAGGCAGGAGTGGAGAAAGTTTCTGTATCTGATACAATAATGTTTCTTGTATTTTCATGGCGTTTACACCCTCTAAGTCCATCATGTCTCGAAAATGCTTTGAGCTAGTTTATAAGCACATGAACCAGATTTTACTTCAGCCAGTTCAAACAATTTCAGGCTGTGGGTTTGAGAAAGCAGGAGACCTGGGGCTTCATGGGACCTCCCTGCCCCCCAAGCAGTGCATCTAATTTGGGAATTGCTTCTAAGCCTAGCATAAAGGAAGTCAAACTTTTTAATAGTGAATGTGAATGTATTGTGAATAGAAAGAATAGAGCTGGTTGAGGGGAACATAGTTTCCTTCATAGGGCCTGAAGAAAATTTAATCAGTGCAGTCACATATAGTAGCGGAGCCATAACTGAGTCTCCCGATCCCATTACGTAGGTGAGATTGGCATGGTTCAACCAGCACATTCATAAATAGCAGCAGACACTGCCAAGCCTTATTCCAGCTTCCAAGAACCTTAGTAGAAGCTGAACTTCTTAGAACTCAGATGTGTGATTTCTTTGAAATTATTTTGGGGAGCATGGCTTCAGGAGATCTTTAAATACACTCTACCTTAGACTCTTACCTGTGGCGTAAATATAAGCACCATATTTAGTCACAGAATGATGTTGGCTTAAACGTTCTGAAAACTGAATTATGGCCTATTGGAATTGTGAGTGGGGAAGCAGGGAGGTCCTGGAGGCAGAACAAACCTTCATTCTTGTTCTTTATTGAGGGAAGATGACCTGAATTCAGAAGCAAGAGCATCACTCTAGTATGCTGATTTCAATTCTTTTGGAGAAGCTAAAGAGAAAAAAGGAATTTTTTCTACTTCCCATCCTGTTTATGCAAATTAGATGACTAAATCCTTCCCGAACTTAAACTGAGATTTATTTTCTTCCTTCCTTCCTTCCTTCCTTCCCTCCCTCCCTCCCTTCCTTCCTTCCTTCCTTCCTTCCCCTCTCCCACCTCTTTCTTTCTCTAAGTACACAGCTTGTCTAGATGGTCCTTCGGTATTCACTTCTGTCTTTTTATCTCCTTGCCTTCATATCACATAATCAACCTCAACAGACCTTGAACATCTGATTTTGAGGTTTTTTTTTTTTTTTGAATAGGGAGTGATTTATGTGTTTGTTTTGTGGGGCTGGGGCTGGAACCCACAGCCTCTCACATGCGAATAAGCACAGGCTCATCCCCGGAGCTGCATCCCCAGCTCTCAGGACTATTTTAAGCCCCAGACATGGCAGAGAAAATCCTGGAAGGTGCAAAAGCCCTCAAAGTTTAGGACAACTTGAGCTCAGAGTCTATTTTTTTTCTTTTCTCCAGCAAGTGTAGAAGGTGGGCCTTCCTCTCCTCTCAGCAGTGGTGATCTGTGGCTAGTTCCCTTAGCACTTTTTTTTTGAGTCAGCAGAGGTCTCTGGTAAATAACACCTGGACTGGTGTGAGTGTCTGGCACACCAGCTCCCAGTGCTTGCAAAACCATATACACAGCCAGAAGAGCATGCTGCTTCCAGGAAGTGGATTGTTGATGGAACTGAGTGATGGATGCAGAGGCTTGCTGCCCCATGGGGTGGGTGCTCCTCCTTGTTTGGAGGAGAGGAGATGCAGAGAGCTAACTGAAATAAGTGTTCTGTAGCCATCAAGGGCTTCCTCATGCAAAATGCCTCTGACTGGCTTCTCAGATTGAGTGCCTGTGTATAGGACATGAGTAGTTTGGCTCCATTGAAGGGCTATGCTTTGCCTAGGAGAAAAATTAGGCACTCTGATGTGGAGACATTTGGATTTCTTCACATCTCTATTGGAAACAGCACTTAGAAATGACTAAGTCATACTCTATTCTGCACTGTCCTAAAGACTAGCCAACTTGAAATCTTATTGAGTTGTGGGTCTCCAGTAGTAGTTGGTTGAATATGAAATCTTTTTTTATTGTTTTTGTTTTTTTTTTTTGATACTAAGGATTAAATTCAAGGGCACATAACCACTGAGCCCCATCCCCAGCTCTTTTTTATATTTTATTTAGAGACAGGGTCTCACTGAGTTTCTTAGGGCCTCACTCAGTTTCTGAGGCTGGCTTTGAACTCTTGATCCTCTTGCCTCAGCCTCCTGAGCTACTAGGATTATAGGTGTGTGTCACTGCACCTAGTGAGCATGATATCTTGTAAGTTTCTTAAATGGGGGGAGAGCTGAAAGCTGTTGACCTAAAAGGAAAAAACTTAATTTTCTAAAGCTATGAGGGCAGGAACGTGGTAAAATGGAAAAATAGCATGTGGCTGAGTTTCAGAAGACCTTGGGGTTTCTCTGCTGCTGATTGCCAATGGGATCTTGGGCTGGTCCCTTAATTTCCTATCTGTTGAGGGCTGTTTGACTTTCATCTCTACCTGAAGTGCCTGAAAACTTGGGTTGTGTGATGGCAGTATTTGCAGTGCTGCTGAGCTCTGTGTTTACTGCAGGGGACTTGAGTGTAAGGGAAGGACACCCATGGTTGCTGTGCTTTGTGTGGAAAAGCACACAAAAGCATGTTCAGGTTTATGATTCTGTCCTGATTGAAACAAAGAGGGAATAACATCACAGGATGGTCGGTGTTTAGTATACTTAATTAAAGAGTACTCTTTTGGGGGCAATAATGGAGATCAATACTAAGGTTACTTTACCACTGAGCTTCATCTTCAATCTTTTATTCTTCTTTTTTAAATTTTAAGACAGGCTTTCACTAAATTGCCCAAACTGGCCTTGTATTTGTGAACCTCCTCAGGCTCTCAAGTTGCTGGGATTACAGGCCACTGCGCTCACCTTTAAAAATGTTCTGCATCCCAGTGGCTTGGAGGCTGAGGAAGGAGGGCTGTGAGTTTAAAGCCAGCCTCAGCATCTTATAAAAGCCCTAAGCAACTCAGTGAAACCCTGTCTCTAAATAAAATATAAAAAGGACTGAGGATATGGCTCAGCAGTTAAGCACCCCTGGGTTCAATCTCTAGCACAAAATAAAATAAAATAAAATGATGTTCGCATGTTTGATGCCTCTGAGTGCAATCTTTAGATTGAAACCTCAGGCAGCCAAGAGCAAGAGGGTGTGTGGTAGGAGCCTCAGTGAGGGACCCTTGCATAGACCTTTAGGTGTTGTTGAGGAAAAGCAAATATCCCACAAAGAAAGCACAGGTTGAACATTCTTAATCTGAAATCCAAAATAGTCCAGAATCTGAAATTTTTGAGTCCCCGCATGACACCATGAGTGGAAAATTACATACTGTGAAACTTTGTTTTCTTTCACATAGACGTATTTTAAAATGGTATATAAAATTACCTCCAGGTCATATGAATCATAGGTGGATTCATGTATAAACTTGGGTCTCATTGCCATGCATACATTCTAAAATCAAAAAAAAATCTGTAATCTGAAACACTTTAGGCCCGAAGCATTTTGGATAAAGGGTGCTCAACCTTGCTTCCTTTTCCCTTTAGGCTCAAAGAAAACGTTGACTAATTCCAAGCAAGGGGCATGGCAGGTTTCAGAGGAGACCTCTCAAGTGTACCTTTCAGGGTGGAAACTCAGCAGCCTAGTATGTAGAGCCCAGTGGTTTCCTTCTGCAATTTTGAATCTCATTCTCCTCCTTTTATTGATCCAGTTCAGACAGAATTTTCCAGTCTCCCTAGATGTGTCTGGGTTGCTTCTTCGTCCAGTGACAATTTTGAAAAATTTGTTTCCTGTAGAAATTAGACTCCTACAAGATTTGCTTACCATGCAGAATCTAGAAGCTTTTATTTTCTATGCCTTAAATATCTACATTTCTTCCACATGAAATTTGTTACTGCGTTCAGTGGAAATTCTTGAGCTTTTTTCTTTTTTCTTTTTTTTTTTTTTTTTTTTTGGATACTGGGGATTGAACCCAGCATTGCTCTTCCACCAGCCACATCCCCAGCCCCTTTTTATTTGGAGACAGGGTCTCCCTAAGGGCCTTGCTAAATTGCTGAGGCTAGTTCTGAACTTCTGATCCTCCTACCTCAGCCTCGGAAGTGTTCACTCATTCGTTATCATGTAAATTTTTCTAAGTTGAAACTCACTTTTGACTTTTTCTCCCCCCCCCCCCCCCGCTTTAGAATACGTCCTTATAATTTGGAGCTTTGTTTGGGGGTACAGCTAAAAAGCAGTGAAATTGGAGTCACAGTTAGTGGTTTGGAACTTCTTGACAAAAAGTTGAACAGGACTTAGACTACTTAAGGACCAAAGGAAACAGTCCAAAAAAATTACATTTTCAAAAAAGCTTTTTCCCTGTAAGCCCCTAAGATGACCTTTTTTCCAGTGTGTTTTTTGAGGATCAAAGTAGGCCAAGTGATCTTCATACCCTTCCAGGAGCCTAGTATGTCACTATCAATCATTCTGTTTCTCCTGGGATTTCCTTCTGGTGGATCTATTATTTATCTCTCTCCTCTCCCAGAGGATCCTCTAAGTCTCTCTGATTAGAGAACTCTTCACACTTCCCTCTTTTATTCTCCTTTTTGCTTAGAAATTTGGGGTGTTCAGTTTCATGTCTGTAGGAATCCTTAAAAAATATTTTGCTTATTGCCCCAGGGCTTTCTGTCTTGGGGATGGGCCTGTTCTTTCAGGGCAGAAAGGGTTGCAGGATTTCCTTGTTTATCTTCGAGGGGGGGGGTTCTAACAAGCCTTGCCCCTCAAGTGTGAGTATTCCTAATTGGCCAGTGGGGAGTCCTTGACAGAAGTGACTTGGGAACACAGATGTGCAGGAAGGACCATCTTCTTTGCGCCGATGGCCTGTGTTCCACTCAGGAGCCAGCAGAAGGTACAGAGACAGATCCAAATCTCCTCCACTGCTGGTGCGCCTTGCAATGTAGACCCTCTGCAAGAAGCCATGGCTTGTGGTTTGTCTGATTCTGTACGTCAGAGAGACTATTTGACCTAAAACAAAATTATGGATGATTCTCCCCTCCTTTCTCCTTATTTTTTTGCCTGAGAACCACTTCAAAGTATCAGATGTGTTGGTGCCAGATGCTGGGCAGTTATTGTTAAAAGAATTTGGAAATATAATTGTAAGCAAACTTTGGTGGAGCAAAAAAGCAGATGGAGGTGAGTTCTTACTTTGAGGGAGAGAAGGGAATTCCAAATTTTTCCTCTATTTGGAACTGATGTCTCAGAACACTTGTTCTATGAGATGGATCATCTGTGAATTCTACATCTGGGAGTTATATATTGGGAAATGGCATTCCTTTTAAATGTAGAAGAATCACAAAAGTTTAAAGTTACAGTGTAGTTGGAAAATTCTAGTCAGAGTTTTTTTTAAAAAAAATTAGCATGGAGGTGAAATTGGCAGAGTGATTGGATATGAGAGTATGAGGCCAAAACTAGACATGTCCATATATGGAAAACAATATGATCACTACACTTATTTCTTGATATTCCTCCCTTTTGTTTTGAGACAGATGACATCTTTTTAAAAAAGTCACCAGCATCAGCTAATCAGAATCAATACTTAAAGCAAATGTGACTTGAGAGTCTGAATTGAAGCATTTGTTTTGAGCTTTTTGAATAAGTTCAGGCCCTGCTCACCAGTGATTAGCCCAGAGCAATGATTCAGGGTCTTCAGGGGGATAACACTGTGTGTTCATCCTGTTTGAACTCCTGCATCCTAGGTGTCTGGGTGTGAGAGGTGTGGGGGAAGGGATGGAGCAGCCATGTTGTTATGGGGCTCAATGATAAGAGTGGTGGCCTCTGGGCAAAGTTGGTCAATGTATTTAGTTTCCCTCTATAAAATGAGGATAATTAGTGGGTGCCTACCTCACTACACTTGTTATGAAGACAGAAGTGAAGTAATGTAGGATTTTTAGGACAAGGCAGAAACTTGAGGAAATGTTAGAATTAAAATGACAGCAGTAATAGCAATTTACATTCTCTTGGCAGCAGGATCCATTGTCATTAACTAATTGAATCATCATCTTAAGCCTATGAGACATTACTTCCATCATTTTTTTAAAAAAATATTTTTAGTTGTAGAGGGACATGCTACCTTTATTTTATTTATTTATTTTTATATGATGCTGAGGATCGACCCCAGGGCCTCACATGTGCTAGGCAAGTGCTGTACCACAGTACCACAGCCCCAGCCTTTTTAAAAATATTTTAATTAGAAAAAGGGTCTCACTGAGTTGCTTAGGGACCTCACTAAGTTGCTGAGGCTGGCTTTGAAATCATGGTCCTCCTGCCTCAGCCTCCCGAGCTGCTGGGATTACAGGAGTGCGCCCCACCTCACCTGGCTCACCTCTGACTTATACATATGAGGTCCAGGTGGTTGAATGACTTGTTGGGATTCAAACCTGTATCTACACGATGGTATCTAGAAAGAATACTGCTCTTCTTGCACTTACTCCATTTCAAATTTGTAAATCTCTTAAGGCCAGTCATGGGTCCTATAACTCTTGGGTGACTTAAAGCACCTAGCACAGTTCTGGCCATATAGCTGGTGCTCTATAAATGGTGTCTCAAATGTGATTATGAAGAGCATGCTTCTTCTCTAGGCATGTGTGTTGGCATCCATTTTTGGTTTTCCTCTTTGGTGAAGGGGGTTGGTGGCATGTACATATGTCTTGCCATCTGTTGTTTATTGTTTCTTTTAGTTGTGGTTTGTGTCCCTGCTCCATGTTTCTTTGGTTTCTGGAGAAACTGCAAATATTATATGCTGGGGGATCAAAAAAAAAAAAAAAGTAAACTATTTATAAACAGTAAAGAATCCTTGGATTTGGAAAGTGTTTTTCTCAAATAGGTGTATATTTGGTGACTTTATTGTAATCTCACTGAGGCATCATTGTTAGACAGTTTGCAATCCGAGGCATATCTCAAAGACAGGTGATTCCTTGCCCAGCTTTGTGTGACCAGCTCACAAAGAGCCTTGGTGATAGGCCCTGGTGTTAATGCTGACCCGGTGGTGTATTTTTAAATCAAGAACATATAAACAATTTAGCCTGCCAATGGAGTTTATACTCTGCCTGAAATCCTTGGCATGCTCTGGGCTGGGTGGCGCTGAGAGGTACATGTGGTCTTGGGAGAATGCTGTGGCCACCCTCTGCCTCCCACCATTCATTTAAAACAGGGGAGGGGGTGTGCAGCAGAGAGAGGGAAGGAAGGGGAGATTGTCAGTGATTTTGCTGATCAGTTTTATGTTAAACTTTCATTTTATATGCTTTTTCTGGGTCAGGTTATGCAGACTTTATTGGGGAGTAGAGGACCTCTTGACTCACTTCATTTATGGCCACAGGGGGCCTTTGCAGAGTTACAGAATGGAACCTGCGAATCCAGCTGTTGGCCATCCACTGGCCTCTCCAGGTTTTGAAGCTCCTTTCTATCGGATTCCACCTGCCTCTGTAAACCTGTGAGTCTTGTCAAAGCTTCCTTACAGCTGGGTGTGGTGGTGCACACCTGTAATCCCAGCAGCTTGGGAGGCTGAGGCTGGAGGATTGTGGGTTCAAAGCTAGCCTCAGCAACTCAGCGAGACCCTGTCTGTAAATAAAATATAAAAAAGGGCTGGGGATGGGACTTAGTGGTTGAGTGTTCCCAGGTGTAATTCCAGGTACCAAAACAACAACAACAACAACAAAAAAACACTTTTTAACACTGTGAGAGTCCCATGAAACTTACATGCAGTTCCTTCTGTCTGGAGAAAGTTGCTCCACATTTGCCTTACATCTTCCCCCAGAAACCATAGCTGACATCCCATTTGACTTGACTGTCCACCTGGGGGATTCTGCATTCCTTAATATAGACATTTTAAGGGATTAGCCTGTAAGCCCCCTGAAGGCAGAGACTGGCTTTGTTTCTGATTCACTGTTATTTTCCCAGAATCTAGTCTGAAGCCTGGGGCACATTAAATGTTCAACACAGGGCTGGTGATGTAGCTCCATGGCGGAGAGCTTGCCTAGCACATGTGAGGCTCTGGGTTTGAGCCTCAGCACCACAGAAAAATAAATAAATAAAGGTCTGGTATCCCATTGTCGACTCACAAAATGTTTTACAATGCTAGCACAGGTCTGGGGTTGAGACTCAGCGGTAGAGCACTCGCCTCGAATGTTCAAGACTCTGGGTTCGATTCTCAGCACCACATAAAGATAAATAACTGAAATAAAGATATTGTGTCCAACTGGAACTAAAAAATAAATATTTTTTAAAAATGCTTAGCACAGATGCTAATATAGATAAGAACATGGGTATTCATTTTATATAGTCCTCAAAGTCCTATGGATATGGCTTTCCCAGACAAGTAGAATCATGTAGACCTCCCAGGGCTCATCAGTCAGTACATTTTCTAGTTTCCTCCTCCCCTCATCCAAGATACAGGTGTGGAGGAATTTAGAAGGATGGAAAGAATAACAGATAGCTAGAACTTACAGAAGATGGACAGGCCAGCTGATTACCTGCCATGTTGATTGGCAGTCTTTGTAGCACTTCTGAATTTTGCTGAGAAGACTTTGAAATTCCATGTCCAGGTATTGTCACTGAAATCCCTTTCTCATGGACGAGGTGCCTGTGACTTGTCTCTCACAGGGGATCCCTAGTGGCTGGCTTTGGCAGGTGGGCGGGCCTCCACAGGTCTCCCCTTGGTGGTGGTTTGGCCAGGGCGCCCACTGAACATTTCCCCACTGTTGACATGGTCTGTCCTCTGCCCCTTTGCTGGAGCTGGGTTGCAGAGCTGGCCGTGGGGAGGGTTGCTTCTCACATTGACCAAGGCTGTCTAGACACCTTTCCCCTTGTGGTCATTTTGCTCAGTTTATGCTGAGCCCTCACCAGGCAGCTAGTTTTGGTTGCTGGGGCTCTTAGTGCCTTTGCCAAGACCTCTGCTTTGACAAGTATGATTACCAGGCCAAGGTAGTTTTTTCTCACTCTTTTCTACTGTCAGAGGGAATAACTGCTCTTCTTGACCAGAGGTAGTTGTTCAGCACTCAGGGTGGGTGACCGTGCCTTCAGAGCCAAAGTACTGATTTATGGAAACCTCTGCGGCAGGAGGGTTAAGGGCAAATCAGCGTGTAAACCTGGCCCCTCTTCTGTGGATCTCAGAGGTGAGGCACACGGCCTTTTCCTCCACAGCAGCAGGATCATTGCTGACCTGGCTCAGTGTGGGTCCTCCCTGGGTCATCGCCCAGAGAAGCTAAGGAAGAGCAGTTGGAGAGCTGGGCTCTGCCCCTTCTCAGACGTTGCTTTTAATGGTCACTGAGGTCTTGGGCTGTGGTTCTGCAGGGAGGCCTTTGTACCTGAGGAGCTGAACTAGTTTTCAGGGTTGGGTTGGGAGGAAGCTGTGTGCTATGGACCCATTACTCTAGTTCAGAGGTTTAGTTACTTTTATCTGAGATAAATGTTATGTATTTATTGAATAAGGAGAATACTACAATAGAAAAAAGACTCATTTATCTCATTAACTAGTGATAATTATTTTCACTTTATTGTATAAATCCGTAGTAGTGGCTCTGGTTGAATACTTGTTCGAAGCTATAAGCAAACAAGTAGTTTTGCAGTACTGGGGATTTAACCCAGCAGTACTCTATCACTGAACTACATCCCCAACCCTTTTTATTTTTTATTTTTTTAGTTGGTGATAGAACTTTATTTATTTATATGTGGTGCTGAGACTCGAACCCAGTGCCTCACACATGCTAGGTAAGTGCGCTATCCCAGCCCCTTATTTTTTTATTTTGAGACAATGTCTTGCTAAGTAGCTAAGGCTGCCCTTAAATTTGTGATCCTCCTGCCTCAGCCTCCAAGTCACTGAGATGACAGGTGTGTGCCACCATGATGGGCTTGAAGTTCTATATTTTAAAGACTAAGTATCAGGAATATTTTCTCCAGGCTTAAATGTTTATAAAGGGATGGTTTAAGTCTTTAAGTCTCTCTCTCTCTCTTTGATACCAGGAATTGAGCCAAGAGGCACTTAACCACTGAGCCACATCCCTAGCCCTTTTCATTTTTTATTTTGAGACAGGGTCTCACTAAATTGCTGAGGCTGGGTTTGAACTTGTGATCTTCTTTCTTTAGCCTCTGAACCACTTGGATTATAGGCATGTGCTGCTGCACCTGGCTAATTTAAGTTTTAATTAAAATCTCTCTTATATTGAGCATTTTAAGTTAGTTTTTCCCTAAAACTTTGTCAGATATCCTTATATGCATAATGTTTATGCATTTCTTTCCTTAGGTTAAGTTACCAAGTCCAGAGTGCTCTGGATATGCGAATTTTTCAGACTTCTGATGTCACTTTGCTCCCCGCCAAAAGGCAGTCAATTCACATGTGAACCTGTGCTTGCCTTTCTCACACCCTCACCAACATGAGATGCTGCTTTCTATTCCTGTAACCATGTACCCGTGTGGTGTATAAGGATTGCTTTGGGTTCATCTGCATTTCCTTGGCTGAAAACTTTTCACAGGTTACCCACATGCATTCGTTTTGAGTTTCCTTCTTTTTTTTTGATGCTCCATTTGATAAATGACCTTGGTGTGGACTTTGAGCATGAGTAGGAGTCTGTACCTCTAGGACTAGGGCTGAGGTGTTCCTGGGCAAGTGCAGGTGTGATTCCATGGAAAACTGCTTCCAGTGGGCATGGTCTATGTTTTTGACTCTTCATCCCATCCTGATTATGAGTTCTGGAGGAGAACATTGCAGTGGTTCTCAGGCTCTGGGGCTCTCCCAGGCTGCCTGAGCCCTTGCACAGCCGGCTTGACTCCCATGCCCTGGCTGCCCTATCTGTGGCTCAGTGTGCTGGGTACCTATAGCTGGTAGGAATCAGAGCAGTTTAATGTGGCTGAGAACCCTTCAGGAACAGCTTCCAGGAAATGGAAATTATTTTAAAACAAATTGATGTGGTTTTTCTGTCAAACCTACTTGGAGCATAAACAATGTTGGCCTGTAAGCTGCTCCCCTTCGACAGACGGGCCCGTGTTTAGAGTGTGGCTTTCAGCAGAGTAAACATGGGTCTCGAAAGCGAGTTGTCACTGTGTGTGTCTGACTCGAAAAGTAAAAGTAGTGCATGCATGGAAAGGGAGTCTCACAGAAAGTTCTGACATCAGAAGGTGGCATTTCTCAGTCATTTATTTTCCTACCACCAAAATTACCACTTCCTTCCAGGTTTTATTTATTTATTTACTTATTTACTTATTGATTGATTGATGATTGATTGATACTTAGGATTGAACCCAGTGACACTTAACCACTGAGCCCCATCCCCAGCCTTTTTTGTATTTTATTTAGAGACAGGATCTCACTGAGTTGCTTAGGGCCTTGCCAAGTCCTGAGGCTGGATTTGAATTTGCGACCCTCCTGCCTCAGTCTCCCGAGCTGCTGGGATAACAGGTGTGCACCATAGCATCTGGCACTTGTAAAGGTTTTAAAAGTGAGAAGTCCTTTGGTGTTAAAAGGATTAAAGGGAAAGAAATACCCAGTCAATGTCTATGGTGAGATAACTGATTTCATTTTGCTCCTTTGCCATCTGGGGAAATCAAAAACATCTTGCAAAATATTTTACTGTGTGTGTGTGTGTGTGTGTGTGTGTGTGTGTGTACATACACTGACACCCTCTAGACTGTGCATCTCTTGAGTTCTCTGCTGGGTTCAAGGTGGTTCTCCCACCCCCAGGGACAATATCAGCTGCATTAAATTGGCCACAGCCTCCCTAGAAGGCAAAACAATGCTTTTAAGGTCCTGATTATGTATTAATGAACAACCAGGCCAAGGCACACTTGCCAAAAAAGCTACAAAGGGAGAAAGCCACCTGTATCAGAGTGAACTTTGCTCTTAGAGTGTGGATGATGTTGGGTGGAATGGGTTTATTGCACAAGAGGAGCAACTGGACTCTTTGATGTGGGTTAGCATCCTGGCCCCATTAGGTTTGGGGACTTCCCAGTGAACTGCATCTTTGCTAGCCTGGCAGTGCTATTCGGTAGTGCCTGGGTGTTGAAAGAACTGTTCATGGCCCAGAGTACCTGTCTACCTGTGCACGCAAAGGTATGGCCATTCATACCCATTTCAAGTCACCTTAAATTTGAATGTGACATTAGCCAGGCATGGTGGTGCCTGCCTGTCATCCCAGCAGCTTGGGAGGCTGTGGCAGGAGGATCATAAGTTCAAGGCCAGCCTCACCAACTTAGTGAGGCCCTCAGCAACTCAGAGAGACCCTATCTCTAAATAAAATACAAAAAGGGCTGGGGATGGGGCTCAGTGATTCAATCCCTGGTATTAAATTAAAAAAAATAGAGTGACATTGAAACCCCCAGTCTCCACACTTTTCCTCTGCCAGGACTTTTCCAGAAATAGCTTGCTCTTATTGTCAACTGTGCCTGCCCAACCACAGGAAGGGGTTAGATCCTAATCTTAATCTAACTAATTTATTTCCCCTATTGTGGTGACATTTACTCCTGCCTTCTGGCTTTTTCCTAATTTCTGAATGACAGGCCACTGGGAGCCCTGCTTTCCACAGCCTTATTAAATAATTACTTAAAAGAAAAAAAAAGGATGCTCTTATGAAATCCTGAGAAATTGTTTTCTGGTGAGGGATAAACTCCAGCTGAGGTCTCTTGGCTCCTTCTGGGAAGCAGAGAGAAGAGAACTTGGTGGGAGGGAGTTTGGGTGGTAGTATCATGGTTTCACCATCTTAAATTTGGATATTTTGTCGGGTCTCGACTTTATTTGGTACTTAGAGGAAAAGGTTATTTCTGCATTTTTGTGGTACAGAAGAAACTGCGCAACTTTTTCCCGTCTGGGCTTTTGAAAGCCTGCTAAGACAACAGGATTATTTCCCCAGGCATTTTTGTATTTTAATTAGAGACAGGGTCTCCCTGAGTTGCTAAGGGCCTCATTAAGTTGCTGAGGTTGGCCTTGAACTAGTGACCCTCCTGCCTCAGCCTCCTGAACCCCTGACTTTCTAAGTCATTGAGGCTGATGTCAAATCTGAAATCCTGTGTCAGTGTCCCAAGTCACAGTTATTATACACAGGTGAGACCCTGAGTTTTTAGGATATTCAGAATGATTTAGTCATCACCACTCATTCTGGAACATTTTTATCACCCACACCAAATTCTGTACGTGCTGACAGTCCCTCCCTGTTCCTCCTTCCTCCCATTCTCTGGCATGACCTAATTCCTGTGTCTGTGGATTCACCTATTCTGGGCATTTCATATGAGTGGAATCCTATAGTGTGTGGCATCTTTCATACTTAACTATAGTGTTTCCAAGATTTTTCCATGTGTAGTGTGTATCAGTCCTCATTCTGTTTAAAAACAAATTTTTTTTGGTACTAGGGATTGAACTCAGGGGTGCCGAGCCACTGAGCCTCATCTTCAAACCCGCTTTTGTTTTTAATTAGTTGTAGATAAATCCACATCTTTATTTATTTTTAATGTTGTGCTGAGGATGGAACTCAATAATGCCTCACACGAGGCAGGTGCTTTACCATTGAGCTACAGCCCCAGCCCCCCTCAGCCCTTTTTTAATATTTATTTTAGACAGGGTCTTGCTGAGTTGCCTAGGCCCTCTCTAAGTTGCTGAGGCTGTCCTCGAACTTGTGATCCTCCTGCCTCATCCTCCTGAGCCACTGGGATTACAGGTATGCACCACCATGCCTGGCTCTTCATTTCTTTTTATGTTTGAATAATATGCAGTTGTTGAGCTATACCACATTTCATGTATCCACTTACCAGTTGGTGGACATTCAGGTTGTTTTGTCTTCCTGGATGTTAAGAACAATGCTATTGTGAACATGTTTCTACAAGTTCTGCATGGGTGTATGTTTTCCTTTGTCTTGGGTACTTAGTGAAGAATGGGTTTGGTGGGGCAGATGGCAACTCTTAAACTTTGAGGAACTGCTAGGCTGTTCCTGACGAGGCTGTGTGCACCTTTTCTCACTGTCACCTGCATTGTATGAAGTAACCCATTTCTCCATGACCTGGCCAGTACTCAGTATTATCCTAGAGGATGTGAGGTAGTTTTGATTTGCATTTCCCTGTTGACTGATGAGGTTGAGCCTCTTTTCCTGTGTTTATTCTCTAGTTGCATGTCTTTGTAGGAGAACTGTCTACTCAGATCTTTGCCGTGTGTTAATTGGGTCAGCTGTCTTTCTCTTGTTCGGTGTGGGCAGAGCTCATCATAAAAAGACCCAGGTATTCCAGTTTCAAGTCTCACACCCCAGATAGTTCTGATTCTCCTCTCCAGCTTACCTTCCTCAGTGAGAAGAGATTTCTTTTTAAGGTTTTTCAGATTTCTGAGATCTTCCAGTGGAACTGTAAAGGGGTACTACCATTGCTTCTCAATTTATGAAGAGGTCATAGCTCAGTAACCCTTCAGAATTAAAAAATGTTGTAAGTCTGAGATGTATCAAAAAGGCCCAACCTCCTGAGCATTACGGGGGCAAGGGGGGGTCAGCAGAGTGGGTTTTTCCCCCCTGTAGTCACAAGGCTCCCCCTGGGAGCCACAGATACACTACCACTGCACACAAACCACCCAGAGGGCATTCTACCTCTGTTCCAGATCAAGTATGATTTCTCCTGAACGTATCTGGCTGTTGAACCACTGTAAAGTCAAAAAATAGTTAAGTGGCCAGGGTGCTGTGGTGCACACCTGTAATCCCAGCACCTCCAGAGGCTGAGGCAGGAGGATTGTGAGTTCAAAGCCAGCCTCAGCAACAACAGGACCCTAAGCAACTCAGGGAGACTCTGTCTCTAAATAAATTACAAAATAAGTTTGGGGACGTGGATCAGTAGTTATGTGCCCCTGGGTTTAATCTCCAGTATCAAAGTTAAAAAAAAAGTAAAAAAAAAATTGTATAACTATCCTTGTCTATTAACTGGCCCCATCTCTGTGGGAGTAAGGCGGGTAGTAAATGTGGTTGAAAAAAGCAGTCACTATTCCCTCTCTCTTTTTTTTTCTTTGGCAGTACTAGGGATTGGGCCCAGGTCTTCACATGGGATAAGCTAAGCAAGTGTTGTCCCACTGAGCCCCAGCCCCAGCCCAAGCAGTGGTGATTCTTGGAATGAATCCGCAATTCCAGATTGTTCAGGGGAGCTTATCACAGTGTTTGCTAGTAGGAGAATGGGAGAATCTGCTCTGCTCTAACTTGAGGAGATTTGCTGTGTGTGTGTGTGCATTTATTGATCTCCCCGTCTGACTGCTTTCTCCACTCCAGGGTGATCCTGCCTGTGCCGCCGCCTGAGCTTTGCAGCTATAAATTAGAAATGCAGCACTGAGGCTGTCTAATTGTGGGCAGGGTAATTGCTCTTGGACAGGTTTACAATAGGAAGGTGTGAAATGCTTGCTGCAGAATGGAAGCTGAGGGAGGGATGACATCTCGAACTCGGGTGGCTGCAGGGTGGTGGGCTGACACAGCTAATTGAAAACTATGGCCCTGATGACTTTTAATGGGAAAACAAGAAACCAGAGAGAAAGTACCTCATGGAGTCCCTCAAGGAGGTCAGCACTGAATTTCTGCAAAGCACTTGGAACCTCTGAACTCAGTGTGCATGATCAGACCCTCTGGTTTTGGTTTTGATTTTCTACTCTGTAGTCCCATTTTAGAACTGAATGGAGGGCAGGGTGGGAGGGTTGGGGAGTGGTAAACTGACACAAAGACCTTTTAGGTGCACTTTGAAAGGATCCTGACAGCCTCACCTGAGGGGACTGCTTAGTGAGCTGCCTGGTCATTGGGCTGACCTCTCTAGGCTGACCTCTGCAGGCAAGTGAGGTAGCCCTTGGTTGACCCTCCAGGTGGCATTTAATTTTTTTTTTACTTTATTTTATCTTTTTCTTTTCTTTTTTAAAGATGTACATGACCGTTTGGTATATTTTGACATATTCTACATACATGGAATATAACTTATTACGATCCCATTCTCGTGGTTGGACATGATGTGGAGTTTCCCTGGCTGTGTGTTCATATATGAACATGGGAAAGTTCTGTCCATTTCATTCCACTGACTTTCCCATTCCCACCCCCCTCCCTTCCCTTCATTCCCCTTTGTCTGATCCAGTGAACTTCTTCCCTCCCCCACTCCTTTATTATGAGTTAGCGTCCACACATCAGAGAGAACATTCAACCTTTGGTTTTGGGGGACTGACTTATTTCACTTAGCCTTATAATCTCCAGATCCATCCATTTACCAGCAAATGCCATAATCTCTTTATGGCTGAGTAATATTCCATGGTGTATAGAGACCACCTATTCTTTATCCATTGACCTGTTGAAGGGCACCCAGGTAGCTTCCATAGCTCAGCTATAGTGAATTGAGCTGTTGTAAACATTGATGTGGCTGCACCACTGTAGTGTGCTGATATTGTGTCCTTGGGGTATATGCTGAGGAGTGAGATAACTGGGTCAAATGGTAGTTTCATTCGAAGTTTAATGAGGACTCTCCGTACTGCTTTCCAGAATGTAATAGTAGGCATTTTAAAACTCCTGAATAGACCTTGGAGTTTCATTTATGATGTTTAGAAACTGCGAATCTGCATTTTAAGAAATATTTTAGTTGTAATTGGACACAATACCTTTATTTTATTTTTATATGGTGCTGAGGATTGAACCCAGGGCTTCGCACATGCTAGACGAGTGCTGTACCGCTGAACCACAACTACAGCCCTGGGAACCTGCATTTTAAAACCTACTAGGAACGTTGCTTTGGAGTCTTGTGTGCAAGAGCCCCCACCCTACACTTCCTGGGCTCAGCTACAGGTCCTGTATACCCTAAGCCCTGCCTTCTCCTGTAGTTTCTTGATACCAGCAACTTTCTGAGATCTGGTCCAAGTAGGACTGAGTAGATTCCCCCTGCAGAGCTTTTTCTGGTGTGCCTTGTATTCCCCTTCAGGTCACAGATTAATCTCCTTTCACCATGGAGGGCCATTCCAGAACATCTAGGTGTGAGATTGGCTAATGTCTTTGTCAAGAAGGCCTCTGGAACATGTCTCTGCTTCCTGGCTTGGCCTGGTTTCTTCTGATTGCAAATTCCTTGAGGGCTGAGCCTATATTGTCGACCTGAGTGACTCTGGAGTCCAGCACCACTCCTGGCACATATCAGGTGCTTAAGACACAGTCTTGTGTTCAATGACCTTTAAACCAATTGTGCACGGCCCTTGGCTTTTCTGCTGGACACTTTTCTCCTGTTTGTGAAGTGCCTGACTCTGCACACCTCTCAAGGTGGCCCGCTGTTGGCTGCCCTATACATCTGCCCTTTTGTTTGGTTATTTTTGGGGTGCAGGTACCAGGGTTTGAACTCAGAGGCACTTGACCACTGAGCCACATCCCTAGCCCTATTTTGTGTTTTATTTAGAGACAGGGTCTCACTGAGTTGCTTAGGGCCTTGCTAACTTGCTGAGGCTGGCTTTGAACTTACAATCCTCCTGTCTCAGCCTCCTGAGCCCTTGGGATTACAGGCATGGGCCACTGTACTCCATTGGCTGTTACATTTTTGTCCCTGGGGTTAACTGTTTGCCTTTTCAGGACCACTTGTACACATTGAGATTGGTAGTTGGTTAAAACCAAATAACCAAAACCAAAACCTGCACTCATTTCCATTCATTTCAAACTCCATGTTCACAGCTTGCAGAAAAGTCCTTTCAGAGGCATGATGGAAAATGTGTGGAGATGGTGCAAGTGATAGAATGTCCCTTGAGGTGTGTGGTGGTTAATATTTGACTTGTTTAGTGAGGCTTACACGGACGTATGTGGCCTTGTTGCTATTATGGATTCCTGAACCTGGGTTGTGCTGTGGCTTACAGTAAGTCCCCAACTTTGGAGCTAAGTCAGGCCCTGAGGTTTAATTCCCTTTGGTTAAAACAACAACCAGCGACTGTTGGGTAATCCTCCTACAAGCAGCAGATTGGAGGCACTTAACTAGTGACTGGAGAAGACTGCATTGGGTCCCCCTTTCCCTTACCCTTGTCCCCAGTACACCTAGATAGGATTTTATGGTTCTGTCTCTGGCTCAAGGAAGAGAGGTGGTGAATGGTTGGTCTGTGAGGAAAGGGAATGCAGGGGTGTGTCTGGGATGCCAAGGTGTGTCTTCATGGAATGAGACAGGCTGCCTTGTGGCTTGGCATCTTTGGAGGTTGTCTGTTTAGAGGGGCCAAATGAGAAATGGGAAAAGCATGATCACTATAATGTCTTATAAGCAAAGCGGGGTCCCTTGGTGCTGCATCTCTGCATTGCCAAAGCTGCCTACCTGGGCTGTGTAACCCAGAGGCCAAGAGACTGGGCTTGTGGTGTGCCTGGCTTCATATGCTTGCAGTGCTGCCTGCTCCTAATGGCCACAGAAGCCATCGGTTAAATGAACCAGTTGTTCAGTGAGAGCAAGAAAAGGAGTGTTTGCACAAACCACCTTTAAAATTTCTTATCCTTGGTGAAAGTCAGTGGGTTTGTGAATTATTAACAGGAGTGTACATGAGGATATACTGGCTGTTTAAATGTTATATATACTTTTTATATAAGGAAAGAAATGAAAGCTGACTCCATTCTCAGCTGCTACCTTTTTTGGCTGTGGGCCTGCTCTCAGCAGAGGCAGGAGACTGGCCATTGGCAGACCACATGGGCACATGGGCACACGGGCATCATGTCAGCTCATCACTCACAGTCACATTTTGCTTAGAAGGCAGTGGAAGTGTTTTGCAGCCTGTTGGGAGGTATAAAGGTGAAGGTATAAGTTCCTTACCAGTGCCCAGAGTCCTGGACAGGGACATGGGAGGGCTGCCCATCTGCTGGGGAAGGTTGTGTCATCAGAAGGGTAGTGTAGCAAGTCAGTGAGATCTAGCCTGAGAAATCTGTCCTGTCACTTGCCCTGGGCTTGCAGGTCCTTCTTTAATTTGTCACTACACAAAGAGCCATCCACTAGGGCTTTGATTTACACAGAAGGGTGTCCCCTTGGTGGAAGCCAGGAAAGCTCATGGACAGAGCTCCAGCTTAGCACCCCATTGAAGACTTTGAGTCCTGGGGAGAGACTTGGAGAAAAATCCATCTGTGAACCTGGTTTCCACTATGCACAGATATTTCCAGAGTCCCCAGAGCCTCATACAGTTGATATATATTTAATTTGTGCTTATTAGTTATACATGACAGTAGAGTGAATTTTGGCATCATACATACATGGAGTCTAACTTCCCATTCTTGTGGTTGGACATGATGTGGAGTTTCCCTGGTCGTGTGCTCACATAGGAACACAGGAAAGTTCTGTCCCATTCATTCCACTGTCTTTCCTGTTCCCATCCCTCTCCCTTCCCTTCATTCCCCTTTGTCTCATCCAAAGTATGTCTATTCTTCTTGACCTGCCCCCCTTATTGTGAGTCAACATCCACCTCTCAGAGAGGACATTCAGCCTTTGATTTTTGGAGGATTGGCTTATTTCACTTAGCATCATAGTCTCCAGTTCCATCCATTTACCGACAGATTCCCTAACTTTGTTTTTCTTTATGGCTGAGTAATGTTCCACTGTGTATATGTACCACATTTTCTTTATCCATTTATCTGTTGAAGGGCACCTAGGTTGGTTCTATAGTTTAGCTATTGTGAATTGAGTTAACAGTTGAGATTAATGGGCTAATTATTTCATCTGATGTTTACCTGGGAAGACAAATTGTGACTTACTGGGAGTGGTACTAGTGGTGGTGTGTGGCAGGGGGCAGAAAATGGGAGGCTAAAGGGGAAGGGGGGAAGGAGGAAGATGTTGAGGAAGGTTGTAGCTGAGCATAAAGAAGGTTTCTTTATAGCTTCTTCCATGCTGGCTGGAGTTGCCTGCTTGGTGAGGAAGTGACACTCAGAAATGCCTGGGTTCAGTTACTTTTCTGCGGGGTCTAAGCCTTGCTCATTTCCAGTGCAGGAGCCATGCCTAACCTGGGAAGGGAGAGAGCAGGTGCCTCGTCTTCTTTCCCTGCCTCTTGATTGTCCTCAGGTGCAGTGCCATTTGATATTGGTTGTTCTACAATACTTGGAGAGCATTATTCTCAAACTGCCAGGAATACAGCCGACATAGTCCACGGGCTCTGCAGCCAACCAGCCAGCCTCTATGGCAGTGGCAGAGAGGAAACTCAAGGTGTAAATGAATCTCAGTTTGGGGCTTTGTAGTGGCAAATGATGTGAATGAGTGGATTGAAAAGGGTGCCTGGTTTATATGGCCGTGAATACCCAGGCTGTAGATAAATATTGACACCAATGGTGGGACAGGCCTACCATTTGTCTCCTGCCTCTAGGAAGAAAAGCTCTTTTCTCAGGTGCTCGTGACCTTATAAACCACCGTGACAAGTTGGTGCAGGTGCGCTCTGTGCTGCCACTCGGGATTTGAGAGTGGGTGGTTTCCATCTTGGGCTTGTGCAAGCTTTAGCCTAACCAGATCTAAACTTGCTTTGGCTTATTGATCCCAGTTGTGTTTGTTGCAAGTAAATGTTTCCAGCACAGTTTTGCCAAGTCATGCTTGTGTGACCTCACAGACTGATCTGGGGTGGGAGCTCTGAGTGGGGGGAGGACTTCAGAGTGGGAGGCCAGTCCTGGAGACTTGGTGAAATAAGGGTCGAATCTGATATCTGGATGCCCTTCTGAGCCAACTGAGCCTGCATCCTGAACCATGCTTTCATTTCTGTAAGTGGAATTGTCTTTTCGTAAGGTGGTTTGTTAAAAAAAAAAATAGGACTCACATTCTGTAGGTACAGTAATAATTATTGGCTGAGGTACAGTTTAGGAAGTAGAATTTATTGATAAGATCCACTTTTTTTGGTACCAGGTTGAACTCAGGGGCACTTGACCACTGAGCCCCATCCCCAGCCCCATTTTATATTTTGTTTAGAGACAGGGTTTCACTGAGTTGCTTAGCATCTCACAGTTGCTGAGACTGGCTTTGAACTTGTGATCCTCCTGCCTCAGCCTCCCGAGTGGCTGGGATGACATGTGTGCGCCACCATGCCCACCTGACAGGATCCACTCTTAAGACAAATGCCTTGGGAGTAAATGACCTAGAACTGCACACGAATGTTGTTGAGTGTAGATACAGAACATATGGAAGAGGTGAGGCATCTTTTTAGAGGCCTTGGTGAATGAATGAGTCAAAACAAACAGAACCCCAAAGAAAACCACAGCCAGGTTTCCAATTGACATAATGCTTGACTGTATTTAAGGATGGAGGTCACACAGATTATCTGATGCTTTATCCCTGTCATTTCATGGCATGTGAAGTTTCTTTTCAGGGGCAGGTATTGAACCCGGGGCACTCAACCACTGAGCCCCATCCCCAGCCATTTTTTGTATTTTATTTAGAGACAGGGTCTCACTGAGTTGCTTACAGCCTCGCTAAGTTGCTGAGGCTGGCTTTGAACTCATGATCCTTCTGCCTCATCCTCCTGAGCTGCTGGGATGACAGGTGTGCTGAAGTTCATATTTTAATAAGAAACCAGTCTGTAAAATAATGCCTGCTGAAAAGCCGTGTTGTCAAACCCGATTTCATATATTCTCAGCATTTCAACACCCAGCAGTTGAGGTCTTGCCACTGCCCCACCGTGGTGGGGAAAATCGTCTTTCAAGTTGAGAGTGTTTGGTTATGTCATAGTGTTATAGAAAGAAACACTTTTGCCTCTTGGCTCCAGCTGAGCATTTCATAGCACACATAAAACTTAAAAAGCCCCATGGAAAAATGGGCAGCATGAGATCCCACTTTGATAACCAAGCCACTAAAGTCTGTGACTCACTGGGCAGCTGACCTTGCAGATCTCTGCATCTTCTTTTTTTTTTTTTTTAATTTTTTTGGTTCTGGGGATTGAATCCAGGTCTTTGTGAATGTGAGGCAAGCACTCTACCAACTGAGCCATATTCCCAGCCCTTCATCTTCTTTAAAATACTTAGCCAGAGATAATTGTGCAGCTCTTGAAATGTTGTGAGTAGATTCTGTTTTCTCATTTGGTTGGTTGAGAGCTTTCAGTATTAATTATTGGTACAGTATTAATTTTTGTAGTTAGAGTATTAATTATTGGCTGAGATACAGTTTAGGAAGTAGAATTTACTGCTAAGATCCACTTTTTTTGGGGGGGATACCAGGGATTGAACCCAGGGGCACTCAACCCTTGAGCCATATCCCCAGCCCTATTTTATGTTTTATTTAGAGACAAGGTCTCAATGAGTTGCTGAAGGTCACTCGAATCTCCGGATTCGAGTGGCTGTCATTTTTTGGTTGTGGGAGAGTCTAGAAAAGGGAGACAGGTTAAGCCTAGAAATGTTTGAAGGAACCTTGCGCTTCATCCAGGGCAGGACAGCATGAGTTTTATATTTGCTTTATAGATTCTAGACGCTCAGGCTTCACACGGGCATGAAGAGAGGTCACAGAGATGTTGTGGGGGTGATTTCCATTTAAAGATAAAGGACCTGGGCAAGTAATGGAAGTGATTGGGCCACCTGTGGGGTTTCTTGTCCAGGGGATTCCTTATGAATGGCTTCACTCTTTTGTCCTTTAATTTTTTTTTTTTTTTTTGGTAATTTGGTATGGAGGTGGGGGAGGAAGGAGAGTCCAGTAACATTAAGGTAAGCTGTTGTTTGTACAAATGTGTTTGCTTAAGACAATCCACTTTCATTTCCTTCTTTGCCTGCTTGAGGGAGGGAGACAGGCCACTTATGATACATTGGTCCCTTTGTAATCCAGAAGTAGATCTGGCTAGAATCCCCACCTAACTATTTACTTTACTAACAAGAACAAAAGCTTCTGATGACTGGTGTGTCCTGAATCGAGTCACCACCAAATTTTATTTTTTTAATCTTTTGTCACACATTTCTATAATAGGAAGGGTTTACACTGATATTTCCTCTGATTGGATTATGTTGGTGAATTTGTCAGAATGGAGGTTAAGTGAAAAAGGCACAAAATGCCTTGACTGTTTCCTGATTCCTGGAAACTCCAGGGTGACAGTGACTTTTAAGGATTCAGAGGGAGAGAGTGTTTTTTTTTTTAAATTTGTTTGGACCTTTTTATCTCCATCTTTGGCACCCAGAGGAGGAGTAACACATGGTTGGGGGTTTAATTCCTGAAGAGTCCAGTTAGTGGCATCGGATTTTCTTATTCTTTTATCCCAGGGAAATCCTGGGGTACACCTTCTGCCAGAAAGACAGACTTGGCATTTGCCACCTTGTTCCTGTGGCCAGGAGTACTTTTATGAGGCTATGTTAAAATAGTTATTTTCTTCCCTGTGCCTCAGGTGTGGGCCCAGAGTGTGGGAAGTCCTGAGTGTTACAAACAGACTTGTGCTAGTGTTGGGGAAGGAACTCAATCACAGGATCTCCTAGGGGGTGATTGTGTCAGAATGTATGCAGTTCTGATGCATGGTACCAGGAAGTCGTCCCAAAGGTTACTGGTTTGCATTTTTTTGCCCTAATTAGCTATACATGACAGTAGAATGCATTTTGACACATCCTACATAAATGGAGTATAACTTCTCATTCTTCTGGTTGTACATGATGTAGAATCACACTGATTGTTAATCATATATTCACATAGGGTAATAATGTCTCATTCATTCCACTGCCCTTGTCACCTACATATCCCATCCCTTCTCTTTACTCCCCTCTGCCTAATTCAGAGTACCTCTGTTCTTTCTTAGCCCTCATCCCCTTACTGTGAATTAGCATCCATATACCATAGAAAACATTTGACCTTTGTTTTTTGGAGGGTATTGGCTTATTTCACTTACCATGAGAGTCTCCAGTTTTATTCATTTACATGCAAATGCCATAATCTCATTTTTCTTTAAGGCTGAGTAATATTCCATTGTGTATATTTACCACATTTTCTTTATCCATTCATCTTTTGAAGCGCACTTAGGTTGATTCCATAGCTCAGCTGTTGTGAATTGAGCTGCTATAAGCATTGATGTGGCCGTGTCACTGAAGTATGCTGATTTAAAGTTCTTTGGGTATAAACGAAGGAGTGGTATAACTGGGTCAAAAGGTGGTTTTATTCCAAGTTTTCTGAGGAATCTTCATACTGATTTCCACAATGCTTGCACCAGTTTGCAATCTCACCAGCAATGTACCTTTTCTCCCACATCCTTGCCAACAATTATTGCTGCTTGTATTCTGGATAATTGGTCTGCATCCTTTTTGGATGCACCCCAAATGAATGAATTTTAAAGCTGCAACATGTCTTTAACAGCTAGACTGAATCTTACTCTGGTGGTTGTGAAGGTAGGTGGACTCCTGAAAGTGCACATTTATAGGGGCAGAGGGTACAGGTAGAGGTGTTAAGAAAGAAGAACCATATAATCTGTAAGCAGAAGCACTTGGAGAACCTCAGATTCCAAATTTATCTACTTGAGTGAAGCATCTTTTTCTTCAGCCTTATCAATCTCTCGCTTCCTGTTCACTTTGAGTTGTTTTCACTACTTCAGAGGCAAAAGTCTCCACTGCCTGCCTCCTGAGCATGGTTTTCATTTAGGAGACTTCTCTATCACTCAGCTGGGAGGACCTCCAGCCTCTGGGCCAGAGCTGAGCACCTTGTGCTCCTGGGATCAGAATGGCTCCCCTCTGGTGCCATGGGTGCTGCCTCTTGGGCCTGCATGGCCTCTTTGAGGACAGGGAGGCATGGCCATCCTCAGTTCTGCTGGACAAGGTCCAGGATGAGGAAACTGTGGTGTGAGTGGTAGATATGCAAAGTCCTGTAGAGTTTAAAGACTCTGAAAGGGTAGCTTTGGGATTCCCTTATGGAGCCTGTAGAACAGGGAGGCAGTCCTGAGCATCAGGAATCACTTCTGGCCCTCTGCTCTCCTTTGCCATTTCTACCAAGCTTCCCTGTAATGCCAAACTCAAATGGCAGCTTTATGTGCATCTTTACTGCTGATGATCCCAGGGACGTTCCCTGGGAGGGTCAGGTTATGGCAGGTAGCTAGCTCTTCCCTGCCCAAAGGCCATTTGCTTGTTTAGTATTCACCAGCTGCAGGGCCACTGTGCCAGGGTGCCTCTTCTAAATTAAATTAATTAATCTTTAGGGGCCGATGATGCACAGACCATGTAAATGAGTGACTGTTAGGGAGATTTGTAGGCTCCCCCGCATGCCCCCAGGACCAGCCTCCACCAAGCCCACCTAAACAACAGAATCCACGATACGCTTAATGGCTTCACGCACCAGGCTACAATTTTGGTAGGAAAACCAGATCCTAGACGCTCCTGTTTTAAGGTACGATCCACTGCCTTTGGTGATGGGAAGAAAAACGGTCTGGGCCTCTTGATTATTTAGTTTGGAGGTTTTAGGTAGATGAACAAGGAAATACTCTGTTGCTATGGAAGTCAACTTTAATGGCCCTATAGATGAACGCTAATGAGGGACTTGGCCCTGGGATTGGTGGGGGTTCATAGCACCTTTGGATCACCTGCCGCTTGGGCTGAGGGTCTGGGGGCATGAGCTCCTCTTCTCACTTGGCTCTAATGCTGGTGGTGTGTCTTGCTCTTCCCTCTCTAGGAGGTCCTGGTTTCTTCGCCGTTTTATTTGTTAGTTTTACTTCCTAGGCTCCGTGCCTTGGTTTACCCTTCTCCGCTCTTTTCTGAAGAGAACAGTGCTGTTTTTACTTTCTTTCAGGGTTGGCCTAGAGAGGTCTTGCTTTTTTTTCTGATAAGCCTTTCTCATCACAACTGCTCTTCCCTGCTTTGAATGTCACCACCTGGACTCAGTGTTATCCACACCACGGATGACAAATTCAAATAGCCACTTGGATACCTAACTGCCAGTGATCCCAGAGGGCCTGGCTGAGTAGCAGTAAAGAGTGGTGAGGTCTTGGCACATGGGCTGCTTGCCAAGCATATGGAGCCCATTGTCGGTATCAGCAATGCTGTCCTAGCTGTGGTTTTTAAAAGAAACTGAAATATTTATTGATTTATTTAGGGAAACTTCAGGTGTTTCCAACTCGTGTTCAATCAGAAACCAATTTCCCTGCATCCTGATTTTGGCCTAAGTGGTACCTATTTTTATTTTACCCTATGCTTGCCACCCAAGGGCCTTTGGCTACATTTATTTGATTAGCAGTCTTTACCTGACCCATAGGTTATGAGGTCATTCAGGTCAGGTACTTGATCTCTACCTTAATTTATATCAGAATTTTGACAGTGTAATAATACATGGTAAGTGCATGCTCAAACATCTGTCCAGTCTGGCTTTTATTGGATTACCAGAGGAAGAAGATATGTGTCTGTCCGACAGGACAGGAAGAGAGATATGAACTTAAGGTGGAGAAGCCTCCCACCTCACAGAGTTACACAGACAGTTAACATCTAAGGTATTATACTTCAGAGGCCCACACTGATTTGCTTAGGAGATTTTAAGGAGTGAAAATAGGCAGTGGCTTTGAATCCTTATATGGCTGATATGTGTTATCTCCTCCTGAGTCACCTCCCTCATTCCCGCAGAGAATGGTCTGTGTCATGTTTTCACAAATTAAAATAATCATGACTCTCTACTGAACTCTCTGAAATATAATTGACCCAAAGCTCACAAAATGAGCTGAATGAATGGTGTTGAGATTCAAATCACTTTTCTTTTTTAGTACCAGGGATTGAACCCAGGGACGCTTAAACACTGAGCCACATCCCCAGCCCCCAGCCTCCATTTTTTTGTTTTTTATTTAGAGACAGGGTCTCACTAAGTTATGTAGGGCCTTGCTAAGTAGCTGAGACTGGCTTGAACTTGCGATCCTCCTGCCTCAGCCTCCTGAGCTCCTGGAATGACAGGCATACACCACTACACCTGACTGAACTCATTCTTTTGATTGATATTATACGGGATGTCATCTGTCTCCATACCCCAGGGCAGGGAACATATGCTGCTTGGCTTACTTAATAGAGTGGCAGCAAGTACAGCATCTTCTCCTGAGCAGAAATCCTGGGGTGAGGATGCTAGGAGAAGATCAAGTTTAAGGTGCAGTTTTATCATTTTATAATAATCCTTTAATGTGTATTCTCAGGCTGTTTGGTTCTGGTTTTCATTAAAGACAGGAAAGCATCACTATAGAAAAAAAAGAACATCTGGTAATCTAGGATTTTTTATTTTATTATTATCATTATTATATTTTGGACCCCAGGGATTTAACCCAGGAGTGATTAGCCACTGAGCCACATCCCCCTCCCTTTTTATAGTTTATTAAGAAACAGGGTCTCACTGAGTTGCTGAGAGCCTCACTAAGTTGCTGAGGCTGGTTTTGAACTCACATCCTCCTGCCTCAGCCTCCTGAGCCCCTGGGATCATAGCCAAGTGCCACCATGCCCAGTAGAATCTTTTAATTACTTGGGGGAGGGGGGACACAAAAAGTAATCCAGGATAGGCCAAGCAAAACCTGTCTGCCAGCCACATATGGCCAGAAGACTGCCAGTTTTTGACCTGATCTGGGCCACTGGCTCTTGAGGAAGTAGTTCTGAGTCACGGGCTTGTTTCTGGCTCCCTGTGTGGCCAGGAGTACAGCTGGGACTCACGGGGTCTTACACCGTCTCCTGATGGTTCTGCTTTGAAGTCACTTCCCTCTTTCCTCCCTAGCAAGTGTCTACCTACATCCTTCAGCTACTTAGAATAAAACCATCCACAGCCCCACCACCTCTGATTTTCCTTTAAAGAGCCAAAATCATCTCCCTAAAGTCCAAAAGTGCTGTCAACATTCTGTTTCCTGGGCAAGGCTACCTAAGAAGAGAGTCCTTCCTAAACATGATTATCCAGAAGCCAAGCAGCATCAGGATTGACAGTAAGATTCCAGGACAGAGCCCCAGAGAGGAAGACCGTGTACGTAGAAATGTGAACTCCCGCTGGGTCAACCCAGAAGCAGGGAATTTTTTGAGTTTCAATGAACTGGAAAAGGCACGTATGAACAAGTGTCAGGGCTGCCTGGAGAGTCTCCTGTTGGACGCTTGTGGGCAACATAGAGCAAACCCAGGGAGGAAGCTCATGTCTCCTGAACAGCCACTGCCTTGTGATGGAGTTGCCCTAGCATTCAAGTTCAAGAAAAAGAGGTCCCTAAATCCAGAACAAGCAGCTGAGCCTCAAATGCTCCATCAGGCAACAGGGAAAATAATTGACTGTGTTCTCCCTTCTACAGTCAAACATACAATCCTCACAGGCACTGTTTCATTGGCCCAGTTCAGGGAGAAAAACTCCCCATGTGATTTTTTTATTTTTAATTGTGGGGAGTTATGTACAACATAAAGTTGACTTCCTATTTTAGCCATTTCTCAGTGGGCTGTGTGCATGCCTACATTCACACATCAGGCAACCATCACCACCACCCAGTTCAAGGACCTTCTCAACATCACCAGCAGAAATTCCACACCATTAAACAGGACTCTGTCCCATGTGTCCACCACCCTTGGAAGCCAGCCACTCTAGATTTCTTGTTCGAATTGCAACCAGATGGTACCTTTCCTCCTGTGAATTGCTGATTTTGCTGAAATCAGTGCCTTCGAGGTCTAGCCATGCCCGGATAGTGGCACACACCTGTCATCCCAGCAGCTCCAGAGGCTGAGGCAGGAGGGTCATGAGTTCAAAACCACCCTAAGAACTTAGCTTGACCTTGTCCCCAAACAAAATGTAAACAGGCCTGGGGATGTGGCTCCATGGTTAAGTGCCCCTGGGTTCAATCACCAGTACCAAAAAAAAAAAAAAAAGTCCACCCATGCTGTCACACATGTAGAGTTTCTTTTTAAAGCTCAATAGTCTTCCTTTGTATGGATGTCCCACATGTTGTGTATCTAGTCATCCATACATTTGGGTTGCTACTGTGAATAACACTGTTATGAACACTGGTGTGTTTTCTTAAAAAAATGTTAAAGAGGTTTTTAAATAAGATTTTTTTCTTTTATTGTATTTTAATTCTTTGATCAATATGCTTACTGTCAACTCATTTCTCATTAATTAAGGAAAGATGCTCTGCACAAAGGGTTCTCATTAATTAAGGAAAGATGCTCTGCACAAAGATGAGTTCTCATCTCAGGCCCCAGGAATAATCAGTGAGCTAACCAGTGGAAACCTCAGCTGGGGCTCTGTTTCCAGGTGGCAGCTGACATGACACACATCTAAAGCATCTCACTTATTTCAAGGAACACGGTTGCCCCTTCCCAGGCCTGACATCTGAATGGGTCTTCAGTTGAAGGTTTTAGATTCTCCTGTCAAAATAAATTCATCTCTCAGCAGGACAGATGCCATCCAAGGCATGCCTGTACCTTTCAGTAAGGAGCCCAGAGCTGGAGGGGAAAGAAACTTGGGGGGGGTGGGATTTAGTTCCTGCCAATTGCAGCTTTCATTAAATATTTTGTCAGCCATTGTCATAACACAAATTTTTCCTGTTCTTTGCACAAAGGGTGCAGAGATCTTGGAACAATGGAACAATGGAGCCCAAGCCCAGCCATAGATATTCTTTCAGCTAATCTGCTCAAAGAGGACCGTGCGGTCCACCATTTGCAGAACACATAAGAGGCACCTCGGCAGAGAACAGCTCAGGTTTTACCCAGGCATATCAGAAAAGGCAAACTGTGTAACAGGGTAGGACAAGAGGGTGCCCAAAAAGCAGGCTTCCTGGCAAGACCCCAGAGAGCCACGGAATGTCAAGAGCTAAAATCTTTCTATAGCTAAGAAGTCCCATCTCTCTCTAAACCTAGCCAACTAGCCACGTGGCCATGTATAGTTAAACTACCTAACAGTACACAAAATTATGGATTCAGAGCCAGGCATGGTGGTGCAGGCCTGTAATCCCAGCAACTTGGGAGGCTGAAGCAGGAGGATTGAAAGTTCAAAGCCAGCTTCAGCAACTTAGGGAGGCCCTAAGTGAGACCCTAAGGCACTCAGTGAGACCCTGTCTCTAAATAAAATACAAAATAGGGCAGGGGATGCGGCTCCATGGTTAAGCACCCTGGATTCAATCCCTGGTAACAAATATGTATGAATTCCTTTTTTTTCAGTTGCCAATGGATCTTTTATTTAATTTACTTATTTATATATAGTGCAGAGGATTGAATTCAGGGCCTCACACATTCCAGGCAAGTGCTCAGCCACTGAGCTATAATTCCAGTCCTCACCAGCCATATGTCAAGGTTTCAGGAGCTGTTTGTGACCTCATGCCATGATGCAGATGGACTGTCCATCATCACCATCCATCCAACTGTGCTGGATCTAAATCATAATCAAGCAGTATTTCTAAACCTGGGGATAACCAGTAAATGTTTCAAGTAAAACAGCACCTACAGGAGAAACTTGAACTTTAAAAATAAAAGTTCGGTGTAGTTCGGTGGTAGAGTGCTTGCCTGGCATGCATGAAGCCCTGGGCTCCACTCCCCAGCAGCACAGAGAAAGATGATGAATGGTAGGGTTAGAGGAAGAAGAGGAGGGAGGAGGAGGAGAAGAAAGGAGGGGCCTGGGGTGTAGCTGAGTAGGAGAGCACTTGCCTGGCAAGCAGAAGGCCCTAGGTTCAATCTGCATCGCTGCTAAAAACAATGATTAAAATTATAAATATTCATTTCCTCATAACTCAAGAGATTTTTTGAAAAGGGTGATGAAATATGGTGGGGTGAGGTGTATACTGATGCAAGCCCTTTAAAGCACACAAAAGACCATCCTGACAGGGGAAAGGGCCTCAGGAAGGCTTAAGTCTCTTGCAAGATGCTCCCACTCGGAACTGCCCTGAGCGTAATCCTATAGGCTTAATAGGTATTTACCTAATCTGACCAGCACCTTCCTGGATTACAGCTGAACCACATATTATAAACTTGGCAAATGCTCTTCGGAGCTGGCGAACAATAATTCATTGACTTCTTGGAAGTGGAGAGATGAGAAGTTCCGTTGATTTTTGAGTAACCGGTGGCAGGGAAAACAAGCCCACTTGGTCCCCACAAACCCGTGCTGCCCATGGACTACTGCCTCTGTAGCAAAATGCTTGGTACATCTTGGACAAGAATGAGATGCTAGCTCCCCATGGAAGGACTGGTTTCCAGTCTAGAACCAGGTATTCCTCTTCAGTCTCATTTCCCAGCTAGCCTATGCCCATTTCTCAATCCTGGGTGGACTCCTGAACGTCTTCTTCCTTTGCATAGTTGAAGCCTCCAGATGTTTGCTCAGCTGAACACCACAGCTGGAAAATGGGGACTAGACAACCCAGTGACCCAACTCCTGAGCACCAGTGGGCACCCAGAGATGGCCTGGGAAACGTGTTTTCTGGGGCATCACAGGCTCCGTTCGCCAATCTCTTCCTCCACCTCAGAACCTGCCCTGTTCACCGCAGAAGGCACCTGCTTTTAAAGAACTGAGGAAGAGCGACTGCCCCTTCAAGATTTCAAGGGGTGCGAGTGAGGAAGACCATATAACCTATTAGTTGTTTAATCCTTTAAGCTAGTGAGACTGTTTCTGCTGTTTTTACCTTCTGAGGAATTACACACAGTACACACTAAGTTCCAATGAAATTACCAACACGACCTTCCCTAGAACCATACCGTAAGGTTTGGTTCCCATTTTGAGAATGGGAAATTTAAAAACAAATTCTAGACTAAACTGAGCACCATGGCACACACCTCTAATCTCAGCAGCTTAGGCAGGAGGATGGGTATGGGGTTCAGTGGGTAAGCACCCCTGGGTTCAGTCCCCCCCCCCCCGCCAAAAAAAAAAAAAAAGGATTTCCCATAAGAATTCATATTTTGAGCCTTTCTGGAAAATGAAGATTTACCTATGCTGGCTCTTTTTTCTTAAATGGAGAGCAAATGTCAACTGTTAAGTATGCTGGTGTCCTGGTCATTTTGTCAGCTGCATGAAGCATCCGCTCTTTGCATCTCTTGCTTCCATGGTTTCTGAGAGCCCTTCTGTCATGTCTCCTCCAGGTCATCTCTCAAGTTGCCTGTGATGATATGAATTATAGCCTGAAGCTTGCAGTATCTTTACCTGTAGAAATGGTAGCCACCATCCCCTTCACTTGCCATGATAATCCACTCAGAGTAGAGGAAAATCTCAGTCCTTTTTCTGACATGAGAAATTCTCCCTTTGTGGGTTTTCTTTCTCAGGTCTAGCCTGTTGGTTTCTATTTACCCATTGATAAATACCCCCGAGTACAAGCAAGCCCGCACTTGACTTCAGTATCTGGCTTTAAAAGTTATCACCTGGGCTGGGGCTGTAGAGTGCTTGCCTAACACGTGTGAGACTCAGCATTCAGTCCTCAGCACCACATAACACGTTTGCTTATTTATTTATTTTTATGTCCATCTACAACTAAAAATAATTTTTAAAAGTTAACACCTTCAGTCTTTATGGCCTCTTAATTTCTGGACAAATGGCCTTTAATTCAGGCTGTGACATAAACACAGAAGTACCATTAGTTTCCAGTGCAGCTTGACTTTTATTTAGATGAATGTCTTCCATGTCATAGGGAAATGGCTCTCAGTTCTAGGTTAGTATTGATTGAAATGTCTCTGGAGTAACCTTAAAAGATTGCTGCCACTTAGGTGACATTTTCAGAGGCAGACTTTAAACTCCTGATTACTGGGGCTGCTCATTGTCAGGAATGTCAGTGGAATGAATAGCTGATATGAGAAACGTCAACCACTTTGGCCTGCTCGGGCTGGGTGGACTTAACTTTTGCAGCAGGAGTATGGAGTGAGAAGCTGTGGCTGATTTGGAGATCACATCTCATGGTTTCTGTCCCCAAAAGATGAAACTGGTCTAGGTTGAGGCTATGATCAGAGAAGCTCACCCTTCTTGGTGTTGGAGGGTACAGCTGGGGATGAATGGGAAGAAATGTGTGATTCTGAGCTAGTGAGACAGCTGGTATCACCTGAGAAGGCTGCTCTGCCAGCTTTCCCCTGTCTAGGGTTCATACCAGTGTGAATGTCTTAACACCGGGTTCCCTTCTTCTGTGTGATGATTGTGGCATGGAGATACTGTGCTCATAAACAGCCTTGTAATTCCAAATCTTGTAGTTTCTTTTTGTAAACAACCACTCAAATTGCGTTTGAGCAATTTTGAGTCCTGAATTCTTGTTTAGACCAGGGTTTCTCAATCTCAGGATAGTATTGACACGTAGGGCTGGATACTTCTGTTGTGGGACAGTGCCTGTGTGCACAGTAGAATGTTGAATAGCAGCCTTGGCCCTTTACCCATTAGACACCAGAACCACCCATTCTCCTCTGTCTTTATGTCTCTAGACATTGCCAGCTGTCTCCCCATGGGGGGGGGTTGTGTGTGGGGGTTCATCGTAAAATCATTCCTGATTGAGAACCACTGGCTTAGACAATAAAAGGCTTGAACCACCTTTTCTTCATTTCTTTACTGCTGTTTGATGTTGATGCATTAGTCAAACATTAATAAAAATGTCATTAAGAATAGCCTTGATATGCCAGTAAATGGTTGGAGCTGGAGACTACCATGCTAAGTGAAATAAGCAAATCCCCAAAATCCAAAGGCCAAATGTTCTCTCTGAAATGCAGATGCTAACTCACAATAAGGGGTGGGGGGGAGAATAGAAGTTCATTGGATGAGACAAAGGGGAATGAAGGGAAGGGAGGAGGATGGGAATAGGAAAGAAAGTGGAATGAATGGGACAGAACTTTCCTATGTTCATATATGAACACACAACCAGGGAAACTCCACATCATGAACAAACACAAGAATGGGAAGTTAGACTCCATGTATGTATAAAAGAATAGCCCTGGACTTTTTCAAAGTATTTGGTGCAGAGTATTTGGACCAGGACACCTTAATGTGGATAGGGGTCTGGCTCACTTTAGGAATTCTTTACAGGTTGTTAGGTGATAAAATGATATTGCTTGAATCCATTGCCTCAGGTGGTTGGCATGTTCATTGCTTGCCTTTCAGGCCTTGTTTATGGATGCAAGTGGGCAGGAGAGGTATATTTGTAAATTTCAGTAGCAAAAATGTTACTTAAAATAATGCATGAGACAATGGGTATTAGGAGGGAGAGGGCTTAGATTTTTGGGGGGAAGGGATTAAGTGGGGAAGGATAAAATTTGTCAATTCGGTGCACAATGCCAAGTATAGATTATTTTTTTTTCCTTTCCTTTACCAGAAACCTGAGTTACAACAAACTCTCTGAGATTGACCCTGCTGGCTTTGAGGACTTTCCAAATCTACAGGAAATGTGAGTGCTTTCCCTAAATCTCTGTATGGTTGGTAGAGGGGTGGGGAGAAATTGGAGAAAATCCTTTCATTTTGGAACATTCCTTACTATCCGAGATGGGCAGTGTAAGCCTGTGTGAGGGGGTATTTTCATCATTATGTCTTTACTGACAAATGACAGTACAGTTGTCTGTGGTCAACCACAGTCTGAAAATATGAAATGGAAAATTTCAGAAATAAACAATTCATAAGTTCTAAATTGACATGAATTATTATTATGAGTAGTGTGAGGAAATCTTGTGCTCCTCTGCATGGTTCATGATTTACCCCTTTTCCCATTGTATCCATGCTGTATATCCTACCTTCCCGTTTGTCACTCGGTAGTCATCTCACTTTTCAGGTTGATTGTCATGGTACTACAAGTGCTTGAGTTCAAGTAACTTTTATGTACCTAATAATGGCCCCAAAGCCTGGCTGTGGTTTCTTTTTAGAGTTGAACAAAAATTAAAATTGGGGCATTTCCTCTGACATCATCTGGGCTTCCACTTAACACTTCTTTGAGCACCTTTTTCTATGCCAGGCACTGTCCTGGGTGCCTGAATAAGACATGAAAATGGGGAAGGGGCTCAGGAGAGGAAGGTGGGGCACTTGACTCCGGCATAGAAATTTTGAGGGCACCCTAAACTCAGCATTCGAGGTAATGACTATTTTGACGCAATGCTTAAAAAAATCAAAATTAATCCCCCCTCCCTCAAATATCTATGAGGAGCAAAATATAAAAACTTTGAACTGAGGTAGAATCAGTACTACTGATCATTTTCCTCTTGCCCAAGACTCCAGCATGGCTTGACATAGCACCGTTGCTGACACTGTCTGGATTTAAACTTTATTTGATATTTTGTTCATAATGGAATTTACTTTGCATTCTTTTTTTTCCTCCTTACTAGGAATGAACCCTGGGGAGCTTAACCCCTGAGCCCCATCCCCAGCTCTCTTTTATACTTTATTTAGAGACAGGGTCTCACTGAGTTGCTTAGGGCTTCTCTCAGTTGCTGAGGCTGGCTTTAAACTTGTAGTCCTCCTGCCTCAGCCTCCCCACCCCACCATCATTTTGACATTAAAAAAAGGAGACATTCTTTTAACACATTCTTTGTGGATGCTTCAGACGGTGCTCTCAGCATTGGTCTTGCTAGCTCCCTAGTTCTTGTTTCTTGCTCACACAGGCTTTCGACTTCCATTGGGTTTTGCTCTCTTGACCACCAACCTCTAGTTTCCTTGTTTTAAGAGTGGAATCCCCCCACCCCCAGCACTGCCTTCCTGAGTGGGTCTTGTAAAACCAAGGTCATCTATTACAGACACAGTAGGGTGAAGTGGGGGTGGAAACACTCGTTTTAGTGGCAAGCAGAACTGGATTTTGACATTTGAGTTCTGGTTCTGACCCTTGGGGTTTTCGTTTGAGTCTGTGTCCCTGGACAGGTGACAGCTCCTCAGTGTTTCTTTTGCCTCCTCTGTGCCATCGACACAGTGACACACGATCAGTATCATTGTAGTTATTAACTGAAGATGATGCTTTGGCCCTGGCTATGGCAAAGGCTCACTGAGTATTATTTCTCTTTTGCTACTTTTGGAACTGGGCAGCCCTGGATGAGTGCTAGTATAGAAACACATTTTTGGAGACTGACAGGTTGCACCTTTTACCTACCTTGACTGCCTTCTCTCCCTGGTGCCACTCCCTGGAATCTCCAGACATGGTACCCAGAGAAGCAGAACTCCTCACTGAAAGCCTGTGGGGCTTTTTCTGCAGGAATTCTGATACTCCTGGAGATTGAAAGAGGTGTCAGGGATGAGTGGTGGGGAGATGGGAAAGGGTGTGGAAGAAAAGACAAAACAAACCAAAAAAACCCTCAAGAATCACAGTTGATACCCAGTTGCATCAGAATTAGCTGGGCCTGAGTGTTTCCCAGGGGGCAGCCAGTTCTCCCAAACCCCAAGGAGTGTCAGAGCCATGGCTGGCAAAGGAGCCGGGGGTGGCTTAGCAGTGGTTTAATTTTGGAGGCCCTCGAACCACATAATACTGTGGGTTGGTTAGAGGGAGAAAGCCAGCCATTTGGAGGCTCTTGGAGAACATGGGGGCACTTAGACAGCTGCTTCCAAGCCACATGGTCTGCACTTCCCGCAGCCCTGAGGGCCCACCAGGAGGGCCTCCACCCAGGAGGGTGCTGGACACCAAGGCTCTTCTATAATAGGAAGGCTGTTTACACAGTCCTCTGTGAAAATGGTGCTCAGCTCATGATACTGCTGCCTGGCTGAGATTCCTTGCTGTGGATACCCCTATGTGCTCACCAGAGCCACTGACTTAAAATGTTCTGAGGGGTGAGGAAGCCTAGCCTGTGTCTGCTATTGGGTATTTATGGCTCGCTGTGCTGCCAGCATCTAAGGCTGCTGCCTGCTGCCTCCCTATGTTCATGCACATGCATGAGGAGAGCGCATGATGGTTGTATGTTGGGCACAGGTGGGGTAGGGGTTGCTCTGAGGCACTATTTTTGGCTATGAATCACTACCACTTGCTAGGTATTTCCCATATATCTGTACCTAAACCTTTATGTTTCATTATTTCAGCTGTAACCTGACCAGACCCTATAAGGTTGGCACTTGTATTATTTTCATTGGTTGAAAAGGGAAACAAAGGTACTGCAAGTTTTGAGAATGAGGAGATCTGACTTTAAAACATAAGCTGGCTGGGATCAGTGGTTTACGCCTGTCATCCCAGCAGCTCCAGAGGCTGAGGCAGGAGGATCGGAAGTTCAAAGCCAGCCTCAGCAACTTAGCAAGACCCTAAGCAACTCAGAAAAACCCTGTTTCTAAATAAAATAGAATAAGGATTGGGGATGTGGCTCAGTGGTTCAGTGCCCGTAGGTTCAATCCCTAGTACTAGAAAGAAAAGAAAGAAAGAAAAGAGAAAGAAAACCCCCAAACCAAACTAAAACAAACAAAAAAATGCAAGCTGTGTAATCTCTTTGAAAAAATTTCTTTTCTGTCACTCTGTCTCAGTTTCTTCTTTTGGGATGGGATGATCATTCCTATTTTCCTGAAAGGGTTGGCTTGCCATTCAGGTTTGCAACAGATTCCTGGCACTGGGTCCGTGTTCACCCTGATTATTGTATGTACTTGCTAAAGTGACCACAGCCAGTCCTCCCCATGTCCATGGGTTTAATGGCCATGGATTCAACCAACTTCTGATTTAAAATATTGGGGAAAAATTTACATATACAACCATTTTTTTCTCCTTGTTGTTATTCCCTAAAAATACAAGGTAACAACTATTTCCATAGCCTTTATGCAACATTAGATAACATTCAGAGTAACCTAGAAGTGATTTAAAGTTTACATGAGGAGATGCATAGGATTTATACAAATACTGCTACAGTTTTCTGTAAAGGTCTTGGTCATATTTTGGTGGAGGGGTGGTTCCTACAGTTAACCCCACAGATACCAAGGGAGAGCTATATATTCTTTGTCATTATACAAAAATAATTTTAGATATTATGTATCATGAAGTCTTGCTAAAGCCATTATTTAGTATGCATTATTCTCCAGTAGCTAAAGCATAACCTCAGTTATTAAGTCTCTTAAAATCATGTTCCTGCGTGCTCCTGATGGCTTTCTCCCTCTTAAGAAACAAAACCAAGCTGATGTGGTGATTCATACCTGTAATCCCAACTGCGCCAGAGGCTCAGGCAGGAGGATGGCAAGTTTAAGACCATCCTAGGAAATTTAGGAAAACCCTGTCTCAAAATAAGTTAAAAACAGAAGAACCAGGGGCTGTGGCTGAGTGGTAGAGCACTTGCCTAGCATGCATGAAGCCCTGGGTTCAACCCCTAGTACGATAAATAAATAAATAGGTTAATAAGTAAGGGGAAAAAAGAAGGGAAACCAAAGTTCCAGCCCTCCTCCTGACTTGATTGTTAGTAGTTGGATCTCTGTCTAGTTGGAAGCAATTGGAATAACCATTCTGCCTACCAAGAACAAATTGGCAAAATAAATCAGTAAAGAAAAGGGTCCATTTTTTTTAAACCACTAATTCCAGCAGAGGACTGCTCTGCAGCTGGCTGAAAGACTTGTGAAGACCTCCTCAAGACTTATTGCTGAGGGGAAAAGAGCAGCACAGAATAGCCCACAAGACACAAGCTTTGTGTAAAATAAAAACACATGCACATCTCTCATAGCCTGCAGCAGGAGATTCCCCTTGGAGGCAGGCCAGTAGACTGAAGGATACAGGAACTTTTTTTTTCACTGTATACTCCGTGTATTCTTTTTTGAAATGGTTTGAAATATTTACTGTGTGCCTCTATCAGCTATTCAATCAATAAGTCTGGCAAGGAAAAAAAGATGCTATGACTCCATAATACTCCTTGGGTGCATTTTATATTGTTGGTTAAAAGGCCAAACTTCATTAAGATAATAAATGATGATGATGTTCTGTGAAATGTCCTTTGTAACATTTAAATGTAACTTTTCCCTTGAACTGAGCTAAGTAAGTGTAAGTTTGGGGAGAAAACTCAGGGACCCAAAAGTCCCCGCTGACCTTAAGGATTGAATGGGTCAGGTCTTGTGCGGGTTCTGCTCTGGGGTCAGGCAACCCTCGCAGCCCCCACTGACCTAACTTACACCTCCTTCCAGCTCCTGGGTTGGGCCATGATTCATTGTCCGATACATTTGAGGCACTTCTTGGTCCTGAATCATCAGAAAAATTTTTATAGAAGCCAGATATCTCAGCAAGAGTTTTAGGGCCTTTGATGGAAATCAGCTTTGTTTGGGGGCTGGAGGCTCATTAGCCAGAGTTTTTACATACTCAGTTTTAGGTTCCAATTCAAATCAAGGCAGAAAAACAACTTCAATGTTACCTAAGGGATTAGGAGCTTTCTGGCCAGCCTCATGCTTGTTGGCTTATTTGCTTGTTGCTCTTCTCTGATTTGAGGTCAATGTTCATCTCTTGGCCATGTCCCCCTGGCTGGTTACTTAAACTGACTTGGAAAATGAGTGTCATATAGGAAACAGCAGTAATAACTGGAAACGAACTCAAAGTTGTTGTGATGATTACTATACATAATACATACAGGGGTTTCGCTACAATCGTAAAGAAACAAGCTGGGCGTGGTGATGCGTGCCTGTCATCCCAGCAGCTCAGGAGGCTGAGGCAGGAGGATCATAAGTTCAAAGCCAGCCTCAGCAATTTAGCAAGGCCCTAAGCAACTCAGTGAGACCCTGTCTCTAAATAAAATACAAAAAAAGGGGCTGGGGATGACTCTCAGTGGTCGAGTGCCCCTGAGGGGATAATGATAAAAAACAAAACAACAACAACAAAAAAACCCCAGAAAGATAGTAGTTAAGAACCCAGACTTTGGGGCCAAATTTCCTGGGCCACTGCTATTTTCTGCTAGTGATGTTGGTCCAATTATTTAACACCTCTTATTTCAATGGAAACATTCCTGGGACCCACTTCTACGGTCCAAAAGATGAGTCCATAGGCTGAAAACCTGTTAGAGTTTCATCTGGTAAATAGTAAGCCTTTGGTTAAGTTACCTGCTACTCTTCTTATTACCACATCTTCTGTTTTAGAGTCAATCTCTAGGAGACACCTTGGTGGTAGCAGGCGCCTGAGCTGAGCTTTTCTTGCTCTGGTGAAAACGGAGGGTGTCCTCTCGTGATATGTGTGCTCATAGGTACTGTGAAATTTTCCTGGTCATGATTAAGGCTGAGGGAGAATTTTCAGTACCGTGATGGGAAATGGATCTCGAAGCAGGGTTGGGAGAGATAAAAGGTAGAAGCAGAAACCATCTGATTCAGGGGACCGTCAGATAACAGACTGTTAAAGTAATTAATTGCCTATTTCAACACACAAACAAGGATTTGCCACATGATACGGATCTGCTTTCTCTCTGCCAGATGCTTCAGTCATGAAGCTATTTAAACAAGCATTCTGTGTCCTACGGCCCAGTAATTGTCAAGCCTCATCCCTAACTGGCTTTGGCACCGAAGAAAGCAAATGGGATAATTCAAGACCTTTTTTTCTTTCTTTTTCTTTTTTTCACTTCTCCTATTCATTTCTGTAAAAGATGGCAGACAACTAGATGATTCATTTCAGGCAAATGTGGGTTCTCTACTTGTATGAATACAGCTGTCATGCCAGTGGCCTGTCTTCAGAGAGTGCCCTGTGTGTAAGATGTATCTCTCTTTAAAAATTGATAGCAAGATAATCCAGTTTTATTCCCTTGACTTTGCATCTCAAGTACAATTTCTTTCAAGCCCGTCACCTGGCAGAATGCCTGGACACTGCTTTGGCTTTCCTGAGGTTTCTTGGGCTCACATTGCAAGTCTGATTTTTGGATTCTTTTCCCAGATTTGGAAATACATGTCCATGTAAGGAGGCCAGATTGTACAGCCTCTGGGGCCATACCAGGCAAGCTGTGTCCATGGGATTTCATTTCCATTAAGAGATATCAATGGTGGAAAGAGAGATTATAGAACCTTCCAGCAGGAAGGGAACTTGGAGAGCACATCCTGTCTGCAGAGGATTTTCACAATGTCTGTGTGCAGAAAGAATGTGTATATGTTTGTTTTCCTGGAAGACCATCCAGAGACTCCATCAGAGTCCAGGGAAGCTGGAACCTCAAATGGATGAACATCTCTGAGTCCAGCCCCTTTGTTATTTCATAGTGAAGGCATTGAAATAATCAGTCCCATATGTGACCAGCATCTCAGAACCCCACAATAGTGAGCCACTGGGCTCCAGCTTTCTGTTCCTGCATGTTGCCCTGTGGTTCAGGCAGAGCACTGAGCAACCAGGAGGGGACAGTCTTTCCTCCCCAGATCCCTTCCTGACTGATTGAGCCAACCAGGATGGACTTGGGGCCACACTTGACCTGAACCTGTATCTGGGCCTATTCTCACTACTCAATGTCTGTTAGTCTTGATTTCTTTTCTGAACTTGATGTTAGTGTTAATTTCTTACCAGGGATGTGAGGAATAGTTAGGCTTTGTGACTTCATAGAACTTCTTTCTCTTTAAAAACTCACTTGTGGATTCTTTTATTTCACACCTCCTGTGGTGAATGCAGCAGGGGGTTTCTATTTATCGATCTATCATCTATCTATCTATTTTTTGGTAGCTGGGTTGAACCTAGGGTGCTTAACCACTGAGCAACATCCCCAGGCCTTTTTATTTTTATTTACAGCCAGGGTCTCACTAAGTTGTTTAGGGTCTCACTAAGTTGCTGAGGCTGCTTTGAACTCACGGTCCTCCTGCCTCAGCCTCCCAAGCTGCTGGGATGACAGGTCTGCGCCACCGCGCCTGGCTCACGGTGGTTTTGATTGGCCTTGTATGTTTGTGTTTCTAAATGCTTAACTTAAGTGCTCCATATGATCCATTCTCTCTTGCTTTTGTTACAGGTACCTCCATAATAATGAGTTGACAGCCATACCGTCCCTGGGTGCTGCCTCTCCACATGTGGTGTCTCTCTTTCTGTGAGTAGTGCCATCTGGGGGCTCTGGGCCCTGGTGGGTCCGTGGTTTTGGCTTGCTGACACTGGTGGCAGGAGAACTTGAGGTGGCATGCTTGCTCACTAGTGGAGAATGACCTTCATCACAGAAAATGCCTTGTTTGCTGTTCTGGGGTTTTGCAGAATCAAAAGCTGGAGGTTTTGCCCCCCACACCCGTTTTTTTTTCCAGCAGTGCTGGGGATGGAACCTCAGGCTTCACACATGCTAGCTAGGCATGTGCCCTACCATTGAGCCACTCTCCAGCCCTTGACTTGTCTCCCATTTGGGGGATGCTAGGACTTTTCTACTTGCTCTCTGACCCATGAAGTTGCAGCTCAGGTGAATAAACTGGAATTAAAGGAAGCCATGTGAATTATAAGATAGTAGGCTCAGCTCTGTGCCAGTGAATTTGGGACTGAGACTCAGTTTATTTTTAGGGCTCTAAAATATATATATATATATATATATATTAGAGCCATAAAAGTATATGTGTGTGTGTGTGTGTGTGTGTGTGTGTGTGTATGTATATATATACACATAATAATGAAGTGCCCCCTGGCCTCAGAAATCAGCAGAAAAAAGAGGAATTTATTGTAATGGTCAATGATAGACTGAAGTGAAATCTGGGTGTTCTTACAGAGAAAACCAAAAAGGACATAAATGGTTTTAACCAAAAAACGCAGTGAGGAAGCCCTGGGGTGTGATCATTTGAGCCTTTTGCCTTTGCTAGGGACGAGGCACCTGGTCTGACCCTGCTCCTGCAGCCTGACAGGTCTTCCCAGCTGGGAGTCCAGCCATGCGCTCCACCAGATTTTTTGGGCAGCTTCCTGAGCAGAGCACCCCCTTTCTACTGAATTTCCTGTCCACACTGCAGCCCTGCACATTTTTACTTTATCTTCATTTTGCTAGTTTTACAATTCGTTTGCTCACCTGTGTGCGTCCTTTTCTCTGGAACCCTGGAACTCAGCAGGCTGAGCAGGGGGATGTGGCAGGAAGGCACTATTAAGATCTCGGGTTAGCGTGTCGATCTTGGATTTTGGCTGGCTGCAGGCCCTGTGTTCAGGGAAAAGACTTTTGAAACACGCTCTGGAGCTGAACCTTTTTCCAGGCTGCTGAGGGTTCTTCAAGAAAGCCTGGGGAGGGGCTGGGTGGTGGCTCACCCTATCCTGAACAGTTGACTTCATCTCTGAATCTCATAAAAGAAAAATGTAATTCTGACATTTTTTTGGAGGGGAGGGATACTGGGGATTGAACCAGGGCACTCTACCACTGAGCCACATCCCCAGACTCTTTTATATTTTGAGACATGGTCTAGCTAAGTTGCTTAGGGCCTCATAAGTTGCCCAGGCTCGCCTCAAACTTGCTATCCTCTTGCATCAGCCTCCTGAGTCACTGGGATTACAAGTGGACAGGGCCAGGCCTAGAGGGAAGCAGAACATACATGAAGCACTTGATATCATGAGGGTCACCTAGCAAATATGTGATACTTGGTGGCTCTTAATGGTGGCTGGTTCTCACATAACTCCTTTGGTCTTGATGAGACCTCACTGTAGGCCCACAGGCATTGTAGGACGGTCTTTGTTCCCTGTGAAGGAATGAATATTGAAAGCAGGAAAACCATGACCCTTGAAGTATGAGCAGAGGTTTCACTTTCTTTTTTGTGCCCACTTGTTCTGTGCGCAGCACCTGCAAGGTGCCTAATCGTGGGCTACATTAAATGAGTCAGCCTTTGGAGAGGTGAGCTGGGGATGTGGAAACCCCCAGAGTGTTCCTCAAGCCAAGTGCACGGAGATGCTCATGAATCCTGAGAGCCCAGGTTGTGCACCAGCAGTATCATATCCACACCAGGCCCATTAGAAATGCAGAGTCACAGCCAGGCGGGCGCGGTGTTGCCTGCTTGTCATCCCAGAGGCTCGGGAGGCTGCAACAGGAGGATGGTGAGTTCAAAGCCATCCTCAGCAAATCAAGGAACTTAGCAACTCAGGGAGACCCTGTCTCTAAATAAAACACAAAATAGGGCTGGGGATGGGGCTCAGTGGTCAAGTGTCCCTGGGTTCAATCCCTGGCACACCCCACCCCCAACACCACACCAAACAAAGAAATGCAGGGCCACATCCCCAAAACCACATTTTTAACAAGCTCCCAGGCCATTCGGCCACTCATTCCTCCTTTTCTTGTTCAGTGAGGGAGCCAGGATAGCAGAGCATATCTTGGAGTTGCTAGAGAAGAAGGTGCGACTCCCCGAATGTATACTAAGTTGCAAATATAGAGGTGGAATTGAGATGGGACACTTGTGTCCTTCCAAGGCTTCTTTGTCCACCCCCTGCCCTTGGAGCAAGGAGCATGGTAGGTGACTGCGAGGCATCCCATGCCAGAGGCAGGAAGGCCCCCAGCTTGCACCCCGGGCCTGTGGCACTTGAATCACTTCTTGCTCTGCTGACTAAAAATACATTTCTGTTCCCTGGCCCCAGTGCCAGTAGCAGTGGGGCTGTCTGGCCTTGTTCCTGCTATTCCATTAGACTGCATTGAAATATGTTCATGAGAGAGAGAGAGAGAGAGAGAGAGAGAGAGAGAGAGAGAGAGAGAGAGACTCCCTTCTCACTCCGATTCAGTTTTGGAAAATGCAGGTTAGCATTGGCAACCTCTCTGGCCTGAAGTTAGTCTCCATCTGACTTGGGCAGTGATTTCTCTGAGACAACAGAAATGGAAGGGTCTTTATTTTCATTTTCTCGGAGGTTTTCAGACTGGATGCCTGGACTGAGTGTCTGCAGACAGTTAGGTTAGCAGCGTGACCTCTGGGGAACAGGAGTCTAGATGATTTTGCGGTCACCCTGCATGCATTTCTGGGTATCCTTTGTGGTCTACGTGAAGGATGGAGGAGAGAACAACAGAGGATGAGCAGAGAGTGGATGAGGGTCACTTTGTAGCCAAAGGACATTTTTCCCATTCTGACCCAACAAGGCTTTTAGCATCTTCATCCATGAAGCAGTGCCCATTGATCATCTTAGAAGAACATGTGTTCCTGATAGGTACTGTTGCCTTGCAGAAATTTAGAATTAAAATGTGTCCCGTGTTCTGTGAATAATTATTAGGTGTCTCCTGTGCCCCGTGAAGTTGTGTCCCAGAGGCTGTTCCAAGGTGACGTGGAAGCACTGACACATTGTCTGAAAATGTGCTAATAGTTACAAACTTCATTTTTGCTTGCTTGTAGCAGTGGGGATGGAACACAGGGCCTTTCACATATTAGGCAAGTGCCGTACCACTGAGCTGTACTCTGACATCTGAGAGTCCTTAGTCCCTCAGTATTTTATCCTGCCCCCACTTTTGGTACCAGGGATGGAACCCAGGAGAGCTCACCAATGAGCCACATCCCCAGCCCTATTTTGTATTTTATTTAGATACAGGGTCTCCCTGAGTTGTTTAAAGCCTCGCTAAGTTGCCAAGGCTGGCTTTGAACTCTGGATCCTCCTGCCTCAGCCTCCTGAGCTGCTGGAATTATAGGTATGTGCCACCCTGTTCAGTGGTTTATTTCCCTTTTTTGAGCAGTGGAGGATCAGAAAAATAAGCAAAATATGATTACTGTGAGGCCATGTGTGTTCGAGGAGACAATTTTGTTGCAACAAGTTTATAGACTAATGCAGAAAGGAAAAGTGGAGATCTGGTGTGTATCCTTCTCTGCCTCCAATGCAGGCATGACCTGGGACAAGTTCCTTTTTTTCTTTTTTGTTGAATCAGGCATCGATTTCTTGGGTGACCCAGAAGTAGAGGGCAGGGGCAATGTCACTGAAGACATGGTTGATCAGTCTGTCCAGTATCTGCTCTTTGTACTTTGTGTCTTTCAGCAGAAATAGCAGATTTGTGGTTTTCAGCTCAGACACCTGTCATCCTAGACTTGGCCTCTGGAGCTGAGTTCTTCTTCTCTGTCACACAGGCGTGCCCTGAGTTCTCAGACTCCAGTTCCCTTCTTTGCTGGGTGTCACACTTGGAAGGGTCTCCTGGGAAGAGGTTTTGTTTTGTGCCTGACTTTAATATCAAGGCTTTGAGAGAGAGAGAGAGAGAGAGAGAGAGAGAGAGAGAGAGAGAGAGAGAGAGTTTTGGGAACTTGGGTCCTACAGCACAATTTCAATTGGTTAATACTTTCTGTTTAATGGGATCTAACTCAATTAAAGTATTTGTCAGAGAGCAGCTTTGTTTGCATCTTGTCCTGAGGATAATACTAGAGCCATTTGTCCTTAATAACAGAAAGCATAAAACTCCAGGAAAGCTTTTAATAGGATTGGGTTGGAGCAAGGGCGCTAATTTCATAAAAATAGTTCTCAGAAAAAGAAACAGCCTTTTGTTAAATGGGAGCAGAGTCTGCCAGTCGAGTTTCACATTTGAGATTTTTTTTTTTTTTAATTCGAAGTCCAGGAAACTTCAGTTACAGTTCCCACAGCAACAGTAATTTTGTCTGAGGCATAAGCAACATTTCTGCTAAAGGAACATTTCTGCTTTTCCTGCAGCAGTTCTGCACTTACGCCATGGAGGAGGTTGGTTGTGGTGTGGAGGACTGATTGGTTTTCATTCCCGGGAGGAAAGCAGACAGAAAACTGATTTTCACTCTGAACCCCATGCAGAGGCCACCCTGGCTGTGTCTGCCAGGCTTCCTCTCCAGGTGGTGGTGGTACCTGTCAGAACTCACCTCTTCACCCTGCCACCTCCTTTGCTCTCTTCAACCTGTGTCCACCAGGTGGGAGATAAAAACAAAAACCAGGTTGACACAGTTACTTGTGACTTTGTGAAATTGCTGTCAAAATTCCTTAGGAGTGTGTGTGTGTGTGTGTGTGTGTGTGTGTGTGTGTATGTGTGTGTGTTTAAATACACTGAAATATTTCTAATCTTGAAAAAAAAATTTTGGGGGTGGGGCAGTTACTGCGGATTGAACCCAGGGGTCCTTAACCACTGAGCCACATCTCCAGCCCTTTTTTTGTATTTTATTTAGAGACGGGGGTCTCATTTAATTTGTTGAGGCTGGCTTTGAACTCATGATCCTTCTGCCTCAGCTTGGGATGACAGGCGTGCACCACTGCACTTGGACTCTTTGGATTTTTTAGATTGAGATGAAATTAATGAACTCAACATTTTAACTATTTTGAGGTATATACAGTTCAGCTTTTAGTACCTTCTCAGTGGTGTCCAACCATAACCAGTATCTAATGCTAAAACATTTTTACCACCACAAAAAGAGACCCCCTTCACACCCTCCACCCATCAGCATTCACTTCCTGTATTCCCTTCCTTTCAGCCTCTGGTGTCCACATATCTGAAAATGTCATTTGCTTTTTTGTTGTTGTTGTTTTGTACCAGGGATTGAACCCAGGTGTATTTAACGACTGAGCCACATCCCAGCCTTTTTTTATTAAAAAAATATTTTATTTCTAAATATTTCTTGCTGAGTTGTTGGGGTCTCACTAAGTTGCTAAGGCTGTCTTTGAACTTGCCATCCTCCAGCTTCAGCCTCCCCAGCTGCTGCAATTACACACATGGACCACTGCACATGGCTGTCATTTGCTTTTGAGTAAAATTTTTCTCTCCTGTTAACAAATGTACCTGGAAGACTTAGAGTATGAATAAATTAAATAAAAATACCTGAGATGGTTCTAAGTCCTCTAATTTGCTGTGACCTCTTAGCCGAAGAAAAACTGATTAAATAAAAGGGATGCAGGGCTGGGGATGTGGCTCAAGCCATAGCATGCTCGCCTGGTGTGCGTGCGGCCTGGGTTCGATCCTCAGCACCATATACAAACAAAGATGTTGTGTCCGCTGAGAACTAAAAAATAAATATTAAAAAATTCTCTCTCTCTCTCCCACTCTCTCTTTTTTAAAAAAGGGGGGGATGCAATATTTAACATCCTAGTAAATTGTAAGTCCCAGAAAACACAGCCTGGGAGGAAAGCAACCTGGTGTCCTGTGGGTGACCTCTCTCATAGTGAGGCAAGTGAGGAGCTGGAGAGATCACTGGCAGCAACCGCCTGAGCCCTCTTCCTGGCTGGATCTGCTAATGACATAAAATCAATGGGAATACCTAACTCTCTAGCAAACCCTCTAGAAAGAGAGAGAGAGAGAGAGGGAGGGAGAGAGGGAGAGAGAGAGAGAGAGAGAGAGAGAGAGAGAGAGAGAGAGAGGAGATCAATCTTCTTTACAGTCTCCTTAGTGCAGAGATCAATTCACATTAAAGTGTAATTAAAGAGCAGGTCTTGGAGGGGAGGCAGTCACAGGAGCCTCCACCCCCTAGGGCTGGGTGAATAATTAAAGTCCCCCTAAGGGCTCATCCTGCAAGCAAGGGGGGAAAGAGACCTAGACTTTAATTTTGGAAAATTAGTCTTGGCCTCGGGACCTGAGCTGGGACTGTCGGTAATTAGTCTTGAGGCACAGGTGAAATCATACTGAGTAATAAATAGATGCTAGCATTCCTCAAACTGATTACACGTGCACACGTGTGCTTGCCTGCATTGGGGCTGGAGCATTTATTCTTGCCTAAGGAGTGGGAATAAATGAGGCCTTTTTCCTTTCTCTTCACTCCCCTGCCATTAAAACTTCCTAATATGTAGCAAAAGGCCCAGCCTTTTCAGACATCATGAAGATTCATGTGAAGAATCATCTCTTGAGCATGCTATTTATCCCTGGAAGTATGAAGTAATAGTTGTCTTCAAAAATTGAGTGGTACTCTCAGATGGTGGAGATCTGTGTCTGTATTCAGTGTAGAACCTATGGCCACAGTTGAGGTGGGTATGTTTTTTTTCCTCACGATAAAGAACCATGCTCCTTCTGGTGGAGGAATTGCCTGCTGGACCATCCACCAACCAGACTAAAAGAAGACTAATCAATAACCAAATGTGTTAGGAAATATGGAAATGAGCCAGGTGGAGTGGTGCACACCTATAACCCTCCCCCCAGCCTCTTGGAAGGCTGAGGAAGGAGGATCACAAGTTGTGTGTATGTGGTGTGCTGGGGATTGGACCAGGGCTTGTGCATGCCAGGCAAGCTCTGAGCTATATCCCCAGCCTAGGATCACAAGTTTGAGGCCAGCCTCAGCAACTTAGTGAAACCCTGTCTCAAAAAATAAGAAAGGCACCAAGGATGGTGGTGCATGCCTGTCATCCCAGTGGGATGACAGTCGTGTGCCACCACTCCTGGCTTTGTGTTTAATGTTTTGAGGAGTCAGAAAACCATTTTCTTCAGCTTTCCATCATTTCACATTCCCACAAAGTTTTGATTGCTCCAAATCCTCACCCCTGCTTAACTTTTTTTTTCTTTTTTAATTTGATAGAGACCACACTGATGGGTGTGAGCGGATATTTAATCAGGGTTTTGTTTTGCATTTCACTTGTGAAGGCTGACTTCAAACATGGTTGCATGGGTTTGTTGGCTACTTGGTCCTCTTTGGAGAAATGTCTATAAAGTCCTTTGCCAATTTTAAAAAATTTATTTATTTTTATATGGTGCTGAGGATCGAACCCAGTGCCTCACACATACTAGGCAAGAGCTGTACCACTGAGCCCCAGCCCCAGGTCCCCTTTGCCCATGTTTTGATTAGGACATTTGTTCTCTGTTGCTGTCAGTTCTAGGGATTCTATATATACAGTCATGCAAGTCCCACCCTCCAAAAAAAATACCAATCCATGGAGCCTCAAGTCTCTTGTACAAAGTAATGCAATAGTGTCATATAATCAATGCTTTAAATCATCTCCAAATTTTTACATTACCTCATGCAGTGTAAATCAGTGCTGTGTAGATAACTATACCGTGCCATTTAGAGACAGGCACAGGGAAAATGTCTGTGCATGTTCACTCCAGATAGTTTCTTTTGCATTTTCTTCTACAGTTAGGGGAACATGCAGATGTGGAAGCTATGGGAATGTGTGGGGGGGTGGGTAGTGCTGACTATATTCTGGGTAGTAGCCCTTTGCCAGGTACCTGATTTACAAATGTCCATGCGACCCCTGAACTGACCTCTGTGGCTGCCAGTGGGTGGGGATGGAAGGTACGGCCTGTAGCCTGCCCAGGGGCGCCCTAACCATTTGATGATGTCATCTCCGGCTCCTGGGAGGGGGTCCTCCATACCATTCTCTTGTGCCTGCCTCTGAATTGCCACCCCTCCCACCTGTCCCATGGGGAGCCAGATTCCCTTGGTTAGATTTGGGGTTTGTCAGAGGCCTCGAGGGTTAAAGATGAAAATAAGTCATGGTGGACAGTGCCTTCCTAGGTGGGCAGGACACCCTCAGAGCACTTTCCTTAATGTCTGCTATCCCTTTAGCATGGTTTTCAGTTGGGTTGCCCATATTCCAGAAATGACAGGTTTCGGATGCATCATTTAGATGAGAAAACTGAGGAACAACGCCATTAGAGCTGCAAGGGATTTGATTCCAGTGAGACCCAGCAGTGAGCTCCTCTCTCCCTTTGAAGAGTTCCAGGATTTTATTTTTAAAAATTTGTTCTAATTAGTTATACATGACAGTACAATGCATTTTGAAACATCCAACATAAATGGAGTATAACTTCTTCTGGTTGTACATGATGTGGAATCACACCAGTCATGTAATTATGTATGCACACAGGGTAATAATGTCCCATTCTTGTACTATCCTTCCTGCCCCCCAAACACCCTCCCTTCCCTTTTTGCTTCCCTCTGCCTAATCCAAAGTACCTCTATTCTTCCCTACTCATCTGTCATTTTGAATTAGCACCTGCATATCAGAAAGAACATTCAGCCTTTGTTTTTTTTTTTTTTTTTTTTTTTTGGAATTGGTGTGTTTCATTCAATTAGGATGATAGTCTCCATTTCCCCCCATTTACTAGCAAGTACCATCATTCCATTCTTCTTTAAGGCTGAGTAATATTCCATTGTGTATATATAACACATTACTTTATCCATTCATCTCTTGAAGGGCATCTAGGTTGGTTCCATAACTGGGCTTTTGTGAATTGAGCTGTTATAAACATAGATGTGACTGTGTCATTGTAGTATGCTGATTTTAAGTCCTTTGGGTATTATGCTGAGGAGTGGGGTAACTGGGTCAAATGCAGTTCCACCAGCAAAGTATGAGGATTACCATGATTTTATCTGTGTGTGTGTGTGTGTGTGTGTGTGTGTGTGTGTGTGTGTGTGTTTAATCTCCTGTATGTCTCCATGCCTGGCACATGGGAGGTGTCAGTAGTGATTTGTGAAAGTGCATAGTGATTTGTGAAGTTGGATTAAACTGACCCAGAGAGGGCTGAGGATGTGGCTCAGTGGTGGAGCACTTTCCTAGCATCCATGAGGCCCTGGGTTTAATCCCCAATACTGCACACAGCCATATGACTAAACCTGGGCTCATGCCTACAAGCCTTTTATCTCATGGCAGTGGACTAGGTCCTGAAGATTGCAGAAGGTTATTGGTTTGGAACTGCCCAATTGCACTGGTACATCCTTTATGGTGGGTATATAAGTAGATGCAGGTCATGCCATGATTGTGTGCTTAGAGATCACCCCTGCGTTCTTGCCCCATACTTTTGCAAACAGCTTGTCCCATATGAGAAAATCCACCATAATCTCTGAAGCCAGCAGCTGATCATGAATGGGAAGAACAACAGGAAAACTCATTTTGAGTGTCACTAGAGGGTCATGTTATGAAAGAGCAAACAACTAGTAAAATAGGAAAGAGAATTCTTTTACTTTTTTGTATTTGATTTAGACACAGGGTCTCACTGAGTTGTTTAGGGCCTCAATAAGTTTCTGAGGCTGGCTTTGCACTCAAGGTCCACCTGCCTCAGCCTCCTGAGCCACTGGGATTACAGGCGTCCACCACTATGCCTGGCTCTTGTAGTTACTCTGCAAAAAGAAATGCCCGATTCACCTCCACTTGTGTGTTTCAGGCAACACAACAGGATCCACAGCGTGAACGGGAGCCAGCTGAAGGCCTACCTTTCCTTGGAAGTGTTGGATCTGAGTTCGAATAATATCACAGAAATCTGGAGTGGCTCCTTTCCCCCTGGACTGTACATAAGAGAGCTGTAAGTACTTCTGAGACTGGGGCTGTCCCTCTGCTTCTAGGTCAGCTGGAGGCCTCTGTTGCTCAGGTCTGTACACAGTCTGCATATTTCACTTCTGCTTTGGTCAGCTTTTTCACTACTGTGTGACTAAAAAAACCCAACCAGAAAATTGTAGAGGAGGAAAAGTTTATTTGGGTGCTGACAGTTTCAGATGTCTACATCCATAGATAGCAGGCTCCATTCCACAGGGCTCTAGGGGAGGCAGGACATCATGGAGGAAGAATGTGGTGGAGGGAAGCAGCTTACATGGTGATCAGGAAGCAGAGAGAGACTCCACTCTCCAGAGACAAATAGAGACCCCAAAGCCATGCCCCCATGCCCCCTCCTCCAGCCACAACCACCAGCCTCCAGCCACCACCCAGTTAATCCTATCAGGAATTCATTCACTGGTTATGTTAAATCTCTCACAACCCAGTCATTTCTCCTGGACCTTCTTGCACCATTTCACATGTGAGCTTTTGGGGGATACCTCACATCCAAACCATAATAATTTTTCAGCCCTGGGGATGGTGCAAGGCAGGATGGATTGGCCTCTGATGCCCACTGATGGAACATTTCCAGTTCCATAGTATTCGTCTGTGTTACACCCAAGGTGGACACCTTGGGCAGGGAGAGGTGGACTCGCCTGTCCTGGAAGCTCACCCCTCAGATAGAAGAGTTCAAGACTCTGAGGTCTGCCCTCATCACAAAGCCTGCTTTTACTCCCACTTACTGGGCTGCTTCCCAGCAGAGCTTGGAGAGAAGGCTCAGGGGAGCTTAGAGGCCCACACTGTAGAGAGAGCGCTTTGCGGACTCTCCAGGCTCTTTCTTCCTATCTTCGCACAGTGATCAGACAGCTCACAGGATCTGTCTGGGAAGGCAGCTCCTTGTTCTGTGTGTTCTCAGGACTGTGCTGATGTGTCTCTTACCCGTGTTTGGGCCCCATCTTCCCTGCGGTGTGGATGGTAGGCAGGAGTAAAAATGATAAAACCTGCAGCACCCACGGCCTGTGGGTAGGAAAGTGTTGCTCTGGAGAAGAATCTGAAGAGACATTTTCAAATCTGAGTGAGTTTCCATTCCCTTTGTCATCACTGTTTTGGAGTCATTTTGGAGCTCATTTGCGAGTCCTGTTTAGAGGTAGTCATGACCCATCTCTTCAGGGAAGATGAACCTTGGCCCCTAGATTTTCCAAGTCATTCTCAGGCTGCATCAAGGTGCTGAAATCAGAACAGGAGGCCTTGGCTTTTGTTAAGCCTCAAGTGGAGCCTGTCCCGAGGTGTCCAGCTGCTGCCTGACACTCCCTTGCTCAGAACCAAGAAATCACCACTGCTAAATGGAATTGCACTGACCTTCTGTCCCTGCAAGAAAGCAGGAGGGATTTTCTCTTATGGCAGCTTGTGGCTGCTCTATCTTCATCCCAGAGGCTGTTCTCTAATCTGGAATGTCAAGAACAAACAGTCTAGCCCCATTTTTAAAGAATCCTCATGTGCCCTCTGCTGGGGCTCTGCCTGATAAAGAATCCAGAGGAGCCTTGTTCCTTCCCCTCAGGGTAGAAGAATCCCTGGGCTTTCTCCTTTTCACTTAGGTGCTGTTTTTTGTTTTGTTTAAAAAAAAAACACCAAAATTTTGTCTAGGAAAAGCAGTAAAAAGGGTGTTGAGGGGTAACTTCTCATAGGAATACTGATTTATTTTATTCCCTCTATTTTTTCCCTTTTCTTTTCCACTGCTTGTTATGCTTTGCACACAGTATGACACACATATCTGTGTTGTACACTGCAGTCCATCCGCTCAGTACAGTCAAAGGAGATGACCCTGAAAAAGTATTGCTTGTCTTTTTTTGGCAGGGGTGGGGGTACCAGGGATTGAACCATGTGCGCTTAACCACTGAGCCCCATCCCCAGCCCTATTTTGTATTTTATTTAGAGACAGGGTCTCACTGAGTTGCTTAGGACCTCGCTTTTGCTGAGGCTGGCTTTGAACTCTCGTTCCTCCTGCCTCAGCCTCCTGAGCTACTGTTATTACAGGCGTGGTATGGCTTGCTTTTTAAAGAACTTGGCTTGGGTCTCTTTAACTAGAGGGTTTCTTTCAGGTATTTAAAATCATTTTAAGGAATTGGCTTGTACACACTTATTATGTAAGTCCAAAAATGAGACCCACTTCAGGATTAAAGACTGATTCCCCAAATCATGGAATGGAATCTGACCTGGCCTCTGAGCTGACTTTGTGCTTTGTGTAGGGCTTTTCTCGGTTGGCCTAGGGTGGCGGGCCAGGTGTGGCCCAAGGTTGGCAGGTTTGCAGCAGGGCTGGGGGTGGAGGTGTCTGATGGTCATTCCCACCTTCTTGGGCCCACTAACCACAGGTGCTGTGTGCTCTGGGCTGAGTGGAGGTTGACCTTGGACAGTCTTGCCACCTGCAGTGGCAGGGCAGGCTCTGAAGCCTCATGATAACAGGCATCTTCTCGGTAAACCTGTCCCTCTGGGTATGTCTTAGCATGTTTTCCCAGCTCGGATCCAGCTGGGTCTGGTGTCTGTAACAGAACGAGGAAGTCCTCCTATGGCTGTGACATTTTCTCTCCTGACTTGTTCCAGCAACCTGGCCAGCAATCACATTGGCCCCCTGGAGTTGGGAGCATCTGATGGCCTGTCCCGGTCACTGCTTTTTCTTTGCCTGAGCAAAAACAGGATCACCCAGCTTCCTATAAAAGCATTCAAGTTACCCAGTCTGACACAACTGTGAGTACAGAAACCAGCACTTTAATTAAGGTTATAGCCCAATTTTATGGGGGCCAAACTTCCCCAAGGTCCTAGCACCAAATGCAACCCCTACTCCCCCACCCGCCCCCAGTAAAGTTTTGCATGAACCGTAATTAATGCCCCTATGTAAACACCTAGTAAAAGCAGATTGGAGCTGGGTCTGGTGCCGGTGGCCCACCTCATCTTGCAGGGATGAGGTCCACTGAGTATGGGTCCATGCTGGTGTCCTCCTTGATGACATGAGGAATCCTGCTGGTTAGCTAATGTGGCTAGTGCTTAGGCTGCTTGCATTCTGTTTATTTATCTCAGAGATTTTAGTGTTGTTTTTAAAGTTACCCATAAAATATGTACCTCAGGCTTGATGGTATCCTTGACATTTATTGAATTTAGCAGGAAGTTAGCATGGCTAGAGGTGGTAAGCAGGAGATGGCAATCTTTATCTCCTAAATCTTACAAGGTGGTTGATTTATGATTGTCTCTTGCTTTTTTTTTTTTTTTCTTTTTGGTACCGGGGATTGAACTCAGGGGCACTCGACCACTGAGCCACCTCCCAAGCCGTATTTTGTATTTTATTTAGAGACAGAGTCTCAATGAGTTGCTTAGGGCCTCTCTGAGTTGCTGAGGCTGGCTCTGAACTCTCAATCCTCCCACACCACTGGGATTATAGCCCTGTGCCACCATGCCTGGCTCTTGATTGATTGATTGATTGATTGATTTTTGGCTTCTTTTTATTATTGGAAGAGTAAATATCAGGAAAACAAGCCAGTAGTCGAAATTTGGTTTAAATTGATGAGAACAGTTGTTGAGGCTCAGCAGGGTGTGGATCCTGGGCTGTCTGCGGAGAAGGTCTACATGATGCTGAGGAGTCACGAGATGCTGCAGAAATACTTCGGGGAAACCAGGGCTTTCCCATTAGCTCCGCGTGTCCTTCCCTGCCCCTCCAGGCCACCCAGAATCCTTTTGGTCCCCCAAGGCTCTCTAGTACTAGAGCCAGCAGATGAATGTGTGTGCTTCATGGGGTGTCCCCCACTGCTCTTGCTCACTCTGTACCATGCATAGAGATCCCAACAGATGCACTGACTGAAAATGTTCTTGCATTTGATACCCACTGGCTCACTGGCACTGGCGGGGAAACTCGGGATGGGTGTGTGTGTGTGTGTGTGTGTGTGTGTGTGTTTGTGTGTGTGTATGGAATGTGCACAGGGAGGCTCTGAGCCTGTGGGCTTCTTCTCTTCAGGGACCTCAATCGGAATCAGATTCAGTTGATCCAGGGCCTCACGTTCCAGGACCTGGATAGCTTGGAGGTGCTGAAGCTCCAGAGAAACAACATCAGCAAGCTGACTGATGGCGCTTTCTGCGGGTTGTTCAATATGCATGTGCTGTAAGTGTGGGCGGGCCCTCTCAGGGCTCCAGCCCAAGGGTGAGGCCATGGCCTCTCCACCCTTCCTCTGTGGGGAGTGGGGCAGCCTGTGTGTGTCCATTCAGCTGAGCACTAGGTGGAGAGCAGGCCACCTTTTCCTTTTTCTTTCTTTTTTTTTTTTTTTTTTTTTTGCTACCAGAGATTGTACTTGACCCCTGAGCCCCATCCCCAGCCCTATTTTGTATTTTATTTAGAGACAGGGTCTCACTGAGTAGCTGAACATCTCACTTTTGCTGAGGCTGGCTTTGAACTCATTATCCTCCTGCCTCAGCCTCCTGAGCTGCCTCGATGACAGTCCTGCGCCACCATGCCCAGAAGGCCACCTGTCCTTTGAGCCTTGCTGTGGTCCCAACTCAGTGTTTCTACAGACTCATCCAAATCTGTTTGTGTTTCCATAGTAGAGTAGGAACATCTCTTGGAGGAGGTTTTTGTAAATCAGGTCAGGTGTTGCAGGAAGGAGCCCCATTCCTGGGCCTCCTCCCACCCCCCACTTCCTCGCTGTGGAACAGATCCTTCCCCACATCCTCTTCACTCCCACACTCCACAGGAAGCTCCTTCCCTCCCCATTTTGGGTTTGACAGTCTTCCTTGATGTGCAGGTGGACCCAAAATGTATAGTTCATCACAGGAGATTTATTTCTGTCTTGTGAGCTCATCAAGGCACTTGCTGCAGATGTGCAGCTTTTATCAAGAGAACATTATCTTTGGCCAGATGTGTCCAATATCAGAGCTGAGGCCTGCCAGAAACAAAGGCAACATAAAAAAAAAGGCAGAGGAACACAATCTGCTGTCGTTCAACATTTAAATTTTTTTATTTTTCATCAGAGGTAATGCCTCTGTGTGAATGAATCAGATAGTAAAGGAAAGCAGCTGCTGCCCACCCATTGTCTGTCCCCTCCCTCCCCCTTCCTCCCCATCCCCATTCTTCTCTCAGGAGACAGTTGGGTCTCAGCAGTTCCTCTTGGTTTTCCTGTTTGTGGTTGGTTACTTCCAAGTTGACACACCTGCACCAGTATCTTTACCCACTTCTTTCCTTCACTACTTGTCTTTATAACTGAAACCAAGCCCAGAAGCTTAGGTCCAGGCCCCACAGTGTACTATGCAGAAGCATCTCTGCTTTGCATGACCAGGATGCCAGTGGCTTCTCCTCCTTCACCACTTCAGCTGGACTGGAGCTCTGTGGTGCATATTACAGAACACTCTTTCTTCCTCAAGCCTGTCATTTAGAATCTGAAGTTCTAAGTTGATGATGGTCTGAGGATGAAGAGAATTTTCAGAAGAAAACAGTGTGAGGCTCTACCGTTTCGTTTTTATGTGGAACAAATTTATACAAATTAGGGCCAGTGATGGTGGTGTGTGCCTGTAATCCCAGTGGCTCAGGAGGCTGAGGCAGGAGTATTGAGGCCAGCCTCAGCAACTTATCAAGGTCCTACCCAGCGAGACCCTGTCTCTAAATCAAATATAAAAAAGGGTGGGGGTGTGGTTCAGTGATTAAGCACCCCTGACTTCAATCCCTGGTACCAAAAAAAAAGAGCAAAATGTGCATCGGTAACTTTCATGAGAGAAACCAGGTGTCTGGGCAGAGTTGTCATTGGTGAGGATTCTGAGAAGTGAGGGAATGCCACATGGATGCTCTTCATTCAATGGGGTCATATCCCAAGAAGCCCACTGTGAGCTGAGGATGTCATAAGTTGAAAATATACTTAATTTCTAGTCCCCATGTCATCCTAGCTTGCAGCACAACACATGGTAGAGTGTCAGTTCTTTTCTCTGGTGACCACAGGGCTGACGGGGAGCCGTCTGTCTGCCACTCCCAGCATTGAGAAAGGATTGTACCAGGTAGGAAAGATCTAGATTCAGAATTCCAAGTGGAGTTTCTGCAGAATGTGTGCTAGTCTCACACCTTCATAGAGTGCAGACATCACAAGTTGGAATATTGTAAGTCAGGGACCTACTGTGCATACTGAATGAGTTTGTTGGGAGCCAGATCCTCACACTGCCCACAACCCCGATGTACATTCTCCATTCCTCTCCATACAGCGCCATGAGGTGGATTCATCTGGATATTTCCATTGCACAGGTGTTCAGACTCATTAAGCCATCAAAATGGCAAAATCAAGATTTAAATCTTGTAGTCATGGAGCCAGGAGTAGTGGCACACACCTGTAATCCCAGCTGCTCAGGAGGCTGAGGGAGGAGGATTATGAGTTCAAAGCCAGCCTCAGCAACTTAGCAAGACCCTAAGCAACTCGGTGAGACCCTGTCTCTAAATAAAAAATATAAATAGGGCTGGGGCTGGGGCTCAGTGGTTAAGCACACCTGGGTTCAATCCCCGGTACCAGAAAAACAAAAATCATACAGTCATTGGACCCCAGAGCTAATGCCATGTCTCCTGGCACAGTAGATTTTATCAGTTGGATGAGGATAAGGACTGCCTCCATTTTCCCCTTCTCTCTCTGTTCCTTTCCTGGCTTTGCCCTTGCTGAGAGCTCCTCTGCCCTCTCATCTGTCTGGTTCACTTTGACTCAGCTAAAAGTGACTTATGGCTAATGTCCCCTGCCCTTCCAAACTTTCTGAGTATGTCTTGGCCTTCAGACCCTCCACTGGGGTCTGCCAGTCTTCTCTCCATCATGAGTGTGCACACCAGGGGGTCTCCAAGCTTACCATGTGCTCTTACATCCTCAGTGTGACCGCCGTGTCTAATTGGAGCACTGACCAGGCACACTCCGGGTATTGGGTAAAGGTCGGACCCCTTGACCCTGGGCGCTCTCATTGCAGACACCTCGAGCACAACAGCCTGGTGGAAGTGAACAGCGGCTCCCTCTTCAGCCTCATGGCCCTGCAACAGCTGCACCTCAGCCACAATTCCATCTCGTGCATCCACCGTGGCGGCTGGAACTTCTGTCAGAAGCTGCGTGAGTTGTAAGTGCCCTTGGCTTTGATCTGTGGAGGCACATCCTCCAGAGCCCAGAGAGCAGTGGACTAGAAAGGGGTGCAGGCCTCGGGGGCAAAAGCAGCTCAGAGGCAGGCCCACCAGTGGCCCTGTTCTGGCAGAAAGAAGGATAGATGTCCAGGCCAGCCAGGCTCAAAGCAGGACTGTCAGGGCTTTGAGCTCCAGGCCCTTCCTACCTCCTAATTTTGGATTAATAGAGGTGTAGCCTGTGGGTCCCCATGGGGAGCCTCTGTCCCCAGGGATTTCTTGGGTATGGAAAACGCTCCTGAAGTTAAGGGCTCTGTCTGGGAAGGGCAACCTAAAGAACCCTTCTCACTGTAGCTTCTTGGAGAGTGATGGTACCTTAGGCCTCTGGGCCATGGTGTGGCACACCTGTAATGCCAGTGACCTGGGAGGCCAAGGCAGGAGTATCACGAGTTTGAGGCCAGCCTCAGTAAACTAGTGGGACCTATCTCAAAAAAAAAAAAAAAAGAAGCTGGCAATGTGGCTCAGTGGTAGAGCACCCCCTGGGTTCAAGCCCCAGTATCAGAGAGAGAGAGAGAGAGAGAGAGAGAGAGAGAAACAGTGTGTTTGAACCACACTGGGAGCATGAACAGAGCAATGGAGACCCGCTGACTGTGGAAAAATTTGTGTGTCCTCAGCGCTTGTATCTCTGTCAGCGTCCCCAGGGACCTGGCTCTTCTCTTTACCTGTCGTGCCTGGTGGAGGAGGTGGATGTGAATGGAGGCTCACAGTGCCCCACCCCCCACCCCCACCCCACATCCCTTTGGAGGATCCCCAGGCGAGACACCCAGGCTGGGACTGAGGGCACCTGAGCTCACTGTTGCCCAAGCTGAGAGCCACAGTGGTGACCCCTGGAGAGGGAACCTGGGTCCCCTCTCTGTCCTGCATGCACAGCCGGAGCTGCATAGCCGAGGGTTGGAGAATGTGGCCATGTTCCCGTGTCTGCACCCATTTCTAGATTTCTGCTTGTGTTGGGGTTACAGGTCCTTGCTAGGTGGAAATTTTCAGTTTTATAATGCTCTAGTTTAGTCCGGTTGGGTTTCTTTATTTTTCAGGAGAGTTTGGGAGGGTTTTCTCCTTTTCCACTTGTCGTAGACTTGGCCTATAAAAATTGTTACTTAATGTGAGCAACAGTTACGGGTGCCAGGCACACTCGTGGGGGCCTCGGAACTCCATGCTGCGCTCACTGCCGGAGTCCTTACCCGGTCCCTTCCGTTGTTTGTCCCTCGCATCAAGGGCTCACATGCATCCCTCTGGTGACCTGGTGTTTTGGTCTCTGTGGGTCAGCGGTCAGAGTGTGTGCCATGCAGCAGCCTGCCTCTCCCTCCTGCTAACTGCCCTTGGACTTGGGGTGTTAGATTCGCCCTCCTGGTGCTTTAGGGTGCTGCTTCGTCTCTCTTGTGGTATCCGATGACAAGCTCTTTGCTCAGGCAGGGACCGCATGAGGGAACTCCAGGGATGAGTGGTTCTCTGTTGTCCTAGGCCAGGAGCCCTGGGGAAGCAGGGCAGGTGTTGAGTCCCACAGTCCTGAACCTGTCTGTTTCCTAGGGTGAGGAGCCACCATCCTGCTACACGGCAGAGGGTGTGTGACCTCCTGGGAAAAGCTGCTCCAGAGCCTTGATGGGGCTTTGAGTTCCCTGCTCCCCTTTCTGGCTGTGGACCGCTGTCTGCTGTGCCCTTTAGAGGGGCCAGGGTCACTGATGCATGCCTTGACCAGTTCTAGAAGCTTGCCATGTTCTCAGGTCACCTCAGAGCCAGGCTGAGGGTTGCTTTCCCGCCCCTCCCCTAAGCCAAATTCCTTAATTGCAGGTGAGGATATAATTTTGGTCTACTGCCAGGTCCTATGACTGACAGACACCATAACTTATTTCTCCAGCAGGGAAAGAAGGCTGCCTGCTGCCCCCCTTTAAAAACCCATTAATCTTCACTGATAATATTTTTCTTCTTCCTGACCCAGCCCAAACTTCCCATTTTTCAACCAGAGGTGACCCATATGCCAAGTGACCAGCACCAGGGTTGTGTCAGAAATGCAAGGGTGTCTGGGAGGAGGTTTGGAGTCTCACATGCAGGCTAAATGGAAGATTTTGGGTGTGTCCTGTCCTGCTCACAGGGAGGGTAGGTGACACTCAGGCCAGAGCCTCCAGCCTGAGGCTGAGGCCCTGCAGTGGTTGTCCCAGGCAGGGATGCATGGCGCCCTCTGCTGTCCAGTGCGTGGAGTGGCAGCATCTGAACCACAAGGGACCTATCCAGGGTGTCGGGCCTCTGCCAACAAAGGTCTGAATCACGACCAGCCTGGATACCAGCAGGGAGGTTTTGTATTGTGTGACCTTGTGCCATCACCAGTTTAATCATACCAGGACCTGCATGGCCATTCCCGTTGTTAGACTAGGTGGATGACCTAGCTGCACGTTTACTGTGAGATACTCCCAGTCCACGGAGATCCCACGGGCTGTTGTAAGCAACTCCATGAGGCCTGATAATGACCTCAGCCCCTCCACCTCTCCAGGATCCTGTCCTTCAACAACCTCATGCGGCTGGATGAGACGAGCCTGGCCAAGCTGGGCAGTTTGAGCATCCTGCACCTCAGCCACAACTCCATCAGCCACATCGCTGAAAGCGCCTTCAAGGGACTCAAGAACCTGCACATCTTGTATGGCATTCACTGTGGAGGTGACCGAAAGACAGCGTCCTGGGCAGGAGAGCAGAAGAGGGCAGAGCCGGCCCCCCAAAGGCCTCTCTGGGAGTTCTCTGAACTCCACTCCCAATGGCTTTGGGTGGGAATTGGACTCCAAGCTGATGTGTTATGTGTGCATAGCTGATGTTGAATGTCTTGTTCCCCTGGGTTGGTGCCTGAGGGAATGACAACCCTAAAGTGTGGTGTCACCAAGCAGAAGCTGCACATTGTGCCTGTCAGGACACTGGGTCCTGCTGTTTAAGTGAGCATCCCCAGGTCAGCAGCCACTGCCACACTGTCCCTGCAATCATTTTTTTTTCTTTGTATACCAGTGATGGAACTCAGGGGCACTGGACCACTGAGCCATGTCCCCAGCCCTATTTTTTATTTTATTTAGAGACAGATCACCTAGGGGAAAGGAACACTCCAGCAGCACCAGGAAGAGCTAGATTGAGAAACTATCAATGGCTGGGCTTGAGGGACTATCTGAGCTCAAAACCTGGAACAAGGAAGGGCAATGTCCACCTGGTGGTCACAGAGGGCTCTGATATTCTTAGTGGGAAAATACCTTCATTTAGGCCTGGCCAGTGGTGAGCTAGGATGGACCTCAAGAGTAGCTCACCTCCCCATTCAGAGGCAGATCCGGCAAGACCAGCCTCTCAAGCTCTCCAAAGGCAGGTCCAGGCCACCTCGCAGGGACTCTGCATGGCTCCTCTGTGCTGGCATGCTCCACACTGCCCAGGGGAGCCCTGCAGACTGGGGCCAGCCCATCCAGATGGGGCAATGCAGTGTGGTGGCCACATCTTCCAGCAAAGCCATGCCACAGAGTTCCCAGTGACACTTGGAGAAAACCCAGCAGAAGAGGGGATCCAAGCAGCATGGTTCCTTCCTTAAGTGGTCACTCAACACCAAGCACAGTGGTCAACCTAGAGCTGTGCACCAAGATCTGCTTTTCTCTTTCCTGTCTAATGCATAAAACTTCGCACACCATGACAGCAGACAAGACAAAACAGTATCGTGAACCCCAGGTGGGTGCCACACACCACTTGTGTTTTCATTACCTTCTCTGTTTTTCCTCACTGAGAGACTACCCAGCCTGTCTCTTGTGATGCTATTGCCTGCCTCACCCCCAACCCCCTTCAGGGGCCCTTGGAGACAGAGGGCCAGGTGGAACAAGTGTGTGTCCAATGGATTTTATTTGTTTGTATTAGTTATGTAGGACAGTAGAGTGTACTTTGACATATCATACATATGTCAGATCATCATGGAGTCTAACTTCCCATTCTTGTGGTTGGACATGATGTGGAGTTTCCCTGGTCATGTGTTCATAAATGAACACAGGAAAGTTCTGTCCCATTCATTCTACTGTCTTTCCCATTCCCATCCTCTCCCTTCCCCTCATTTCCCTTTTTCTAATGCAATGGATTTCTATTATTCCCCCAACCGCCCTTGTTTTGGGCTAGCATTCACAAATCAGAGTGAATATTTGACCTTTGTTTTTTGGGATGAACTCATTTCACTTAACACAATAGTCTTTGGTTTTATCCTTTTATCTGCAAATGCCATAATTTCATTCTTTAAGGCTGAGTAATATCCCATTGTGTATGTACACTGTATTTTCTTAATTTATTCATCTGTTGAAGGGCACCTAGGTTGGTTCCATAGCTTAGCTATTGTGAATGGGGCTGCTATAAACATTGATGTGACCATGTCACTGTAGCATGCTGATTTTAAGTCCTTTGGATATAGACTAAGGAGTGGGATACCTGGATCAAATGATGGTTCCATTCCAAGTTTTCTGAGGAATCTCCAGACTGCTTTCCAGAGTGGTTGCACCAATTTGCAGTCCCACCAGGAATGTATGAGTGTGCCTTTTCCCCACATCCTCACCAACACTTATTGTTAGTTGTATTCTTAATGATCGACATTCTGACCGCAGTGAGATGGAGTCTGCAGGGGGCCTTTGTAGGCCCTAAAGTGCATGCACCTTCAGCCTGTCGTTGCTCCTGAATTCTAATAGAAGGAAAAGTGTTTCCTCTCAGAAGGGGCAGGACTGTGTGTGTCCACCCTGGGATCTTAGTGCAGGTCAGCTTCCCCTGCCTCTCACTAGACAGGCTGACCTTGCGTTCTTTCTCCCCCCTTTTCCCCCACCCTGTCTCTTCCTGGATGTTTGGAATCTGCAGGACTTTGTTTGGGAACAAGATCAAGTCCATGGCTAAGAGAGCGTTCTCGGGGCTGGAAGGACTGGAGCACCTGTGAGTATCTTGCCAGACCTTGCCTGACCCCCAGGCCTGCCAAGGGTGGCCATGGCAAAGTCAGCTAGGATTGAATGGCATCTTTGTAAACTGAGAAACAGGCTGTTTAGAAGCAGCAGCTTCTTCAATGCTGGCCCTTATCTTGCCTGTGCCAGAGCAATCACAGAACACATGGCCAGTTGGTGTGATCCCCATGAATGCAGCTGGTGTGCGGACAATACCTTCCTCCCTCCGCTGCCCTGTGTCGCTGCTTCCCCCTCTCCTCCCTGGGCCCTGGTCTCCTCGCCACCCCCACAAGGCCAGCCATCAGAATGACACATACCCCACCCCACTGGGAGCTTCTCTGGATGTCCCTGGGAGTAAGGGGACCAGCCAGCCCTGAGATCTTTACATCCTTCTGGGGTAGCTCCTTCGAGTGGGTGGGCTTGAGTCTGTTTCCTCTTTGCACCAAGTTCAACCCCAGTTCTTCTGGGAGAGCCTGTGGCAGTTGACTTGCTGAGCAGGCCTGCACCCGCCTCTGCACTGCCCCTCAGACAGGTTGGGTCCCCGTGTAACCACACGTGCTGTCAACACGTGTGAGAGCCACCTCCTGTGAAGTTATCACCTCTGGGTCACATGAAACCAAGGCTGTCACGGAAAACCTCTGAGTCTCCTGGCTCAGACACGGGGCTGGCTGGAAGGGCACCTGGGGTTTATTGGCACAAGTCCTTGTGTTGTGTTTCAGGGACCTGGGAGAGAATGCCATCAGGTCTGTGCAGCTGGACACCTTTATCACAATGAGGAATCTTAAGGAACTGTAAGTACCGAGGCTTCCTGGGGCCCTTGTGAATATGAGGAAGAACTTCCAGAGTAACAAATCCTTGTAATTGCTTTATGCTCACGTTTTTAATAGCTATGATTGTTTATGGGTAGATGCAAGTTATACTGTTTAAAAAAAATACTATGGGGAAGCTGGCTTGGTGGTGCATGCCTATCATCCCAGCAGCTCAGGAGGCTGAGGCAGGAGGATTGCAAGTTCAAAGCCAGCCTCAGTAACTTATTGAGGCTCTAAGCAACTCAATGAGACCCTGTCTCTAAATAAAAAAAAAAAAAATAAAAGGGCTGGGGATGTGGCTCAGTGCTTAAGTGCTCTGGGTTCAATTTCAATCCCCAGTTACCCCCAGTTCCCAAAAAAGAAGTGGTGCTTACTTGGGATCAATAGGTAGAAAATACCTTTTTTTTTTTTTTTTCCTTTGGTGTGGCGGTACTGAGGATGGAACTCAGGGGTGCACCACCACTGAGCCACATCACCAGCTCTTTTTGAGACAGGGTATTACTAAGGAAGAACTGAACATTTTCAGAAGCTAGGGCAACCCCCGCTCCAAGCAGACAAAACAAGTTCTGGCCTCAAACTTGAGATCCTCCTGACTCAGCCTCCAGAGTTGCTGGTATCCCAGGTGTGCACCACACACCCAGCGACAATCTTTTTCTTAAAGGTTGATGTCGTGAATATTTTGGACCCTGGGCCACAGAGTCTGTGTAGAAACTCCTTGTCAAGGTTGTTAAAGCATAAAGCAGCCATAAATAGTACATAAGGGAACAGGTGTGGCTGTGTGCCATTGAATTTGTACCGCATAGCAGCAGCAGCCTGCAGGCTGTGGTGTGCTAACAGCTGTTTTATATAATGTCAAGTAAATTCTTTTCTAAAAAGAGGGTGATCACCCCTTTAGTTACCCCAGGGACACGTTCTCCTCACTTGGGTTTGCTTAAAGGGAAAAGCCCGCATGGAGAAGGGCTTCTTGAAGGAGCCGGGTGGGTTTGAGCAGCAGGGGCACTGATGGATGCTCAGAGTTGGGGTGCCATGTGACTGACTGGGGCTAGAGGAGCTCCCCAATATCATGGCCCAGGCAGAGCGATGGCCTCACCTCCTTTCCCATTGCCACACGCTACTGATTTTGTGGCCAATAAGTTCCATCTGTAATGTCAGTCCCCTGCAGGTCTCACTGAGTGAGCATTCTGAGATGTGCCTACGAGATGCCAGATGCCAGAGGGTGGTCATCTTTGTGCCCTGACCTAATCCCATTCCTGAGGCCACTCCAGGTGGACCCTTGATTGGGGCAGGGAGGGTAGGAAAGGGGAAAAGGCCCAATCCCCATGAATAAGAGCCCAAGAGGGCAGGCAACATTCCTCTGAGAAGAGGGGGTGCTCGAGCACTTGTCCCATGAAGAGCTTGTGCTGAGGAACTTAGGGTGCTCTTGCCAATGAGGGTCAAGAACCTCCAAATGGGAGCTCATGGCAGGCTCACTGGGGCCATGTGGCTTTGTGGAGAGCCACATAGGGAGGGAGCCTTCTGGGCTTCTTCCCTACTTCCAACCATGGCTGCTCTTCTCTTGTCCATCTGGGTGAGAGAGATTCTGAAGAACAGATTTCCCCAGTTCCTCTTCTTGACAAATTATTCTGCACTGTATGGGCTGTAGGGCTGGATACTGAAAAAGCAACTAGAGGGGAATGTTGGTTATAAAAAATCCCTGGGCTCAGGAGGCTGAGGCAGGAGGATCGTGAGTTCAAAGCCAGCCTAAGCAACTTAGTGAGGCCATAAGCAACTCAGCGAGATCCTGTCTCTAAATAAAAAATAAAAAGGGCTAAGGATGAGGCTCAGTGGTTAAGCACCCCTGAGTTTAATCCCCAGTACCAGAAAAAAAAAATCCAGATCTCCTGGGATGGGTGAGCATGATCTGTGCAGTTCATAACAACTTTTCTCTCCATGAAACTTCCAAATGAGTCAGGAGTCCAAAAGATCTGATTAAATGGGAAAAGGGTATCTTGGGAGAAAGAAGGGAGAAAGGAGAAAGATTCTTCTTTTAGGTTCTTAGGAGACTGTTGACTAGTGGAGAAGAACTGAACCCTTTAGAAACTTGGGCAACCCATCCTCACCCCCACCTCACAAAGAAAAAAAAACCCACACTGTCTGGCTCTGGCACTGAGCTTGGTCCCCACCTGGGTTCCCATCAGTTGCTGCATGGACCCAGCTGGGGCTGGCCTGGGCCCAGTCCTCTGGAGGGCCCAGAGGGTTAATTCCCATTTTTTCTTCCCAATGGCACAAGGCAGGTTGTGCTGTGCACTTTGTGGCCCTCTGCGTAAATTTCCACAAGGGATGATTAGAAACACACTTCGAGTTTGAGTCATGAAAATGCACACTCTTAGCCAGCGAAGTATTGGGGTGGCTGGAAAAGGGAGTAGGAGGGGGGGCATTTCTGTTGGTAGCTGTGGAGGCTGAGCTTTGCCTGAGTGCTGAAGACGGGCAGGAGTCAGTGGAGGCTGGGCAGCTCACAGTCCCCTCTTTCTAGTCAGCCTGGCTTTTGTCTCTAACTTATTGGGTGGTGTGGCCAGGTTGTCCTGGGCCCTGGCCCAGGCTCTGCCTGCAGGCTTTCCAACGCAGTGCCTTTGGGAACTGAAGAAGTGCCCCCTGGAGGTTGAGCCTGAGGAGATTCTGATAGTGGGAGTTCCTGCTTGCTCTTCACCAGGAAGGTGAGGTCCTGGTGCAGCGAGGCAGTCACAGAAGCTGTGCCTGGGACACTCTCCTCCCTGCACAGGAGTGAAGTGGGCATTTCTGTTCATCGGCTGCCATCCCACCCCTAGAGTAACTCCTTAGCAGGACGCAGAAAGTCAGCTGCCTGATAAATACAATCCAAAGCCTCAGGCCTACTCTATGGTCTGCCCTGGGCCAGGCCTCCCTATTATAATGGCTTTAAGATAAATCATTTCAGTTTTCAGAGAAGTACCTTCTGACCTTACCTCTGGGAATGATTAGGAAACAGGTTGTTCACTCTTTCTTGCTGATTGCTAGTTTGACACTTTCTTTGCTCATTGGAAGTCCTGGGGAGGCTGAGACAGGAGGATTGTGAGTTCAAAGCCAGCCTCATCAACTTAGTGAGGCACTAAGCAACTCAATGAGACCCTGTCTCTAAATAAAATACAAACTAGGGCTTGGGGATGTTGCTCAGTGGTCAAGAGTCCCTGAGTTCAATCCACAGTAACTAACAAACAAACAAAACCACATTCAGAGTGAAAGAGAACAGAAAGCCGGTCCCCATGGTTGCTTTGTTGGTCTGAGGGATGCAGCAGCTGGAAAAACAGTCTGGACTAATGGCCAGAACCATGTGTGTGGATTTCCTAGGCTTACTGTGCCCCTTTCTGTCACTGAGTGTCAGGGACATGACAGGGAAGCCACGTGTCTTTGTGTCTGCCCTTCTCATAGGTTGGCCACTGCTCTTCAGCTCAAGCCTGGGCTCTCCCAGGACCAGGGCAGCTAGACTCTCCGGGTGACTTATCTTGGTGTGTGACTCCTCAGGAAAGAATGTCCACTCTGATGGCCATTCTGATTTCTGTTTGAAAAGCTTATCCTCAGTTGCTGAGAAATGAAAAAGAAAATATTCTCTGTTTTAGTTGGAGGCTCACAAAACCCAAGTTGAACATTCCCCTGCTCCCTGGGCAGGGGCAGTTAACTAATGAGCACTATTTAGGGAGAAGGACTGCATTCTCCCAAATTCCTGAGTGATGCTCCTGTAGAGAGAGGGGCAGGCAGGTGGGACGTGTGGCTGAGAGGCTGACATTCAGAAGTAAGAAAACATGCAGCTTTGCCAGGTGTTGTGGAGCTCGCCTGCAATCCCAGCAGCTCAGGAGGCTGAGGCAGGAGGATCACGAGTTCAAAGCCAGCCTCAGCAACTTAGAGAGGCCCTGAGCAACTCAGCGAGACCCTCTCTTTAAATAAAAAAATTACAAGGGCTGGGGATGTGCTCGGTGGTTAAGTGCCTCTGGGTTCAATCCTTGAACCCAGCTTGGCCAGTCAAAAAGTAGCAGCCATAAAAGAAAAAAGAAGACATATTAGAACTTGTTGCAGGGTTGAGATCAAAGTCCCAGGGCTGGGGACTGAGTTTGGACAGGGAGATCTGTAGAGGTAGGAAGTGCCCTAGGAGGTGATCCAGCCTGGGGAGAGATGGAGGGAGAAGGGGAGTAGCTACAAAGTGCTTCTCCATGAGGTGACAAAGATATCTTAAAGTTGACTCTGGTCATTACAATACCTACTCGTGAATGCACCACAGACCATTCAGTTGTGAACTTGAAATAGGCGAGCTGCAGTGTAAGTGAATTGTTGCTCAGTAAAGCTGTGTGTGTGTGTGTGTGTGTGTGCGTGTGTGTGTGTGTGTGTATTATAAATATAATTTTTACCTGTCATAAAAATGTGTCTCTTTAAAACATGAACTTTGGATTTAGAGTCTTCAAAATTTGTGTCATCACTGATTTATAACATTTTCATCACTTCTGAAAGAAACCAAAACCCCATGCTTTAGTAGTCATTCCCTCTTCTCCTGGCCACCAGCCGTGGCGGTCACTAGTCCACGGTTGTGTGTGACCTGCCTGCTCTGAACAGTTAACATGAGTGCCGGTGGACGGCATGTGGCCTGAGGAACTCTCCTTTTCTTACTTTGCCAGGTCTTCTCCCCCAGTGGGGGGATTGTATCTGGGGCTGAGCTACCCCCACCCCTGAGCATAGTTTTGCTTTATTTTCAGGTATAATTGGGCACAACACCTTTATTTTATTTGTTTATTTTTAATGTGGTGCTTAGGATCAAACCCAGCACCTCACACATGCTAGGTGAGCGCTCTACCACTGAACCCCAGCCCCAGCCCCAGCCCCTGAGCATAGTTTTAAAGCATCAGTTCCTTTTCTGTGAATGAGTGACATTCTGCTGTATGGATATACATTTTGTTTCATCCATGCATTAGATGGCGGATATTTGATGGTGCTTACTTTGGGGATTTTATGATTAATGTTGGTGTGAACATTCAGGCACTAGTTCTGTGAATTCTCTTGGGATTGCACCTGGGAATGAAATCTTTGGGTCCTGTGGTAGCTCTAGGTGTGACTAAAGAACTGTCAAACTGTTTTTTTCAATGTGGCTTCAGGATTTTACACATCTGCTGGCAATGTACGAGATTCTGGTTTCTCCTCATGCTTTCGGACACTTGCTATCTTTTTTATTTTAGATTTTGCTAGTGGGAACAGAGTAGAATCTCATGGTAGTCTTAACATTTCCACAATGACTCATGATGTTGAACAATTTTCTATATGCTTATTGGATCGTGCATAGCTTCTTTGGAAAAAATAGCTACTCAAGTCATTTATTCATTTCTCTATTTTGTTATGAGTTATCAATTCTGAATATTAGCACATTCAAAATTCTATATTTGTTATGAGTTGTCAATTCTGAATATTAGAATCTTCAGAATATTAGACCTCATCGGGTCTATGATTTGTAAATAGCATTTCCTAGTCTGTGTATTGTGGTGGTGGTTTTTCAGTTTCTAGAGAGTTATGCAAAAATTTCTTTAGAAATATTTTTAGGGCCAGGTGCAGTGGTGCATGCCTATAATTCCAGCAGCTTGGGAGGCTTAGTCAGGAGGATTTCGAGTTCAAAGCCACCCTTAGCAATTGCAAGGCACTAAACAAACAAACAAGAAAAGAATTCCATTTACAATATTTTTTTGGGGGGGACAGGTACCAGGGATTGAACCCAGGGGTGCTTAACCACTGAGCAACATCCCCAGCCCTATTTTGTATTTTATTTAGAGACAGGGTCTCACTGACTTGCTTAGTGCCTTGCCATTGCTGAGGCTGGCTTTAATCCTGCCTCAGCCTCCCAAGCTGCTGGGATTACAGGTGCACGCCACTGAGCCCACCTAATTGTGATATTAACTGTGAATTTTTCAGAGATGACCTTTATGAGGTTGAATAAGTTTCTTTCTTATCCCTAATTATTTGAATATTTTTATTATGAAAAGCTATTGAATTCTGTCTTGTGTGTATTCTATGTGTGTGTGTTTCTGAGATGATTGTGTAGGGTTCTTCCCCCCCCTCTTTATTTTATTGATAATGGTCTAGTACATTGATTTTTGAATGGTAAACCTTGCTTTCCTGGGATGAACTTAACTTGATTATAGTATGTGATTCTTTTTAGGTGCTGTACATTTCAGTTTGCTGGGATTTTTGCTGAAGTTTTTGCATCTATACTTATAAAAGACATTGTTCTCTAGGTTGTTGTTGGTGTGTGTGTGTCATGTTTTTCTTAGGTGTTTGTTGTTAGAGTAATAGTTGTATAAAATTAGTTGGAAGATATTCTCTTTACATCTACTTGTCAAAAAAAGAAAGAAAGAAGAAAGAAAGAAAGAAAGAAAGAAAGAAAGAAAGAAAGAAAGAAAGAAAGAAAGAAAGAGAAAAAAATACTTTGGAAGTTTTGGATTGGTTCTCTCTCTAAATATTTGGTAGAATTCACTTGAGTCTGAGCTTTTCCTTATAGGAATTTTTAAATTCTACATTTAAAAATTCTTAAATTCTAAAGTGTCTCCTTAGTGTTGAGCCAGAATTTGTTTCTTCTTGAGTCAGTTTTAGGAGTTTATCATTTCAGTCAGGTGGTCTGGTTAGCTGGGTACAGTTGTTAGAGTGTTCCCTATTTACCTTTGGCAGGAAGAAGGTCAGTAGTGGAGTGCCCTTTTTTGTGCCTTCTGTTTCTCCCTCCTGCCTACTAGTTGAGCTAAAGGTTTTTCAATTTTCTCTATATTTTCAAAGAACCAATTTTTGCTTTGAAGTAATTTTCTCATTTTCCTTTCCTCCTTCTTTCATTTCTGCTCAAATCATGATTAATTTCTTTTTCCTGCTTGTGGTGGGTGTAGTTTATTATTCTTTTTCTGGGTTCAAAAACTGGATTATTAGTCCTAAACTTCTTTAATACAGGCATTTCCAGCAATAAGTCCATGGGCACCATTTTAGGCGCAGCTTCCAAGACTTGAAAACTAAACGCATTGTTTTCATTCAACTCAGAGCATCTTCCAGTGTCCCTGTGACTTCTTCTCTGCTGTGCGGAAGTGCACTGCTTTATTTCCACAAGTTGCTTCCCAAATACTCATTTCACTGTGGATTAAAAAGTCATTCCATTGTCATCCAAAAAGATACTTTGTGTGATTTCCATCTTTTTAAACTTATTGGACCTATGTTTTGACCTAAAATATAGTCTTATCTTAGAGACTGTTCCGTGTACATTTTAAAAGAATATTCTGCTGTGGTTCGGTGGAGAGTTCCACGGGTGTATATTAGAACTAGTTGGTTAATACTATTGTTCAAGTCTTCTTTCTCCTTGTGCATCTGCCTAGTTTTTCTGCCTAGCTTTTCATTGGAAATAAGAGTATTATTGGTACATTGTCTGTTCTTCTCTTCAGTTCTGACAGGTTGTGCTCTACATTTTGTAAAGCTCTGTTAGGTGCATATATTTATAATTTTTATGTCTTCCTGATGAATTGACCCATTTGCATGATAAAATATTTTGTCTCATATTGGGTGACTGTTTAATTGTCTTAGGATCTAAACTGCCTCTTGTAGGTAGTGTATACTGTGTCATAGTTTTTTTTTTATCCATTATGGTTCTCCTTGCCTTTTGATCAGAGTGATTAATTTGTTTAATGTTTTGTTTTGTTGGAGCGGGGGGTGGGGCGTAGCAGGGATTGAATTCAGGGGCACTCACTTAGCCACATCCCAGCCCTAAGTTGTATTTTATTTGGAGACAGGGCCTCACTGAATTGCTTAGGGCCTCACTTTTGCTGAGGCTGGCTTTGAACTCACGATCCTCCTGCCTCAGCCTCCTGAGCCGCTGGGATTACAGGCATGCACCACCACAAGTATTTCTTGTAGGTCGGGTCTGGTAGCAGTAAATTCTCTCAGTTTGGATATTTTTTAAAATTTGGGAATATTTTAATTTCATCTTTATTTTTGAAAGATAATTTTGCTGCACCTGAGATTTCCAGACTTTTTGAATACTTTGAATATTTCTCCCTCTTGACCTTCCTGGTTTTGAATAAGAAATCAGCTACAAATACTTTCGAGGATCTCCTGTACATGATAAGTTATATTTTTTGTGCTGTTTTGAAGATGCTTTGTCTTTGGCATTTGACGCTTGACTATGATGAACCTAGGCTTTTTGAATGAATTTTGCTTAGAGTTAATTAAACTTTTCAGATATGTGGGTGCATGTTTTCCATCCAATTTATAAGTTTGGGTACATCAGGGCTTCAAACATACTCTCCTTCCTCCTTGTGTCCTGTGCTTGGTCTCGCATGATCTGTGTGTTGTCATGCTGAATGCTTTTGCACAGTTCTCTGAAGTTCTGTGTATTTTCTTCATTCTCTTTGATTCTCAGACTGGATATCTCTGCTGACATGTCTCAAGTTCACTGACTCATCTGCAAGCTCAGTTCTGCTACTGAGCCCTCTAGGGTGGATTTTTTAAAAATATTTTTAGTTGTAGATGGACACAATACCTTTATTTTACTTAGGTTTTTTTTTTATGTAGTCCTGGAGATTGAATCCAGGGCCTCACCCATCCTAGGCAAGTGCTGTACCAGGGAGCTACAGCCCTAGCCCTAGGGTGGATTTTGTTTTGTTTTGTTTTGGTTCTGGGGATTGAACCGAGGGCCTTGTGCATGCAAGCCAAGCACTCTACCAATGGAGCTATGTCTGCCCTAGGGTGGATTTTTAATTTCAGTTACTAGTAAATGCCATGGTTTGTATGTGGTTCATTTTTATAGTTTCTGTTCATTGATCATTTCTCTTGGGTAAGAAAGTGTTCTCATGCTTTAATTCTCTTACACATAGTTTTAGTTTTTCAAGAAATTTTATAATAGCTAATGTTGTTTAATTAGTCCAAGATCTCAATTTCCTCAGGGACAGTTTGTATTGACATTTTTTTCCTGTTTCATAATTGGTTGTTGAAAATTGGACATTTAAGATAGAATAATATGCTGGGCACGGTAGCACCGGCCCCATCCCAGCTGCTCAGGAGGCTAATGCAGGAGGATCTCGAGTTCAAAGCCAGCCTCAGCAACTTAGTGGAGGTCCTCAGCAACTCAGTGAGACCTTGTCTCTAAATAAAGTACAAAATAGGGCTGGGGATGGGGCTCCATGGTCGAGTGACCCTGGGTTTAATCCCGAGTACCAAAAAAAAAAAAAAATGTAAAATGACATGGCGAGTCCCGACTCAGATCTTCCCATCCTCCCCCAGGTCTTGCTGGCCTATCACCATTCCTTTAGGGCCTCTCCTAGATGAGTGTCGTGGAGCCTGCTCTGTACAACCCCTTGAGTTCCTGGTTGGCTTGCTAGTGAGTAGCCAATAGGTGGACACAAAAGTCCTTAAGTCACCCCAATCAGCAAATCCTGTGTCCTTCACCCAGTTTGTGCATGTATGTGCTGGCATGTGCTCTCACTTCCTGCTTGTGCATGTCTGCCATCTCAGCACAAGCAAGAAACGAGGGCTCCCCCGAGGTCTTTCCAGGGTGTGTGTCCACCCTGCACGAGGGCGTGCCCTTCCTGATTCCCAGGACTCTGGTGGACCTCACAGGGCTTGCTGCTGGCATCTCCTTCGCCTGACTTTCCTTCAGTTTCTTGACCACTGTCCTGTTCACCCCGACGGGCACACTCACCTTGGACAGTGGCATGGTTACACAGTGGCCACTATTTTCATCAGATGCCTGGGGACAGGGCTTTCTGTGGTGAGCCTTCTTCATGAGTGGGGCTTTCCAGGTCTTGGCCTGACCGGTCACACAGTGACACTGCTCTTATGGGGCTTTTGGGGAAGCTCCACCTGTCCCCTCAATGGTTTCTAGCTGCTGAGTCTGAAAGCTGTCACAGAGTGGGGTGGAGGCAGGTGGGACTTGGGTAACTCACAACACCAGAGAACTCCTGTCTCTTTCTAAGAGGCCTCCATTTTCTTGAGTCCACACCCCATGGATCATTGTGTTTGATTTTCCAGAAATCAGAACCGTTGATTTTGACCATTTTTCAGTACTTTTATCATTTGAAGGAAGTTCAGATTTCTGGGAGTTCCAACATTCTGGAAGCCATTGTGCCAGAGTCCTTTGTGCGGACACGACAAGTGGCACATCTTGTGTGGCCATGTCAACAGGTGCAATGGGTGTTGGCCTCAAGGAAGCTTCCAGAGGGCTGGGTGACCGGGCGCTGGTGGCCCATTTGTAGTCCAGGGGTATGCTCACGGCCTCACCTGAGTGGAGCCTGGTGTCCCTTGCCTGGTTTTGTGCGAGCATGACAGCAGCTGGTCCCTGTCTCTTAACGGTGGCCCTTCTCTCCCCAACGACTTCCCAAAGCCACAGATCATCACCCAGCCAGAGATGACAATAGCCGTGGTGGGCAAGGACATCTGGTTCACATGCTTGGCAGCCAGCATCAGCAGCTCCCCCATGACCTTTGCCTGGAAGAAGGACAACGTGCTTTTCATCACTAATGTGAAAATAGATGACATGGGCATTTACAGCTGTACTGCCAAGAACTCGGCAGGCTCTGTGTCAGCGAATGCCACCCTGACAGTCTTAGGTTCAACCCTTGGTGTACTCTGGGGGGTGTGTGTGCTCATGTGTGTGTAGGGGTCTGAAATGATACTGAGGGGAAAGCCTGCGGAGTTGCTCTGTGGACCTTTGGGGTTTCAGGGAAGTGTTGCTACTGTTTGAAATTTGGGGCTGCTTTTAGTAATTTTTCCTCTTTTAAAAAAAAAAATTGTTTTGGGTCCTGGGGATTGAACCCAGGGGCACTCAACCACTGAGCCCCATCCCCAGCCCTATTTTGTATTTAGAGACAGGGTCTCACTGAGTTGCTTAGGGCCTTGCTAAATTGCTGAGGCTGGTTTTGAACTTGCAATCCTCCTGCCCCAGCCTCCTGAGCTGCTGGGATTACAGGCAAGCCCCACCACCCTGGCTCCTATCTCTTTAAAAAGAGTAAAGGCCAGTGCAATGTCAGAGCCTTGAGCAACTGGTGACCAAAGAGCATGCAGGAGGGGTGTGGTCTTACTCAAGAACAGGGACTCAGGACAGTATGGGAACAGGAACTTTTATGACCATAGAACAGCGATCTTCTGAAAAGCTTGTCACTCTGACAGAAGCCCTCAGGTGGGATTGTGCCATGTTTAGATAACCAAGCAGACCCACAGCACTGAGGCCCCAGAGTGAGTGTGCTGTCCCTTGATCTCTTGCAGAGACCCCATTCTTGGTGGTACCCTTGGAAGACCGCGTGATGTCTGTGGGGGAGACAGTGGCCCTCCAGAGCAAAGCGACTGGCAGCCCCTCCCCCCGCATCACCTGGCTCAAGGGGAACCACCCCCTGAGCCTCACCGACAGGTACCACCTCACCCCCAGCAACCTGCTACTGGTGGTCCAGAACGTGGTGGTGGAGGACGCGGGCCAGTACACCTGCGAGATGTCCAACACGCTGGGCATGGATCGCGCTCACAGCCAGCTGAGCATCTTGCCCACACCTGGCTGCAGGAAGGACAGGACCACCATGGGCATCTTCACCATGGCCATGGTGTGCAGCATCGTTCTGATGTACTGGTGTGGTTGTGCATCATCTACCAAACCAGGAAGAAGAGCGAGGAGTACAGCGTCACCAACACAGGTGGGCACAGTAGCCGTTCATTTCCAGGGCAGGAGAAGTCAGGTCCACACTCCTCGTCAAGAGCTCTTGTGCTCTGGGAATTCCAGGACCTCTGGGAATGTGGTTATGGAGAACTGAAGCCTTGGTCCTGTGGACACTGGGTTCATACTCTGGGCAGAGCCAGAAATGGAACTGCCTTGGGGCTGGGGCTGGGGCTCAGTGGTAGCGCACTTGCCTCGTATGAGTGAGGCACTGGGTTCGATCCTCAGCATAGCATATAAATAGATAAACTAAAGCTCTATTGACAACTAAAAAAAAAAAAAAAAAAAAACAGGACTTCTTGCTGATGTCCTCCTCGTAAGCGGAGGTGGATTGTCCCTGAAACGTCAGAGTGCTGTGGTTTTGTTAGTTCTGTCTCCCTTCTTGTCACTCTTCCCCATCTTTTGTGGTCTCGCATGCTTCTGACCTGAGCTCAGGTAAAGCTCGGATCTGGGAGGGCCTCCTACCTGCACCGACTCCTTGTCTCTGCACAGCCTTGATGGCTGTTGCCAGGGGATCCTGTTCGGGGCCTGATGGTGAATGCGCATCTGCATCTGTATTCACCACAACCCTGGTATTTCATTGTCTTATCTCCTTGCAGATAAAACCATTGTGCCACCAGATGTTCCAAGCTACCTCTCTTCTCACAGGACACTTTCTAACCAGCAAGAAACTGTGGTCAGGACTGAGGGTGGTCATCAGGCCAATAGGCACATCGAGAGAGCAATGGTAAGGCCTCTGACACAGTGAGGTGGAACTCTATCTAAGTGACTGTCCTCCGTAGGTGGAGATGGCCTCTAGCTCCATATTCAGGTGTCTGACTTAGGTGGGAGGGAGCGTCAGGTGAACAAGGTGGCTGCTGGCCCAGCCCTCTGCTGTTCAGCTTAGTCCTGGTCTGTGCAAGCTCTGCAGAGGTTTCAACATCTTGTCTCTCAGGAAGGTCACCATCTGGGCTTAGCAGTAAGCCACCCAGTCGGGATAAGGTAGGACCACTGTCAGAAATAGCTGCAAGGGACACCCCAGGCCCTGAAACCAAGCCATGTTTCCACAGTTGGCCCTTGGTATCTGTGGGTTCGAGTCCCTACACACTAGAAATATCAAGGGCAGAGAAGGTGCACGAGCATGCAGCCTTCTCTTCCTTGTCGTTATTCCCCCAAAACACAATCCAACAGCTGTGCATACAAAGTTAAATTTTACTAGTCACGATGCTTAATCTAGAGGTGACTTACATGTGACAGTGTATGTAGGTTATGTGCAAATGTTATGTTATTATATACAAGGGATTTGAGCATCCCTGGATTTTGGGATCTGTGTGGGGCTCTGGCACCACGAAGGTACCAAGGGATGCGAGTACAGGGGCAGTGCCCACACCTGATCTGTATTCCAGACTCGCAGGGAAAGCTCTCTGCAGGGGGGTGCTGTTTCAGTTGGTGGGAGATTGTGAGTGCTTGCTGAGCTGAAGGCCAGGCCTGAGAGAGCTGCTCCTCTAACATGGCTGCAGATGCTCAAGGTCTGCTTGCTGGGAAAGTGGTACTAGAAAACAGGCCCATTGCCACAGTAGTGACTCACCACTGATAGAGAGACTAAAGCAGCAGTCCCACCTATCCTGCTCCTCAGGATCACTGAGACACTCTGCAGTTTCCAAACCGTGTAGTCTGTTGCAATTGTTTGTCTGAGAGATGCGAGCCTCTTCCCAGAGGATGATGTCCACAGCATCACACAGAGGCAGCCCAAGCTCTGTGTTGGGTACAGTAAAGAGTCCTGGAAATTGACAGAAAAAGCCACTGGGACACCTGGTCCACCTAAGATGGGTAGGTGATGCTTCCACCAGGAAAAGCAATGCCATTTTAAAATCAAGATCTGGGTTGACCCACTCACTAAATGAAGAGCAGGGAGATGCCTACATTTCCATCTAGCACTCTCTGAATTTGGTATTTAGTATATGAACAGGAAGCTCTGGCCTGGTGCCCTTTTAATTCTAAAAGAGTGTGTCTCTTAGTTCCTATTTATGGTAGAGTAAACCTGAGCAAGAATTTTCCAGAATAATAAGCAACATAGGGGGTTTTAGTATCTGTTTACCAGTGCTGTTTTGAGGCTAAATTTCTAATTGTTCAGAAAACTTTTAACCCTGCATAGTACCTAATTCAATTGTTGGGGTTTTTTCTTTTTTTTTTCTTTTGCCTCTGATCACAGTAGCGTGACTACATTCTCTAAGTACAAGTTTAGCTTAATCTGGGGCATGTGAGCAAGAAGGACCCTATCTCCAATAACGGCATGGTGTGTGCCCAGCCTTTCCTGTGAAGGTCTTTGGGGAGGGGGCATTTGCAGGGCCGGGGGGCAGGACCCCACTTGGGTGTGGGTGGGTGGCCTGTTCTGTGGGAGTTGCCCTGACCTGGCTCATCTCTCCTTTAGAACCCAGGTGGCCCTCTCATGTGCAGTGACTGCAATGCTGACATGGACAGTTAATCCAAGGAGCAGGCCTCCCACTCTCAGCCCACATGCAGGGACAGCACACAGCCAAGTGCACTGTGTGGCCAGGATCCCAACCAGGGCGACGGAGGAGATTCTCCACATCATCCTTGTAGATGGGTCCCTCTACCCCAGCAACCACGACAGAATGCTGACATCTTTGAGGAAGCCGGCAGTGTCCCTAGATGGAAAAGGTGATCTCTTACTGTCCTCCTGGCCTTCCTGGCAGCTGCAATGACCACCACAGCTGGTCATGCTGGAACTTGGCTCTGACAGCCTACTTTTTCCCCAGGGGGCTCCGCCTGGACTCTATAGTGAGGCTGTGCGATGCGGACCCCGCAGACCTGCAGCCCTGCCCTGCGTTCCCTTCAGGCATCAGGGAGCTCCCAGAGGCCTCCTTGGCCTTTCCTGCTGTCTCCAGCAAAGCCCAGCACTTGCTCCTTTCCAATGGCCACCTCCCCCAGGTGTGTGACTCCAGTCCCAAGTCCACACCACTGACAGGATAGCTCCCTGGGAAACAGAGGGGACCACTGCTATAGGTGCCCACAAGCTAGGATCTGTCTACCTAAGCTCTTGTCACACCAGTGTCCATGGGAAGGAGAGCTTGGGAGGCAGCCTGGGGTCAGCATCACTGAACTGTACATAGTTGGCACTTCCATGTGGAGCATGAGCTGGGCAGAGGACTTGCATCTGAAGCACAGAAATGCAAGAGGCTATTTGTGTACAAAAGCCAGAAAAAGTATTTGATAAGGTTGTACATAAGAGTTTCCAGAGATTTCCTATATATTATATATCTTTGACAGAGGCTATTTTAATCTTTGGTGCATAGTTAACAACAGAATTATACAATTTTGACAATATTATTTTCCTTTCAAGTTGCTGCTTCCTTGGAGTGGGGTCAGGAATAGTTCTGGTGCCTTAGTGCATGGCGGGAATTTAGAGACAAAAAAAACACATTTGTTTCCCGTGGTTTCTGATGGGTTTGGAAGGACGGGGCATCCTTGGTGTTGTGTGCCCTTTGCAGTCACGTTTGGCCTGTGTTGGTGGCTCCTGCAATGTGCCTTTGCCGTGAGGGGCTTTTCCCTGGAGGCTGCTTCTTTGAGGGGTGGAGTGAAGGTTGCTAATCCACCACAAGCCATGGGTTAGGATGGTAGACCTTTCTCCCTTCTCTGAAGCTCACTTTTTGTTAAAAGCAAATGTGGTCTTGTCCATGTTGCTGGATTGTTAGCTGAGGCTTTTTATTAAGGCAAAGGCTGCTGGTGTTGGTACCTGTGGATTTTTCAATAGTGACGTTTTAATTCTGCCAAAATAATATTACATTGGAGGATAAAAAGATCAAGTTCTCAGCCTTCAGAGCTACTTCTACTGAGGAGCTAGAGCAGGCCTATCCACACGCTCCCCTCACACAGACGGGACTGGGCATGGACTACCTAAGACCTAGACCTGGGTGTGTTGAGACCTGTAGCTAATGTCTTGTGAGTGTCAATGTGTAATTCACTGAAAATTACATTGAAACAAATAAGGTTCTTTTTAAAAAAATCTCAAAGTACATTTCTTTAGCCAAAAAGCTTAAGTGAGATATTAGCCAAATGGCTTCCTGTGTCAGATGTTCCTGTCAGAGGTCATCATTGTTCCAGAGGTCATCATTGTTCCATTGTTTTGTCCTCAACAGTTAACTGATAAATGTTACTTCCACCAAATATGTGAATTTGCTGCTTCTGAGAGGCAATGTGAAAGAGGAAGTATTACTTTTATGTACAAAGTTATTTATAGAAATTTTGGTACAATGTACATTGAAAACATGTAAAATATTGAAGTGTCTAACAAATGGCATTGAAGTATCTTTAATAAAGGTTCATTTATAAATGTTGAGCATATGACAGGAATGAAAATTGGGATATATGGTGTCCTTAGGGAGACAACAAATGGCCTCTTTTGGCTAGAAAAAAAATATGTGCAAAGCAGGTTTGCAGGTTAGAACCATGCAGCTTATTCAGCTAATATTTATTAAGCATTTGCTAGACACTTAAGCATAGGATACCATGGTAGCATGATAGGAAAGTTCTCTTACAGAACCTGTTAGTCTATTAGGGCAGGGATATTAGTTAAGAGCTATGATAAGGACCACATGGCAAGATCTAGATCAAGTTTCAAGATAAATTGTCTTTGAGGAAATTCTGTTTAAGCTGAATCCTGATGGTTGAATACATATCAGCTAAGCACTGATTGGAAAACTGTCGACCTTCTCTAATCCTCTAATGTCCAAATCCTGTTAACCAAATTATGCATTATGTTTTAAGCAATCAATACAAATGAGTTACTGGTACTCTAAGCAATTGAAATTGGCATGAAAAAGAAGTATATTTTCCATTCCTGGTCTAGAAGATACCGTGCTAAATATAGCATGACATTTCTTCATTTTAAAATGCAAAAAAGATAATGACTTTAAACATCTCACAAACAGCAATTTGTGAAAGTCAACAACAAATTCTTCACTCAAGCTTAACCAAATTTTGATAAAGTAAGTTCATTTTTAAAACATAATATATGTCACTTGGATGGTAAAATAGCATCCAATTATATGTTCAGTATCTGATGAGAGTCCAGAGGTAGGATGATATATATTTTAAGTTGTGGGTTTCTTTAGCAAGATTTACCAACTGGAGTATATAATGAAATATATAATGAGATCAGGCTAATGGATTTACAGGAAAAGTAGAATTGATGAAGAGGTCTAGGCTAATAGAAAAAAAAATGAAAGATAAGAGAATTGCTGATAGAATGTGCAAAAAAGGGAGATGCCCAGGAACTGCAGAGAAGAGAGTGAGTGACAAACATCACCAAAGAAAGTGGGTAAGGAATAAGATACTGAAATATAAAGCATCAGAAAAGGGATAGTTTTGGAGATGGCAAGTTTTAGGGTGTAGCCATGGGAGTAGATGGATGAAAGAAATGGAGAAAAGCAAGTAACTGTGAGGCTATGATGTTGATTGTATCTTGACATGGGTGGAAGATGGTGAGGTTTAGGAGTGCTGCTAAAGCTTTAAGTCATGTGTGAATATTTTCAAAAATCTGAAAATTACCCCAGTTGGGGATCAAATGGGAAGTAAATCTCAGTAATAGGGTATATGCAAAAATCAATGTAATAATCAGCCTACAATCCCCTATAGAAGGAGGAACAAGGAATTGCTTAGAAGTGATGGAATGCAGACAGGATGCAGCTCTGGCTGCATCAGAAAGAAGTGGTCATACTTCAGGCAAGAACTTGTGAGCCTGGGGTGGACAGATTGAGTATGAGGTGGAGTTCGGTGGAATAAAATGGGAAGAAATAGCTAGGGGCTGAAAAGAACAAAGATTTGGAAACCCAAGACCTTGGTTGAGAATAATAGAAATGGAAAACGAACTGCATAGGCTTGGGCTAATGAAAATGTTGATGAAAGCCAGGAATAAAAGTCTTGATTGTAGTTGATTTTCAAACTCTTTCTAGAGCTTGAATGTTAAAGTGTTTCCCTATTGATGCAGACAGGAGTACTCAGCTCTATAAGCCAGACAATAATCTCTGCCTGGTGGCTGACTTTCTGCCTTAAAATATGAGGCCTCTTAGGTGGGAAGTAGGCATAGCCAGGTAAGAGTCATGGTGACACATTTAGAGTTCTTCTGTTTTCATACAAACAGTTTTGCACACAAATAAGAGCCATCTTATGTAGGGACTGTCAGGTGGAATCATCTTGGGCATAAACTGGATCAGTTGACTTTAATAGGTATTAGTCAGCTTTCCAATGCTGTGACCAAATAACTGAGATAATCTTCATTAATAAGGAAAGGTTCATTTGGCTCACAGTTTCAGATGGTTGCATGGCCCCATGGCCTTTGGGCCTGAGGTGAGGCAGTACATCATGGTGGGAATATGAGGCACACCTGCATGTTTGCCAGAGAGCCAAGAGAGACAAGAAAGGTCTGGGATCTCAATATCCCCTCCAAGGGCATTGCTCCAATGACCTAACTTCCCTCCAATAGGCCCCACCTTCTAAAGGGTCCACCATCTCCCTGTAACACTAAAGGCTGATAACCAATTCTTTAAGACATAGGCTTTCGGTGGACATTTATCCAAGTGATAGCCATGGGTTTACTTGTGTTAGGATTCAGGGTTAATCCCATTCTTAGCATGGATCTGAGGTGAATTCCAAATTGACCAAAATTGGTAAATGGAGAGTTGGGAGAATGTAGAAAGAAAAGATAAATTGTCTTGCAGTTTGTCCTGTACACAGGCAACTCAAATTCTGTATAACTCTGAGAAGCCACAATACTGAAATCAGATCCCTATCACTTTTGGCAAGAATTTATAAAATTTTTCAAAATCTAGCTCCCTTGAACTGCATAACCAGATACAATTGAGGCAGCAGGTCAAAGAGTGGCACAGATCAATATAATTGTGGCTATGAACACATTGACAATCTAAGTCATTTAGGTGCAAGTCCTTACAAAATAGTTGCAAAACAGTTAATAATTTTAGAGACAGTCTATTTTACCTACTGAAGAAGAGCAAGTTTATTCTCTCCAATAGAGAGAGAAGTTTGAGGCAGACACAATTTACCTCTTTCACCTATCTACTTTGGACAAAATCTGCAGAGACTGATGATGAATGCTGAGGATGGGAGCCTTGTTCTAACCAGATGAGGACACATGCATCTTAAATGTTTCCCACAAGTACAGTGGCAGGCTCTAAAGACAGGTATCCTGGATATATCCTCAGTGTCCAGAGTATCTTTCAGAGCATGGAATCTTTCAGAATACAACAAACCAAACAAACACCACCACCAAGTTCAAGAAAAGAAAAGAAGGGTAACCTGGAAAATGCTTAGATCACAAGTGACCTTTTAAACCCAATAAAAGATGAATGTGCTATATAAAGACTCAATAATAACAATGCAAAAAGCAACCAAATGTTACCTTCCAGAGGACAATGGCATCATGACATTAATAATATACAAACAGGCTGGGAACATAGGTCAGGTTTTCTTTGTGTGGAGTGATTTTCTCTTTGCTTTTAATGATGTGAGATAAGCTCACAATTTTGTTTCTCAATGGTAGATTTTGCTCCCAAATTAGTTAACATAACCTGATGCTCTATTCAGGTACCAGTGTTTTTCAACTAATACTTTAAGCAAAAGGAAAGTGAAATGAACTGTACACTTCCAAGTTTGTTATATTTTCCCATTTGGGGATATACTTCTATTTCTCAGAACATATCTCCATTGTTAAACAGCACATGCCTAATTGCATTAATTAAGGTATGTATTTTATTATATATTTATAATTGTGGATTTTATTTCATTTTCTGTAGCTATATATTAGTACTGAATTTATTTCCAAATGGTTTCTTATCAGTCAAATGTCCCTTAAAAATTGCAACTCATAACACAAATATTGTAACATTCTAAATTTCCTAGACTCAGAGTATTGAGATAAAGAATTATCTTTGACCAAATCTGTTGGAGGCCATATATATAATATATAATTATATATAATATATATTTGTTCTAGTCATTAAGGCAGAGAGGACACTCTTTCAGAAACTCCTGGGTGGAATACCCCCACATAAGCGTGTCAAGTCTACACAAATTGTAAATAGAAGGAAGCCTAATAGAAGCTTCCTTCAACCATCTGGATTTAAGATATCAAAAGAAAATTGTAGAGGGCTGGGGTTGTGGCTCAGGGATAGAGCATTCACCTAGCATGATTAAGCCCTGGGTTTGATCCTCAGCACAAGATAAAATAAATAAAATAAAGGCATTGTGTCCAACAACAACTAAAAAACGTTAAAAAAAGAAAAAAACTATAGAAGTTGTAAAGGAAGAACACCATTGCTGGCTCATACAAAAATTTCCTACAGTCCCATATTAATCTTTGTGGAGTTCCACGAGGGAATATTAAGGGCAAATTGAAAAAAGCAGAATCAGCAATGAAACCCAAAGGGTGGGATATAAACTAAAGGAGATGTAAAGTCTAGAAAGGATTAGCTCCTGAGCACCAGGAATGTGATAATGAGCAAAGTCAATCTGAATCCAGCAAGTTCATGTGCTACAAGCAGAGTGGAAGGCACCTTGGCTTTTTATTTTCCTTTAATGTAGACTCTTACTGTACTGCATGTTGGCATGTTGGCCTATTTTAAAAATTAGACACCAAAGAATTTGAGTATTATTCTGTTAACATTGGAGTGTACACAGACAAGAGTGTTTGAACAGGAGAAATGAGATGAAAATTTCAGGACTCTTTATCTGGCAATAAGGCATAGGCTCAACTTCAGGCCTACTTTGAACAGTTAAAGGCAATATTCAAAAGAGAAGGAGTGAAAGCCTGACTAGAATAAATTGAATAAATAAGTATAGAAATGGAAAATAAATTGATCTTGGAAGAAGAATTGGAATACATTAGTAGCTTGTTAGAAATAAGGGGTTTCTGATTAGTTAATAAACTCTTTGATAATTCTTAGAGATACATTCAATAATTATGAAATATACTATAGAACACTTTTTAACCTAACTGCTGAATTTCCTACATGGAGCCCAAAGTCAATTTAATGACATTGAACTCGCCAGGAGATGAGTATGCCTCATGCACAAGCATCAATCAAACACTAAAAATGTAGAGATTTTCGAAGAATAATAATCAACAAAATGTGCATTATTAGCTCATCCAAGTATGTATATAAAATTTTCTTTATTTCTTCTTTCCCCTGCTGCTACGTATTTGGTTTGTGATTCTTTGTGAAATCTATTGGAATACCTGGAGATAAGACCCAGCTTTCCCTTCAGATTGTCCAACATTCTTGACACGTGCCTGTGGTATACAGGCTCTGGTCTTGAGAGCTCTGCAGTTTCTCACTGATCTCAGCAATAGCTGTTCAAACTTAACACATCACACCTTTGCTGATATCTGATGTGAGCAAATGGATCTTAATTCCCTTTCCTCAAGGTTGCTGCCTTCCCCCTACCCTATCTGTCTAAGCATAGACTCACTTCCATTACCATTTTTTTTGAGAGAGAGAGAGAGAGAGAGAGAGAGAGAGAGAGAGAGAGAGAGAGAGAGAGAGAGACCCGGGCCGCACGCATGCCAGGTGAGCGTGCTACTACTTGAGCCACATCGCCAGCCCACCATTACCATTTTTTGAGACTCTTGCTCCCATTTAAAATCCCAAAGAGTTTTCTGCCCCATCACCTCCATTCCCAATTCTTCCTCATGTATATATTCTTGTCCTACACTCAGACAGGACAATGTTGTCCTTATCTACAAAAATTTACCAAACATCATTTGGTTTGGGACTTGGAATGCTCATTTAAATCAATTAAAAACATTTCCTGTTTCCTAGACAAGTGAAATTTAAATACCAGGTTACTTGGGGGGGGGGTAATTTAAGGAGCTGGCTGTCCCCCAGCACTGGGATCATGGCAGTAGATCTCAAGTAGTTCCCTGCAGTTGTTTTGGCTCTTCTGTTGGATGGCCATGTCATCGATAGATGGTGCCTTGAAGGTTGTGTATGCACTGCGTTGTTATAAATGTCGTGGGAACTAAACCATGAGTGAGCTTCATTTTTATTCTATTCATTTTGGAATGGACAAGACATTATTTTCTGTTTCTTGAAGCAATACTGCCACACCTCTGAAACTAGTTGGAAAGTGAGATTTGGGCCTTTTAGATGTGTACTGTGAGGAAGTACAACCACAGGGTTTCTAAGAGGCCACTTTAAAAATTCATCCATTCACAAAAGGCATCACCTGATTCTGCCTAGCTTTATTTGACTTTTTGAACTGTAGAATATTTTGTTTCCTGGATGAATGGAAAAACGAGACCAAAAGAAATGCCCAAATAAAGACTTCTTAGTAGAAATCACTTTGTATTGAACTATGATTTCTCATGGTTGTGAGCAAATAGCCACCTGTCTCAGAGAAGAGACTGAATTCTTCTCTAATGGAACTTAGCTGGAGCATCCTAAAGCTATTACTTGAACAACAGTCTGTTAGTCTCCCTTATTCCTTCCCAAGGATGGTCTGGGATGAACTGTGCTTTCAAGAGTTTCTAGCATGACAAAGCCCAGGTCCCTTCATTTAAAATGCTTTCTGAACACTATTTTACATAAGACCTTCTGAATAATTTGAAAAATGTTGGCCATAGCAGAACTAGGCATGGTTTAATTTTACCTTCAGATGCTTCAGAGCAGAGTGGAGGAAACTTCAGATTCGGCTCTATTGTTTATAGCAGGGATGCTTCCTCTTGTTTATTTTGGGGAGTGTGGGCCAGGCTATTCCAGAGATTTTCCTGAATTCCTTCTTCCTTTATATTTCTATATTGAATGTTCTGTTTCTGCACCTATATTTTTGGTGAAAATTGTCAGAATCAAAATGCAGCCACTTGCTGGGTGCAGTGGTGCACACCTACAATCCCAGAATTTTCAGAGGTAAGGCAGGAGGATCACAAGTGCAAGGCCAGCCTCAGCAGCTTTACAAGGCCCTAAACAACTTAGTGAGACTCTGTATCAAAGTTAGAAAAAAAAAGATAAGGGGAATGGGGATGTGGTTCAGTGGTTAATTACTTCTGGGTTCAATCCCTGGTACAAAAAATAAAAAATAAAAAAGCCTCCCATGATAATTTCCTTACCATTTAACAGCTTTCACCAACCATGATATTGCAAAGCCAAAGGCATTAATTTAGTCTTTTATTTAAAAACACCATATCTCACTTAACTACCAGCTAAAAATTCACTCCAAGATTCTGTGACTTTTTATTGCCTTGCTTGTCAGCTATTTCTCATTAAATTTCTGCTGCCAGAGGAGTTAAATATCCTGGATACCAAACCATTTATCTTTCTCTCTGCACTCTACTTTCCACCAGCAGTGGAGTCTATAATTTTATTTCATTTCCCAGCAAGGCACTGCAGAGTTTTTTCTGATTCTCTGAAGTTCACAAATTTTTGATAATACCCAACTTTAAATCCTCTTTCTTTCTTCCTTCTTTTTTCTTTGTTTTATGGATCCTAAGTTTATTCATTCTGTTGTTCTGACTGTTACTTTCTTTGTACCAGTCCTTAGACTACTATGAGCCAATAGCAGGACAAATCTTCAAACCAAATCCTTTCCCATTATGTAAATAAAATGAATAACATTTAATTCATTATCTCACCTTTTTAATACATCACCTATAAAATAAAACTTTGTAGGTTGCTAAACCACACCATCAATTTCCTGTTCTGATCCTCTGCCCATACTGATTATCAAACATCTCTTCTTACCCAACTCAACCCTTGCAGCAATTCTGCTCTTCCAGATATATGCATATAAATGGTTTGAATGAAGTTCATGTCCATAAATAATCATATTTAGCATAAAAACAGAATTTTATGATTCCACCCTTACTTATGAATTCATTTGCTATAGTAGATTTAATAATTCCCATTACAAACATTTTATAGTTGGATGAAATAAAATTCAGAGAATAACATTTCAAATTGCCCAAACTAGATTCTGACTCTGTAAATACATTCATTTTTTAAGTTCTGAAACATGTATTTTCCCTAGTCTGTTTTGAAAAGCAAATGCAGACTTAACTTTTACAATATATTCAATTTTAATTCCTTTACTTTAAATGCCATTCAATTTTGGCAGATAAATGACGTTCCAGTTATTACAAAACATTAATTTAATTGCATGATTTCACAGCTGAAATCTGTTGGAGTTCTTTGTTTTCCTAACTCAGGGAACATAAGTGCAGAGAGAGTTCAAATTACTTGTTAAGTTACACACTCTTATTAAAGTACATATACTATGTTTTATAGGCTAAAACAATATTTAGGTATCCAACTACCTTTTATTACTTATTTGCACTTGGAGAAATTATTATCAAATATTATCTACATCATTTTTATATGCTGCTTTTGAAATTAGTCTTAGTATGTGCAAAAAACTGCTCTTTACTAGGCAAAACATTGAGTAAAACCAAAGTTTTATAAAGGTTTTATTTGAAGGGAAGAATTGAGCGTGATCTTAAACTTTTGATTTGGTATTTCCATGTCTTTTTAACATTTTATGATAAATATAATCTAGTGATTTTGAAAATATTTTGATCTAAGAAACACATGCTTTGTTTATATTATGTCTAATAATAAGTTTTAGTATTAGAAGAGTCTTGAACAATTTTGAAAATTTAGATCATGTGTTCTGATTCTTTACAATTCACAATTATGTTTGTTATCCACACATTGTATTACATATATGATATTATTATTTTTGTTTTATCATGTATTGGGGTTACTTGGGTTCAACAATTTTGGAACATGTAACTGACACCTGTAATGGTTCAGTGCTAGTTAAAGTGAAGGCAGTTGCAAGGGTCCTATGGAGAAACTAACAGAAAAGAACAGGAGACACTAATATGACATCCATGACCCCTAGCCATTGTCTGGATGGGACTCAAGAGTTCTGTGAATCTCTTAAATTCCATGCAAAATGTTGTATTTTTTGTTGATGGACATTTTTCCACCTAATCTTTCTTTGACATTTAAATTAATAATTGAGAGAGCTTTAAAAAAAGAAATTAAAACACCTGAACAAGAGAAGAAAGGGTGTTTATAAAAGTGAGGGGGATGTGTTGGGGAATGCTTCAAGACTTCCTGTGTTTGTCAGATACCATCTATTACAGACAAACTGTAGCTTGTCTGGCCAGTTAGTGGGAAAGCATATATACCTACTGCACATGAAGAGTTATAAAAAATGATCACATGTTTACAAAATAAATGTAAACAAGAATTTTCATAAACCTATATAATCTTATTTTAAACCATCTTAATTAGACATTGCAATAGCCATGTAATGAATTTCCTAAAATGACTTGTTAAATCTTAATGTGAGTTTGTAAATAGGCTCATCAAGCCTTGAAAACCTAATGAGGCTCCTTTGAAGCTGAACCACCTTATTAAAACAAGAATAAAATCCATAAATATTATAGATCTGGTGAACTGGCTTTGTAACTTAGCACTGCTATTTGATTTTAAACATGCTATATAATTAATTGAAAACTTATTATTTAAAAATGTAGGTTAAATGTTTCTATAGAAACTAAATTTACTTCCTGTTAAGAAGTTTCCCTTTCTTTAAAGTTCAAAATGACTTCTGATATGCCAGTGAATAAAGCTAGGAAATGCTTCCTTTCCAAAGAAACAGACCAGGCAACTTACAAATGTGTGACATAAATTTAAGAGGTATTAGGTCAAATTATGGGAAATGAAGCAGGATAAGAAGAACAAAACAGATCAAAGAAAGGGTACTCCTTTACATGCAAAGACCAAGAGCAAAGAAATTGCCCTAATATTGTCATATTTTGATTATTGTGGACATCATACAAAAAATGTAAAATATGAAAAAGAAAAGTCAAACTTAAGTAATTTAGACATACTCTAACATGAAAATTTTAAGGGTATAAAATACTGATTAATAGTGGTAAATCTGCCAAAGAAATCCAAAAGAGAAGCCTTAATATCCAAAATATACAAAATTTTTACCTCATGACTAACAAATTTCTTTTAAAACTAGAAATATAAAGCACACACTTATTCCAGAATATTTTTATAGGGCTTAAAATTTATTTTAAAGTGTTTAGAAATACATTAATTTATTTGTGTAGAAAAACATGTCTCAGTTCTAATAATTATTTTGTAAAACACAGTACTAGTTATCCATAGGTTTCATGTGTGTTAAGCAACATTTGAGGCTTACTCCATATCTAGGTCTTCCAGACCTGTGCTATATTAATGTCAAAACCATGTGTTTAAATGAGATAAAAAAAAAATCTTGCTTCAAACCTCCTGAAATCATCTTGATCATTGGAGGTTGATGCATAGAAGTCATGCATTTATAATCTAACTTTTATTCTTCATCTTTTTTTCTTCTTTTTACTATCAATCTTCCTATTTACCTGAATTTTGTTATCTCTCACGTTGAAGACATATGGATCCCCTTAATTTTGAATTTATTTAATGTGTTTTTAAGAGGGAAAAAAGTAGTTCAAAAAGAAAAAAGTCAACTTGCTGAATATTTATTGAACAGTAATAGCAGATAATGTGCTAGATACCGGGTAAGAGTAATGTGAAAGAAAAAAATACTGTATTCAAAATATTCATTCTTATTTGAATACTGTATTCAAAATGTCATTCAGGAAATGAGAAAGAAAAAGGTGAAAAAAAAGGAAGGAAAAGAAAAAGAAGAGTCTTACTTCTGCAATTCAGCTCCCACACTGCTAGGCACATAATAAGCATTTAATAAGTGAAAATTCACTAAATTGATTATAAAACATCGTATTTAGCTTTGTTTAAGCTCTTCTACATAAAAACCTAAGTACAACAGCTAAGGATGAAACTTTATGATCTCTTCAACTCCCTGGGCTTTAATATGAAGGGAACCACTTAATTTCTAATTGGAGTTAAGAAAAGAGACAGATTGTTTCTAAAATGCCATGAAGGTGCACTCTACAAGCTCAGGATCTAGTTCTTGAGAGACATCATCCAGTTTTCTACCACCCAGAGACACTGGGCCAGATGAAACGAATTTTACCAATCTGTGCTCATGGACAGAACATGAAGCAGAGTGGAGCAAGTTGGGAAACATGGGGGAGACTGGAGACAGGAGGTGGGATGGGTGTGGGGCTGGGAGGGGTTTCACCAGGACAGATAGGCCCATGGGGCTGAGGTAGGGGAGGTTGGCCACTAAATTTAAATTTTTATGTTTCCATTTAACTCCAGTTTAGAAGTTACCCTTCTAAACCAAAGCAAAATGATTCTTTGAATATATTAACACCAAACAGAAATATTGACTGCTGCTTTTTTTCATAAGTCCTCCCAAAATATTCCCTTTCTTTTTTTTTCTGTAAGTAATGCTTTATTAGAACACAGCTACCATCATTCATTTACATATTATCTATAGCTGCTTTCACACTTCAACTGCAGCATTAAATAATAAGAGAGTCTATATGGATTACATAGCCTCGAGTATTTATTATGTGGCCCTTTACAGAAAAGCTTCTTAACTACATATGAATCAAAAAAGAACATCTCCATCATGATCTGAATGAGCTGAAGTAGCAGAAAATCATCTTCATCACAATTCTTGAAACAGATAAGTGGATGAAAATATTTCCATATCATCTGTGGTTACTTAAAGATTCTGCTGATAATCTGTGAGGCCAAAACAAGTTACAACTGTATGTATAACTGACAGTATTAAAAATCTTTATAACTGTATTTATGGATATGTGTACATATTTATGTAAAGACTGCCTAAGAAGCTAGCCAATTTCAGAGTAAAGAAACCTAAAGAAAAGTAAGAACTCCAAATATTATTACTAGGAACCATTACTTGGAACTTAAGAAATATCTTAGTATATTTTTCTTTATATTTAAGAACATGGGTACTACCACTAGTAGGAAGCATACCAGAGCAAAGACAATTTACACCTACAAGTTTTACCCATGAATGAAGTGACAAAACCTTTGAATATAAAATAGTCAGCACTTCTATAAAATATTGATTTTTAATTATGTAATTATAGTGATATAGCAAAATAAGAATGTTTTTATTTATTTCTAAAGTAAATATTTTAGTCAAAATTGCATCAGAAATCAAATATTTCTTTGATATTTTCCAAGACTTTAGTTATTAGCTACAAGTATAGTTGTTAGTATTATATAGTAACACATTGTTTAAAATATATTATAAACTTTTCTTTTCCTCTTTAATTTAAATGAAATATAAAATTAAGGATTTTGTAACATGATTCATATTGGAAAACACTTAAAATGGTATTAACTACTTTCATACAGAAAATGCCACTAGAATTGCACAAAATGTTATAATGCTTGAAAGTGCCAGACACAATGCTGGCACATATTCAGTACTCTGTCCCAAGTTCTCACTCATTCTCTCATTTACTCATGCATTCATTCAAATAAACTCAGGCTTAAGGATAAACTGCATTATAATGAGAATGGCAAGCACAATCTTTTATGAACAAATTTTGAGTTTTGATAAAATACTTTAGAAATGGAGAATGGAGAAGGTGAGAGGTTGATAAGATTTCACATAGTGACACATCTGCTCAAAGTCAGGAATGAGTTGGCATTAGACATAACATGTGCAACCCACCAGAAAGTAACAACCCCCTGACTGGGGACTTATTTTTCTGCACTGAGACTCTTTTTGGTTAGGGCCCATTCCCTTGGTTTTAACAACTTCAACTGGTTGAATAGAAAACAATAAAACAAAACAAAAAATCTGGTTTGAACCAAAAAGTGTGATTATAAGATAGAGATAAATGTAGAAGGTGTTCAATATCTCTGTTTCTTTTCTTTTTTTATGTACCAACCCATCTAGCTGTTCTGCACAACTGTGCCACAGGCACAAAGTGAGGGGTCAGCTCTTTGAGGAGGCACCAGAAAAGGAACATTTCTGGACTCTTTGCAGGAGGTCTTATAAATGTAATTAGTTCTGAACCTGAGTAATAAAATCTACAAAATGCAAAGGGCAATAAGGACAGAAGACAGTAAAGAATACTCTTGGAAACTAAGCAAAATATGCGGTAAAGATTTATCTCAGTGTAAGTTATTTACAAAATCTTTAACAAAAACAAAACATGACACTGGCAAGTCATTTGTATCTGACTTTAATTGCCTTTGGTATTCAGAGAAGAAAAAGCACTGTTGTAAGCTCTAGACTTATCATCACAAAGAAGGTAGGGAGTGGTGAAGAAGACCTTTCCATGGTCCCTCTCAAATTCTTTGTACGGAACTGGCTCTGCTTATACACTTCCTTGCCTTCTCTTAAACTCCAGTCATCCAAGTAATATAGAGCACTTGGGTTAGGGGTTCTGTCTTCTCTGGTGAGGAGTACCTAGGGAGTCAGCATGGTCCCTTTACTCTGCACTCTTCTAGAAAGAAGGGGAAGGGGCAGGGGAGATTGCTGCTATCTGCACACATACGCTGGGTCTTTGCCAACTCAAGATTTTTACTTCTTTTCAGTGACTCATAAGTGGGCTTGTGCTAATTTTAGGAGGAAGGCTAATTTTTTCTGAGAATAAAATACTCCCTTTCTCTTCTAAAATTACGTCATCTACCCTTTGCAAGAACTTTAAATTTTCAAATAGTAAAAGATAATAAATTTAACCCTCTTAGAAACTTAATACAACTGGCTCTACATCCTTATTTTCTATGTACACTAAACAATTCTGGAATGGCTATCCATTTATGAATCATTGGCTGAACTATGAGGATTGTCTGATGATTGTGGTATAAAATGATCACCCTTAGAAAATGTTTAAATAATTTATTAAATCTTTTCCCAATTTAAATATACTAAATGTGCTAATTAGAGGGTTAAAAAGTCAAGTTACCAAATAAGGAATAAGCTTTCAGAATTCCAAGGTGGGCTTCCTGTACAAACTTGTTTCATAAAATATTCAAATTCAGAGTAAATACTAATAATATTGTTTCCAACTTTTATTAATGTCAGTGGAAAATATATTAAATCAAGAGGAAAAAAAGTGTCTTGCACTGTCACAAAAATTCAAGGGACAGAAAATTTATAAGTATTAGTCTTTACCTTATACTAAATAATTCTTGATAAAATTTGTTTCTTCTGCCAATATATAAAGAAATAGTTTTAAAAAAAAAATCAATGCAAAATCTACTAATAGTAAAAGAAAGACCTTTAGATATATCCCAATTTCAGTGTAATATGACTAATTACACTCTTTTCACCAAAAATTATTTTGAAGTTATTCTGATTAACTCTTTGTAGTCTATAAATATTCTTGGAAAAACTAAAAAAAAAAAAAAACAAAATATTTGTGAACAACTCACTCATTTGATGAAATAATAAATAAAGGGTCCCCTGTCCCCATTCCTGTTAGAACGTTTAAGGAGTTTCACTGTGTTTTGTTTTTGCTTTTCTAAATTGTAAAAGTAACTTAGCTTATCATAGTAAATTCAGAGCTGCATAATATTAGAGTGAAATTTGTCAAGCCACGTAAAGTTGTAAGCTGACTGACTCTGAGATTAAAGTGAATAAAATTTAGTTGGTAGATGTATTGGTTTAGAAGAATAATTTCTTACCAACAAAACCAAAAATTTCTCTAAGAACAGGTGTCAAGGCAACACACTGGCACTTCCATCTCTTTTTGTCATGCTACCAACTCTAGACTGAACTACATGCACAAAATCCCAAACCCAGGCTCATAAGTAGTGGTTATGATAAATAGCAATTTCAGTGATACCAGATAGAGAAAAAGACTTGAAGAGTATTCTTTGTGAGATCATGCCCCAGGAAAAATTAAATTTAACCAAGAAATTTCAGTGAAAAACATTGGGATTGAAATGGTTGCCAGTCTGTTCATCCAATGGGGGAACTTCAAAATTCAGACAGGGATAGGTACTTCTGTTTCTTTTTTGAGTCTTTTTGCTACTGATGCAGTTACACTGTTCTTTTGTTTTTGTTTATCTTAGTTTATTCCATTATTAAAATGGAGAAAAAGGGATAATCAATGTGTAAATATCTGATTTGAAAGCTGCTCCACTGTGAGAGGAAACAAATTATATAATTGGTTCCAAAAGCCATCTCTAATTCCTGCAATGTGCTCTATGTCCTTGGCTTGCTCTTGCAATATAGCAGTAATGGGCATTGCTTCTTGTGTGACCATCTCATTAAGAATCAAAGCACATCAGGTCTCTGTCCTACATGTACCAGAACATGTTTTGGTCAGGTATAAAATGGAATAATTTCAAAGTTGATATATCTACAAGTTGAAAAGTCTTGTGGGGAAGTTTCACCCTGTCATGTTGACTTAGAGGTCCAGATTTTCAAAAGCAGCCTCTCCAGACTAGTTTCTGTAGTGGTCCATGTAAACAAAACACAGGTAAGACTGTTCCTTCTGGAGCTGCTTTCATCGAACAGCAGGATTACCTGAAAGTGTGATGTTGGCTAAATGTAACACAGGCAGAGGGTGAGCTTCTGTGTTAAACACCCAGTGGTCTAAAGGTAAAAGGTCATCACCGGAAAAGAGCAGATACAAATATTTTAATGTTTCAGCAAGAAAGAAGCTCTGCTGTACATCATCATGTGTAGGAGTAGAGGAATATACATCCTTGACTCCAGAAAATCCACCACTGACCTGGCAGTACTTTTCAGTAGCCAGTGCTGCTTCCCAGCCCCACTGCCTGTATCTTGGATCATGAGTAAATCGCCATAGGTACAAATAGGTTTCAATTACTTCTGGACGGAGGATATAATACTTTTCAGCCTGTCGGACAGCCACAGCCTCCACTGCACCATCAAACTTGAATGATTCAGGACCTAGCTTTAATGCAGTTCTGTCATAAGACTCATGACATGTACGTGCAATTTCTGGCCCTAACTCTAAATAATGACCAACTTTATCCTTTCTGGAACCATATGCTCCTAGTGCAAACATTCCCCCAGCAAAGCAAGCCAAATGTCCCATCTTCTTTTCCAAGTGTCCATTCTTCCATTCTCCAATAAAGATAAGACCACCCCGGGACTTCTTAATAAGGTGTTTTTCTATAGCCTCAATAGCATCATCATACATCTTCCTTGCTTCATGATCTGTTTTATCTGACATCAACCAAGCTTTCAGTAAGTATTCATAGAAACTGTCACCCAGACCACCAACTGATGTATGATACTGACCCCAGCGCCCTGTTCTTGGGTTCAAATAATTTGGATAAAGGCCATTTGGACGATCCATTTGCTGAAGCAGTTTCCGAATATGCATGACCTTTTTATAGTAAACCAGGTCCCCTGTCAAGTAGCTGAGGTGGACAAATTCCATATGTAGTGTACGAAATTCAGCCAGAATACTGCTACCTGCAGATACCCAGCCCCAGTTTCGCCCTACTCCACTTTTCAGATTCACCATTACCCAGGGAATCCCAGTAGGTGTGTTAAAAGCAGGTAGGAGTTTCTCAGCCAACTGTACTGCTTTAATCTTGAATATCTCTTCTCCTGAAAGGTAATATGCTGCAAGCAGGCCTCCAATAAATCGAATGTTAACTTCAAACACAGATACTTCTGAATTCACACTGAAATCAAGGTTGTCTTCAATCCATCTTTGTCCATCTAGAAATTCATCATGAAGTCCCATGATATAAAGGGTATCCAAAGCATCTACTATAGTAGCTCTCATCTGTGAACTTCCAAATATGTTAGTGGAATGTCCTTTCCTTGCAATAGGTCTGAGTTCGTTATGACCCCATCCATATGTCCTATAATTATCCCAGGCATGTTTCATCATCTCTTTAATTTTTTCCCTTTTCTTTCTTATGTCACTATCTTCTGGTTCTCCACCACTGATTCCTACAAGGTTTGGAATAGGGACTGGTGGCAGAGGCTTGTTCTCTTTTGTCTTGATTTCTTGAGCTACCTTGTTTTTCTCTGTCTGAATTTCTGCATGTATTTCCTCTTTTGACTTCCTTAATTATTCTTTTGCTTCTTCCAGGGCCTTCTCATGGTCTGCTCGAATTTTATTTCTCAAACGTTCTTCTTCTTCCCTGTGTCTATGTTCATCAGGTCCATGGATCAGGAAGACTCCAGGGTTTTTAGCCCCTTTGCCGGTATCTACGTGAGGAATTAACACATCTTCTAAACCCAGATCAAAGCGTTTGTGTTTGGAAGAGTCTGGAAGGAAGAAAAATGCCCCAAAACACAGGGTGATGAAGGCACTAAGAATAAGGAGAAGGATAAACTTCTCGGAAAGTCTCAAGGTAGCCCTGTGATGTGGGAAGGAGGGCTGCCCCAGGTTCAGAAGTGGAATCCGGTGTCCAGACAGGGGCAGCAGGGCTGGGGTAGTCATTGTTTAGGCTCTCGGACGGAATACTTTATAAAGTTCTCATCTTATACCAAACGTACAAGACATCGAACCGTTTTCAAAATCTTGGCAAAAAAAAAAAACAAGAATAAACTCAATGTTTCTCCTTCCACAGGAGTGTTGTGCTTTTTAAAAAGGGTATCTCTTTCACGCTCGTCCAACTACATCCGGAAACCTGGGTGGCCTCCCAAACGATCGTTAGTTTTATGTCCTGTGATATCTTCCTGCCATTAGGCTCTGAGGACTTCATCAGGTTATCAAAAGTCTCCTCTTCATTCCTGGGAGTAGATCGGGCAAACCACACTGCAGAAAAGCTGCAAGGTGGGTTCTTCCATCCCGCACCCCAGTGAGATGCTCAAATGTGGTCTCCCTCCCCAAAGGGGAGGCTGGCGAGGTCCGAGGAGTTGTGCAAGTTCCACTTAATCTCCTCGGACGTCTCTATTCAACAGGCTCTTAACCTTCTCCCCCCGCGGTGGCGGGGACGAAAATGCAGGTCCCCTCGGAAGTCTCCCAAAAGGGAGGAAAATCTCACCTCGCGGGAAAGCCGAGGCAGCGCCGGCGGGTGAAGCCAGTAGGCTGGAGCAGGCGGTCACCCGCGCCTCGCCACGCTGCCCCGCAGGCTCCGGGCGCCGGGCGCAGCTCCGACGCTGCACCCTCGACGGTCGGGCCCAAGGGCAATCGCGCCTCCAATACCTGAGCCCCGGGAGCCGCCGCTGCACGATCTGTCGGAGCAGAACTTCCTCCTCCGGCGGACACTGAGCTGCCCCGGCATGTGCGGGGGAGGGGAGGCGCAGCGGCCGCCCCCACCCGACTCCTCCTCCTCCTCACTGCGGCCGGTTCAGTCGACAGGAGCGCCTACTCCCCGAGCGAGGCCGCCGCCGACCCTGCCGTGCCCGGTCGCAGCGACCGGACCCCCGCGCCTCCGCAGCGTGGGAGGAAGCCGGCCCCGGCCCTCGGTCCGAGAGCCCGGGGCGGGCGCCTGCTCATTCCTCGCTCTGCCTGGGGAGGCGGGCGGCCGCGGGCTCGCGGGAGCTACCGCGCCTCAGCGGGCAGAGGGTCGGCTCCGGCTCCGGCTCCTTCCTGCCCGGCCGCCGGCCGCCGCGGGGCCCTCCTCCACGCTGCCTCCGGTAGCTCGCAGCCGCTGGCTCTGGCGGCGGCGGGAGAGGCGGCGCTCCCACGCGGGCGGGGCTGCGGCCCGGGCCTCGTCCCCTGTCTCCGTAGGCCCAGAGAGAGCTGAACCGCCGCGGGGCGACACCCGTTGGGCGCACGCTGTAGAGCAGCCGGGCCGGGAGCGGGCGACGGGGCGCGGACCGGCCTGCCGGCCCGACTGGCGACTGGGCGTCCCCGGGCGGCGGAGTGTCTCTCTTTCTTGTTATGTTGGAAGCCATGCAAATCTTCAGGATGCCACCTGGTGTTGTTTGAACACATGATCCATTAAATTACCACTTAGAGACTGCTCTGTGTGTTCTATCTTGTTTCACTTTATTTTTTTTTATAATCTATATTTTTTAATTTATATATGACAGCTAAATGCATTACAATTCTTATTACACATATAGAGCACAGTTTTTCATTTCTCGGTTTGTATACAAAGCGTATTCACAGCAATTTGTGTCTTCATACATGTACTTTGCATAATAACATCCATCACATTCCACCATTGTTTCTAACCTCCTACTGCCTCCCTTCCCCTCCCACCCCTCTGCCCTATCTAGAATTCGTCTATTCCTCCCATGCTTCCTCTCCCTATCCCATTATGATCAGCCTCCTTATATCAGAGAAAACATTCAACATTTGGTTTCTTGGGATTGACTAATTTCACTTAGCATAATCTTCTCTAACTCCATCCATTTACCTGAAAATGCCATGATTTTATTCTCTTTTATTGCTGAGTAATATTCCATTGTGTATGTATGCCACATTTTTTAATCCATTCATCTACTGAAGGGTATTTAATTTGGTTCCACAGTTTAGCTATTGTGAATTATGCTGCTGTAACTGAGAAGAGGGATAGCTGGGTCAAATTGTTGTTCCATTCCCAATTTTGCAAGAAATCTCCATACTACTTTCCATATTGGCTGCACCAGTTTGCAGTCCCACCAGCAGTGTATGAGTGTATCATTTTTCCCACATCCTCACCAGCACTTATTGTTGTTTGTCTTCATAATAGCTGCCATCCTGACTGGAGTGAGATGAAATCTAAGATTTGCTTTATCTTTATGAAAGCATTATTATTATTATCCCTATTGCAGCAATGAGAAAACCAAGTCCCAGAGTGTTTGCTTCTCTGCTCCAAGGTTGGTTACCGGACTCTCTTGCTCCAAATTCTGTGCCCTTAAATGATTTACAGCCTCTCTCTGCACAAGAGTTCCAGGATTCAGACCTGGAAAAGGGAGGGCCAGATGAAGGCTCGGAGAATGCTTTGATGCTCTTAGAAAGACCGCAGTCCTCTTTTCCTTTTATTTCACTCAGCACTGCTCTCTGCATTCTGCCTGCCCACAACATTGTTCTCTGTCTCTCTCTCTCTCTCAAATTATTAATTACTTAATTAAATATTAATTAGGTATATATGATAGCAGAACACATTTTGATTCATTGTATATAATTGAATCACAACTTTTCATTTCTCTGGTTGTACACAATATAGCATTGCACCTTATATGCAGTCATACGTGCACTTAGGGTAGTGATGTCCATCTCATTCTACCATCTTTCCTTCCCCCATACGCCCACCCTATCCCGCCTTCCCCTTTGCCCAATGTTTCTCCATTTTTCCCATGCTCTCCCCACCATTTTGCATCAGCATCCACTTATCAGAGAAAACATTCAGCCTTTGGTCTTTTGGGATTGGCTTACTTTGCTTAGCCAATCAACTCCATCCATTTACCTGCAAATGCCATAATTTTATTTTTTAATGCTGAGTAATATTCCGTTGTGTATATATACCACAGTTTCTTTATTCACTCATCTATTGAAGAGCATCTAGGTTAGTTCCATAGTTCAGCTATTGTGAATTGAGCTGCTGTAAACATTAATGTGGCCACAATACCATAGTATGCCGTTTGTAAGTCCTTTCGGTATAAACCAAGAGTGGGATACCTGGTGAAATGGTGGTTCCATTCCAAGTTTTCTAAGGAATCTCCAAACTGCTTTCCAGTTTGGTTGAACCAATGTGCAGTCCCACCAGCAATGTATGAGTGTGTCTTTTTCTCCACATCCTCACCAACACTGTTGTTTGTATTCTTGACAATTGCCATTCTGACTGGCACAAGATGAAATCTTAGAGTAGTTTTAATTTGCATTTCTCTAGTTTCTAGAGATGTTGAACTTTTTAAATATATTTATTGATCGATTATGCATCATCTTCTGAGAAGTGTCTGTTCAGCTCTTTAGCCCATTTATTGATTGGGTTGTTTGCTTTTTTGAGTTCTGATCCTGGAGATTAGTGCTGTATCAGACTTGCATGTGGCAAAAATTTGCTCCCAAAATGTAGGCTCCCTCTTTACCACGTTGATTGTTTCTTTTGCCGAGAAGAAGATTTTTATTTTGAGGCTATTTTCTCCTAATGGTGCTATTTTTGCTTCTTTGATCCTCAGCCTGTGGGGCAAGAGAAGAGGCAGGACCAGTCTTTGCTTCCTTGCTGGTTACAGATTTTGCTCTATCACTTTACCTGCCGCACCCCCACCAAAAAAAAAAAATCTCCCTAGAATTGTGGCTTCCAGAATACCATATTTTCAGCCTGATCATCATCCACATGTTCTTGAAGCCATGCTTGACCATCCCTTGGTCTTTCCCCTTTCCCACTTAGGCACTTTCCCTAAATCTTTACCTTCCTGGTGAAATCAATATAAACATCAGTGATTCTTCCCCAAATCAAGCCCCTCCTTTCCTTCACCTGCTCTTCATTATTGGTTTTGAATTCCACCTTGCCTGACCCACTCATTCCCTCTGTCATATCCTGGACCTTCTCATTATTATTATCTGCCATTGCTAATGTCAATTTTAGGTATCTCACCCTTTGTCAGCCTTTGTCCATGTTCATTCCTTCTGGCACCCAACTTTTGGGTGTGCCAACTTTCCATCCTGATAATTTTCAATTGTGTTAAATTTCCATTGCTCCTTACCCACAACCTTGTTCCTTGTTTTTATCCTTATTCAGCTTTTTTCCATGGCCCACTATTGTAGTCAGTCTCTTGAAGATACCTTCAACTCGCTCGACTCTCTTTTCCTTTGTCTAAGTTTCCTTTTAACAATCCAATTCTTCATTCTGTGGTGAAACCAGCAAAGGCTGGAGAACCTGTGGCTCCACTGGCTGGTGTCACTGAACTCATGTCCTCCCAACTGCAGGTGCACACTGGAGCTGCCTGGTGAAGTTGCTGCCAGTGGCTAAACAACCCACATATCCACTTTCCTCAGGAATGATTTTACGTCTTCACTTCTCTCCTCAAATCCCCAAATCTTCTCCTCATCTTCTTCTCTACTGATGATGCTGCTTCCTGTTTCATGGAGGAAATAGGTTCAGAGACTCTTCCTCCACAAGCACCCTCCCAGCACCACGGGTGGGCTTGGCTCACCTGTGCCCAAGTGGGTGCAGCTCACACTCCCACCCAAAGCAAGCCCCTCACTTTGTTCTAGATGCTTGGTCTCAGCTACTGTGCAAGCTGCTTATTCCCTGTGTCTGCCTCTATTCTCTCTGCTAGATCTTTCCCATCAGCATAAAGCTCTGATGGGATGCCTCTCTACAAAAGGAAGCCTCCTCCCTGGCCCCAGCTGTCAATGCTCTGTTTTTCATTGTTCTTACAGCCAGGCTCCTCACTGCCATTAGTTTCTGTTCACTGTCCTCCTCCACTTGTAATCTTTTCCCAATAGAATTTTATTTCCCTCACCTGTTGAAACCACCTTTATCATTGTCAACCAGAAGGCTTTTAATGTCTCCCATTGTCATTCCAATGACTTAACTTCTGCCTTCTGAAATTCCAGCATCAAGGCTCATCAAGGATCATCAAGGCTTAGCCCCCACCTAACAGCAGCATTTGGGAACCTATCAATTTTGTGTTCGGATGTGTTCCTCACAGTCCTTATCTGTAATTATGAAATTTAAGCTGCTCAGAAAACTGAAATGGTTTTTGTAACTCATGACAGCAAAACCAGATCTGAACAATGTAGATTCTTTATTTAACCTACTCAGTGGTGATGCTGATACATAACGACATAGAAAACTGCTGTAATTAATACAAAAGTCAAGCTTCAGACCCTCCTTGGAGGTGTTACATAATATACAGTTTATGCAGCTGAGCACATCCAGCCCCAAGGAATCTAGAAAAACAGTTATGGACCTGGAGTAGAAATCTAAGATTACATTCAGGAACATAAATTTATTTATAACTAGGCATGTTTTGATCATATATTAGCTTTACAAAACAATGTTATTTTATGGGAATGAAAATAAACATTGGCGTTATGTTTATTTATATTAAATAACATCTTTAAGATAGTATATATCTTAATTTTGCATGAAACATGTAATTTCTAGTTATTGTATATAATTTAGGCAGATAATAATAAATAAATTTGTCAGAATCTTCATAAAACACCTGCTTCAAACAGTAATACCTGGAGAATTATTATTTATTACTAAAGGGGAAAATCTCTATAGAACTATAATTGTATTTTTGCATAAAAACAAAGCAATTTTGTTAAGCATATGATATTATTCAATAAAATATTTTGTTGTCATTTAAGTTTACAGTATAAAATGCAAAATCATAAATGAGACCTTCAGTTGCTCTATTCAGCAGGCATATTAATCTAGCTACTTTCCATAGTGCTACAAATATTAGCTCTTTTAAATTGTCAAATTGTCTATATAATAGGCAATACTATAATCTACATTACAGACAATATAAGCAAGAAAAGAAAAGGTAAATAACTTGTCCAATGTTATTCATGTTGAAAATAGATTTGGTTCAAAATAATATGTATGTCCATTGTTCTAATCCAAAGCTAATGGGGCCACAGAAACCCAGGAATACTGTTATTTAAATTAATTTGATCTAAAATAATTTCAGATATAAATTACAATTTGCATGTTAGATCTATCAACTGTGAAATCAAAACTAAAATTGTGTGATTTTTTTTTTTTTACTTCTCACTGAGTAAAACTGGTCATGGTAGACTTTCAAATCATTACATTACTTCTCAGTTAAAAGACATAGAAATGATGCAGATACCAATGCCATGACAATAAATTGGGACTAAAGAAACTTCTTCCATCAATTGACAAATGTACAGTTATGTTTTAACCATACTACTATTGAGTAAAACTAATTTTCTTTAATTATTTAAAGTTACATGGGTAGTAATTAATATATTTAAAAATTATTTTATAAGGGGTACATTTTTTATATCTCAGCAATAATCCTTTATTTGTTGGGGAACTTAATTGGAATAGAAGACAGATATGAAATACATATTCATGTGTGTACTTTCATATATTTTTCTCCTCAATTTTTTACATTGAAAAATTTCTAACCATAGAAAATTTAAAAGTAGTGATTATTAATATTCACATACATTCCACTCATATTCATTAGCATTTTGCAATCTTTGTTTTCTGAGTCATTTAAAAACAAGTTGTAGATATTATCACTTATCAATTCCCTAAGTCTTTGGAATGTATTTCCTAAGAATGAGGATATATTCTTGTATAGCTATAATATAATGATTATATCAAAAATTTAACAATGATGCCATAAGTTTTTTATATTAATAATAATTTTATAACATATTCAAATTTTCCCAGTAAGATCTTTTATGGGCTTTTGTTTGTATATTTATTTATTACTTTTTTTAGCTAGTTTCCAATAAAGATTGTGTGTAGAATTTAATTGTCAGCTCTCTTTAGTCTTCTGAAATCTAGAACAGTCCTCTGGCATTGTTTTCCTTCATGACATTGGGATTTTGAAGACTACCTACATGTTAGTTTTTTGAAAAATGTTCCCATATCTGTATTTCTCAAATTATTTCTTGATTAAACATTTTTGCAAACAATTATATAGTTTTATTATATATTTCCTCATGGTATCATATCAGGAGGTATATAATGTTACCTTGCTGCATAATTGGTGACACTCAGTTTGATTGGTTAAAGTGGTGTCTACTTTAGTTAAGTAATCAGAGTTACAACTCATTGGTAGGGCACTTTCATAGCATTCATGAGGTCCTGAGATTGATTCTAAGTACAACAAATGTTAAAGAGATTTTGCATCACTATGACCAAAAGATCTGACAAGAACAACTTAGAGGAGGAAAAACTTATTGTGTCTCATGGTTTCAGAGGTTCAGTCCATTGTTAGCTGACTCCAAAGTTCTTGGCCCTAGATAAAGTAGAACATCAAGGTGGAAATTGGTGGTGGAGAAAGAAGGCTCAGGACATGAGAGAAGGAAGGAAGTTTTACAAACAGGAAATGATGAACAAGAGAATCTTGGAAATTGGGAAGAAAGAATAAAAAGGAGAAATATGAGTATATACAAGGGATTTTATATAGTGGTTTTTGAAACAAAAATTACAATGCTACTGGACACTCAAAACAATAATATTTAAAATAAGGAAGGTAAAGGAATTGAAGCAGAAGTAAGGTGTCCACACTTCACTCAAAGTGGTAAATGTTGATACTTATACAACAGTCTCCTGGAAAAGGAAACACATGTATATATTAATAGAAAGAACAGTCAACTAGGAAATTATGCAAAGAGGTGGACTTGAAATCACTATAATTATTGCAAGATGATTGGAGGAGAGGGTAGTGTTTTCAAATAAATGGTGCTGGGACAACTGTATACACACACTCAAAAGAAATTAAAGCTGTTATTTTTAATTTTTGAATCTTAGTGTAGCAGGTTAAAATACTTATCCCATGGCTTATATTTTGCTTGACAATATGTGTTTTATAAATCAGCAAATAATTACCTGGACTTTCTCTTTCTTTTAAAATATCAGAAAATCTATTCATTCTCACATGGCAACAGTTGGTATGTGCAGAACATAGTGCCTCCTCTTTTAAGTGAGTGTTGGAGTTTTCAGGTTTCCCACACTCACTTGGAAATTTGTTAGTGAATTACCACAAGTTGTTTCAGAGAGATTCTATGACTCTGTTACCTTTGAAGAAAATATTAGTTGATCTGTCCATTGATTTGCATAACAGAACACATGAATGAAAAAAATTGTAAATTCTCTTTACTCACCACAAACAATGGTAAATATTTCTTCAGCGTGAAGATGGAGCCTAAGACTAAAGGATTAAAACAGCAGCAACAGCAGCATAAGAAACTTCTGGCAGCCATGCTTTCTCAGGATTCCTTTGAGTCCATCCGCAGCCCTACACTATCTGTAACAGAAGAAGACATTGACAATGAAGATGATGCAATGGAGTTGCTGGGTAACTTTAAAAATTAATCATTTATCTCTTTCTTTTTTTCTCTTGTATGGTAAAGTACGCAGTGGTTAAGTGGTTTTTGACAAAGTATTGAATCATTTTGTCTTAGGAAAAAGAGAACATTTAAACATATTCTTTAGATTAGACTTTCATGCAGTTAAATGTAAGAAACAAATTGAAATCAGCTAAGCATGTGAAATATTTATTAGACTGTATTTTGTGCTTTGTGTATGCAGCACTTTGCCTTCCGATGCTTAATCAAGCTTTGTTGTGTGTGCAACTGTGATAACAATTCAAGTCTGTCTGCTTTATTCTCTGATTATAATTCCCTTGATCACACCTATTATTCTTAATATACATCCAAAGTACACATTTCAGTCCTCATCTCAAGATGTCCCTCTGTTATTTTAAGGATGCTATAGAAAAAATAGAATAAAGTTGAAAAAGGCAGTTAGTAAATTAGTGTTTTATGTGTTCCATAAATGACAGGAACATTTGCAAAGATTTTTAAGTCTCTTCAGGGTCATTACTTTCATGAAAACTATTAATCTTGTATATATGGAATATCTTTTTATATGTATTAGTGAAGCATATGTATGTTTTGCTCCTGTATAAATTTCTCTTATTTTTTCATTTATTGTGGCACAAGGGATTGAACCCAGGGCCTTGTGCATGCTAGGCAAATGCTGTACCACTGAAATACACCCCTAACTCCCCCACACATAGGTAGTTTTTAAATTAAGCCTCACTTTTGAAAATCATTTTTTCAAAAGAAAAAAAATGAAATTTTATTTTAGAGAGTTAGCCATCTATAACACAATGTGTTTTTAATTCACTGATATCAGTTTGTCCATATAAATATTTAAAACAATTTCTGATTTTTTTTTGTGACAAGATACTACTATATTTAACTGGAAAGAGAAAAAATAAGGTAATACTTTGAAAGCTTCACATAAGTTTTACATATAAAATATGGAGTCCCAGGAGGAAAAAGAAATGTTCTAAAAATATTCTTTTCTAAATCACATTTCTTGATTTAAAGTGTCAATGGTAGTAAAGTACTTTCATTATAATAAATAATGCATGTCTCCATATTTAGACTTCAGAGGTGTTTTTATACACTCAATAATGGCAGGTTCAAAATGGTTACTGGTATAATAACTGCATTTTTTCCACCATTAGGGAGACTGTATAGTGGCATTTTTACTACATGCAATGAATAATCTTTCTTTTTTGCATTTTTTAAAGCAATTAAGTCTTTCTCCTCACCTCTAAATCATTAGTGTGGTACATGTGCCAGATGTAGTCACAGTGTCTGCATTTAACTTCCATTCAACATTCAATAAACATTTATTGAGCACTTATGTGCTAGTCTGGGCTTGGTCCTGGGGATATAAAAGTAAAATAATAGTTGTCTCTTTGCAGGAACTTTGCACTCAAAGCACTCAAAATAAAAATGTAAATACATCACTCTGGTGGTGTTTTCTACCTGCAATAATTGCATATAAAGGTGACATTTAATGTAAAATTGAGGGACAGTGATCAGAGAATGTGTCTTAGACATGCTGATTCCCCTGGTTAGTCCTGAAGGACAAGTAGGAATAAGATTAATGGGTGTTGTGTTGTCATTTTTCCTGAAGGTTTGTTCACAGAGATATGGGCTCTTCTGTGACTGGTCTTCTGTGTTGGTCAGTAACAGTGAAGGGTATGAGACAAAGGGATTCTTGAAGGAGACACAGGTTTCTTCTCAGAGCTGGTATCCCCTAAATCTCAGCTGCTCTGTTATGACGTTTCTTGTTTTCCAACTAGAGGATTGGGTTTTGGAGAATATCTAATGATAAGGAATTCATAATTGTCCTTTGTTAATTCTTTTTTTTTTCATTTAGACATTTTAGTCTGTATACTGAGCAAGTTTAATATTTAAGTTTGGACTTTCTCCTTGTAATCCCACACATCTCAGCACAGGTTACTGGTGGAAGAATAATGTTCATTTCTAAGTTATAAAGTTTCCCTGTGATAACATGGAACATTCTAAGTCCACTGGACTATTCTCCAAATAGTACCATGTACATTTTCTTAGTTTTGAAACTGTTTGTAGAGTAACATGCAAAATACAAATGTTAAGTTCTTGAAAATTTATGTGATATCAAATTTTAGGACATAGAACTATTGTAAGATGCAATAGAGACATTTGGTATTTCAAATATCTTTTTGAATCTATGATATGTTGTAGAATGAGTATGCTAAAACTTATGTGTTTTCAAGGGTTTATATCCTTATGTATATCAGGATATAACTGGCTAAAATTTTATTTATCATGCATGGGAAGCACTCTGTAAACCTTATGAGGTAATGCATAAGTCAAAGGTATAATTATTACCTAATATTAATATAAACAATGATTATTTCTCAATAAAATTGGTTGATATAAAGGGAAACATATTTAGTTGTACTAGTAGATATTAGCAAAACTGGTAATTCGTATTTCAGCCAAGAAAATAGCTAGCATTGTTAATATATTATTGATTAATAGTTAATTACTCAGTTGTTTAATTGTATATATGTGGATTTCTTATTTAACTGTTTTAGGTATATGAAAATATTATACATGGCATCTATAATTTTAAAAATAGAATAAGTGTTCTCTGTAAGATTTTTTAAATACTGTCTATAGATCCATATTACAAAAGTAGATTAATATAATATTAATGCTACCTATCAGGTAGTAAAATAGCCAAATTTGTAGAATTTTAATACACAGCAGTTTTAAACACCTTGGAAATTGATTCTGTAATTATGAGACATTGAATAATATATCTGCCATATAACCTCAAACCATGTAGTTCTCAAACACAAATGCAAATCATTTTTAAATATTTATGTTGGCAATTAATGGCCACAATGAATAAAATATTTTACTAAGAATTTTTTCTTAAAAATTATTAAAATATAGACAGGCATAGTGGTGCATTCCCATAATCCCAGTGATTCAGGAGGCTGAGGTAGGACAATCACAAGTTCAAAGACATCCTCAGCAACTTAGAAAGACCCTAAACAACTTAGTGAGACCTTATCTCAAAATATAAAAAAAAATAAAAATAGAATGGGCTGGGGTTGTGGCTCAGTGGTTAAGTGCCTCTGCATTCAATGCCTGGTACCAATTTTTTTTTTAAAAAAAGATGTATTGAAATCAGTTTTTTTAAATATGGTGACAAGGAGTCATGATAGAAAAAAACGTAATTTATAAAAATTTTATTTATTCCATTCTTCTCAAAGAAAATTTTGAGGGGCTTTGTTAGTTTAAAAAATTTTTCAGTTTGTAAATATGAGCCAATTTTTATTACATTGAACAAATTTATCATCTTATTCTAGTTGAAACTCAAAAAGCTATTATGTGTTTGAATTTTTTCCATGTGATTTATTCTGATTTGTATTCATTTTTTAAATCATCAGAATTATATTTGACAGATATAACTAGCATTCTACAGATTTTAGTGTGAAATATTACTTGTAAAAATTTTTAGGCTTTTTTAGAATTGATGCTGAGGCATATATCTAAAAGTCACATTCCATAGATGCTTAAAAATAAAAACATTAGTCATGCTTTATGTTTTCCATCCTTAGCTCATAATTATATAAAATTAAAATTATATTTTTAACCCAAATAAAGTTATTACAAACAGATATCACTTGTTTTAAAATGACTAATAATGAACAGTTTATAATTAAACTGATTATTTTGCTGCATGTAGTTATTGAATTTCTGTAACCTCAATATCATGCCAAAATTTGTAAAATAAAAACTTAATTTGTTAGAAGGACTCATTACCTTAAGGCATTCTTTTGGCAAGTTGTTTTACATCCTGATCAATCTTTTAGTAAAGAATATTCACTGTTGTTTTTTTTTTTTTTTTTAAATCAAAGACCCCTTAAAACAAAAATCTCCCCATCTTTGCAAATTAAGAACACACATTTCACTTAGTGAAAAATGAATGTTTTTTCTCAATGATGTCAAAATACAAAAAGGGAGGGGACCATAAATGTTTTCTTAAAAATTATCTATCTATCTATCTATCTATCTATCTATCTATCTATCTATCTATCTATATGTCTGTCTATAATTTAAGGTATATAGAACACCTGAAATACAGAGTACCATACAAATGCACTTTTGTCAATTTTTTTTTCTTTTGAGTATTGATGAATGGAACTATCAGGATGACAAAAAGAGTTGTCACTTTAAAATGAGGATTAAAAGATTCTTGACAAAAGTCTGAAGATTTTGAAAAATTAAATCTGTGTATCCTTCAATATTGTCCATAAGACTGCTTAAAATACTATATATAAAGTTATTCAATACAATACAAAAATTATTTAATATAGAATTAGTACATATTGGAGAATAACATAGCCCAACATGTGTTGTTTTAAGATATAACAAATTTTTAAGAACCACTGAAGTTAGTGCTCTAAATCTTGGATACTAATAAAATAACTTCCAAATTACCTCAATCTGAGTAGGTCTCACCTTGAAATATATGATATTCTAAAAATTTTCAGTAATTATTGTGACTGTTGATGACCACAATTAACCAGATTATTGAAAATCTACACATGTATTTATTTTTTTTTTACTTTTCTCTAAATCAATCTGCATTTTTGAATAAAATAGGACTTTATAAAGATGTATGAAAATATCTTTCACATGCTAAATAGTCTTTTCTCCTGGTAAGTCCGTGTTTTACAGTAACAGTCCTGTGAAATGTTCCTCACTACAGAGTTTTCACTTATGTTTCTGAATCCTAATTTCAGCTGTTTTTGGTGCCATCTCTGCCTGCACAAATGCCAAGTGACTGCAGGTTGAAGTGTGGCCTTTGAGGAGCTGAACATGGCCCTGTGCTTGCCTTGCCATAATCCAATGATGACATTTGAGAAAATTCATTCAAACACATTCATTCAGCAAGTATCATGCACCTTCTCAGTAAATTGCACTAGTTCATACTAACATATAATACTAGTAATACTGCATCTTACATTTTCTAATAACCACGACCTCTTTGGGGTTTGAGAAGAGGGTGAAGAGTGGGGATGTTTTTCCCATTGAGACCCAAATAAGTTGTAGTTTTCTGACAGCTCTCAATTGTTCTATTCATTCATTTACTCACTCATTCATCCATTCATAGACTTATTAATTTCTTAAATGTCTAACTCTTACCTCCAGAGTAACTATCATTATGTTTATGGGAGTTCAAATTTAAACAAACATGGAAGTTTTGACTCCAGGAAGGTGATTTTTAAGATTTGGTTTCCTTACAAATCATCTGGGCAGCTCATTTAAGTACATTGTCCAGTGCTCCCTGCCCCCATTTTTTTTTTTTTTGGTTCATTAGATTTGGATACAGCCCATCAATCTACATTTTTTCTACAGGAATGTCCTCCTCCCTTTCTGTAGATTCCATTGCAGGGGATCTGTAGAGCATTCAGGAACCCTAACCTAGTATTTATATTCAGTGAAAATTTTTGTTAGATATAATGTACTGGAAGTGAGGAGGATATTAGAAAGTCTATTTTTTTTTAACAAGAGATCATAAAATAGAGGTTTCTGAGTTAACCAAGCTCTTCCAAAGCTGTCCTGGAAACAATGAAGTCTTGCTAACAAACTTTCACTAATACAGTTTATATCACCTTTTATCCCTCTTGCTGATATATTTTTACAAGATCATTTGCTTGTAGTAGAGGAGTTATAAAAGTTATAAATGATTCTAGCATAAACCTGAGAATTTTTTTTCTTTCTGATTCGATTTTATCATCAGATCATATTAAAATCTTACCATGTTTACTGTGCTTTTCTTACATGTGACTCAGCTGCCCTCCTCATAGCCTTGTAGATGGATTTCTGCTTGGCAATGTTTTCATGTTCCATCCTATTCATTCTTTAATTCTGTTTCTTGTCAACAGAGAATCATAACATTTGCAAATATAACTAATGTTTGGAGGTAGAGATTGCCCTTTAAATAAATATAATAGCTCATCGTATTACATGATTTACTTTTATGAAGTTTAATAAGAAATATTGTGCTTTTTTTCCATGTAAGTTTGTTTTCCAATGGTAAAAGTAGATTAATGTTCAGAATTAAATCAATAATTTACAAATAAACCTAAACCCATAAACAAACTCTTGCCAATGTCGCTTCATCTCAACTGTATAGAAGGTGAAAATTTCTTTATTTGTGAGATAGCTGTTTGTAATATATTTGTAGTTAGTAGAGTTGCTTATTTTAATATATGTTTATCAATTTGAATAAGTTACATATTGACTCATAGCAATGATAATGTGCTTTATCATGTTTATGCTACTTTTCATTGAGTATTTTGAAAAAGCTGCTGGGCCACCATGTGATGTGGTCTTTGTGGCCTGTGGTCAAAGCAGTGGGCTAAAATTCTAAGACCCAAGTCCAGCCTTATTCCTTTCTCTGCTAGTTTTAACATCTAAGCTACAAGTAATTACTTTTAATACACTAGTAACAACTTATGACTCTCATACTCCAAATGAAAAATGTTATATTGATAACATTCCCTGAAATGTTATTAATTTGGGAAGTTGAATATTCCCAGAAAGTGCTATTACTTTTTTTTTCTTTTTGTCATGGCTAACAGGAATATTGAAAAAAAAAGATGCTAGATTTTATGCAAAAATGCTTTCTTTCAAATAAATTGATATTTCCTAAGCCATCTACATTTCAGGTAGATACAAGCAGAAGAACAAAAAAAGTTCCTTTAACTTTGTGCAATTGCCTACTGACAGTAAAAATTTATGTTTCTTAGGATATAGTTAAAGAGTTGGAGAGAAAGCAGGTGAAGCTATAAATGTATTTGCCTGCCAAAATATTTAATAAGTAAGTACAAAGTACTCCATCTCATTTTTTAACATGGATATTTAAACAAAGGTAGACATTTATGTGATTTGGTTTTGGTGCAGAGCAAATTACTCTACTGTCTTTAATTTTCTTGCTTATAAATGTATAATTTCTAGGAGAAAAGAAAAATGTTTTGTGCCTATCCATGTGTCGATATGAAAAAAGTAGAAGTTGGGGAAGGAATAAGAGGAGGAGATACAAAAACAAAAAATTAGAAATTTGTACTCTATGTTTATATGCTTCTGTGTAAATAAAGTCATAAATATGTTGAAAATATTTAAGCTTTAAAATTATATTGGTATTATAATATATTGATATATGCTTTCCAATTATATTGATAAATTATATTGATATTATAATATATATTGATATTCACTTTCCAATTATATTGATACATATGCACATATTTGAAGTAGCACAATTATGATGGTTCTACATTAATACACTGTATAAGCAAATATCAACCAAATTAAAAAGCAGTGTCAAATATTGTTAGGGTTTTGTTTCTTTTGAAATAAACTTTCCCTTTTTACATATTTAGTAAAAAGGTGATGTTGTATTTCAAGATGATTTGTTTAGCTATGTTAATGATTTTCATATAATTTAGAAAAATCTGAATTTTAATGGAAGAGACATTTGAAATGGTGCAAAGTCCTAGTTTCATTATATTTTTTCTTGGTTGAAAATGTACAAAAGAAGTGTAATTAGTTCAGCAATTATTTGCAAATTAACATCAAATTCAGTAGTTATTAAAGATATTAAATGGATCTTACTGAATTGTTTAAAGTGATTGTATGAATTATAGGCATTTGTTTAGATTTTTATATCTGACAATATCATTGAAAACTTTCTCATCATCTCTGAATGGAAATGTTAAAATTATTGAAGTTGAATACTTGAATATGCATTATATATGCAAGAGTGGCCACAAAACTTGCCAGTTATTTTCATCATCTGAGAAACAGTAGCTTTTGTCATAAAACTAATTCAAATCGTTTAATATATATTTTATTAACACATTTTATAAATTCCAAATGTCTAAACTGGTCTTATGTGTGAATTTCTTTTGGAGTGAAAATATGAGTTTGTTTTCAAATGTCTTATATTCTATTATTTCAGAGAGAAATATCCTTAGCAATAGTTAATGTAGGTTTTTTTAATCACTCTAAGTCTTTTAAATAGCAGAATACTAAGGAGTACAAAAGGAAACAGATGACAATGTTCTAGTGGAGATAAATTAATTCTCACAATTTTAATGTGTTTTTTAATTTTTTGGTTTCTTGGGACAAAAAGAGTATTTAAACCCTTGTGTTAATATAGGATGAGTTTTCTTGTATTAGAATGAAAACTTATGGAAATATAACAATTTTTTTTAAAAAATTCATCTTTTCAACAATTTCTAGGAGTTTACTGGTTTAACAGTTTTTCTTCTTATAAGTTCTGTCATGTTTACTTTTTAATTACTGAAATTTAGAAAGAACTGTGTGTTTTAGTACTCTAATGTAGAGTAATATTAATACAGTAAAACTAAATTAATATTATCTTACAAAATTAATTTTGTAGAAACACTAAATAGCAGAGTGTTAAAATTAATAAGAGCATGAGCTTTATTTGTAGATACATAACCCTTGTTTCATATTTAATTACTGCTTCTAATCTGTGACTTGAGGATAGTAACTTTCTTCCTACAGATATCAGACATCAGAAAAATGGGAGTAATAAAAATACTTAATGAGTTTTGTGAAGATTAGGTAAAATAAACCATGGATAGTTTCTCAGTTATTAGATAATGAATTAGAGTCAGAAAAAATATGTTGCTAAAATTTATATAATTTTATTCTAATTTCTCCCTTTATCTGGCTAGTGCATGAAGAAGTATACTACTTGTAAAAAAAAGTAATACCATAGGAATTCAAGGGTTTAAATATTTAGTCTTTTATCATATATTTCTCACCTAGACATGCTCCTTGTATTTAGAACTTATTTCAACAAATGATTTTTCTTCTTGATGTTTGTCTTCTAAGTTCCTCTTTTTTTTAATTAATTTTTTATTTATATATGACAGTGGAATGCATTACAATTCTTAGTACATATATAGAGCACAATTTTTTGTATCTCTGCTTGTATACGATGTATATTCACACCAATTTGTGTCTTCATACATGTACTTTCGATAATGATATCCATCACATTCCACCTCATTGCTAATCCCCTGTCCCCTCCCTTCCACTCCCACCCCTCTGACCTATCTAGAGCTATCTATTTCTCCCATGCTCCCTCTCCCTACCCCACTAGGAATCAGCCTCTTTATATCAGAGAAAACATTTGGCATTTTTGGGGGGAAGGGGATTGACTAACTTCACTTAGTATTATCTTCTCCATTTCCATCCATTTAGCTGAAAATGCCATGATTTTATTTTCTTTTATTGCTGAGTAATATTCCCTTGTTAATATATGCCACATTTTTTATCCATTTATCTATTGAAGGGCATCTAGGTTGGTTCTCTAGTTTAGTTATTGTGAATTGTGCTGCTATAAACATTGATGTGGCTGTGTCCCTGTAGTATGTTGTTTTTAAGTCCTTTGGGCATAGACCAAGGAGAGGGATAGCTGGGTCAAATGGTGGTTACAATCCCAATTTTCCAAGAAATCTCCATACTGCTTTCCATATTGGCTTCACAAGCACTCTACCAACTGATCTATATTCCCAGCCCCCTTCTTCTTTTCTTTTAAGGATCACAGACAGTTTTCTTTAAAGGCCATATCATATGAGCCTTCATTTTCCTCAAAGTGTTAGAACAATTCCTGCCCTGTTCTCCTATTTAGAGACAGTACCTTATTAGAAATGACCACTATCTTGTTCAAATTTTTCTAATAATTTAACCAAATAAATTATATTCAGCAATATGAAATATTCAAACTTTTAAAAAAATTATTAAAAGCTAAAGCCAAGTGTGGTGGTGCATGCTTGTAATCCCAGTGGCTCCGGAGGCTGGGGCAGGAGGATCGTGAGTTCAAAGCCAGCCTCAGCAACAGCAAGGGAATAAGCAATTCAGTGAGACCCAGTCTCTAAATATAATGCAAAATAGCCTGGGGATGTGGTTCAGTGGTGGAGTGCCCCTGAGTTCAGTCACCAGTAACCCACCCCCTATCCCCCACCATAAAAATCTAAAAACAATATCTGCTTTGCTTTTATATTGTTCGTTTTTGTTACCAGGTTACCGGCTTCTCTGATTAATAGTCATGGATACTCTGAGGTACTGTGGCATTGGGGAGATGGTCTCTGGTTTGTAGAATCATAGAGACTTTCTAGGATCCATAAATCCCAACTTATAATGGGAATAAGAACTGCAGTATTGCAAGATTAGCTCAGAGAAGTAACATTTTCCAAAGCTGTACAGGCTGTGTACTGCCTTTGATTTTATAATGCATTCTTTCATCCTCTGACAATGCAGAGAATCTGTACACTCTAATGTAATCAAAAGTATCAAGAGATTAAAAAGGCAGAATGTTTCTTTTTTCAAGTTTCAATCTGATGTTCTTATCTTCTCTTTATGGACTTTTGACATTTATGATCTGAAACTTTCTTTAATAGCATTGTTAGTATTTTGGTGGCTGAGTTGAGGACATATTTTATAGAAATTAATTTAAGATAGGAAACATATCTCTTTTTGCCTAATACAAAAGGGTCAAATAAGCTCTAAGCATCTCATTTTTGATAAGAATTTGGGAGGTGTTATTCTTCACATAAATTTTTTTTAACTGAGAGAAAGAAAATACTAAGAGCATACATTAAAAAAAGAGACAGTAAATAAAATAAAAATCCCAAAACCAATTTTCTTTTCCAATGAAGTTTAGATTATTTGCTAATGAAACTATTCCTTTTTTCAGTCAAGAAGCAAATATGATTGTTTCTTTAGAAATGCTGTCTTTCTTAAAACACTCTTGCTTACTATAAAGAATAATGCCATTATAATGTATACATTTATGAATTTTTATTGACTTCCTAACATACATTATTGCTTTCTCTAGTAACCAGGGATTGGTAATACCTCAGTATAAAAAATGAAGGAAACAAAACAAAGCAAGAAAAGTTATATGTTTATATGTGCCTATTATTAATCTTTTAATAGCATTAATATCTTAACATTTTTAGTACCCTTTGCATTCCAGTGTTCAGATGCTTATGCAATCAGTTTGGTTTCATTGTTTGCTTTCTCTCTTTCTCTTTATCTTGAAGCTGTATGTGTCTACATTGCCCAGGTTTATCTCAAATTTCTAGCCTCAAACAATCTTCTCACCTCAGCCACCTACAGGCAAACATCATGGTACTTGGCTGATTTCATTGTTTATTTCCTTCTTGACAAGCAAAAACTTTTAGAAATTTGAACAAAGAACTTATGCTTTGTTGCCAAACTATTGGCATAAGTAAGTTATTATAAGCTAATTTGAAGGCCTTTTAAATATCAACATTTCTGGTGCCAAATTTTCTTTAAAATACTATTTAGTTTTGATTATTAAAAGATAGTTATTCATGTTAAAGAGCATGAAAATACAGAGGTAAAAAATGAACAAATAAATGTTACCATGTAATAATTATTCTTCAAGTTTTAGTGATATTTTTAGATTTTAATATAGTATTAATATAAAATAACATTAATATTTCTAATACACTATTCACTATACTAGGTGCTTTCTGTACCCTATTTAGCAATCACAAAAATGCCATCAAGCAGGCAATCTTTTTATCTTTATGCCACAGACAAGGAAAAAGGTCCTTGAGGAACAAAATTTACCCATGTTACATAGTTGTTATTAACGAATCAGTTAGCTAAACCTGAACAATTAAATACTAACTATGCAACAGTGCACGTTAAATACACATATATGATAAGCAAAGTTGTTATGATAAACAAACTCATGATAAACTTTTAGAAGTTAACATCTGCACCTAGTCAACAGAATGGCTGACTTGTCCCTTTCCATTAAACAGTTTTGAAATTAGACAAAGTATATGAAATCAACTTTTCAGGCACTTGATGAAAGACTCAGCAGAAGACTTCATCCTAAAGAGAAAGGATATGAGTGATCTGAGCCCTTAATTTCACCCTCACTTTTTTCATGATATCACATCCAGAGCCAGCTTGTACGGTGGTGGAAGTGCAGTGCTGGGGAAGAGTGGGGCTCTCACAGAGCTGAGGGCTTGGGCCTGCAGTCTGAGGCCTCTGAAGGGGCTGGAATTTGTGGAACAGTGCCAGGAGAAGAAGGCTGAGAAGATGCTGTTGACAGAAGTCATAGGAATGTTCCCCTTGGACCTTTGGCTGAAAACTGGTCTGCTTTTGCAGCAGTTTTTGTAAACTTTAAAAGAACTGAGGGAGGGTGTTGTGTGTTTGGTAAGTGAATAGAGAAACTGAGGCCAGACTAAGATAGGACTCCTTTGAATTCTACTCCTGAGAGAATGAATAAATCTCCAAGAATTCCTTGGGCATTCAGAGGAGACCTAGGAAAGTCAAATATTGATGACTATTCCTAAGAGTGAGGTAAAATTTAAATAGAGCCAGTTAAATAGTACAGAAATTATACCTACAAAGTTGAAGTAGATCTGCCATTAATTTAAATCCTGACAGAACAAAACTCAGCAACCCTTAGAGAAGACAAGCCTTTATACAAAGATGCAGCCACAATACTTATCATATAATATAGAATTACTAGTTAGGAAAGAAGGATAGTGTGACCCAAAATCTACCAATAAAGACAGACTTTAATATAGAGAGATGTGAGCCCTGGGTTTGATCCCCAGCACCACTAAAAAAAAATCTATATCTTTCTTTCTCCCGAGAGAGAGAGAGAGAGAGAGAGAGAGAGAGAGAGAGAGAGAGAATTGAGAAAGAGAGAGGGGTGTGAAATTTGGATAACAAAAGATTTTTAAAGAAAATTTTATACATATTTTATGCATTTAGAGGAAAATATTATCCATATTTTGTGCATTCATAATGGTAAACAGATGGGAAATCTTAGCAGAGAAAATAAAACTAGAAAAAGGACCAAAGGGATGTCTAGAACTGTATAGTACAATATTTGAGGGTTTAAATATCACTAGCAACATATAATAATATAACATATAATATAAAAGGAAGGATCAAGAAAATTGAAGATAAGTAAACAATACAGCTAAATGGGAGAGCCCAAGATAAAAAGAAAAAGGAAAACAAAATGAGAAGAACTTCAATGGCCAGTGGAACAATATAAAATATTTTATCAGAATTCCAGAAAGAAGGGATAAACAATAAGAGAAAAACATATTTTAAGAGATATTATCCTCTTTTGTTTCTAGTCTAAATTTGGTGAGCAACATAACCTGTAATATAGGAAGTTTAGAAAATGCCAGGCTTAGAAAACTACACCTAGGGCTGGGGAGGATATAGCTCAGTTGGTACAGTGCCTGCCTCACATGTACTCCAGAACCCCCCCCCCCCCAAAAAAAATAACCTAGCCATATTATCATCCAATTGCTGAAAGCAAATAATAAAATTTTAACAAGCACAAAAGCATTTGCAGAACAAAGTCAGTATTGATAGTGGAACAGCATATGAAAAATAATTAAGGTCAAAAGGAAAGGAATGACAGCTTTAGGGTGCTGAAAGAAAATAAATGTCTTCCAGATTTTTATAACTAGTAAAAATGTGCTAAAAATGTTCTTTAAGGCCTGGAGATATGGCCTGAGGCACTGGCACTGGTTTTGATTCCCAGCACCAAAAAATAAAAAAAAAAAAATAAAATGAAGAAGAAAAAAAATTCAGTAACAAAAGCTGAAAGAATCAGTTATCAGTAGACTGTACTTGAAGAATTTCTTGGATTCCCTCAGGATAAACGGAAATGTTCCTAGATGGTAAATCAGAACTATAGGAAAGAATCAAGACTATCATAACTGGTAAATACATGAGTAAATATGTATTTCTTGGTGGTCTGAATTTGGTGAACAACATTACCTGTAATATAGGAAGTTTAGAAAATGCCAGGCTTAGCAAACTACACTTAGGGTTGGTGACAATTTGTTAATTATTCAAAAGAATAATTGCTTTAAACAAAATTACATGCAATGAAGTATAGGGTTTATATTATATAAGGAAGCAAAATATATGATGAGTAGCTCAAAGGATGAAAGTAAATGGAACTATATATAATATTATAATTTCTACATTTTATAAGAAGTGGTGCAATATTAATTATAAACAGACTATAATGTTTGGAATGAATTTCTTTAATCTCACGAGCAATCACTAAAATTAAAAATAAATCCAAAGAAGGGGCAGAGAGGGATAAGATTACATAAAGAACCAGAACCAATCTAATTCACATTAATAGATGAGTGAAAGGAGGCCTACTAGAGAAAGGAGAAGGGGAGGAAAAATGGAGGATCATGAACTGATCTCAATTTCCATGCATGTATGAGTTTGTCAGAATGAACCCAAATACTATGAATAACTATAAAGCTTTAAGAAAAGAAATTATGAAATGTTGTTCCTAATCTGTTACTTCATTTATCCTATTATGGAGAAAATTAGCCATTTTAGAAGAACACCATCCTTTGATGGCTGTCATCCAAGATAGTGAAACGTTCTTGTAAAAAGTTACTATCAAAGACGAATAAAAGTAAATGCAGATATTTTGAATTAGATCTTGTAGAGCTGTATACATGCACAGAGATGCCTAATGTCGTAAAACCAGCAGTTTTGTTTTTGTTTCAGTCTCTTTCCATTATGTAATTGAATACTTTTTAAGGGATCTTTCTGCTTTGCATGGAATAAAAAAAAAGATTAAGAGTATTTGTATTTCTTTGTCAAATTGACTAGCCTTGGAATGAGAGAGAAGATGTGTTGGGCATTATAAAATGTTTTTTGCAATTTCAAGTTAGAGTTGATTGTGAAATAATAGCTTCATACTGAATAAAAAATTATTTTCTTTTAAGGAAAAAAAACATTAAATACAAAGAGATTCACCTAAAAAGCTAATAGATGACATAAAATGGTATGCTACAATATATTTGACAAAGAATAGCAAAGGAATCCAAAGCTGTTGTGAAGTTAGAAAAGAGAAGATTGGTAAGCCTATATTCAAACATATTAATAATTATGTTCATTATAAGTAGATTACATATAAAAATTATCAGAGATTGTCTGTATGGATAAACAAGTAAGACTCCTATGAAAACAATAAGATTTACAGTTTAAAGACAGATAGGTTGAAAGGTAAATATAGAAAAAGATTTATGTGCAAAACCTAGGCACAAGAAAGTTAATGTAGCAAAAGGATAAAAGAGTGTATTCAACAGAAAAGGATAGCAGTTCTAAATGGGTGTGCATTTAACACAGATTTTCAAAATACATGAACTGACAGAACTAAAACAAAAATACAACTGAGTAATTAGAGTTGAATATTTTAATTGCATTTTTCTGAATACTTGATAGGAAAAGTAGACAAAAATCAGTAGGTTTGTAGGAAACTTGAACAACACTACCAGACCTTATTGTCAATTACAATTGATAGTACATTACATCCAATAGCTGCCAAACACATACACTTTTTAAGTACAGGTGATACATTCATCAAAATAGAACATGCTAGATTGACTTTTCTATATTATTACCAAATTATGAGAAAGACAGGAAATCAGTAACAACAGGACAAAATATTTGGAAATCAAACACTTCTTAATAACACAATAGATAAAGAAAAATCAAAAGGGAACTTAATAGTTCAAACTAAATAATAATGAAACTATAACACTGGAAATTGGGGAATGAGGATTATAGCTAAATCAGCGCTTAAAGAAAAATTCCATTATAAAGAAGAAATTTTTAAAATCATTGATATTTGTCTATTTTTAAAAAAGAAATGAAAGTCAGATTAATACAAATAAGTAGAAATAAGGGAATAATATAACTATAGCTAAATCAATTAAATAGAAAAAATTCACAGCAGACTATTAGTTATACCCAGGCTGGATAATTCTGAGTAACATTGTTAAAGAAAAAGATAAAGAAACACATTTCCAATATCAGCAATGAAGGACAGAATCAGACTTTATCACAAATCATATAGACACGGAGGAAAGCAAATATAATTACAATGTTATGCCAACATATTTGACAACTTACAAATAATGGAAAAAATTCTGTCAAAGCACACCATGTCAAATAGAAAACAGAAGTAATAGTTCATCTAAATATTCTTATGTATACTGAAGAAGTTGAATTTGCAAGCTAAATCTTTCCCAAAATGAAGGTTTTAAGCTCACATGATTTCATTGATGAAGTCTATAAATATTTAGGAAAAAAAATAATGCCAAAATGTAACAAACAGTCAGCAAATATAGAAGAGGGGACTATTTATTGTGAGATTGTGTGGAGACCAGCATAGCTGATAATAACTAGACAAGAAAAGAAAATTGCAAAGTAATATCACATAAAAAGAGATTATATATTCTTAACAAAATATTATTAAATTAAAAAAAATTATTAAATTAAATTCCTATGATTCCATATAATCAAAAAATTTCCAGTTGACTTTAAAAAAAGAAAATGACTAATTCCAAATTTTATATGAAAGTAATGACCTAAAAAGGAAAAAAAAAAAAAAAGAAGAAGAAGGAGAAGGAAGAAAGAGGCGGAGGAAGAGGAGGCAGTGGAAGAGGAGAGGAAAGGTATTGGTGAATTACAGCATCTGAATACAAGTTTTACCTCCCCTAAGTAGTCATGACAACATAGAGTTGACATAAAACATGCAGACAAACAGATCATTTGAATGGATTAAAGTCCAAAATGTTCACACATATGTGGTCACTTAGTTTTCAACAAAGGCACTCAGGCACACTTTTCCCTATAAAAAATTAGATAGGAAAAGGAAAATACTTTCACCGCTGGTGCTGGAACCAATGGGTAAAGGTAACAAAAAAGTTTAAATCTGACCAACTGCTTCATGCTATTAACAAGAACTACTTTCAGATGACTTATAGGCCCAAACAAAAACAAAGATTATAACACATCTAGAAGAAAATTTCAAATTTATAATGTTTTAGCAAGCAAAGATTTCTAAAAATTATAAGATAAAGAAAATTTTGATAAACTGGAACCCATTGAAATTATGATTTTTCATAATTAAAATTTCCTCTTCAAAACATAAAACAAAATAATAAAAAAATGTAAAGGTATGTTTGGAGAAAATACATGCAGTATATTTGACAAAACCTGGACCTAGGATGTATTCAGAACTTCTATAAATCAGTTTTTTTAAAGGACAAATAACCTGAAAATATAGGAACAAGACTTCAATAAACACTTAAGAATATAAGAAAATGGGCAAGAAGCACATGAAGTGTTTCCAGCATCATCAGCCATCAAAGACATGCAAATTAAAACAACACTGAGATACTACTCCATGTCAGCTAGAATGGCTAAAATTAAAGACTCAACACAAAATGTTCACATGGATATGCAATAGTGGGAGCTTTCTGATGCTGCTAGTGAGAGTTTGGAGGAGTGTCTGAAAGTTTCTTATAAAGTTTGTTATGTACTCACCCTACGAGCTGCTAATATTTCCTACATAATTTCCCAAGAGAAATAAAACATGTTCCCATAAAAATATTTGTATAAGAAAGCAGCTTAAAAATAATAACCTGAATAAGAAAAAATCCAAATGTTCATCACCAGAAGAACCTAAAGAAGTCATGGTATATTCATACTATAGAATACTAATCAACAGTAAAAAGTGAATTAAGTACTTAATGCAGATAAGACAATGGAGGAATCTCATTGCTATTGACTGAACTGTGTCTCCCAGGAGTCCATTTGTTGACACCGTAACCCCAATGTGATTTTATTAAGGGAGAGGATTTTTAGGAAATAGTTAAGTTTAAATGTATTCATAAGGGTAGTATCCTAATCAGATAAGATTGGTGTTCTCTCTAACAAAAAGAAGAAAAAGAAATCTCTCTTTCCTCATGCACACATGGTGAAAAGGTGGCCCAAGGGGAGAATCCTTACCAGACACTGATTCTGCTGGTACCTTGATCTTGGACTTCCAGCCCCAAGAAAATAAATTTCTGTTAAGAAACTCTATGTTATTTTTTAATGGGACACTGACCTAAGACATTTATAAGCATTATGTCGAATAAAAGAAATACACAAATGATTACATACAATATTAATTTAATCACAAGAAATTTAAAAACAGGAAAAATAATTATGGTGGTAGAAATCATAATAAGAGATAAGGGACTGACTTGATACAAGAAGATTTTTCTGGGGTGATGGAAATATTTTCTATCTTGGTGCATAAATTTATGCAAGCTCATAGAATTATATGCTTAATCCCTATGCATTTTACTGCACATTTTCTAGAAAACAAAATATTAATTTTTATGCATGATAAATCATGGCTGTGTAGTGTTATATCATGAGAATATATTAGGAGTCAGAATGAAATGACAGTTGGTATTGTTTCTGAAATGTAATGGTGATGATCATATTGAAATTTTGAACTGTAATAGTGAATTTGTCTACTTCTTGAAGTTCTATAAGTTTCTACCTCCTAGGTTTGATCCTGTTTTATTAGTGACATAAACATTAAGAATTGTTATGACTTCTTGAAGAATCAATCCCTTTATCATTATAAAATGCCCTTCTTTTTTCTGATAACTTCTGTTTCTCTGAAGTTAATGTAGTCACTGCCTCTCTCTTTGTTTGGTGTTAACATGGTCTATCTTTCTCTATCCATTTTTTAAACCTAATGCATCTTTATATTTAAAGAAAAATTTTTTGTTAACTTAATTTTCAGTCCATTTGAGGAAATAAATTGATGCCCTCAAAGAAAAGCTGCTTTCCCAGTGGTTGGAGGTAAGGGTAAAGCCAAAATAAATCAGTGTCCTTATTCCACAATTATCTTCTCAACATGCCTTGCAGAGTAGGGCTTTTTCAACTCTGTTTCCAAGGTAAAGAAGAAAGAGGAGAAAGAAGAGGATTGAGGGAAGAGATGAGGAAAGGATCGGGGCAAGCATTTTAAGGACAAAAGAGAAATACATTTTAGTTTACAGAGTACATTTTAGAAACTCAGATAATGATTACAGCAGAACAGGTCAATCTTTCGCATCACAACACTGAGCATTTTCTAACCTTGGGGAAGGGAAGAGATGGATTGTACAACATTCATCATATCATTGCTTAAGCTATCATGTCATCTGGCAGCATAGATTCAGATTGACTCTTTTATTGTACCTTTAAGTAGAATGTTTGAAAATGGATTTAAAGGCGTTGTTATGAGATTTTAAAAAATAAAATATAGCTATATAGCTATATAGCTACAAGAACTTTTTAAAAAACGAGGTGTCAAATGTATCTTAAATGGACAATCATGTAACAAGTCGAATAGCTTGAAAGAATTATAGCTTGTTCAAATTATACATGAACAGGAAAGGTTGATGTCAGCTAAATAAGAGTCTTACTCAAGATGCTGTTATTAAACTTGCATTTTGCAAAAGCTGACTGTTGATTATATTTTTATTTTCTCTGTAAAAACATTTCAAAGACATTTGTAATTTCATATCTATGAAAAGAAATGTTTTTAATTTGAGCATATCATTATATCAAATACTAATTATTCCTTTTTTGTTTGAGGTAATAGCCTGGTGAACTTTATTTATTAGGGAAGTATTGATAGGGATGACTGTCAGGTTAAAGTTTAGAATAGAGTTTGGATTTGAGATTGGTTCTGTCACTTTATTTGTGTTATACTAGGAAGTTTAATAGATTTTTAAGTGTTTGATTATTTATCTATAAAATGTATTATAGTATAGAGCAGTTTAAATAATTTATATTTTACCATGTTTAGCACAAAATAAATGATTAATATATGGTAACTTACATCATACCTAGATCAGTAGATTTTATAAAGGCTCCAATTTTTTCATACCATTTTATTAAAACACTTTTTATGAGAAATTCTAAAAATATAAGACTTCTTAAAATAGAAACTAATAATATTTTAATATAAAACCTGGTAAAAAATTCTCTCTATAAGGTCTATAATAGGAATAGGGAAAAAAATCTCTCTGTAAAGAGTCAGATAATATATTTTAGACTTTGTGGGTTATCCAGTTTCTCTTGCACTATACAACTCTGCCATTAGAGCATGAAATCAGTCATAGAAAATAGGTGAACAAAGGGCATGGCTGTGTCTCAATAAAACTTTATTTAAAAGACAGTGGGTCAGACTTGTTCATTTGTCAAGTCCTGTTGTAGATATTCTGCTTTCTCTTCCCTTCACCCATTTACCTTTTCAAAAAATAACTACGTGGTTTTTAGGTTCTTAGAGATAAGGTATAGTTTTCTATGCCAAGACATGTTCTCTTCATATATTTTCCTTAGAAAGAAAAGAAAATTTGGAACTAATCCTGCATCCCGAAAGAGTTTTCCTTCAGAAACAAAAATACTAAGAATGATAGAAAATAAGTGATTATTTATAAAATTTGAGCACACTCATATGGGAGTTGGTTAAATAGTCTGTGTGAAGCTGTTACTTCAGTGTTGGACTGAAGTCTTCCAATCATGAAGTGAAGCGGGAAACAGGCAAGAAGGAGAAGAAAGCAAAAACAAACCAGAACACAAGAAAAGGTAGTGGAAACCCACCTCCAGGCCTCCACCTTTAATGAAACATGGGACTTCCAAAATCCAGTCCCTGCCCTATACCTGGGTCACATAAGTCAGATATCTGGCAGGTGCTAGAGAGGCTTCAGGCCCAAGACAGGGAAGCTTCCTGTTCTCCCTAGCTGAACATGACTTCCTCTTTAGTTCCTCTGCAGAGCTCACTTGAAGCCATTCATAACCCTGAGCTGTGGAGGAGAAAAATTCAGGGGAAGTTTCCACACAGCTATATTGACAGAGTGCCACAAATTCTGTAGCTGAATTACAGGATCACCTGCGAAGGAATTAAGAGACATGTCAGTCAGTGTCATTCAAATTTAATCATGCTACTGTACTTCAGTTTCTGAAATAGCTGGAGGACAAAGACTGCTGACTTCAGTATTTAAGAAACTCCAAAGAGCAACCACATTCCCTCCTCACTTACCCATCTGAATAATTGAAGGAACTTCAAGAAAAATAGAGTGGTATTCATCAATGAGAATGCCTCACACCAGATTCCTCTCAGACTCTCTTGTCTGTTTTCCTCAGGCTGTCTCTTCTCATTGTTCATTTTCCCATATTGACTAATATCCTCAAAATGATTGTCTGGAAGCTTGTATTTCTTTATATTGAAGATTAGATTCTGCCTTCAAAGTATGAGAACCATCACCAGAAAGCAAAACATGTACATCACTTGAACACAGAGTCACTAGGTAGGGCCAGTGTATATTGTTCTGAAACTGAATCTAGATTTGGAAACTTTTGGAAGGATCTTCATAGTTTGCCTTAGTTTCCTTACACATTTCTTTTTTGCATTTATTGCCTACTTCTCATCCCTAAGAAGCTTTCCAGAAAACACATGCTTCCTAACTATGTCTTCATGAGTCTAAATACACTCAAGCATGGGAACAATAATAGGAGTATCATGCACCCTAGATGAAGCCACACAGTGATTATTGGTATTCAGCAACATAGTCTTTATTACTCTCCTATGGTTAGGAGAACAATCCTCATGCTAATAAAATAATGTAAACCAAACTCATTGTGAAAATTTGTGTTGCATCCAACACGAGCTGCAGTTCTCTCCCCTAACTTCTACACAGCATGAAATAAAACTTGGCACAGATTTCCAAACCAACACATTATTTCCAAAATTTCCCCTGTTCGGTATAAACCCCATGAAATAAGCAATTAGCCTCTTGCTACACAAAGGTTGTTCCTGAATCATCAGTGTATGCATCATCTGGGATGTGGCAAGCAAAGTAGATCTCAATCTGAACCCCAGAGCCCGTGAATCAAAATCTACATTTTAGTAAAATCTGTTTGTCATATGTGGGCATGTTAAGGTTTGAGAAGTACCAACTTAACTCTTACAATCTCACTAAATTGTAAATCATCATATAATACTTCCACAAATGGTCAAAAGTATTAAATGAGATATCCCATGCCAAGTATCTGGCACAGAAGTCTGGAGTAAAAGGACTTCCCTCTACTAAAAAAAATGCAAGGCACACTTTTGTGACTGTCTGGTTGCTCATGAAGGCTGATGAAACAAGTTGTGACTGTTCACAGGCACTAACCTACAGAAAATGGCTTGTCTACTCCTGGGAGTGCAGCATTGAGAACACGTATCAGTCAACTTCATCGATCTCATGAAAGATGTACCAGCATGTCTCCAGTCCTATGTGTGGAGGGAGTCCCTGAGCTGTTGACTAGACCAGGTTACTTAGTTCAAAGCCAGACTATCTTGTTGGCATATCTCCTGCAAGTATAATGAGACTTAAAAAAATTCTGCTTCATTCATGCATTAATTCCCAGAAAGAAATTACTCTCGGGGGCCATTGTAGTCAAGCAAGATTCTGTTTTAGTCTTCTTGCCCCAAAGATTAAGACAGCTATAGAGTACAGCTTTGTAATTGTACAGTTCTTCTTACAAATGCAGCGTATATACACTGCTCCCATGAGTTTAGCCTGTGTCTTCCTAGTGGATTTAGTTAAAGCAATGTAGATGGAAAGGATGGGGTGCCCAGAAGCTTTCAGTCCCTTCATCTAAAAATCAGTATTGAGTACCCAAGGTGTGTAACACCCTTCATGAATTGTTCTTAAACCTGATGTTTTTATCATGTTGTTGGTGGGTGAGCTTAGTGTGTATCTATACTTATGTATAGAAAAGAGATAAAGAAAAATGCTTTCTATGTGCAAGTTTACATATCATGTTGACAAATAAATAGCATTTACATAGCAGTAGGAAGAAGCATATAGAAATTGCTAACTAGCCTTTCTAATCTTTTAATGCCAAGGATACTAGGTGTTCACTTAAATTGCTCACATAGATTTCAGTATATAAATACATTGACTAGGCCCCTATTTGCTATAAAAGCAAATGTGTGGACTTTTGAATACTGACAATAATGATGGATGTAAAATTATATATATATATATATATATATATATATATATATATTACTTCAAATAGATTGTTAATGCTTTTCAATATAACTCATCTTCCCAAATGAGATCATTTGTCACTCTCATGTTTGCTATTTGAAAATATCATTATAAGTATATGCTAGCTATGCATATTACACAACTCATGTGACATTTCACTCCATAAACACATAAAGATGACTGGATTTTTTTGGAGCTGTTTCTAGAGGCAAAAAAGCATGGATCTTTTAAAATAATTTGTAATATAGTTACCAGAAATAAATATGCAATGCCAACATGGATGATCCAGAAAAAATTTCCATTTCATTAATCTACATTTTGATCACTTCATCTAGTACTTTGTTTTTCTTATCAATTCAGAGAAATATTGTACTGCTGAAAGCTACACTTAGTACACTTAGGTGTACTCTTAAAAGTATTTTACTCCTATTTGCCCAGAATTGATCACCGCACTTTAGTGTACCATAAACAATATGCTGGGTTATATGCCTGCAGCCTGTTTTCTAAAAGTGCTAAGCTTAGCAGGATTGCACTGTGATGATCATTGCTTTTGAATCTAACAGATTTTATGTTTTCAAACTACATGGATAATGATAACACATGGCCAACTTTCCATTTAGGGCTGGAATTTTTCTGTCTCCTGGGGCAACCCCAGATAATTCTGGGCTCTCTTTTATACTCAGCCTTTTAAGGACTTGATTACAGTTTGGGCGCCCCCAAGTCTTTCTTCCCTCTGCTAAACACTTTGATTTTCAACAACTGCTCTACAATGCCCTGGTCTTTAGGACTTTCTCTCTCCCAAGCCTCTCTCTATGATCTACTCCAGTTAAATGTCTCAAGTTAAACACATGGATTCAATCCCTAGCACTGGAAAAAAAAGAGTGTTGGTTTCAGTTCTTTCTCCCCTGTATATCCATAGTCTTAGCTGTACAGTTTTTCAGTTCCTCCTACAAATGCAGGGTATATTTCTCACATGAATTTAGGCTGTTACTTACCACTTGATTTAGTTAATGAGATGGAAATAATGGGATGCAGCTTTTGAGACTAGGACATCAGAAGCTACCATGTTTCCACCCCCTTCTTATATTTTTGTTATGTTCATAAGCAAAATGCACACTGGCTGGTCCGAGAAGAAATGAGAGATACATGGAAGTTACCCAGATCTAGTCCACAGCCCAGAGCCAGATTTCCACCTTGACTTGGATCAGTAGAGGTTCCCAAATGACCTGCAGATACATGAGAGAGAAATGTTTATTGTCATATGCAAATGAGATTTTGTAGTTGTTTGAAAGCACAAATGGACTGATACAGGTCTGTTCTAGTTAAAGTGATATCCAGGACAAAATGTGAAGGATAGGTGCCTTTCTTTGGGACATTTAGGATTAAGTGTTGTACAATTGCATAACCCTATTTGTGAAATGGCCCAGGTTATGCTTCCACATAAACTATAATGATGTTAATACAATGAACTCATCTCCTATATTGCTTATTATTACATTAGTACTGCAATTGTGTGGGTGTGTATGTTTTTGTTTGTTGTTTATTTGTTTGTTTTTGCAGTGCACAGAATTGAACCCAGAGCCTTGCACATGGTATGCAAGTGCTTTACCACTGAGCCACACCCCCCAACCATGCATTTGACTGTTTTTTTTCAAATTAGAAACATTCTTGGTTGATATAGAATCACTATGGCAGATGACCTCATCATTTGCTCATTTGTTTAGTATTTTTAAATATGATCTAAATATGTAGGGTTTTTTTTTTTTTTTTTGGTGATCCCCATTAAATTTTAGTTTGATGATTTGGCTATTTGAATTTTAAACTAAACCATGCAAAATTCATCTCATAGAATCATCCTATGTAATGTTCCTTAAAAAAATCTTTGGTCAGATAGATTTCCTAAAATATTTATACAGTATTATTATCTTGCATATTTTGATAAACATCAGATACTCAAATTTTCTGATAGGTTCTTCAGACAAAAAAATAAAAATAAATAAATAAGATAAAAAATAAATCAAATTAAGCTTTACTCACCTAATATTTCTCAGATTTATCTTTCAGATAATACTAATAGTATTCAATAAAGTAATGTTCTGCCTAATGTAGTTTATGAATTGTCAACCTAAATCTATCAATTTTTTAAAAATTTTGATTCAACTTTCCAATAATATTACCTGTTAGTTCCACATTTGGATAAATATTTAAGAAGATGCATGTCTTCATCCAAGATACTGAGAAAAATAGTAAAAAGGTAGTGTTATGATAAACAACTGAAAATCTTTAGCTATTATCTACCCCTGATTATGTGATATTTTCTAATTATTGTTTTTCAATCAGAAATTCAGAAAGTATTCACCTACTTGATATATCATCCATCCTACACTATTTCTTTTAGCTCACAAAATTAAGATAACCTTGTTCAGTGTTTTAAAATCAGAATATTTCCCTATTTAAAAAGGGAATATACCAAAGGTAATTTTGTTTGTATTTTATAGTTTTAAAATTTTTGGATTGCAGAGTAAATGATACTTCTTATAGATTGTTATAATTTAGAACTTCATTTTCTCCCCAAAGTCCTTGTATTCAAGGCTTGCCCCCCACTACCCCACCAATGGGGCTACTGGGAGGTGGTGGAACTTTTAGGAGGTGGGGCCTGATGGAAGGAAGTCAGGTCTTTGCTCCCGCCCTCCTTGTTTTTCCTAGCTGTCATGGAATAAGCAGCTTTGGTTTACCACACAGTTCCCTCCATGATTTTCTGCTTTGCCACCATCCACAAAGCAATAAAGCCAGCTGACCAGAAACCAAAACCTCTGAAACTCTGAGCCAAAATAGACCTTTCCTCCTTCAAAGTGGATTTCTCTCAGATATTTCTCATAGCAATGGAAATCTAACACAGAGATGATTTAGAATTAGGTAATATACTACCCACAGAGGAAATAAGATTCACAGAACACTAGTTACTGTTTTTGTCTTACATATAATAATAACTTAGTGTGTACATTTATCTTCCATTTCATATAAATTCAAAACACATGCACAAGAGGCTACCATTCTACCTGCTGGAAGGTCTTATTTGAAGATTTGTGTGTGTGTGTGTGTGTGTGTGTGTGTGTGTGTGTGTGTTTCTTCCCTCCCTTTCTTCTTTTCTTCCTTCCTTTCTTCCTCTGTCTCTTTTGCAGTGCTGATGATCATACCCATAGTTTCATGCATGCTAAGCAAGCATTTAACCACAGAGCTATGCCCCCAGTTCCATATTCTACAGTTTTCCTTGTAAAAAATCTAACAGGAGTAGTAATTTCTTCAGAGTAGTAAAATAGTCCAAATTAGTTCACACTGGAAGATTTTTCTGTGACTGCTAGGGATTCCTCAATGAAATATTTAAAAAGAAGAAGAAGAAGAAATATAGGGTGCAAGTAAATTTCTTACTTTCGTATATATAGATATTCAAATCAATATTAACTACAACTGGAAACTATTTTAAGTGAAATAATAAATGCATGTAAAATCTAAACTCAAAATGACATTTATATTAATTATCCTGTGTCTGCAAAGAAAGAAATACAAACGATTAAAAGTTGAAAACACCATTAGGAGATAGGCACAAGAGTGTCATAAGTTTATAATTTTTTACTTATAAATGTGTCTTGCATTTAGTCAGCTAGTATGCACTCATATTCTTGGCAAAATACATTTAAATGCCAATAAAATGGTTATATAACTAAATCAGTGTAAAATAAATATCTACACCTTAAAGTAATGTATAGCAGCTACTTTCTAATCACTCTTTTTGTCAGGTTGTTACTATTTAGTTTATATTGCTACTTTTGGCACTTTAAACAGAGTAGTTTTCTCATCTTTCATACTGTCACCTCCCAAAGTACTTGTGTTCCATGCCTGGCCTACTCATGTTTTCAGTCCCATATGTGTTACAGACTGTGCTGTGGTATATGGGACAAGAGTTTGAAATTGTCATTAGAGATGGGTGTTAGTTTCTCATCTTACAAATGATTGAAGTAGAAAACAAAAAGATATTTTGTCAGTATAGACAAATACATTCTAGATGCATAACATGGATGACTCATTCTCAATCTTTCTAAAGGCTGAAATGTCCATCCCTTACTGGAGGCTCTGACCCAACCAGTGTTGGGGGGTTCTTTTAAGGGACTCCTGGGTAAAGTGAACAGAGGCAAGGTGATGATTCTTCCTCATGCTGTGTGCTTTTAATGCATGCATTAAAGGTATGTAGTTCCTTTTCTTGAGGAGCTTATTGTTTTTGCTGGGTCTTTTTCAAATTGTATCATTTGCTCCTAGTGATAAGGTATGTTATTAATGTCTTTATACTTTGATTTTTCTAATTTGAACAACTCAGATTATAATACATTCTTGGATTTTTGTATGGTGGACTAACATAATTCTAGTAGGGTTTTGCTTTCTTTTCCACTTTATAAATATAATTGTGTTATTTGTACATCAAAAATTATTATTATTCCCCATGTTTCTTAGCACCTGTGTAATAATCTTGATTTTATTTCTCTTCCAATATAGAAATAAGTGAGTAATATACTGTTAATTATCACCAATTAAATGTCCTTTTAATACACATAATCTCATTCTCTTTTCTATCTGCTTTCCTAAAAATAATGATTATTAAAATAAGATTACAATTAAAAGGAAATATTTAAAAATAGGGGGAGGATAAAGAGGAGGAAAAAGAGAGTTAGTAGAGAACAAAATTGACCAAATTTTATTGTTATGTTGTGTGCATTTACAAATATGTGACAATGAATTCTAGTAGGTCTAACTATAATGCAGAAATACAGCATATTTTGAAAAATAAAAAAATAAACAATAACCTTTTCCTTAGCATTTAAGGCTTTATAAAATCTGTGAAAATGATAAAATTTAAGTAGTAAAATGCATCCATCTAACATTCAAGTAATTTCTTTTCTTCTTACTATGATACAAACTTAGGGATAGGAGGTTACTCAAACCAAGCATCTTTGGCTATTTAATGTCACAGGTAATAGGTAGAGTGTCCTTTAGCAGAAAGAGGCACCACTTTTTAGTTACTCTTTCTTAGCCATAATTCTTTCAGTATTGTTGCCTAATAAAATCATTAATAAGTCTATAATATTTGGAGGCTGCATTTAAATACTGTATTTTATGGAATAATATAATAATATCTAGAAGTATAAAGTTTTTATTGTGTGCCTAAAAATTGGGCTAAATGCATTGTCCCTTTGACATTTGGTGCAGATAAAAACAATACAGTTGAAATTCATTCTTCAGGTTGAATTTTGACTCAGGCAAATATTTCCATGAAAATCTACTAGGTGATAAACATTTAAAGGTAAATTGTATATCTAATAGCTTTATATTTTCATATTTCTAAATTGAAAAGGTATCAAAGAGGAATACAACTGGGGAATTTTTTTTTGAACTTATTAATACAAAATAGTATATTAAAATACACATGAATCTGTTAATTATTAGAACATTTGTCTTTTTAAAATGTAACTATACCATTAGTTATATGGAATATTTGTAAATATTTTAAAATAATTTATACACAAATTTAAATAAATTTTAATCAATTAGTACAATTAGTATTCAGAGTGTGCTGCTTGAAGCTTCACATTGGTAAATTTGGCGTGTTTATGGGAAATACAGAATCTCAAGTCCCACCTAAGCTTTTAAAACCATAATTTTTTTTATCAAAACCTCAACAGATTTATGCATATGCAAATCTAAAAACCTATTTTAAAAATAAATTTAAGTGATTTAAATATATTTTTTTATTATGAAGAGGGATAAAAAAAATAGGTAACAAAGTATTAAAATTGTGTTTAAATCAGTATATTACCTTAAACATTTTTAACTACTTTATTATCCACTTATACTTGGAAATAACAAAACATTTAAATTAGATACTAAAATATGATATTTTCAATTATTATATGCATTATTAAAAAATTCAGACAAGTTTATGGATATGCCTTTGTGCTTAAAATCTGTTATGCCACTAGGGGGTTCAAGTGCTTTTGATTTGCAACTGCAAATCAAATGAGTATGTGTACCATGCAAGTAAACCCCACAAAGAAAGAAAAAAATATGTATGCTATTAAAGTGGAAAGCTGGATTATAAATTAAATGTGATATACAATATTATTTTATGTGAAAAATATCATTTAAAAACACTCTTTCTACTTTTTGCTTTCTGCAAAGTTTAAAGTAAATGTTTAGCATATAAATATTGAAGAAAATATGCTGACATTTGAACAGTGGTTCTCTCATGAGGCTAGCATTGTAAGGTTTTTATCCTGTTCTGTATTCTTACATGTTTTTTTCTGTTTCATTTCCCACTATAGTCACAAGGGGGATTTCATTTATAACCAGTTTTTAAATAACTTTAGAAAGGGAGAAAAAAATGAAAGAAGGAAGGGTCACACTCATTTTCCAAGACATGTTGGTGCTAAATTCAAATTTTATTTGAGACTTAATAAATTTTTAATATATTCAGGACACAAGAAACAAAGCATTTGAAGTTTTGTGAATAGGGTTAAGTAATATTTACAATGTCAAGATATACCTTAGACTTCCCAGTTTTATTGTGTTGCATAATGAGGCTACAAGTAAAGTAACATTGCAGATTTCCTACTTAAATGGGTGTATCATTGGACATAATTTCAGTAGGAAATTGGTGGTTGAGATTTACCCTAAACTACTACAAATGTATTACCTTTGTCAGGATGAATGATTCTTTTACATCAGGAGGGTACCATTAATATGATTTCCATAATGCATCTAGAATGAACTCGGTATGCCATGAGGGTGGCAAGTTTCTTAAGAGACTTTGTTAATATGTTTGTGGGTAACATAGGTCCAGGAGGATAAACAAAACAGTTAAAGCAAAATATTTAGTGAAAGATATCTGTGGTTTATTATAGATACAATATGTTAAGTAAATACACACACACACACACACACATATACTCCAATACTGACCTGCAGTTTGAAGAAAAATTTAAGTAGTTAACAGTTTTGCCTTGTTTTCCCAACCATTTTGCCACTAGTGTATCATAAAAACTCGAATGTGACTAGTATGTTTGAATTTCAGATGGCTGCATTTCTAATCAAATTTTGATCAATTGTACTGGTAATTATGTGTATAAAAAGTATGTAAAAATATATATTATTTAAGAGTTACACATTTTAAAAATAGCATAATTCTCACCATATTATGTTTACTTTTCTATTTGTAGTATCTTCTAGTATCAATCTTCAGTTATTTACAATGTAAGATAATGAAGGACAAAGCATATGCTTACCTTAAGAACACAGCACAATATTCCTACTGGTGGCACACACCTGTAATTCCAGCAGCTCCAAAGATTGAGGCAGGAGAAACATGAGTTTAAAGTCAGCCTCAGCAATTTAGAAAAGTCCTAAGCAACTTGGCAAGACCTTGTCTCAAAAACTAAAAAGGACTGTGGATGTGGTCCATATTTAGTGCCCCTGGGTTCAATCTCTTGTACCAAAACAAACAAACAAACAAACAAACAAAACAAAACAAAATAAAAAGCAAAAGCATCATAGCACAAGTTTTCCAAAATTGCATAGAAAAATCTCTTTTCTTAGTGTACAAATGAGATTAAGGAGTGGCATGTATTAAAATAATGGCTGTTCTAGACTCAACCCCACGGAGTTCTTGTCCCTTAAGGTTCTAACACTTTGTTATTTATGGCTATGACCATGTACATTTCTCTGTGCTTTCAGGCACAGAAAATGTTTTTCCTTGGTTCATCTTGATATAAGTGAGAGAAACTGATATTCCTAAACAACGTTTATCAAACTCCATGGGAGCAAAAAATAAAAATAATCTGGTGGAAGCAAAATTGTAAAATTGCTTGTCTGAAACATTTCCATGCTTTAAATTCCTAATAGGAGCTGGGCACCGTGGTGCTCACCTGTAATCCCAGCAGTTTGGGAGAAACAGGAGAATCACAAGTTCAAGGCCAGTTTCCTCAGCAATTTAGTGAGGCTTCTTCTCAAAACAAACAAACAAATAAATAAAAATAGATAGGTATGTCACTTAGTGTTAAATTGCCCTTGGCTTGAATCCCAGTACCTCCTCCCACCAAAAAATAAATAAATTAAACAATACAAAAAACAACCTAACAGAAGCAATGAACAAGTTCTATTTATACCTAACTTAATCTTCCTTGTCATAATTTAAAGACACAGTAATTCCAAAGGAACTAATACTTCTTTAAATTTATTCTTCTTGGCTTTGTTCCAGGTAATACCTCTCTTGGCGGTCCACTGAACTTTTGTAATAGGGACTAAGAAGCTGTTATGGCTTAAAAGCACTAATTTCACCAAAGCCTGCAGAAGTCCAGGGAGGTAACTAAAAGCAGAATAAAATCTCAGCATCTTTGCCTTCTTTTTGTATCTGTCTCCTTTCTGCCTCAAACTTTGGGTCAGATTCTGGCTCAGCTGTATATGCAGACCTGGTAAACATTTAAGGAGTGTCCATCTGACACTGGTAATCCTCCCCCTTCAAGGCTAAATGCTGGGAGCCATTAGCCAAGTAGGTATGACAATTTCCTTGCCAGCGTACCCCATGTTGCTTAGTGGAAGGACTCATGAAAATAGGACATTTTGCAGTGTCCTTGCTCAAGGACCAGGGCGAATCAGGGTTTAAGGCTCTCCTTGAATTTAGGGCGTTCCTGGCTTAGGACAATCCAGGTTTAGGGCGGTTCCAGGTTTAAGGTTATTCCTGCTGGGAATAGGGTGTATCCTGCTGCCTGAGTTCCCCTTGAGTTCTCACGGGATTCAGACAGTATTTTTGGGAGACAGAAGCCCAGTGGAGGTGTGGATTTGGGCAGAGAACGTGAATTTCCCCAGAACGTGTTTGTAGAGTGCTGGTGACAGTTCGGGAATAAAGAGTTGCTGTTTGAATCTACAAGCTGTGTGGTGGCTCATGATATTGTGCCCAGCCAGACTGCGGCAGCTAAAGATATCAAGATAGGAGGAACTAAGATATTTTCAAGATTCTCGAAACAGTGGGCCTTGCAGGAAAACCATCCAATGGTGATGAGAATGCCCCCCATCCTCAGCAGGAGCAATTATCTAATGATGGGAACTGAGGCTGCCTTTCAGAACCAGAAGCAATCATCTCAGAATGAGACCTGAGGTGCCCCTTCTAGTGTTAATGGGTTCCCTGGGGCCAGTGGACCTTCCCTGAAGTAGACCTGGCACAACTATCAACCAGACCACAGGTTGACTGAGACTGGTTCGCTATGCAGATTTCTATTCCCTCCACTTTAGTTTCTTCCTCTATTTAATCCTAAAACTCTGGTCAGTGTCTAGGAAGACAGGGCTGAGGACATTTACAGACTTGCCTTCTCATTATAGCTATACTAAATAATGTTCTTTCCTGCTTTCCAACATCACTTTTTCCATTGATTTTTGGAGCAAGTGGCTACAGCTGGTCTATTTCAACTCCCCAGAGTCAGGCCCTCCTCTAATCTAGGACTTTAGTAGCCCTTGGGCTGCTATCTTGGCCTTTTTTGCCTTCAAAATCTATTCTGATGATTTAACCATTGTAAAGTTGCATAGTCAACTTTCTCCTCCTCCTCCTCCTTCTGGCAAATTTTACAGTAAATGCTATCAATACAACTATAAACTCATATCAGGGTTTTAATCAGGTTGATTCACGTTCCAGGTGTGTTCTGCTTTTACAATTTGTGGGAAAGGACAGCTATCATGAGAATATTAAGTGGTAGAGAATTCTAATTGTTTCTTTATGTCTTCCAGTGCAATCAGCACCTAATATCAATACATTATGATAAGATAGACTTAATTACTTCTGAGAAGATGAGAAATTGAATAATATGTATCATAGTTATTAATTATAAAATTTAATTTTCTCCAGAAAAGAGATAACTTTTCTTGCAAATAATGAAGAGATTGATTTTTCTGACAATGGAGTTGCCTATTCCCTAGGCTTTTCAAAGAGAAAACTTTTTCCTACTTCAAATATCTAATGTCTAGGGGCTGGGTTTGTGTCTCAGTGATAGAGTGCTTGCCTAGCCCATCTGAGGCACTGGGTTTGATTCTCAGCACCACATTAAATAAATAAATAAATAAATAAATAAATAAATAAATAAATACATAAAATAAAGATATTTAAAAAATAAATACCCAGTGTCTAGAACAGGTTTGGAAACTAATGTGGCAAGTGTATTAAAGTTAAGTGCCGAAAAACCCCTAGCTATTTCAAGTGCAGAGTGATTTAATACAGGGAAGTAAGTGTAAAGGGGAGAAAACGATTTTCCTCACCCCTCTTAGAGACTCTTGCTGAGTTTGAAAGAAAACCTAACAAAGACAGATGAACGTGAAAAAAGCAAACTAATTTACCTTAAGTTCTATGTGACATAAGAAATTTCCTAAAGAAATGAAAAAACCTAAATAAAATAATAAACCTACATAATTCCTATACAAGGTTTGAGGAAGTATATAATTGTGGAGAAGTATTACTGTGTTAAAAAGTATGGGGGGAAAAAAGGAAAGAGTAAAACTGAGGGGGACTTATCAAGGTGTGTTTGTTCAGATTCATCTCTGTGACCCTGTGTCTTCAGAAATAATGATACTCCTTTCCTGAGGGGGGCGGGAGTACCTCTCGAAACAGTATTTGATGACCTGCTTTACAGCAAAGTCAGAAAATATTTCCTAGGTGTTATGGTCAGCTACAGGGGAAAAAAAGTGAGAGGTAAGTGAGAGTGTCCTTCCTGCTTCTGCTGTTTCCTGAAATGCCAAGGTGCTGCATTTTGGGACAGGATGGCCTAACTCCATCAGATACTAACAAAGGACTGGAAAAGATGAGGGGGAAGTCAAGATTTCAAATTTTTATGTTTTCATTTACATTGCTATAATGCAGAGTTCTGGAAGGTACTACTGACCCTTCAGAGATCAGGAAGCTTCATGAAACACTGCTACTCAGCAGAATGGTCTGGCAGACCCAAAGCTAGTGGCTGGCAGTGAGGTGCATCAGTGGAGGCCACATAGTGAAAGTTCATATTTCTGAAGCCTATTTTTCACTGCCAGAGGCCGAATGGCCTTTACCAGTTTTCTACCTTCCAAATTTCTTGCCAGTTGAGCTCATTGGCAGAACTGAATTCCCTACAGAATCCCAGCTGCAATGATAATAGTTTGAACAACAATAATATGTGTTCACAAATCAATAAAGTATTTTCCTGTATTCCAATTCCTATGAAACTTGGAAGAGCACAAGAAAGGATAAGAGTGAGAACCACGCAATGTAGAGAAAGAAAATACCATTTTTTCTCTACCCTTGTAAGTTCTCTGATGGGGCTTTCATCAGAGAATAAAATGGGACCCCCCTTACACATACAGAAGCTTATTAACATGCATAACTCACTCTCTCTTTCTCTCTCTCTCTCTCTCTCTCTCTCTCTCTATATATATATATATATATATATATATATATATATATATATATATGTCTCACCCAGGGAAATGTGTATATCTCAAAGAAGTGGCTTAGATATATAGCTTAAGTAGCACCTTCTGTTACATTATGAAACCAAACTATGAAGAGGCAAGTTATGGGGAGATGATCAGCAAAATCAGGGTAAAGAAGAGTAAGTAAGGTTTGTTATTCAGGTTCAAATTAGTGCTTTCTCCTTCAATGTCCCTAGTAATTTATTCAGCCTTCTCTTCCAGATACAGAGGAAGACGTACACACACAAGTGGAAATTTCCTCTATAGGTGTAAATTTCCCTTTAAAAAGGTAACTTATGCTGTTTTCAGAGCTTTTCTGTGTGTGTCTGCTATTTCTCAAAATAATCAGCTCCAAGTCATTCCTATGCCAAAGAGCCATATTGAAGGTAAGATATTTTTGTCTCCTACTGTCCTATACTGGAGTAGCATAATTATCTTCTATAGCAGAAATAGACAATAGTCAAAACGTAAGGGGAAAAATGAATGATTTGCAGGAAGACAAATGGTACATAAAGTTGTCCCTCGGTATCCACCGGGGATTGGTTCTAGGGACCTAGGGATATCAAAATCCACAAAGGCTGGTGACCCTTAACACAAAATGGTGTTGTATGTGCACATAACCTGTGCACATCCTTCTGAATACTTTAAATCACTTCTAGCCACTTATAATACCTAAAATAATGTAAAAGCTTCTTAGGCAAAAAGTTGTTATACTGTATTACTTAGAAATAATTCCAAGCAGAAGATCTGTAAGTGTTCAGTATAGATGTAGCTTCTTCCCCCAAATATTTTCAATCAGCAACTGGTTGAATCCACAAGGAGAGATGACTTGAAATCTGATGTGAGAGAAACTCCAGACTTTTGCATGATTACTTAATTTAGTATTTCTAGCTACTTGTAAATTATTATCCTTACTTACACTAAAGCTTAGAGGATGTAGGTAATTTGTTCAACTCCATGTAACTAGTAGCATATGAACCCAGTTCTCTCTGAATCTAAGACATTTTCTTTATTCACTAAATCGTGCTGAACTCAATGAATTCCTCAGGTAAGTAATGACCCAGATGCCTATTTAAATTAATATCTATTTCCAAATTCTCACAGTGATATTTTTCAATATGTCATTTGAATTCCATTTCTTTCATAGTCAACAGGTCATGTGTAGTTAAATTGTTCTCACCAAAGATGTAAATATATTACATTCATACATCTCTATAGCTATGATGACTTTTGTAATTTGTAATTATGAATATTGAAAAATATAAATTATGCCTATTTTCAAGTTGAAACACATGCAAAGTTTTCCAAAAACATTATCATTACTTTATCTTATTTTCATTTCAATTTGCATTCTTGAGAGGAAGAGGGGAAAGGGTCATGCCTAGGAATGTGTCCTAACCCTCTGGCATCTACTTAACCATTTCCATGCTCATTGTAATTGACTTTTACTAATCATAATAAATCATAAAGTGTGTTACTTAACCTCAAAATTAAAAATAAAAATCTGGATATACTGATAGCTATAATGTAATGATGATAAAACTGCTGAGATAGAATATTGAGGAATACTTATTTCTGACTGTGTATTCACAGATTATAATTTGGTTCATCAATTCTTTTTGTGGTTTAAAAAATATTTATTCTCTTGTGCCTACTGTTTGTAATATACAGCATAGATAGAATTAGAAGCTCTGTCCCTAACCCTTAAATGGTACCCTCAGACTGATTGACTCCTAAAACTGTCCCCTCAACTCAATTGAAATTGTTGCAACAAAGCTTCTTTCCTGATCGAATTTAGAGAAAAAAAGTTGGAGGTAGCCTGATCAAAGAATGAGAGGTGAGCAAAATAGAATATCCACTCTTTTTAGTAGGTGAACTGTTTTTTCCCACCACTGACATGGATAGCTTTCTGTAGAAATCATAACTACATGCATATAAACATACATTTCCATATGTATATTTGGAATATCTACATATGTACATGTCCCTACCCTTCAATGTCCTGTCTCATCAGTACCAAATGCACAGAAAAAAACAATGCACCACAAGGAGAACAGCTGCGAGTCATTACTCATTATTATAGCCAGGATCAAGAGGGAGAAACACCTGGCAGGATGAGTGTTCCCTCTGACAAAATTGTCCAGAAATCTGGAAAGGGAAATATTGTTTAAAACATGAATCTTAAAATAAATCATGACTATAACTTCCTCTGGTCTTGGTGTTCTTTTCTTTTTTTCTTTTTAAAACTTGATTCTTATTGCTGAAAAAATGGAATATTTGGCATGATAAAATAATAATCAGAAATTAAGTTGTGATGAGACTTAGAGGATTCCATAATGAACATGGATATAACTCTTTTCTCCTTTGCCTGTGCAGCCTATTAACTGTCATGCCATAATTATTTTGGTGTTGTCACTTTAAAGTGGAGATGTGGAAATGGGACTACGTGGAGAAGAGAAGACCTGAAAACAATTGCAAGCCCATCTCTGTTTGGGAAATTTGCTTATTTTCTCTAGACCCAAATACTAAGATTTATGAACAAAGATCATCATTGTTCAAACTATTATCATTGACCTTGATGCTCACTGTAGGGGCAGAACAGAGGATAATCCCTTTCTTGTTCATAATAAAAGTTAGAGCCAACACCCCTATAACGCAAGACAGGTGAGAAAGAGAACATCCTAATAAATTTGTTTGGTCATAGTTTTACACAACACAGGAGACTTCAAATTGAAGACTAATGGACCCAGGCTGAACTGTCCATTTTTATGCTTAGATTTCATGAAGAATGTACAGCTGTGCAGACATACTGTTGGACCAAAAGCATCTGATCTAATAGAACAGATTGGAGGCTGGTGAGTACCTAGAGAAGCCTGTCTGTGAAGATGCTTCTTGACCCGTTGGTTGTAGGATTTCTTCCTTTTCAGATATGGAACAATGTCTTTTTCCGGAATGGGATTCTTAAGACTTGTAACCAAACAAAGTAGGTTAGATTATTATTTATGTATATCTCCTATACAGAAAAGTGGGGGAAAGTGAGAGTAAAACATTTCAGTTTTTATGGCTGGTTTTGGGGACAGGGATTCTGGTCTATAAACTGCCTAGGGGCAAGAAACATTCTAGTTTTTCTGGATTGCCTCAGGGGAGAATGAAGAAGAGTAAGATACAGGAGGGCAGGAGTTTAGAAACTCTGTTTCTGAGGCTGCATCTAGAGCCTCCCCATCAGTGTATCATTTTCTGCGCCCCAACTTCAGCAGGGGACAGTAGGCAGAAAATTGAAAGTGGGCAAAGTAAGCCTGCCCTCAGGATGCTTGTATTTCAGTATACTTAGCAAAATGGAACAAAGCAACAGGACGGAGAGTAGATTCCTAGAGGAGAGAGAAAGAAACCCACACTGTGACTTCCTAGAAGTGATAGAACAAGGCAGAAACTTTGAAAGACAGAAGGAAATTTTATGGACTAATTTGTGAATTTAGTTGGTTTGAGAGTGGAACAGAAGACATTTTTGATCTATGGTTAAAAAATAAACTGGACTCTCATGTTAAATAAAGGGAGTATATTCACTAAAATAATGAGGAGACAGGCAGTAGTTTGTATTTTCTTTTGCCACGAATCACAAGATTATATTAGTCATCTACATTGCATTAAAAATATCCTAAAACATAGTGACTTAAAAAAGTAGTCACAATCTGCGTGGGTCAGGAATTTGAGGGCAGCAAATTTGGTGGTTCTGGCTGGGGGTATCTGTGAGGCTGCAGTTACCAGGCTTGATGGAACTGCAGGGTTTGTTCCAAGAATACTCACTGATGTATTCCAAGAATACCTCTCCATAAGTTGCTGGAGTGTCCTTAGGAGATGGCAGTTAACTCCCTCCAGAACATGGAACCTAGGAATAAAGAAGAAGAAAAGCAGAAGGTACAATATGTATGAGGTAGCCTGAGAGGCAACATACTATCACTTCTGCCATATTCTATTAATCACTCCATTCAACCCTACAGCACAGGAAATTCCATTAAAATGTGAATAGCAGGAGGTGGGATCTTAGGGGACCATCTAAGAGGCTGGCTACCACAAATACCAATACAGAAAAACAATACTAAGAACTGAAGATGGATGTTTTGATTCTAAGCACACACACACACATTCACACACAGAAATGCACACAAGTCAGAGAGAAAGGGAGAATTTTACAGAGGAAGTTTGTGGTCTGCAGCTGGTTTTGATTCTGTAACTTTCTACATTGGGGAGAGCATTCATAGCCAGATTTTTATTTGATACATCTTTCCAAATAACGTACATTCTCTATCAATTTAAAGAGAAATGTGCACTTATGTAAAAAAAAATCTGTACTGTTACTTATGAGACAATTATTATTATTATAATTTTTGCTACTCCATGTGGTTGCCAGAGGTCTTATACCATACAAAGAGGAGACAGTTCTGCCATTTTCTTGCTTACTTATGCTTTCATGGCTAGCATTACCTTTAATCTATTACTTGTATTCAGAAGTCTTTCAAGCCACCTCTCTATTTTGTGAGAGCTAGTTAAACCTGATTACAAAAATCTATTAATTTATCTGATCTATTCAGACATTGATAATACTATTCAATTCACTGAGAACAGATGGACAGAGCCACACTGCTGACTGCTCTGGCCAGAGGGACTTCTACTCATCCCAAAGGTTCCTCACATTCTTCTCCTAAAACAGGACCCTAAATTATAAAGTAAGAACACAACAATGTTGAGGTGCAACTCAAATTAAGATGGTTTTCTTTCCTTTTTGAAAAACATAATAAGTTTAATATTTTTCCTGTAACATTTCAAATCTGTTTTATGACTGAAGAATTTCTTAAAAACCTAATTTTGCTTTTTTGAACAAAGGACTAGGCACACAGCATTTTGATCAGGGATTTGCGAACTATCATCCAATTTCTTTCCTCCTTTCATAAAATAAGTTTTATTGTAACTCAGCCACAGACACTCGTTTACATATTCGCTAGGGCTACTTTTGTACTACAACCACAGAGGTGAGTGATTGTGACAGATTCTCTATGGCCTGCAAGGCCACATATTTACTATGTAGCCCTTTAGAAAAAATTGATCAGCCCCAGTCCTGGGTGCTTTAAGTTATCCAGACTCAAGTAAATTTGAAAATCGTAAAATTTGGTGATTAAACACACAGATTTTGGCTAATCACAGGAAAGGACAGAAGGAAGGAAGGAGAAATAAAAGAAGGAAGAAAGGACATTAATAATCCAGAGTATGACTTTTTATTTATCAGAAACAATTTTATTAAGAAAGAAGTGTTCCGTATTCCCTTTAATTTTATTTAGTTTAATAAATCTGGTCTCTGAAGTAGATTATAGGGATTTTCTCTCAAGTCAAAGTAGAGAGGTCTCAGGTTATTGATTATAGATGTTCCTATTATACTGGAACAGGAGAAAAGTCTCAGCATATTTGACAAAAGAGAATGATGGAAAAGAAGGGAGATGAAAGAATCCTAATATTTATTTCCTCTGAGAGCCAGTACCAAGAGATTGAAATCACTGAACCATTAAAATTGAAATCATTAAAACCTCCAACTACATATGAAAGCCCTCAAGATTTGAGTCTGAATATATATATATATATATATATATCAGGGTAAAGCTCCAGGCCTGTAGCTCAGAGCTCTATCAACATACTGTGGGAGCTCTAAGGCTTCAGTGGCAGAAGAAGGTGTCTGGTAATAGGCCTGAGACATTTCTCAGGGTTCTTCTCCTAGCCAGTGACATTTACATAGTCCTAGAGATGAACCTTAAATTATTGAGATGAGTGATACACTGGCAAAGTCCTGGAGAGAGAAGATGCTCTAATGTGTGGGAACTTCCTTTGCACACCTATGACTTTCCATGAAACCCAGTAAAAACCTGTCCCACCCCTGAATATACCAGGAGCACAGGCCAGGATTAGACCAATCACAATGCAGGAGAAAACCATTAAACAGGACCATGAAAATTTAAGGTCCCTTTCTCTATTGCTGCTTGTATATAACTAATCACCATCTTGTAAAGAACAAGGGAAAGTGAGGAAAATCTGATAAACTACGGTATGATGTGAAAGAGTATAATCATGAATGCAAACAAACAAAAACCAAACATCCTACTGAATTAAAGAGTCTAATTCTTTTATTTGACAAAATACTGTTATTTCGGTTTATTTGCTTTTTTTCATTACCCATTGGGATAGAGACCAAGAGAGGAACATTAGATGTAAGAGAAAATCAAAAGGTACATTTATTTGCACATTTGGATAATATCAAGTAAATTAGACCATCCAGTAAGATGAAGAGGCTTCTGAAAAAAATCCTCACAGTATTGTCTTAAAGGGAACTGAGCTCCATCTCACTGATGGCAATAATGGCATTTGTTTCACCAATACAAGATGGACAGGGAAAAAAAGAATGCTTAAATTTCCCTGATATTTCATAATTAATAGGTCCTTTGAAGTTTGGAGGGGAACAAGTTAAACCATAGACTAAAGTCATATGGTTGCTCATGCACATTGCAGTGTATTCCAACAGATAGTCCAAACTAGACCCAAACTATCTCACTTATAGCTTATTATACCATATAGAAAAGGGAAGTCATTTAAATAAAGAGAGTATCCAACCAAGAAGATATAGTCATCATCCCCCATCATCCCCTCCCAAAGAATCTAGCATTGTCTTTAAAGATAAAAAGCAACATTTGACAGAATTATAGGAAGAGAGGGATGAATGCAAATATCCATGGTATAGAGTACATAAAGAAATAGAATATTTAAGAACACAGTGAATAGAGGAAATGGTATTTCCCAAGCACACATAATGTGACAGGTGCAACACAAATTCCCTCCACCTACATGTGCTTGTGCAATTCTTGCAAATATATAAAGCACTTAGTATTATTTGCATTTCTCAAATAAACATGGTATGACTTTAAAAACTTAAGAATATAAATGAATTGCCCATGGTCAGACTGTTAATAAAGACTGACCCAGGAGCTGTATAATTTCATGACTGTTGCTGTCTTTTATGTGGAAGATACTTAGTTATTCTTAAATTGAAATATATGTTATAATGCCTTGCATGAGAATAATGTTACAAAGAACCTTCAAAAGAAGATAATGTTTTAAAGTGTAAAGAAAAACACTTACTGATTTACCTTTTTAAAATAACTTACAAGTATATACCCTGGGGCATCAATCATCTGCTAAAGTTCAGGACACCCTGTCACATTTGACCCTGCAAATTCCCTCTCAACTAATTTTAGAGTTTTCCACCTTTCATTCTTGCTTTGTATTTGCTTTCCTTCATATATTTCATATAATACCTACAGTAATACATTTAACATTTAAAAAATTATAATTACTTTTTTAGGTTCCCCAAAATTTCCTTTTGGTGTTTTGATTGGAATTGCAGTCAATCTATAGATCAATTTAGTATACCTATTGATTAAACTTTTTTCATTATTTTATGTATTTTTAAATGCATCTTCATAGAGATCTTGGTCTTTCTGGAGTTATTTCCTGGACAATTTGTTGATTGGGTTTTTATTGTGATCGCATCCAATTTTCTAAAACCTAGTTGGTTATTTCTGGCAGAGAGGGATGGTTTTGAGCTTTATAACTTAATCTTTGGTCTTACAAAATTTGCTGACTCCTCTTATTTTTTGTGAATATGTGTTAACTATTTTAAGTTTTCTCTGTAGTTTATTAAATGTATATTGCAATTTTATCCTTACGTTTTTTTCTTTCCCTTGCTGTTTTGAATACAGTGATAATGCTGAGCTGCAGTGTCATGTTCTGAGTCATAAGGGGAATGCATCTCAAGTTTTATCTCTGTTAAATGTGATGTTTTCTGTAAATTTTAATGTTTAATCTTTATCAAGTTAAAAATTCTCCTTCTGTAGTTATCTTTCCCTGAGATTTCTTAATCTGGAATATTTGTTAGATATTAGCAAACACTTTTTCTCTGTTTTGATGATCATATGATTTTCTCCAGTTAAATTATTAATGTGATCAGTTGCACTGATAGAACTTTATGCTGTTGGAGTTTTAAAAATAAACCTTAGTGATCTGGTATTTATTATCATTTTAGTGCAGTGTTCTAATCAATTTAGTTATATTTAACATTCTGATAGGTATCAAGAACTGAGTGGTCTAAGATTTTAGTCTACTTGCAAGCCAATAATATGGTCTGCTGCAACTTCATGTATGCTGGCTGTTATGGTTTGGATATGAGCTGTCCTCACAAAAACCCAGCAGAAATTGATTCACTATTTTGTGGGTAAATAGAAATTAAACATATCATCTCGTATGAATGCATCATTCCATTTGTATCTGGAATGTCTTTGAACTATCAGAACCAAGTAAAAGGAAAAAGATTTTGCTAAAACTGTGAATACCACTGCTGACCATTCCTGGATCCATTTTAGAAAGCAGTATTTCAATAATTTAATATTAAATGGTTATGGGTTTTACTTCCTTACATATGTGGTCTGTGTACTTATTGTTAACCTGTTCCTTTATTAGGTTACATGTGTCTTTAAAAGATGTCACTATGAAAAAAAATGCAGACTGCCATAATTGCTGTGGGAAATTTTCTAGCTGAAGTCAATATGCAATGCTTTGATCTCTATTCTTTATTAAGCTAATCAATTTTAGAGGTCATTTTTCACTCTTGTGCAGAATCTCATAGACTACCTACTATGAAGTAGGTGTTCAACAAATGTTTCCAATACATTCTAAAGGCCATCAAAAGGAATTTCCACTGGAAAACTTTTCAAGTTATATACAACACAGATAAAGAGAAATACACTAAGACCTGAGTATATGACAATGACCATTTTAAGTTTTAACTATTAAATTATATGGGTAGAAGATTGAATATACTGGGAGGGACTAGGGTTAATTCATTAATGTGCTCTTTTTATTTATATTATAATGTTATCAATAAATTTTAAATATTATCTCTTCCACTCCCTGGTTCAATTTCTCTCTCTCCCCTATAGTTCTTCAAGGAGTATGTCATAGATTTTATGGGTATATTTTTCAGTTTGTATATCTGAAACTTTATTACCTCTGTAAGTTTATAAACCATGTCTATATGGTATAGCATGGGAGTAGATTTGAATTCATTTAAATGATATAAATAAGATAAAATTTCTGTGATATTCTCTCTACCTTCAAATGTTTTTCATTTGTATCTTTGCAAAGCATACATCTTATGCCTTTAAGGAAAATTAATTCCTTCCCCTGATGTATGTACAGTGTTTCCTCACTTACCCATTCTCTTTCTAATTGGACATGTTTGTTTTCTACATTCCATTCTGGCACATAACACTGCATTCAAGAACAACAACAAGAATGGGATCCTAATTAGGATGTTATACACCATATATGCATACTATGTCAAAATACATCTACTGTCACGTATATATAAAAAGAACAAATTAAAAAATACTGCAGTCACACAGACTTTCATTTGCCTTCTTGAACACACCATGCAAGAGATTTCTAGGTTGTATATCTAGTAATAAAATCCTGTGGTTATATAGTACATACATTTCTCTAGACATTGCCACAGATATTTGACCATATGAACACTTCTGCAGCTACTTCCTTCATCTTTACTGACAGTTAATATTGTCAGATTTTAAATTTTTGTTAATAGAGTTGGTCAAAAATTATATTTCAGCATTGTTAGTGATGACACATTTGACAGTGGTATTAAGTTTTTCTTTTTTTTTATTTCTCTCCTTGGTTTTTTAAAAATAAACATGTTTATTTTGAAAACTGAGCAATGAAATAAATATTTTCCATTTTTTAACCCTTTCATTTCAATTCAATAATATTTATTTTAACATTGTGTTGATCACTCTGAATATAGTGATAAATCATTTTTTTGAAGATAAAATTTTCACCACTGCAGAACTTGCAGGCAAATTAGGCAGACATACATGCTAAAGAAAATAAAAATAAAACCTACTTCATTGCAAAAATAAAAGAACATGGGAGCATAGAAGTAGCAGAGAATCAGGAGTAAATAGTTCTAAGGGAAGTATTTCCAGATAATGTTTCTGGAGATGTGACAGATAAGCTCATTTTAACTTTCTTTTGAGGATCTTTCCAGATTTATTTTATGATTTCATGATACAATCTAGCAAGAAGATTTTGTAATGCCTCCATTCAACAGGTTATTCTTCAGTACTCACTATGTGCTAGTGAGAATTAAATATTTTTCATAGCTTATATTAGGTTAATCTTCATTATTGCACTATAATATTTGAATTATTAAATTACTTTTAAGGTAATAGAACTGGAAGAAATAAATTTAAATAATTTAAGTAAGGTCATACATATATTTTAAACTAGCCCCAAAGTTTTTTTCTGATCTACTTATGCTGTACTATCTGTATGTTTTGTTCTTTTCTCACTATTGTTTTTTTTTTTTGTGTCTATGGGATTGAAAGCAATAGTTCTTCAGGGAGGAACAAAAGATTTTCAAATTTCTACATTTCCTGAACCCAAAATTCTAAATTATCTCATAATTATTAGGAAAATAATTTGTTTAGTTTAAACCTACTGCTACAGACACTGACATGCTTTCGTATGAAGGAAAGTTATTGTATGTATGATAATATTTGTTGTCAAGTCATGGATCACATTCTTTTTGCCCCCAGAAAAAGCCAAAGCAATTGTGATTTCATAAAGAAAATAAAACAGAACTGACATTTGAATGTGGTCTATTACTATATGTCTACCTCCATGAAATCCAACTTACATATGATGAAATGGAAATAATGTAACACTGCATATTCATATGCTAGAATGGTATTTATTTGGACTTCTTTGTTCACTTGTAATGTTCTACACATACAGTCTTACAATTTTTGCATTGAAAAAATAAAATAAATAAAGCCACTGTTATAAAAGGTCACTTTTCTAATTGGTATAATAAAGCCCAGCTGGTGAGCCAAGCCCTGGAATAACTCAGGACTAGCACAGCAGACACAGAGTGAACAATTCATTGGGTAAGAGAGAAGTGATTCAGCATATGTCCTTTATTCCTTACATTTGTGACTACAGTCATCAAGATCTAATTTTATTTAAGTAAAGCATCTCTGAATGTTTAAATGATTTGTACTGGAACCTGTGTCCTCATGCTAAACAAACAAACAAACAAAAGACTTATCATGATGAATATAAAGGAAAGAGAGAAATAATTGATTCATTCGTCTGAATTTTCTTCTCACTTAATAAACTCCCCCTTTAGCAACAACAAGGCAAAATAACAAGGTAGTGTAGAAGATAACCTAAGCACAGCTAGCTTTGGCACTGCCAATCACTAAAAGCTTATCTAACATTTCCAGAACTCTTCATGAACAGTCCTTCAGCTCTGTGTTTAGAATAATAAAAACCTTGTAGTTCCATAAATGTTAATTTTGGAGGAAAAAAACAGCAAATACAAATTTGTCACAAGGTAAAACTCTCCATTTTGCTTCTTAGCATTTTGAAAACTGTTATAAGGATATTTATTCTGATACATTTGTGCTATGTATTTACAAATTGTGATAGAACTTAACAATTACAAATGTAATTCATTATCCATATCAAATGCAATTCAGAATTTCCTGACCCCTCTCTCTCTCTCTCTCTCTCTCTCTCTCTCTCTCTCTCTCTCTATATATATATATATATATATATATATATATATATATATATAAATATAAAAATATTATATATTTTTTTATAAATGCATCATGGAATCCTTGGTACCAAAGTCATTACACAATGTCAGAAATACTCCAAGATGATATCACAAACTTCTTATGTATAAGTTTGATTTTTAAAGGTTTTTGATGCTTTTTTTTTTTTACTACTCCAATGCTATAGACAAAATGAGTATATGTACAAACACACTGAAAGTGTAATGAAACTGAAAATCTCATTCAACTGGAGGCCTGAAAACAGTCCTTCAGACAAACTTTCTTTCCTTCTTAGATTATTGACTATCTTCTATGTTTGTCAATTTATGCAAAAATATATGCTGCATCATATCACAAAGGCAATGAAGTTGATCAGAAGCATAATTCATTGTATTATTGATATGAAAAGCAGACATTGAAATATGAATATTCAAGTTATTTTCACCCTTGTGAATATTTCAATTATACTTATTATCTATTATTCTACCTCTAAATCAAAATTCTAATTAATAATTATTTTCTTTACCAAATATCTGGTATCTTTACTACAATTCATTTTTCACACCATCTAGATTTTAACATAGAAAAATTATGACACAAAGAAGATGAAATAGGTGATTTTATACAACATCAATACAAAAGTAAAATAATGTACACTATAATGCATCTATAGTGGATTCCTGCATTAGTATACATACACTCATATATCTTTTTTAGGTATATGGTAGATAACATTTTTGAAAGTCAAACCAGAGGAGAGATCTTGCTGCATATTCTGTGACTCTAGAAAGGTCTACATTTTAAGCATAACTGATTATTCTAGCCTTAGAGCAAGGGATTATATTGACCCCTCTCTAAAAGAATGTTTGAAAACATTTTGATGAGATTAAAATGATCTCACAATGATGTAGTTATCTGGAAAAATAGAACCCAATATTCTTTAAAAGAAATAAAGTGAGACCTGAAACACAGAATGGTATAATGTCCATCATGCTTGCAAAAATCACTAGATGTGTGCAATAGATAGCCTCAAAAATGGTTCCTAATGAACTCTATGCTGTGGGACATACATCATTTTTGTAATCATATCCCCTTGAGTGTGAACTGGACTTATTAACTTAATAGAATATGACAGAAGGAAAGGTATGTCACCTCTGAAATTAGGCTATTAAGAAAAAAAAAACATGATTTCTATCTTGGGCTCTCTCCTCACACCATGAAATCACTAGCTCTGACGTCATCAGTTGCATCATTAGGTAAGTAGATATACAGGACACATGGTGAGTAATTAAACACCCTCCTCATAATCGCCAATTTCATGAGCTACAAATTGGTTATCCAGACTTTTATGTGAGCTTGAAAGTAGTTTTTAAGCCTTTTTAAATGACTTCAACGCTGACTGACAACTTGACTGTATGTATCCACATAAGATACCCTGAGCCACAACCACCCAGATAAACCACAACAGATTGCTGACCCAGAAAAATTATGAGATAATAATTATTGATTGTTTTAAGCTTGGGAGTAATTTCTTATGGAGCAACAGACTAATAATATAATGAATAAAAAATAATAAAATGTGCTCAATAAAGAAGACGACAAAAACAATTAATAGAAAGAGATGCAAAGATAATGCAGATTATGGAATTAGAAAATAAATATTCTTAAATGACACTCATGAAAGCATACAGCATGGATAAACCATTGGATATAATCATAGAATGGAACTGGATATAAGGAGATAATAGAAAGAATTTCAACAGAAAAATGAAAACTCTAAATAAAAATCATCTATTTATACCACTGTTCCTATGTGAATCTGTGTATGTAAGTATGTGCACATATGGGCATACAGAATGAATGAACAAATTTTGATTAATATTGATTTTGTTTTTAGCTGAATTGTAAAAATTTTCTGATTAATTTGTCTTTGAACTTTATAATTTTAAGAATTCTTGCATTCTGTGTAGTTTAAGTAATCCTTCATAAAATTTTATTCTTAATATCTCCCCTGAACATCAAGACCTCAAAATGATAGCTTCTGAATATAGCAGTAATAATAATGAGACATTCCAAAAAGCCATGTGTTTATGAAAGTGTTTAGAATTTCTTATTACTTAAATACAAACAGAAAATATTTTAAGTGTCAAAATTTTAACGTATACTTGATTAAAAAGCAGAAATCTCTATTCTAGAATAAGGTGGAGTATATTATAGTCATTTTAGACATTTAATGTCATAATATTTTATAAATCTACAAGTTATCCTTTAAGTTATAAGACTTACATCTATAATAAACATCTCTGTGACAGTGACTGAAAGTACATCTGTAAGATATTCAGAAGTACTCTAAAAAAAGAAAAAAAAGATTCCTTGTTCTACATTGCTTGGCATACAGGGCAAGCTCAGACAAAAATGTGAAGGAGTCAGTTGACCTTTGCTAAATACAACCTCTCTTTGATACTCATTCACTCACACTGCCTCCCACACATTCGTAGACTTTTATATTGAATGATTGATATACTCATGTGTTTATATCATCTCTAAATGTGCACTCATAATGTGATCACAGAAGACTGCTATGATGTGCTGTAGGATAGTCAAAAGAATTTTGGTATCTTTTCCAATATTTTCACAATGTTAAAATAGTGAATATAACTTCTTCACTATGACTGAAAATTGCATAATGTTTTGATGAACTTCTTGAAAAGAAACCCAATGGCAAAGTCTCATGACACAAATCCTAGATTACAGATTATAGCAGACTGATTTTATGAAAGGGAGACACTATATTCCTAAATTATATCCTCATAAGACTCAAGAAGTCTTTCCACATAAGACTCAAGAAGACATCATCTACTCTCATGAATTAGATTAAATATCATTATCTCCTTGCAACACTTCTCTAAAAGCATATTTCGGTCCCCTTTTTAATTTCAGAGGAAGTATAAAAACAAAAAAAAATGTTTTATTTGAACTTTTTATAGATTTCATATTATTAGCAGTACTATAAATGGAAAAGGGGGCAGAAATAGTAGAATCCACCTAACTTTAGTACTGGAAACATCTATTCCTATAATTTTACAATGTATGCATCACTATTATTGTTGCGACACTATTGCATATTTCATAAATATAATCATTTTAGCAAATTAGGACAATCTGCATAAACAGATCTTAGAACATTTCTGAGTAAGCATGGTGTTCTGAAATATATCATAGCAAAAGTGACAGTGTATGATTCATAAAACAACATTGATATGAGAATACAGTGTGTTGTGGTTTGGATGTTTGAGATCCCCCCAAATTTCAGCAGCCTTCTTCCTTAGAGACCAGCTGTTGAATAGGATATTTCTGGTAGCAGCATGGGACAGGAGGCAAGCAGTGCCAGAGATGATTAAGGAAAGGAAGTGCCAAGACAAGAAACACACACAACAGCTGGAAAATGTGGGAGAGGTTTTTAGATATGGTATACAAGTCTTTTCAGAAGGCACCTTAATAAAAAATAATAATAATAAAATAATAAACAAACATACAGCTGGGCTCTGAACCCTAAAAGAAATGAAGGCATAAAGGGTCATGGCAACTATTAAAACTTCCTTTCAAGAATTCTGTTCAAAATGCACATTAGGAAATAGAAGACATTTGAAGAGAAGAGGTCTGAGGGTATTTTTTGCTACTTTCAAGTTCTCTTGCAACTTTAAACTTAATGTTGTCACACTGATGTGAAAGAACCTAATTGTCTCCTTCCAGCAGGGGAGAAGTCTGCTGCCTTTAGAGTCTACAGTAAAGCAGCAGGCAGCCTAGAACCTCAGAAGAAGGGGTGGGTTTAGGGTTACACAGTGCATGCGCACACTTAGGACATTTTATGACATGAATATAAGCAGAGATTTCACTTACCACTTCAACTCCCTAAAATTGAAAGTTTCAAGTGCCCTAGTATATCCACATATGTTCTATATGCCAAGCTTCTCAAATATAATAGGATTGAGCATCCTGGATTAAAAAGCTAATCTTCAAGTTTCAGCATTCAGTGTCCTCTTAGTGTTTAGCTCGCCTTATCCTAAAACAGGCCATCACTTTCAAATTCTTGTTAATGGGAAAAAAATTTAATTCAATAAAATGGAAAATTTTAGTGTTGGAAATTTTGATTTAGGGTGGAAGTTTCTACCCTTTGAAGACATTAAGAATCATAAAGTTTTAAAATTTTTGCAGTAGAAATGTTGCTTACATATGCTGATATATATTGCCTATAAAGTTAGTAAAGTGTTATTATGCAAAATACTATGTTCTTTCTGAGAAAACTTTTCAATAAGCTTTATAAAGAACAGTAAACATAAAATTAGGGAAAAACCTTTAACATTGTTGAAAAGTAATTAAAAATATATTTCACCATATGCTCCTGTCGTTAGTTCACTTCAGCAAAACTAATTTCTAAGGCATTTATTATCCCTCATCATTTTTTAAACAGCCCTAATGTTCACATATGGCACAGAAGATATATGGATAAAATGAATCAGCCCTGAGAAAGTATGTCAGGAAATTCATTTGTCTACATTCAACAGATTATAAGAACTGAGTCAGTGAGGATGTCTTTTCCCCTTTTATAAGAAAACTGTTGGTATGTTTCATCTCCACCTATGAATTACTAAGACAACCAGTGTTATAAATGTCATTGTTATAAAATAAATGTGTTTCTCCCCAGTTCAAAAGCCCTAATCCCTAATGAGATGGTATTTGGAGCTGTGGCCTTTGGAAAGTGATTAGACTTAGATGAAATTATGAAGATGGAACCTTCATGATGGCATGAGTGTCTTTCTGAGTAGAGAAAGATAGCAGAAGATGTTCTTTTTTCTTCGTAATGTAAGAATAGAACAAGAAGTCAGCAGGCTACAACACACAGGAGAATTGTCACCACAACCTGACCTGGGACTTCCAGCCTCCAGAATTATGACAAATAAATGTCCGTCATTAAGTCAATCTGTCTGCAGTAATTTCTAGTAGTAGCCTAAACTGACTTTAACAGACATTGAGAGGGCAATGAAATCTATCTTATTCCTTTAATGATGGGAACATGAGAGATTTCTGCTTAATTATAAGTGATAAAATTAAACAGAGTTTTCACTTAAAATCCTGTACAGTGCCTCTTAGAACATACTCATTTTAGGAGTTAATTCAAAATGTTTATGAATTTGTCAAGAAGGTTGAAAATAAGTATTTTCTTCATTGAGGTGACAATAAGCTTCATGCTGGCAGAATATGATGTTTGTGACATAAAACAATAGGAGGATAATGAAGAGTAATTGTTTCACAAATCATAACCTAATACAAAACCTAACATTTCTGAATGGAAATAACACCTCTCATATTCTAAGAACCAATACTCCATAACTAAGGAGAGATTCTGGACCCTGCTACTGGCTGGGCTTTTGACTTTCACACTGCTGTGGCTGTAATGGTCTCTTCTCCACCTGGCCTTCTCTTCTTAAGATTGACTCCTCAATTTAGGTTCCAGGATGGAGTTCAAATACAGGTCCTGCATGAATTTTGATCATGCAATATTGTAGGTATTGTCAGTCAGATCAACAGACATGATAGAGAAGAGGGAAAATTTCTTGCAGATATGTGAAAAGGGTGACCACTTTCTTCAGAGAGTACTTACAAATAAAGAATTAAAGATTTCAAAAGTTCATTAGCAAGATTAGTAAAAGTATTATATAGATTAATGCTATTTTGTATGTAAAATATTAAAATATACAGTTTGATATCATCCTTTATAACTAAATTTTTAAAATTCTGTTTGCCTTACCTCCTTTAAGAGTTTTCCTTCTAGAACTCTAATTTCCTAGGTCTTAAGAATAAAATTTAAACAGATGGACCATTGTGCAAAGTAAAATTGCCTCTTTCTCCTGCTGAATTCTGGGCAGCTTGGCAGAGATTTTCAAATGGGTTTCTCATCCTTACTCACTAACCAACAAGGATTTGTTAGTTTTTTGTTTTGTTTTGTTTTGTTGTTGTTTTGGTTTATGTGGACTTTTTAAATACACAACCCTATGGGACAACATCAGGTAATTGGATGAATAGATGAATAGATGACAGATTTTTTAAAATGTGTGTTTTAAGGTATGGAGTTTTTAAGAAAGGGATAAAAAATGTCAAAAAAGTTGGTCATAAATTTTTACATAAAAATATAACTCAAATGATGATGTTCCTTTTGGAAGTCAAATCATCACCAATAAACTATAATTATTCATGCAATTAGCAGTGCCACCATTCACCCAATGCTCTGACTTAAAACCCTTTGTATCACGCTCAACACCAGCAGTTTGAATTGGAATAAAGCTTACAAGAAAAAATTTAAAAAGCTAACTGCATCTATTTCCAAAATATACCTGAAATGTTCTTACCAATCACTAAATACACTAATCCAAGTCACCATTACTACTCTCTCGGACTACTGCAGAAAGCTCCTAATTATTTTTGTCTCCATGTTTTCCTACATTTTATTCTCAAAAGCCAATTTTATGTTTAAAACACAAGTTCTATTGTTACTCCCCCTCCCACCATCCCTCAGACCTTCAGCTACATTTAGAACAAGATCTAATGTGGCTTATCAGGTCCACCATGGTCTTAGTACCAGCTACATCTCCTATACTAGATTTGCCTCATCCTTGCTCTTTTCCAACCAGCCACTCTAGCCTATTGTCTGTGCCTGTCACATGACTAACAGCACTGAAGACCTTTGCAAATGACCTGAGATGCCTGAAGAAAAACATCCCTCTTATGATTGCCCAGGTAATTCCTTAATTTATTCTTGTCTTTATTCAGGGGTCTTCTCAACTGTCACTTCTTCATAGCATGTTCTCTTATCAGCCTATTAAAATACATTTCCTCCACTTTTTCACAGCATATTTATATTTTAGTATAGGACTTTGTTATTTCCAACAATAGTGTGTGATTTTCAATGAGTCAAGAGAAGCCCATCTGTCTTACACACTTATCAGCTAGAACTATGAACAAGTGTTTATAAATATTTTCAAGAACTAAAAAATACATTAAAATGGGATTTTGAGTATCTCTTAGTCATTTCTACTGAGCAGAGTTTATCATTCCTCCTTTGAAAGATGCATTTTACTTCAAGTAATCAGGAAACAGTATTTGAAATGACAGAAGCTTATTTTTTAAAAAAATACTATAAGCATCTAACAGTCTTTCAGTCTTTTTGTGGGAAATTAATGGAGACTTGAGTATGAATTTGAGTACATCAAATATTCCAATGAAAAAAACTGTTGATTTTATGTAATCCACCATTCCTCTGTTTTCCAACTCAAGAAAAGAATAAAATGAAAATAAAAAGGAAAACCTGAGGAAGTGAGTTGGTATGAAGCAACAACAAGTTTTAATTACATTGGGGCAACAATTTGAATAGAGTCAAAAGGAAACAATACTCCCATTGAAGCACTGTTGAAACACCCCAGCCTTACCACATTCATGTTTTATATATGTCTTACATATGAACTGAAAAACAAAGTTCTCATTCTAATGAAGATTTTATTTTACTAAGCTTTGGGGAACAAACTGATTTTAGTTTTGAGATTAAATCCCACAAGAATACCTGTCTAAAAATTTACCAAATTTTCCTTAAAGTGGCAATTCTTGCTTTAGGAAAATTTTGGTGTAATTGGTAGACTTTTAAAACTGCAATGTTTAAATTAGATTTTTATGCATTTCTGTATTTACAAATAGGCTTTCTTACAAGGCCTATTTTCTCTACTCTATTAAGGTATGATCAAAGTGCAGTACACTATATACAATTTAGCCAGTATTGACATATAAATATATTATGAAACCATTGGCACAATGAAGAAAATAAGAATTTCCATTATTCTCAAAAATTTGCTTATAACAATTTGTTATTCACTTATCCCTATAAAACAATTTCATGTATTACTGTTCTGTTTTCTATCATGAGTTTGCCTTTATAGAAATTTAAATAAAAAGAATCATATGACATACACTTCCTGTTGTCCAGCTTCTTTTCCTCAGTCCACAATGGCATACAAAGAAAAAGGTAAGTATGGCCCACTTAAATAAATAAATAAATAAATTTCCAGAAGCTACTCATGAGAAAGTTCAACCAACAGAATTATCAAAGACTTTGAAAAAACTGTATTAAATATATCAAGTAGTTAAGTAAAAAGATGCACAAGTAATTAAAGAAAATAAGAAAATGGTAAATAAATAAACTAAGAATATCTGTGAAAAGATAGAAATCTTTTTTTTTTTTTTAAAAAGAAAACCAACTTAAAATACTTGAAATTTTGGTGCTGCCTAATACAATTATTGAAATAAAGAGTTGGCATAATTCAAAAGTACATTTTAGCAGAAAGAAAAAAGACTAAGCAAACTTGAAGATTGTGCAATCAAAATTTTTAAGTTTAAACTACAGAAAGTAAACAGAATAAAGGAATGTTATTAGAGTCTAAGGACCCCACAGAATGCCATCAAACAGACTAACATGTGACTATAGAATCCCAGAAGGGCAAGAGAGAAAGAAAGCAATATTTGAAGAAACAAAGGCTGAAGTCTCCCTAAATCTGATGACATATATTGGAGAGAGAGAGAGAGAGAGAGAGAGAGAGAGAGATATCTCCAAGAAAGTCAACCAACTTCAGGCAAGTTAAATTCAGAGACCCACATTTAAGACATTATATTAAAACTATCAAAAACAAAGTTGAAGAGAACCCTTGAAGACAGCAAGAGAGAATTGACTTGTCAAGGGATTGACAGTCAATTTCTCATCAGAAACCACGAAGAAAGGAAATATGATAACATATTTAAAATGCTAAGGAAAAGCAATTTTAAACAATGAATCAAGTATTCTGTAAACAACAAAACTACACTTCAGATATGAGGTGGGAAATAAGATACTCCCAAATAAATCGAAGCAGAGAGAGTTAAATCCCATGAGACCCAACCTACAAGATATACTAAAGATTTAATTTAATGTCTTAAAAATAAATTTTTGTCTATCACAGTATTGACAAAGTGAAAAGACAATATAACAATGGGAAAAGTATTTGCAATTCACATATCTGTTAAGCCTCTAATTTTTAAATATATGAAATAGCAAAATGATAATCAATCTTATTAAAAATTGGACAGATGACTAAAATAGAAATTTTCTAAAAGAAAACATGTAAATATTCACTAGGCCCATAAAAATAATCAATATCATTGGAAATTCAGGAAATGTAAGTCAAAAATTACTATTAAAATATACTATTTCACACTTACAAGAACTGCCATCACACAAATATCAGGAAATTACAGGTGTTGATAAAAATGTAGAGAAATGGGGAAAATTCTACATTTGTGGTAGGGATGCAAGATAGTTCAATGCTATGGAAAATAGTTTATTGGTTTCTCAAAAACTAAAATAGAAGTATCATATGACTCAGTCATTCTATTCCTAAGTATATACCAAAAGAACTGAAAATAGAAACTCAAATACTTTTATGTCTATAGTGACTGCAATATTATTCACAATAGCCAAAAGATAGAAATAGCTCAAATGTTTATCAATAGATGAATAAATAAGTGAAATATGATATTTGCATATCCAGTGGAATAGTAGTAAGTAAATGATGTCTGATAAGTGCTATAATATCAATAAATTGTGAAAGCATTAAGCTAAGTAAAAAAAGCTATAAGCAACAGAAAAAATATTACATGGATAAATTTATATGAAACATTTAAAATATTCAACATTTAAAATATTCAAACTTATAGAGAAAAAATGATAAGAGATATATAGTCAGGAGTTAAGGAAATGGTTAGGGGAGGTTTGTTAAATGTTAAAGTTTTTATTTGGGGTAATGGAAAAGCTTTACAAGTAGATAATGATGATATTGCAGAACATAATAAATATAGTTAATGCTACTGAATTCTACAATTAAAAAATGGTTGATATGTCAAATTTTATGGTACACTTTCTAATAAAAATCAATAATGGTACTAAAAAGTTTAATATTTTATGTGCTCACATGTTTATTTCTTTAAAAGTTTATCATCAGAAATTACACTTTAACTAAATAGGCCAGTGAAATAGAACATTTCAAATGCTCTTCAACTTAGGATGGGGTTAAGTCCCAAGAAGTCTATCTTATGTTGAAATTATTAAACATCAAAATGCCTTAAATATATTTAACCCAGTGACCATCATAGTTTAGTAACACACTCCACTATGAAGTATCAGTGGTTTTGGCCCATGATCCCATTACTATGTTGGAGCTGCTGGTCACCATCCTCATCTGCATCACAAGAGATCAGAGGTATTACATTTGTGCCACCATAAACTCAGAAAACATTCAGGAGGAGGATATTGATATAACTGCAAAATTATTTCTCTACTTCTTTTCTATAGTAGAGGAACATCAGTTATATAACACCATCTACAATTTGTGAAATAATGAAATTTTGCAATGTACATTTATCAAAAAACACTTATATATTTGCCCACTGCTTTCCCAGCTGCTCATTATTTTGTTGTTGTTGTTGTTGTTGTTTGTTTTCAGTACTGAGTATTGAACCCAGGGGCACTCTACCACTGAGCTACATTTCTAGCTCTTTTTGGATTTTATTTTAAGATGCTCAGGCTACCCTTGAACATATCATTCTCTTGCCTCAGTCTGTCTCTTTCGATGTTGTTTTCTTTTTTGGGGGGGAGATTATTGTTTGTTTTTGTTTCTTTTCTTTTAGCTACAGTCAGATTGTTTTTGGAGGCAGTTTTCTGCATCATTAACAGTGTTGACTATGGACGGGATTTCTTCTATAAATCTAGCTGCTCCATCAATGTAGAGTGTTAAAATAAGATAAAGAGGGCATATAGGAATAAGAGAAAACAGTTCTTACTATTTTATATTTTCCACTAGACAAAAGAAAATGTAAAAGTATTTTCCACTTGACCAGAGTCCCTAAGGAATTTAATCACACTCATTTAACAGAGAAGATGGTATCATATCTAGTCAGTGAAAAAGTACAAAAGACTTGAATGAAATTGATTACAGGATAATTTCTCCAGCCCACCCCAATCCTTCCTACATGACAGAGCCTCTGAGCATCTCTTTGAATGCCATAGCTGGTGATACAGGACAATTGGAACAACCCAACTTTAACAAGAAAGTGAAGTACATCTGCCTTTTGATTTTTTAAAAAGATCACCAACAGGATTGGCATAACAGGGTCTTTTTGGTCTTCAAGCATCTGATTCACCTTTAGCAAAGTATGATTGAACTTCCTGGTTAAAAAAAAAATATTTCATAAGGCTTGCAACAATAGTGTTCCTTCTTTTCAAATCATGTCCTCAAATAGGTACAGTTTTCTCGGATCTGTACTCAACACGTCTGCATTTCACTACATAGGGGTGAAGGCACTTTTCTCATAGAATAAGTTATTGTAACTCTTAATAGACTGCTTTAGACCAATTGGGTTAGTTAAATTTATGTAGTGAGAAGTGCTTGAGGTGCATGTGTATATCTAGAAAGAAAAAAAAAACAGGAAGATTCAGTTGTTCTGTTAACCACAGTGTGTATATTTTGATTTCAGATTAAACCTCTCCTTTGAGAGGTAAGGTGGGTGTTCTCTTAAATCTGTAGACTCAACAATTTTATTATTTTTAACAAGAGGGTGCAATTTATGAAGTTGAACATAAAATTTCAATCTAGAGCAACTTGAAAAGAGTTTATAGCATTCATTAGAACTATGGGCAGTTCCTTGTTCTGTTTTGTTTTGCTTAAGTATATTGTTCTCTTTAGAAGCTTACAGAGGGTGGTCCCCAAAATGCTTTATTTCCTGAATAGAATTTCTAATTCAACTGCCCAAACCTCTGAGATGTCAGATGTCAGGTGCTAAGAGAAAAACAAACTTCCTATCAAAATTTTCTTAATTAATACTTAATTGCACATACCATTTAACCTTCCACATTATATTTATTCTCTTTTATATTTCTCTAGTTGTCTTATTATTACTTGAATAGCATCATTGTATAGATAACCTCATTTTCTGTAACATTAAAGATATTTTTAGTTAGATTATAAGTAGTAAATACAGTAAATATCTTAATATGTTATATTCTAAAAAGAAAAACTGTTAATAATATTTTATAATTTTCGTGAAATAGAAACTTAAAATAGTGGATCAGTAAGAGTAAATTAAATGATTAATGCCACTTTGAACAACACACCCATGAGTTTCTGTATCTGTTGTAGAATAAGAGGAATTTCAAAATAGAATCACTTTTTTTTTGGTCTGTGATGGACCAAACTTCAATTTTCTATGTTGAGTGATTCAAACCAAAGAGAAAGACAACAGACAGAACTAGGCCAAAGCAAAAACTGAGTACACTGGAAAATGATGTTTATTTTCATAAATAGTAAATATCATGACATAAATGATAGCAATAAAAGTATTTGGATGACTTAACTTAGTGTGGTAACTACTCCACTATCCCAATTGTTTGTTATTTGAATATTTAATTTAAAAAAACCCTAAAACACAAGAACTGTACCATAATATTTCATTATAAAAATCTACAAGAGTATATTATTAAGGTAATTTTCTAGAATAGATTTAAATTTTCTTTTTTCCTCTTAGTTTTAGTGAGTTTCTTCACTGCTGTTTCCAAAAAGACCCAACAAGAACAATTTTTGAGGAAGAAAAGTTTAATTGGTGTTCATAGTTTCATAGGTCTCAGTCCAAAGATTTTCGACTATGTTGGTCTGGGTCAGATATAAGGAAGAACATCCTGGCCGAAGGTAAAAGTGTGTCAAAACATGGCAACAGAAAGCAGAGAAAAAGAGCTCCCCTCACCATGACAACATACTAAGCTCAAAGGCCATGCCCTCAGTGACCCATCTTCTTCAGTCACACCCTAGCTGTCTACAGTCACCACCCAGTTACTCTTGTGACCACATCATTTTGCCTCTAAATTCATTGTCTAGCATTGTCTTATAGACATGAGCTTTTGTGAGACACCTCATATCTGAACCATAATACTTCTATTACTGAAGGCTTTTATTTATAGGGTTATTTATTATATTTTCCTTAAGCTATCAGAGCTGCCTCTCTTCTCTTCAGTTTCCCAATTGCTTGGAGTCAGGGAGCCAGGGATAAGGAGAAAGTTGACGTCTGTTATCTATTCTCAGTGCAATTTCTAAAAGTCCTCTTTCACTTTAATGCAAGCTACACACCATGCAAAGAAGGCCTTCATTCATAGTAACCCTTATTTATTGTTAGTCTTCCAACATCCAACACTGACCAGTCAGTCTTATTATGTGGAAAGTCCAGACTGCTGCTTCTGGGGAAGAAGAGTACATTTAAAAAAGCTTTCCCTGATGACAGGGCCTTATTTCCTCACACCATCATTTAAAAACATTCTAAACAGCACACTGGGTCTCGGATGGTAATGCCTTACCTAGCAATTAGTGGTGAAGGTGCTGGACTTTAAAAGGCTTTTAAATTATGTTATGAAAGGTCCATCTATAATGGCTTTCATTATTCAGGGTAAAGTCTATATTCTCCGCCCATTGCTGAGGCACAACTACTAAGCTCTTCATAGACTGTCACTCCCAAGGATTGACAGTTGGAAATTTACAAGACACAAGATTTTCAGTATTATGTGGATGCAAAATGAAACCCAATTTCATATGGAAATTGTCTTTTTTCCCCCTTTTTCATTTGAGTGGACTAACGAGCAAACTTCAAATGTTCTTTAGATTTGATTCAGGCTTATCTGAAGTGTATCCAAGGGCGTATATATCCAGAAGACTTTGAAAAGAAAGAAAGAAAGAAAGAAAGAAAGAAAGAAAGAAAGAAAGAAAGAAAGAAAGAAAGAAAGAAAAAACAGGATCTTTTTCTTCATTAATAGGCCCAAAGTCTAGAAACCTCAGAATGGATCCAAATGAGGTCCAAATACTAAGGTGACTAGAACAGACTGGTCCTAACCCTGAGCTGACCCAGTACATGAATAAAAGCAAAGGATAACTTGAACTCTTTACCCAAGAGTGAAAGCAGCAAAGAAATGAATAGCTAGTTCCTAAGCAAAAGTAACCAATTTTGTGGATTGCTCAAATTCCCACTCACCCAGGAATAGATTCCCCACTTCAGGAATACTGATAGAAGTGTCTCATTTTCTCCAGTGGCATCTTCACCATGCAGGCTCCAGGGTGGCAGGAATCTAGAGTTTGTTTTGTTGTTGTTTGTTTTGTTTCATTTTCCTTTTAGATAATCAACAACAAAATCTGATGTTTTTATCAGGCACCAGACTTTTTAAATCAAACCCAAATGGTCATCATTTTCTTTCAGTCAGAAGACCTCGGACCTTCAACTCGGGGTTATCAGCTCCCCAAATTAATGCACAGTTTCCTCTCTGATTGTTTTATTTCTGGAGAACTTTCAGAGGTCAAACTGATTTTATAGATCTGCCTGTGAGAAATAGAAATTTTGGTGGTTCATTTTTAGAATACAGTATTTAGCCTTAAGCATAAAATTACTAAAGATTCAAGAAAATCACCTAAAGAGGAAACTGAACAAATATTACCAGCAGTAATATCTCAGTGTGACAGATTTATAGCCCTTTGTCAAACAGGAGGTGAGGGGGAAGGGATCAGCCTGACCAAAAAAAAAAAAAAAATTGAACTTCGTAAGTATCAAAATGCACTGAATACCAGATGTGCTTTCCAGCCATAGAGAACAAAGGGAAATTGGAACAACTAAAGGTATTGTTTGTTTTAAAATAACCCAAAAAGGAGACAGTAAAACCTAGGCAATGTTCAAGAGGACTGTGTATCCCATTGTACTCAGCCAATGAGGAACAGAGGGAGAGACCCTGCAACTGGGGAGGAAATGCTGATTGTAACTGCCTCTGGAGATGCCTATTTTCTGAGACACCGCTTCATGCAAGACCATCATTAAAGTAGAGCCATGCTTTCTGTGTATCTTTGACTTACAATCCATTCTTTGGGTTTGGACAAGTGAAAATATTTCTCACAATGACCACGAATTTCTGAGTTTTATTTGTCATGTTGAGGGCCAAGTTAGCACTCTTCAATAACATTTGAGAAAAAAAATTTCCCTGAATCAGAAGTCTTGAAGGATTATTTTTTTCTGCATTCATTATTGGCTTATTGGTTACTTTGATATTTTCTGGAATTCTCAGTTTCAATTTTCACCTTTGAGGAGATCAAAATTATTACTATGCTCTTATTTCCTACTAATATAATATTGATAATGTACTCTTGTACAATTGGGAACACATCCTATAGAAAGAAAATATAATTTTTTCCCAAAAGAAATGGGTAATAAATCTTACAATGAGATCTCTATAGTCATTTTTCCTGTCCTTGTCACCTGTAATACATATGCGCATTTGACACTCTCCTATCACAGTTTTTTAATAAATTTCTAAATAAAATAAATATAAAAAATATCTTAATAATTTGAACAATAATGTCATAAAGTCAACCATTTCAATTATTCCCAGGATAATTTTATTTAATTACTTAACTTCAAACACCACTAATGCCTTGCAGTAATTCCTTCGTTCTCATGTGTGTGCAGATAGGTGCACAGATAGCTATGAAAACTGTGTAGAGAAATAAGTACAGAGAGGAAGAGTTTGAAAGTGTGATCACAGTGGAATAAAAATAAAAGAGCAAAAGCATCAGAAAAAAATCCCACAAACCCATGTTTTACTTTTCCCCAATATACTTTAAATACATCATATGTTAAATATTTCCTTTGCTATGAAAATTTTTGAACAGTTTCAAGTTATTCCTTTTCATGCATGTAGTTGTCTATTGTTCCTAATAATAGGATGCTTCATATACTTTACTATTGAAACTCATGGTACAGCAAATAGCATATACAAAAATTACATTTGCATAATGATTATTTACATAATATAGCTTCTTAAAAACACAGTTTTGGTAATTATTTTGAATTAATGGATTGGATTCCTTCAAATTATTACATAAATGACAAAATTCTTTTCACAAAAATGATAGATGCCCATTTACACTTCTAGAAATAATGACAATCTCACTATATTCTTCCCAGCATTGAACATTATATTAGACTTAAAAAATATGTGTGCCAACTTGATCAACATAAAGATTTGTTTCGAGTTCTGTGATGTTAATGTCTTTGATTAGATCTCTGCATTTAAGATCTCCTGCACTCCCTCTTTACATGGAAGAGAAAACAGATGTCTTTCTACACAAATCTTCAGCATCATGTCACTGGCTGTCTCAGAACTTTCTGGAAGTTGTAATTTTTTTCTACTAGATGTACAAGTTGTGAGCCTATGTGATTCTAGGTGAGAAAAAGCAGAGAGAGAAAACAAACCATCACATGAAAAATATCCATGCTATAAAAATGTAATTGTCCCATTTGATGAATTACTTATATTACTTGATACAAGGGAAAAAAGAACAAAATATCTTTATCTCTTCCTAGGAGATGAGGCTGCTATTTTATGAAGTGGAAAATGCATGACTGGGACACCATTTGTTTAACATCATCTTTGGAGAGGTTACTTTTAATTTTCTATGCTATGAATTTCAACTTTGCTTGTCTTCACAAAATCACCAGAAGAAAATTGAGATACTGCAGATAAGCTTTTGATCACAGGCATATTCAGCTACAAGTATGAAACCTGAACTATAACAGCTTCAACAAAAAAAGCTTTATTTTTTTCTACAAAATTAAGAATTCTAGACATCTGCAGTCACTGACACATGCTCAGTTGCTGAATGATGTAAAGCAGAAGTTGGAAAATTTCATTTCATTGTAACCAAGTGTTGTCTTCTTTTTGTGCTGGATACAGTGGTTGTATTGCATTTCATTGCAACCAAGAGTTGTCTTCTTTTCCTGCTGGATACAGTGGATGTGTGTCCATGTGTTTTTAGCTGGCTGTCTCAGAGCTTTCTGGAAGTTGTCATATGTTTTGGCAAATAAAGTTTTATTGCAACATAATTATATCCAACCATCCAACTATTGTGTATGAATGTTTACCCTAATATAACAAAATAGAGTAATTGTGATCTATGGCATAGACCACAAAATGTAAAATGCATATCACCTGGACTTAAAAACAAAAGGTTGTCACCTGCTAATACAAGGTATGTAATGTATGACCTCTCTGTGGTCTCTTGTCCTTTCCTCCCAGGATTTAACATGGCAGCTATGGCCAGCCAACAGCATCATGGAGAAAAAAAAAAGGAAGAGGGATCCCAGGAGATCCCATCAGTTCTCTTCTTATTTCACATTATCCAGACCATGTCATATGGTATCCCTAGTATGGGCATCTTTATTTCAAGCAAGAAGGAGTTGAAAATTTCTGATGTTCTGCTCTGTAAATAATGCCGACAATAGGCTGCTCATAATTTTAAGCCAAAAAGCTCAGTGGCTATTTTATTATGGCTTCAGCTCACTTGCTTTTCCTCCTCTGCATGTAGTTATTTGAGCAATATCATTAGCAAACAAAAGAAATACCAAAAATATTTTAATAAACAGGAATGATCATTACTGTTTTTCTGTAATTTTCTAGATTGTTAATAATTCATGTAGATATCAGTTTCCTTCTGAACAGAGCTAAAGTCCTTGGACATTATATGTTTTCAAATGCAAGAAACCTGAAAGATGGAGAGAAGAAGGCAGACCACTAAAAATCTGGGGGCTCATGAAAGAACATATCAGTGAGTGCTTTAGTTTTATTCTTGCACCCTATTACTGAAGCTAGGTGTTGGAGACTTAGGAACCAGAAATAACATCAGGTATACACAAAAAGAGTGAAAGGAAAGTCTGCTGTCTTATTCAAAGAATCATCAAAAGGCAGTAAAATGCAAAAGAAAACTTAAGACAATAAATATTCTAATTCAAATAAATATTAAAAAAAAGCATGGGTCTCAAATAACCACCACTCACACATCATATGGCAAGAGAGAACCTGGAATTGCACTTCAATTCACTACACATTAAAAATAAAGCCCCACAATTCCTCTGCCACACTGATGTCAGAAGCCAGGTAAGGTTCTGGAGTCTTTCATCTCAACTGAGCAATAATAAAGGGCCAACCCTCATCATCAGACTGAACTTCCACTTTTACTTATGTAACTGAGCTGTTCCTCCTCCTTCAGACTGCAGTGGAAATAGAGAAGCATGGCTTTAATCAACACCCTTTGAATAAGAAGCCAACTTCAAGCAGTGTCATGGGAAGCCACAGGGGTAGCGAAAACAAATGTCCATGCTTCTTCCAGCATATCAACAGAGACCCAGTGATGATGCTGCAAACCAGACCCATCCAGAATAACCACATACCTCCCCACCCAGAGTGTAAATGGAGTCCAAGTGGAAATTCTGAATTTCCACCCTCCTGTGATAATAATGATAATATACTTCTCCTGCTGGAGACATGCAGAGAAAGTCTCTAGAACAGGGTCCATCACACAGCTTAATCTCCCAAATGTTCAATCAATAAATATTGGTTTGTCACACCACACACCAAGAAAATAAAAATCTGAGTAAAAAAAAAAAACAATCAACAGATACCAACACCAAAGATGACACAGATCGCTGATAATTAAAAAGATACTTTTACTATATTATGATTCCATCTCATTCCAGTAAAAATGGCAATTATCAAGAAAACAAGTAACAGTAAATGTTGGTCAGGATATGGGGGAAAGGGTACACTCATTCCTTTTGGGTGGAACTGCAAATTGGTGCAACCACTCTCGAAAGCAGTATGGAGGTTCCTCAAAAAACTAAGAATGGAACCACCACTTGACCAAGTTATCCCACTCCTTGGGATATATCAAAAAGATTGTAAATCAGCATTCCCCAGTGACACAGTCACATCAGGGTTTATAGCACCTTAATTCATAATAGCTGAGCTATGAAGCCAAGATGTCCTTCAACAGATGAATGGATAAATAAATAGTGATATATATATATATATATATATGTGTGTGTGTGTGTGTGTGTGTGTGTGTGTGTGTATGGATAAGTGGATATATATCCATATATCCACATATATATACACACATATACATATACATATACACAAACCACTATTTCTTCATATCTCTCTCTCTCTCTCTCTCTCTCTATATATATATATATATATGTGTATATATATATATATATATACACACACACACATATACACTTACATAGATGAATGTGTACACACACACACAATGGAATATTACTCAGCCATAAAAATTAATTTTTTTTACATTTGTCAATAAATGAATGGATCTGGAGACTATCATTTCAAGTGAAATAAGCCAATCCCAAAAAGCCAAAGGAAGAATGTTTTCTCTGATGTGTGGAAGCTAACCCACAATAAGCAAGAAGAGAGGGGAAGAACAGAAATTCAATAGATTAGACAAAAGATAATAAAGGAATATAAAAATACAAAAGACAGTAGGATGAATCTGACATAACTTTCCTGTGGACGTATGTCAATAGACCACAGTGAATCCCACCATCATGTACATCCACCATACTTGGGCACTAACTAAAATAAGATATATTCCATGCATGTATAATTTTATCAAAATGGATTTACTGCCACATATAGTTGAAAAGAACCAATCAAAAAAACCACACACACACACACACACAAAAGAAATAAAGCGATAACCTATTGTTTTTAAAACAGGTGTTTTTGAAACATCCATCATAAAAGGCTTAACCATCAAGTACAAACATGCTTGGAACAAATGAAAGATTGTACTCTCCAGAATGATATAAAAGACATAAAAGAAAGAACCAAACAGAAATTTCAGAACATAGAAATGCAATAATTAAATAAAAGACTCAATGAATTTACTTAGGACATAGAAAAGAATTAGTTAACTTGAAGGTAGAAGAGTAGAAATGTTCCAAACTGAGCAACAGAGGAAAAAGGTATAGAAAAAATTTTGAACGTTAGGAAACTGTGAGATATAACAGAAGATCTGATATTTGTATCATTGGATTCTCAGGAGAAAAGAGAATGGGTTGAAAAAAAAACATCTTCAAGTAAATAATGGATGAAGTTTTCCTGACTTTGGCAAAAACACATACTTACAAATTGAGAATTCAAGTGAACCTCTATCACGATAAACCAAAAGAAATACACAGCAAGCTACATCATAGTTGAACTGCTGAAAACTAAAGAAAATAAATAATCTTGAAAATAGCTAGAGAAATGATGCATTAACTAACTGGGGGATGGACGACTCAAATTACAGCATATTTCTCATCAGAAATCTGGGGATCAAGAGAAAATGATAAAAATATTTTTAAGTACTGAAATAAATCAAGTTTTAACTCAGGATTTTACATCTAGCAAAGTAAACTTGAGGAATGAAGGGGTAATGAAACATTCTCAGATGAAGGAAAGGTAAGATTAAAAGGGATTTGTCAATGGCATATCTACCTGGCAAGAGGAGCCAAAGAAAGTTCTCTAATCAGAAACAAATAATAAAAGGAAAACTCTCAGAATATCAGGAAGCAAAAAATAAAAATAAATAAAATTAAATAAAGAATAGAAGAGCCAATCAATAATTAAATTCAATGAACTTTCCTTGTCTCCTTGCATTTACAAATTGATGTTTAATAGGGGAAACAAATATAATGTAACTGTGTAACCTGATTGTCAATACATGGAGAAAAAATACTAGAGGCAACTGCATTATAAATGCAGAAAGGTAAGGTGAGATGAAGTTTTGAAACTTCACTTGAACTACGTAAGTGACAGTCACAGTAGACTGAAAGGTTATGTATGTATAGTTGCAATACCATAGTAACCACAAAATGATGAGACAGAATGTCAAAACACTACAGAAAAATCAAAAAGAAATTCTTAAAAAAAATTCAAATACCCCTCAGAAAGGAAGAAAAAAGAAAAAATGAGGAAATATAAAATAGAAAACAATAAATTACCAAATGTAAGCACCCAAAATATCAATAATTGCATTTACATATAAATGGCCCAAATAAATATCACTGGAAAGTTATTAGAATAGAAGCTTTTGTCAAATGACCTAACTTTATGCTATCTATAAGAATTTCACCTCAAATAAAACAATATAGGTATGTTAAGACTAAAGGACAGAAAAATAAATAACATGCAAAATTCAAAAGAAACCAGGAGTGTTTATGTAAATATCAGATTAAATAAGCTCCAGAGCAAAATAACAAAAATAATGAACAAATACGCTACCAGGAACACAGGGATATTATAAAATCATAAAATAATACACCAGGAAAACAACCATCCTACATACACATGCACCAAAGAAGAGTGCTCAAAGTATGTGTTACTAATCGTGATATATAAAACTAATACATAAAATTAAAAGAGGGAAATCAAATCCACAACTGTGCTTGGCAGCATTAAATCTTCTGGCTCAAAACTTGATAAAAATAACGTGATATAATCAACCTCTGTAAAACACTCCACCTGACAACAGAAGACACATCCAAATATCCACAGGACACAGAATTATTGTCATAAACTTTAGTTAACCCACGCCATGACAAACCATACCCTAACCACAAAATAAACGTGCCAGAATTTAAAATGATGGAAATCATGCAGAGAGTTCTCCAAATTAACTATAATTAAACTCGAAATCACTAATAGAAAGGTAACAGCAAAATCTCCAAACACATAAAAGCAAAACATTTTCAATTGTTCCTGGTTCAAAGGTCTCAAGGAAAACTTGAAAATATGCTAAACTGAAACAAGATGAAAATATAACATCAAAATTGGGGGGAAGAATTGAAAGGGGTTTTGAAATTTATAGCAGTATACATTTACACATGAAAACTAGAAATATCTTGAAATAATGTAAGCTCATATTTCAAAAACTGAAAAATAAAAATTAAGTAAACCCAATGTAAGCAGAGGAAGGAAATAACAGAGAAAAATTAGAAATAAATAAAATTGAAAACAGAAAACCAATATCAAAGAGAAATCTGCTCCTTTAAAAAGGACAATAAATTGACAAACTTGTAGAGAAAGTGACAAAAAACAGATAAGAAATACATGACCAATTTCTGAAATGACACATATTTTATCACTGCAGACCATGTGGACAATAAAAAGAATAACAAGAAAATACTGTGAACAATTCTACAAACATAAATTTGACAACTTGGATGCAATAGAACAATCCCTCCTACAGCACAGACTACCACGATATTCCGAACATGAAGTCTTTAATTTGGATTCCTCTATAATTACAAATTAAGTTTATAATTTCAAAAATACCCCAGTAGCCTTGATCCCCAGATGGTTTCACTGGTGATTTTTGTTAAATGCTCAAATTAGTTTCAAGGTCCGTTCTACACAATTACTTCCATAAATCATAAGAAGAGGGAGTAATTTTCCAGTTTCTTTTATGAATATAGTATTTCCTTATTACTAAAACCAAAGACACAAAAAAGACTTCCAACTAATATCCCTCATTGACATAGGAATAAACATTGTTTAAAATATTTGCAAATGAAATTCAATAACATATGGGGAATGTGTACACCGTGATCAATGCTTGGGTTTGTTCTAGAAACACAATGTTGACTCATCACTTGAAATTCAATCGATATAAGGCATCACATCACTAGTCTAAATAAGAAAGCATATGATCATGTCAATCAACATAGGAAAAGCAATGACAAAATTCAACAATGATTCATGCCTAAAAATTTCAAAAACAGTAATTCAGGGAACATTTCCCTGTTCCCATAATCGGGAAAAAGGCAAAGATGTACACTATCATCATTGCTGTCCAGCAGGTACTGTGTAGCTTCTAGTGAGTTCAATAAGGCCAGTAAATGAAGTAAAGATATTGCATATCAGAAAAGAATAAATTATATTGCCTCATTTACTGATGATTTTAGCCATGTAGAAAATCCCAAAGAAGTGGGGTGGGGGGAAGAAGAAAGCAAAACATCATAGAACTAAGTACAGTATTACAGATTACAAAATGAACATATAAATGTCGATTTTTGTCTATTAGTAGTGAACTTGTTGAAACCAAAATTTTTGAAAGAAACTTTAATAATTTTTAAAAAGTGTAAATCTAAAAAAATACATATAAGACATGAATGTTAAAAAGTATGGGAAAGATGTCACTTCTTCCCAAATAAATATATAGTTAATGCCTATCATTATCTCAACAAATCTCTCTGAAGATATATGCATAAGTATTCTAAAATTTATGTGAAAGGCAAAGGAAGTATAATAATTAAAGCCATTTTGAAAAAGAAAAATAAAATGGGAAGAATTATTTCCACCCAATTTCAAGACCTGTTATTTAGTGGTACTAATCAATACCATGTGGAATTAGCAGAGGAAAAAGCAACACAAGTTGAGAGAACTTAATAGGCGACCCAGAAATAGTTCAAAGAGCACAAACAAATGATTTTTACAAAATTGCAAAGTGAATCAATGGAAGATAGTCTTTTCAACAAAACAAAGAAGTTGGGTATTCATAGGTAAAAACCTGAATCCTAATCTAAACCTTACACCTTACACCAAAGTTAAACTAAATAGACCTTAGGTATAAATGTCAAGCAGAAAACTCTTGGATAAAATGTAAAAAAAATTATCTTCAGGACTTGGAACTCTATCCCAAATATATGATGCATAAAAGGAACCATTTGTAAACTGGAGATCCTCAAGATTAAATTATTATGCTCTGTAAAACACTGTTAAAAGAATGAAATGGCAAGCCATAAATTGAGAGAAAAATATTAACAACCACATGTTTATTTAAAAGACTTACACTTAGAATATTTAACATATATAAGTCAACAGTAAAAAACAAAAAAAAAATATAATTACAAAATGGACAAAGATATAAAGAATATATTCTAGAAGAGAGTCTATGGGTGTCAAATGAGTATTCACACACATTTAAAGAAAAAGAAAATTTCACATCTTTAGCCACCACAGAAATGCAAAGTATACCACCAGATATGCCAACACACCTATCTGAAAAGTTAAAATCAGAGTAGTGACAATACCAAATGCAGACAAAAATTCTGAGAAACTGAGTTGCAGTTGCTTTTCTTACAAGTATGTAAAATAGAAAAACTAGGAAGTTTCTATAAATACTGTACGTACACTTACCATATACCATTGCATTCTCATTCCTGGGTGTTTATCTTGGAGAAATGAAAATTTATATCCATAAAATTTGTACATTATTGTTTACAGCAGCTTTATTTACAATAGCAAAAATGTACAATGACCAAAACCTCCTTCAATGGGTGAGTGATTAAGCTCTAGTTCATCTACACCAGGGGATAAAAAGGATAAACCATTCCAAGCAATAACTAGGGATAGGTCTCAAGTGTATTATGTGTATTAAGTGTATTATGCTGATTGAAATAAAATATATTCAAAAGGTCACATACTGCATGATTCCATGTGAATAAGACTCTCAAAGTGATAAAATTCTAAGTATAAAGAACAAATTAGTGGTTTCTGATTTGAGAGATTGATAGAGAAAGAAGAAATAAGGAAAAATAGTGAAAATCTTTATACTGATGGAATAATTTTTATGTTGATTGAAGTAGTCATGCAATTTTGTACGTATTATAAAATGGCATAAAAGTATGCATTCACTATGTAGCAATGCTAATTTCCTAATTTTGATATTGTATTATACTTATATAAAGTGCAACCATTATAGAAAACTATTTAAGGTATGATAGGGATCATTCCAAATCATCTTTTTAACTTCTTCTGAATGTGCAATTTCAAAATTAAAAAGATTTTCAAAAATCATATAACCTAAACTTTTCTGTGCCCTTTTCCTATCTAGCTAAACTCCATTCTTTTTAGGTTTTCTGTTTGTTTGCTTGTTTGTTTGTTTCTGTTTCTTTTTGTTTTTTTCTTGTTTGTTTGTTTTTGGTACAAGGTATGGAACCCAAGGGCACTCTACCACTGAGCTATAACCCAAACCTTTTTTTTAAAAATATTTTACTTGCAGACAGGGTATTGCTAAATTGCTTAGGGACTCTCTAATTGCAGAGGCTGGTTTTGAATTAAAGATACTCCTGCTTCAGCCTCTCATGCCACTGGGATTACAGGTGTGTATCACAACATCCCCTTAACTAAATTCCATCCTAATACACACAAGAGAGAGAAAGTGGGAAAAAAAGAAAGAAAGAAACAAGAAAGGCATATCTATATCTCTGGACAAAGCAAAATAAAATTTTTTAAATTTTTTTATTTTTCTGAATTAGAAAATGAGGTCTTTATAAAAGGTCTATATGTGAAATCTGGGGAAAATCCTTTGCTACCAAAGTCATAAGGTTGATATATTTTAAACGAAGGATTTTAATTTTTAGGAACATCAAACATTTAAAGATGAATCACTTAGCTATTTTAATGTAGGTCATATTAACTTATATTATGTTTAAATTAGAGATAGATGCTTAGCATAGATATATACAATTACACATTCAATCAAATTCAATTAAAAAGCAATTAAAATAAAATAACCTATGTAATAATGTTGCTTTCTATTTAATTCTATGTGCCAACAAACAATTTTTAAATGATCTATTCAAGTTGATAGTTAGAAACTATTAGCCTACCAGTAATATATTCTAATTTGTATATTTTTAAAATGGAAATTCTCAAAGGAGATTCAAAAAGCATACATAGGCTAATTTGATCAGCCAGCCATGCATTGGACTTCTAGGGACTCAATCATCTCTTAGGACCTTCTAGCTTAGAAATTCTGTGTAAAAGACCATGCAATATCAGGTGACATTTTTGTTTCAACAAGACAATTGAAAATAGCTTAATTAGTGAATAGATATCTTCACAGTTTAATAAATTGTACGTATTGGAGACTCCGAAAAAAAGATTTTTTAATAGAGCTCTATGCTGTTAACAAGAGCTTTAACTAATGCAAAATTTAAAATATTATGGATTCAGATGTCAGATTAAATGTGCATCTATCTCCAACATCCACCCAGGATCAAATTGCAATACAAAGATGAGGTATACAAAAAGATAAATTTGTCACAGCACTGAAAATGAGACAGAGGCTTTAGAAAACATGGCATTTTGGCAAATATCTGGATGATAGAATGGTTCTATATATGAGACCTAGGGAAAATCATTTGTTCTTGGGATTACAAGATTAATATATTTTAAATGAAGAACTTTGAAATGAAACCACAAATGAAATGGCATTGATAAAAAAAGAGCAAAGACTGCAAAATACACAAAAGAAAGTTAAAATTAAAGAGAATGCTTTTTTCCAATACTTTATTTTTTCATTGTTTTTATTGTTTTTTGTTTGTTTGTTTGTTTTGTCAATTTTGTTTATATGTAGAGATATCTTTGCACACCTGCACAGCCAATTTGTGAACACCATGTATTGTATGATTCATCTAGCTTAGTCTGGGTTATTCCCCAAAACAGAACCTGGGACAGAGGTTCTATATTCTTTAAGAATGTGTTCTCAGGTAACAGGAGGGAGGGGCACACATCAACAGATAAGTTAAGGAAAGCCAATTCAAGCATTATCTAGTGTGTTACCATTATAGTCAACTAGTTACCCAATGTGGGACATTCTGAGTTGCTTAAAACATGTGGCTCAGAACAAGTCATGCAAGTGTCAAAAGAGAGAAGTGTTCAGCCATTAGCTTCTGTTCCCCTTCGCTGGCATGTATCAGGTTCAGGTGGACTTCTGTGAGTCAGAGAGGCCCCAGGGCAGAAATCAAGAGATACTCAGCACACAATTGTGATGAGGAACTCTGAACAAGGCAGCCAAAACCTTCTGGAACTGTGAAACAAGGTGCACTGGATCAGAGATTAGGACAGAGAATGGTACAAATTAGATAAAACACACTTCCTTTACCACTGATTTGAAGAACTCACTTAACCAAACAGTAAATTTCCATAAATAGTACTAAGTCTCTTTCCAGAGACTTTATTATGTTCCACTGATTGATTTTTTTTTATTTTCATGAACAATAAATCCAGTTTTTATTATGGTAGCTTTATAGTATAAGTTGATATCTGGTAGTAGAACATCCCTCATAATTATATTCTTTCAAAGATGTTATTGCTATTTTTCATAGCTTACATTTCCACTGAACTTCAGAATCACTTTGTTATAAAAAAAAACTGTTAGGATTTGAAATTGGATGGTTTTGAATGAATAGGTGAATCTAAAGGAATTTGATAACTTTATATTACTATGCTTTCCTGTCCAAAAATATAGTATTTTGCCCCACTTATTCTAACTTTCTTTTATTTCCTTCAGCTAAGTTTTGGATATCTCTTTGTGTAGGTATTGCACATTTCTTGTTGGATTTATTTCTATGCATTTCATAATTATTAGTGGATTTTTTTCATTATATTTTCCAATCATTTCTTGTTAAAGCTGTGGAATTTTGTATGGTGATTTTATGTGTGACCACATTATTAACAAGAACAAGAGATTATCTGTTTTTATCATTTCCCATCTGATATCCAACTGTTAAGTCCACAACTTATCTACACATAAACCCATTTTAACTTCTAGTATTCCAAAGAAATCATTTAAAAGCACTGGATTTCCCATTTTCATTGGAATATATTGTTATTAAAGGGAAATGAAGAAAGGAGAGGGGCCAGGGGAATAGGAAAGATAGTAGAATGAAACAGACATTGTTACCTTATGTACATATAGGACTGTATGACTGATGTGATTCTACAACACGTATAATCAGAAAAATGACAAATTATACCTCATTTATGTATGATATATCAAAGTGGATAAAGCATTCTACTGTATTGCATAATTAATTAGAACAAATTTTTTTTAAAACAATATTTTTAAAGAGAGTGGTTGCAAATTTTGTGTCAACCTGACTGGGCTTAGGAACAGCTAGATGGCAGATAAAACATTATTTCTGGTATAACATTGTTTCTGAAAGAGTGTAGCATGTAAATTGGTAGAGTGAATAAAGTTACCTGTCCTTACCAGCGTGGGCTGCCATGGTGCAATCCATGGAGGGCCTGAGGAGTAGAGGAGAGATGGCCCGTACATTTGTTTCCTATTTCAACTGGGATATTCTTCTTCTCCTCTTCTCCATAGGGTTCTATCTTACCCATGAGGGGTTCTCAGGCTTTTGACTTAGACCACTGTGGCTTTCCTGGTTCTCTGGCCTGCAGACACAAAATTACAGGACTTCTCAACCTCCAGAATTGACTGAGCCAATTTCTGTAATAAGGCTTTTCTTGGTTCTGTTTCTCAGGGGAATCTCATACAAGTGATATGAATTAAAATGTAGAAATCTAAAGCTTATGTATCTATTTTTGAAACTATGATAGTCTCCAAAATTGTTTAGAGCTTATTCAGATTTTTTTCAGGGAGAAGTGTTTTATCTGATATTGCTCAAAACTTTCAGCAGATGATAATGATGATGATGATGAGGAGGAGGAGGAGGAGGAGGAGGAGAAAGAAGAGGAGGAGCAGAATGGCTTTCATTCTATTTCATTATTTTAAATTATCCACAGATGTTGCTATACCTGATCTCTCCACTGCCACACACTTGCTTTTACACTGGGTCACTGAGACAAATTAAAGAGTTGTATTTAAACTCATGAAAACAACAGAAATTTCAAAAGGAAGAAGATCATAGAACAGAAGAAGTCCCCTGCAGAATTATGAGACTCTCCAACTTTAGTAGAAATATAGAATAAAGAAGAAAAAGCAGAAAGAATAACACAAACACGAGGTGTGACAAATTGAAGGGAAAAATTCCATAATATTGTTTTGGGAAAGTAAAAGTTTTTTTTGTTGTTTGTTTGTTTGTTTGTTTTGGTTTCATTTTGTTTTAGAACTAATGGTTTTTGCAAGTGTTTGCACAGCAGGGCTAAGTATATCATACAACTTCAGAGCACTTAACCTGAATGTGCTTGCTTTACTGTTATATCCTTGTAAATTTCAAAAAAAGACAGCATTTTTTAACACCTTTGTGTTTTGGTGAATCAAAGAAATACAATACTATTAATTGATCTCACAAATACCTTATGTTTAACAAGTTGCAAGCATCAGTCCAGGCTGAGCTATTTATTTTCATGTATTTTGGTTCTGCTTAGAATTTAGCCTCATAAAGCTCCACTGGACTGAAACCAGTTTGTGAGTGTTGATAATGAGTCTCTCTGAAAACTCGTGTGCAATTACCAAAACTAACTTTGTTATACTTATGACCCTGACATTAAGCTGAGGGCTGACATTGAGGGATCTTGGATGGCTTTCAGAAGCTTTGTGTGTTTATCCACCTTTCCCTGAGGACCGTCACTCAGAAAGAGCAGCTGCATCAAATTCCAGAAAACAATCTTCTGAAACATGAAACCACTAGGCACTGGGTGAGTTGGGCTAACAGTCTATTGGAAAGAGAATTATAAATTCAGACAGCATTGCTTTGGCACTATTCAAATTTGAAGCATATTCTATGGCTCATAATTAAAAGCACAAATATATTTACATCACTAGGGAGCACAAGTTCAATTGTTAGTAAATGGTGAGTAAATCCTAGAGCCTGGGTCTACTGAAAGTTTTATTAAAACAGTAATGACTTAGCAAATAAAATGTTTCATTATTTTATTAGAGTGTTTAAGGACAATAGAATACTGGGTTTCTTTTCTGTTTCTTCTAAAAATTTGCTGGACCTCTCTACTAATATGCAAAGAAATGGATCACTTCTTTACCTTCTGGTGTAACCATGACCTTCTCCAAAGGTACTGTAGGGACCTCCTACTCTGACTCTGAGTTAGCCATGTGGCTTGATTTGGCCAATGGTATTTTAGCAATTATAACACAAGCAGAGGCATGGAAAGTGGTTGCATGGCTGGGTTTTTTCACTCTCCATCTTCTAAGATTTTCATGAGAACTTCCCAGGCTAATCTGCTAGATAATGAGAGAGATGTGGCATACTGCCAAGTTAGCACAATCATTCCATCTGAGACTATGGAGGTCTGCCAGCAACCGGTGAAGATCGTGTCTCATGAACTAGCCCATTCACAATAAGCAGAGCTGCTGCCTACATGCCCCAAAGCTACTTCAGGCAAGTGAGACAACCCAGCCCAGATCAGCTGAACTTCTCCAATTCATCACGAGCCAAATAAACATTCATTGCATGTGTCACCTAAGGTAGTATTTGAGTGTTACACAGCATTATTGTGGCATTAGATAACAAATACAACCTTCTCATCTTTTAAACAGATTTCAAATAGCCTTTGTACTTTCTACAAAGTTAGTAGGATGTAATAAGTATGTTGATATCATAGAAGAATTCACAGGATCTTAAGTGAGAAGACTGACTCTGAATGCTAAATCTGTTACTTACTGGTTTTGTGACACATGGAAAATTGTTTAAATTCTTTACATCAGCCAACTGGGTAATTGTGTGGATTAAAAGATATGATATGTCAAACTTGCTGTGACCTGGGGCAAGTTACTTAATCACTTTAATCTTGGTTTTCATTAGCAAAACGAGGTTTACAATGGTTGTTACCCCTCCAGAGTGATTGTGAAGGTTAAAAGAAAAAAGAAGAAAGAATATAAAGCATTTCACAGAGAGTTTGGCAGTAAGAAAAGGCTAAATGTTAAAATTATTATTATATGCTAAAAATTATTTTTAGTATTAGTTACGCTTGTACTTTTGACAACAAAAGTGAGGCATTGTGGCTAAAACATCATTAGTAAGATGCACTTGTTCTTCAAGGACTCCTTCAGGGTTCTGGGTGAATGAATCCATGTCCTGTGGCTTTCTTTTATTAGTACAAGCAAGCTGCTTGATTACCAATTACCTAATTGTCACTTTGGAAGGTGAAAAAGTCTTCATAGGGAATGAATTTAAAAATCTGAAGGTTTAAATGGAAAAAGGTAAATAAAATAGAGAGGCAAAGAACCTCTGCTATCCAGAGGAGCCATGAAAAACCCCAAGTAGGAGGCTTCCAGACGTTGTAAGGATGAGACCCAGAGAGGAAAAGACCATCCTGAGCATTAAGATGCTGAAAAATGTGGGATAATTTTATATGATCCTGGTGATTTATTCTAATGAAAGTTTTAAAGTTGGTATCTCTAAAATGGTGTGACTTTCTTCTATCTCCAAAAAAATAAAACAATTTGAAAAATGTGTAGTGCTTCGAAGTATCACATGGATACTCAAAATGGACATCCGTTTGACAGACAATTGGTATTACAAATAACACAGGATATTAGCCTCCAGAAAGCCTGCACTGGTAGCAATTTAAGTTACAAAGACAAGCATCCAGAATTGACTATAATAGGAAAGGAGGAATTAGAAGACACACAGAACTCAGCAAAAGCAGATACAGGGGAGAAATTCTATTTCACTAAAAAAGATGTCAACAACTCAAGTTGATGAAGGAAGAACAGAATCACAACAGTCATTCAGCAAACAAATGACAATAGCTAACCAGGAACCAATAAACCTTTAGATAGAATTTTTCCATTTTTCTTATCTAGAGAAAATAAATATCAATATCTTGGGATTTTTTTAGAATTTGCTTATGATAATACAAGGTATAATACCTCCTATGGGTTGAATCTGGAGTATCCTTCAATAGCCCATAGCCTGAGTCACCATTGAGAGGTGGTGGGACTTTTAAGAGGTGGAAACTAATGGGAAGTATTCAGGTCCCTAGAGGCATGCCCTTAAGGTGGATATTGGGCCTCTGGCCTTGTACTTTCTCTTTTTTACTTTCCAGCTATGAGGTGGTCACCTTTCTCTGCCATTCATTCCAGCTATGATGGGCCTTATAGGACCAAAACAATGGCACCAACCAATTATGGACTAAAACCTCTAAAACTGTGAGCCAAAATAAATCTCCTCTCTTTCTAATTTAATGATCTCAGATGTTTATTATAGTAACAGAAAACTGACCAACACAGATCATTTGTAAGAAATCAATACCTAACCGGAACATCTTTTATACATCTGAAAATTAGTCCAAGATACCCAAAATCCTCCAATCAATGGAACCATGTACATCAAAAACTTTTAAGATTGTGTGTGTGTGTGTGTGTGTGTGTGTGTGTGTGTATATATATATATATATATATATATATATATATCAGTCTCTTACTCTCTGAAGTAAAATATATATATATATATATATATATATATATATATATATATATATATATATTTTACTTCAGAGAGTAAGAGACTGATTCTGAATCAAAGTACCTAAGTAAGAATAGTCTAGAAGGTGAGGAGAATAAGTAGGCTAATGAGGAAAATTCTGTGAACAAGAGAATAAATTATGAGAAAAGTGTCACAGAGAGGCAGATGATTTAAGGAACTATAGTCACCATGTTTCATAAGTTCTATATAGCTTGGTTAATAAAAAGAGACTTACTCTGTTACTACTGTGATGATGTATCCGAATAACATCACCCCTCCAGATAGATATACTACCTTCACCTAATCACACACGAAAAATTGATTTTCTATGTCTACCTTTAGAATTTCTTGATGAACAGGTCTAACCATTCCCTACATTTGATAGAGTAGTTACATTCAAAGCATCTAAATGTAAACACAAAAGAGTCCTCCATCCTAGTCCCAGAGCTGCCAAGCAAGAACTTGGGCATTCAATTCTTCCTTGGAGAAGGCAAGGGAGTTCAACTAAAGAGATATGATTTGTTAGCAGGTTTCTGACTGGAAATATTGCTATATAAAAAGTTTGCAGAAACAAAAGCAACAATAAAACTGACTTCAATAGAGCACAACCATTCTTTTTATAAAAATACAGACACCCCAGAAGTTTTTTTTTAACCATAAAAAAATTACCATATATATATATATATATATATATATATATATATATATATATATATATATATATATCAATATTTGGGTGCTGTAGACCTAGAAAGCCGTTTTTTTCCAGAAATGCTATAATACTTACACTCTCATTTTTCTCCAGAAAGTATGCAAACACATGTAAGCAGTAAGCTCACTAATGCATTAAATGTTTAATTCAATCAACATATTTTTGACACTTGCTATATACCAGGTCTTGGTCTGGAGTAGAGAAAACTAACTAATACACCAAAAACAAAATATCAACCCTCATCGACTTAAATTCTAATGAGAACTGAACAAATATTAAAATTTTAATAAATGTGTATATCTGTATGTGCATATATATGTATTAGGAGATACAAGTGTTTTAGAGAAAAATAGTATAACAGAAAGTCAGAAGTGTTGGAAAATGGCTCCAATTTTCTCAGCTATCATTGAGACATGACCTATGAGAAAAAAATCTACAAGAGGTGAGAGAATGGAGATTTTATCAGCAGGAGGAGGAATGAGAGGCAGGTACAGGCCCATTTGTTACAGGATCAGCAAGTCAGCTGGTATGGCTAGAATAGTATGAGTGAGGGAGAGAGAGGTAGGAGATGAGGCAGAGAAGAAATGGAAGGCATATTGGGTTGAAGCTATCAGACATAAAAACATCTTTGGCTTTTAGTATGATCTAATTAGGAAGACTCTCTCTAGTTGATAAGGGAAACAACATATTATAAACCATGATTTTTTTGCAGGTTTTTTCTGGCGACTGTGGTGAACATAGACCCGACTGGCTTGGCATAGATGTTAGAAGTTTATTGCCACAATATGGACAAGATATTGGAGCAGAATAGACTGGTATGAAAGTTGTAGCTATAGGAATAAGTGATATTTTCTGGATATATTTGGAAGGTAGAACTGACAGTATTAGCCGAAAGGTGAGATCTAAGGATATGATAGCAAAACAAGATATAAGAATGACTATGAATTTTTTGACATAAAAAACTAAAAGGATGATTTTCTTTTCATTAAAATGGGGTATACAGGGATAAGAACATTTTTGTCTGGCTGGGAGGATGAGCAGTCAATCGAATGTCTGGGTTTTTATAGAGTAAATTTGGCAAACCTGTCATATGTTCAAGAGAATAATCCAAGGTAAGCAATCAGACTCAAATACACACCAAGCCTGGGGTACTGGGAATCATCTAGACTACAATAGCAAATGTAGGACTCCTAAGTCCAGTGTGAATTGGTGTTTATAGCCATGAGACTAAATGACATCAATAAAGGAATGAAAGGAGGAAGGAGAAGGAGGTCCCTGCCCTGAGCCCTGCGACTTCCAACAGTAAAAGGCTCAGAGGAGAGGAGCAGTTATTCATCAAGAGGATTGTGGAGGAATGGTCAGTGAGGAATGTGGCATCCTAGAAGCCAAGTGAAGAAAGTGTTTCAAGAAGAAGAAAGCTTCCAATTATGTTAATGAGAAATGACCATCAGATTTAGCAACAAGAGGGTACAGTATTAATGGAGAGTGATTCTGTCAATTAAGTTAGATATGGTCTCTATTAAAAAAGAAATTGAAGAGGTGTTTAGGGTTGGAGAAGATGACAAGGGAGGCAGTTGCCACCTAGGAGAACTGAACAGGGAAAGGATGAGAGATGTACAGGGTGACTCCTAATTCCATATTTCCACTTTTGTTCATGTGAAGAATTTCAAGTGGGATTTGTCAGCCAAGTTGCATCTTTTCCCCAGACACATTAATTAATGTCAGGTAGCAGGTGATGCCACAAAATAAGCAGAGAGTAGGATTTCACCAGGATTGAGGTGAGGTTTTCCTGATTGAGTAAGAAAAAATGATAGTAGGCCAACAAAGTAGATCTGATGTGCAGAAGAAGTGATTAAGACTGGTCATGGGATTTAAACTAGAAAGAGGGAAATGAGGACATAAGAGAATGAAATCAAATTAAAATATATCTATTTAAAATCCTGGTGGTAGATAAGAAGACTATTGAAGAAAGACTCCAGTGGAAATGAGCTGTCAGAAGAGTGATACTGTAAGAATGAAATACTTAAAATTGAAATAATGGAAGAGTCACACTCATGGGAAGTGGCCAGACCTAGTGTATGCTCCTGAGTGTGATAGGATGAAAGAGATTGTTGGATAAGAGAGGAAGTCAAAGAAATGAGAAGACAGGATATTGAAAGGAATATCAACAGGGATTTTGAAATCATGTTGAAATATGCCAAGAGCAGTGTTGGAGAGCTTCAACTCTGTTTGGAGAAAGAAAAGCACCTGAAAATCTTCAAATTTACTTTGGCTGCATCAGAGAATTAAAAAAAATAGAACAGACAAACAAGGAATATGTACTGTTCATCATCTGCATTGATTTATGGAAGAGGCTCTAAGTCATGGTCATATTCCTCACATTATTAAGCATTTGAATCTCTCTTGTGCTTCTCTTTGTGTGCTCTGGGCAGCATGTTTTATGTTATTGACTGAAATCTCATTTACAGTTCAATTAATGCAGTGGAGAAAACATGGTACATGCCAAGCACTTCTGTTCTTTATGGCCTGCACTGTGATTCTGGCAAGCCAAAACCAATTAATTCAAACGAGAGAGTGAAGGAGAGAGGAGATTTAGTTCATTCTTATAAAGATTCAGTAATTCCTCCTACTCATATAAAAATCTATGAAAATTCTGGTACCAAAATAATGGTATCTTATCATTCATGACCCTTCTGAAATATCAGTATTATCTTTTAACTTCTTTTGAGGTTTATGGGAAAAAAATGCCAATCACAACCTTGAAACTCACAGACATATACTCAAACACATGCAAAGAGCAAAATTTTTACTGGGCATAATGTCATATTTTATAAATCATTTTGTTTATTTTCCATCTACTTGTTAGTATTTCCTTCCAGAGTCATTTGGGCAATTTGCTGTGCCATCTTTTTGCAAGCAGGGACACACACCTGAATCAAACCCACAGAGGAAATGCTAAGTGTCGATGCCAAATAGGATGCTTGACATGATTCTGCAATATAGTATCACTTAAGGATATTTGACTTTATTCATAGTTCCTTCACTAGAGATTACAATCCACTATCCACACTGTGCTGTCAACTCTGGTGCAATATTTCTTGTCTAAAGACATTTTACAAACTGATATTGTAATATGACTGATCTGTTTTCCCTTCACTAACAACTATCTAAAATAATAGATTGCTTGACTTCTCTTTTGTATAAAGGAGAAAGATATAATTTGGCATTAAAAATAGTTATCTTTTATTAATGCATATCCACTTAAAGTAAAATCAACATAGACTGTGGATAAATAAATATGCTAAAGCTACATGTCCTTGAACTTTAAAAACATCTTTGGCATCCTATAATAAAATCTTATTTTCAAGTGTTCCTTTGTGACATGGATAACATCACACAAAATTCTTTCTAAAATGACTTAAGTGATAGTGTATCAAGTTTAGGGTCAAGTTATAAGATCTTTTCTTGATTTATGTTTGTCAAAAGAGCTACCTAACATCTAAATAAATTGGTATAAAAGGCTAGGAAATTATTTTAAAATTTTTCAGAAATTAAGAAAAGAAAATAATCGCTTTAGTTTTAATATATGATATAGTGGTACAAATTTAAACAAACATTAGAGGAAAATAAATTTTCTTTAACAGATAAGAGGGTTTGGTAATATATAAAATTTAAAGGTAATAGGCACTAATGATCTGAAATACTAATTTTAAAATACAGCTGTTTTTACTTTGTTTCCTATCCTAAGCATTGATTCATGTACTTTTTTTATATTTAATGAATTTAATCAGATTTTGATTCAATTCTTTATTAGATAGAAAATACTCAGCTTTAGTTATCCTTTTCTGTTTTGTTGTCAATTATCCAAACTTGAACAATAAAACTCACCAAAGGGCACCTAAATTCTCAGAAGTCTCAATCATCACAGTTTTTCAACCACCTTTTTACTTTCCCTGGCTCAGAGCTCCATGAAGTCCTGGCCAAATAGATGTTTAATTCATGCATGTTTGGCAAAGACTACCTCATCTGCAGCCTGAATAATGCATTCTCCCACAATTCAAATTGTGTTCCTACTACCAACACAAAAATAATATAAGTCCAACATCTGGTATATGAAGTTGAAAGGCTTTAACAAAGAAAAAGGAAAAACAAAATATTAAGTAAAAAGACTGTTACCCTTTCCTGAAATCTCTGCCAGGCTTAATGCTGGGTCAAAGTCAGCTACCAACCTCTCCTGCTTTTGAAGATCCACAACACTTACCTATTTTTACTTATGGTGGTAAATTCTGTTCCATCTTAGAGCTCCGAAAAACAGGAGTAAGGCAAATGTGAAGCATCTTCATCTCTCTCCAAAGTTTAGTATCTGTTTTGAGCTATAGAGCAAACACTCCTTATGGAGTCCCGTGTTGTACAGGGCACTGTTAGTGAAACTCATGACTAACTGAAAATATTGATCAAACTTTTTCAAGTTTGCTATCATTTCCCACCATAACTGAGAATTAGATGAAGCTAGTAGGTGGCCACAAATACAAAATGAAAACACATTGTATTTTGGCACCCAAACCAATACGGATGTTCATTCTCTCTTCCACCAAATAATTAGCACCTGACAAGAAACCCTGATTTCAGTTTTCAATACATATATATTTCAAGTGAATCATTGTTGATGTGGACGCTGGGCTCCCCAGTTCTGATCTTTGCTAAGAATTATTAAAATGGGAGGAAAAAAATCTTACTCAAAGCGAAGGACCTTCCATAGAAGGCAGAAGATATATGTAATATGAGTAGTCATAGGATATCAATCCTCTGCTTCTTAGATAGAAATGAGACTTCCAAATACTAGTTGAGCTCCTGAATACCCAGAGTAAAACTTCATAGATCAGCTCATTGTGGGTTTATTATAGCTATGTTCTGGCCAATGAACTATATCCAGAAGCAGCAGCTAAACTTCAGAAGGTATCCAATGCCTGGTATAGACAAGAGACAGCTAGAGTCTACTAGAAAATATAAGTTGAACATTGAAGATCATGGAGAAACTAGGTAGAAGAAACCTGATCTTTGATGTTTATGAAGGTCCTGAACCTCTTATACAGACTTTGACAGAAGGGAAAAATAAACCACGTCTTATTACAGCCACTGTTATATTCTATTTCTCTGTCACATGCAGATGAAACTAATCATAGCTAATACATCAGAGAAGGCTGTCTAATTTTATTAGAAGCATTCAGAAACAATTATGAAGAACTCCCTTTCACAGGTGTTCCTATGATTTCAATATTACATGCATTTCAAGAAGCAAAATTGCATTAAATAATGTTATTAATCCAACCATTTTGCTCCCTCATTTATCCTCTGAATTCTGTAGTTTTTGTTTAAGCTTCTCAGGTAATGTTGCAATCACTGCAAACATTCACAAAATTTCTGGTCCTTCTTCCAAACCTGGTAGGATTGCCCTTCCATGATCGCTTGGAGTCAGGTAGCTATGTAAATAGCTTGGCCAATAAAATGTGGGCAGGAGTGACATATGTCACTTCCATGAGGAAGGTGAGAGGAACATTATGTGATCGGCAACTCCCCTTTTTCTTACAATGGTGATTATAGAAACACTTGCTAAGATGAAAACTGTGTCACTCTGGATCCTGTGATAAATGTCCCTGCCATTCCACAACAAACATGACTGTAGAAGAAAGAAGCTTTAGGAAAACATTGTTTTGGGGAATGGGGATAATTTCCAAAGCAAAACCTAGCTCTCCTGATTGAACACTGCATTCTGAGTAGCGACTATTACCTAAATCATACTATGTATGAATTTATGGCATGAGTAAGAATATTAAGCAATTTCTTAAAGCTTCAAACAACTGAAATATCAATATTCTCTCCTCAAGCATTTTTCTCTCTCCTCTTGACTCTCTGAGGGATCCCCAAAATATTGTCAGATCTTTCTTTCTTTCCAAAGTGTTTTTCAATCTGTACCTTTTTAAGATATTACCCCAGGTGTTCCCTTCATTTTGTATGCAAACATCAGGGGTCAGCTACCTGTCTCCTTATAACTCTCATCATTTATACTTATGATAGCTATTAAATCCCCTAAAGCTCTTGTCCCCATCACTCTTGAAATTTCTTTCTATAAGGATACCAATGATGTCATAATAACCCAAATTATTGACCTTATCATCCTCAAGCATTTTACCCCACAGCTTTAATAGTAATACCCTTTCCTGGTCCTCTTCCTATCTCTATGGCCATTTTTCTCCATCTCCTTTTCTGACTGCTTTTCTAACCTCAGCCTCCTACAAGATTCGCCTATCAATCTTCCTGTCACTTTCAGTCTACTGGCTTCTCAATCCCATAGATTATGAGCTAATGTCTCAAAATCTTAACCTACAGTCCCAAAACTTATTCAGCAATTACTCACAAACCTCAGAGAGTCCAACTTCTCATTACTAAAACAGAAATCATTATCTTCTGCCTCAATTTGGTCCTGTCTTTTCCATTTCTTTTTCTATTTTATCTCAATATATCTAAAAACCTCAGTTATTAGCAACCCCTCTTTCTCCCTAGCCCAGACACAATCAGTTCCTCTATTTTTTCACTGCATTATCATTGGAAATTTCAAAGTTTTTTAGATTTGCATACTTTCTTAACATGCTCTTGAAAACAGCCTCCTTATTAACCTGCCTGACTTCTTTGTCTATTCACGCCAACCCTTCATTCATGAGACCACCCCGATTATCTCTCTCAACTCTTGATTTGGCTATATGATTTTTACAAAAGTAATTGCAAATTACTATTGCATTACAAAGCCCTCACTATCTGAATTTGTAACCTTTTTATCTTTATATCTCAAAACCCAGCTACCCACTCTATCATCCAAAATTACTGATGATTCCCTGTGTACCTCCAATCTTTTCCCATCCCAGGCTTTCTCTACCCTGTAATATTTTTCTACTAATTTTCTGTTTCTATCTCCTCAACTAGACCATTAACTACTCCCTATTTTGATTATCTAAGTATTTCTAGCATGTAGAAGAAAGCCTGATAATTATGAGTAAAGTATATTTTATATATAATTAGGAAATAAATATAGTATATTCAACAACCACACTCATATCTATGTAATCAGTTCTGAGCAATAAAAAATCCTAAGCTTGTATCCTTTTTGAGTTTAAGAAAATCAATAGGACAGCTATAATTTATTTAACTTTATTATTGTTTTCCTTTTCAGCCCAGCTCAGTGGAAAAAACTAGTTTTCATTCTTCATAATAGTTCATGTTATCAAAAAGCAAATCTTTCATTTAGGTAGAAAGTATTTTCTGATTTTTTATAGAAGAGGAAAGTCGGTGCTAAATTACTTAGAAACCATTTCAGAATGCTGTAAAGTAAAAGCCATAATGAATAACTTGTCCATACTTTGTATGCCAAGACATTTTTAGCAGATCTTAAAAGCAATGCATAGGGATTTAGTCATGAGACTTTCAGCAAGATTAATGGAAGAAATGCTCCTTAAATCCCCTGGTATAGCTTTGAAAATTTCCCACGTGCTATCAGTGATGTCTTTGTGACTTAAAATTATGGCTTTGGTTTCAGGCTGCCAATTTAAGGAAGCATTGGATGTGTTTAATATTGACAACCTTTTGGCCTCAATTATATAACAGATATCATGTTTTGATGATAACCTAGAGATGATCCTATCCGATACTTGAATTCTCTCTACGGAGCTGGTCAAGTAATCACACTGCATCCATTTGAACAGAACAATCATTGCCTCTCAAATGTCCATTCCCATTTAGACAAACAGAGACAAAGATTAAAGAAACTTAATTTATCATGGTGAAAAATATAAATTTAAAAACCTGTCAGAAGAACATGCATACTCAGCTACTGGCATCATTACATAGCTTCCCAAATACTTGAGTAAAATCTGAGACTTCTACTAGTGATTGAAGAACAACAATGGAAAAAAGGACTCATATTTATTTAGTGTGGGCTCATTAATATCAGAAAAATTTTTACAGCAATTTTTCTCCACACTTCGCAACCCACAGGTTGGTTCTGGCTCACAGATATATCTGTGAATATCTCTACCCTGAAAGAAAATTTTCATCTACTTTGGACAGGAAGAGATATTTTCAGAAGGTATAAGATTAAACTTAAACTTTTTTTTTTTTTTTTTTAATTTTCAAGAGTCAAAAGATTTCCAGAACTAACCTTTTCTGTTAAGGGATCTATCTTCCATGTCACTGAAATAACCCTCAGATTCAATAGAACAGTTTTAAAACTCTATGCCAGTATCATCCTAATTTAAATCTGCAGAGGGGTCCAACAGAACCAGTAGCATCCTAATAGTCCAAATTATTTACCCCTGTAGACAAGAGCTGAAATACACTAATATTTTGGGGAAAAATCTCTTTTTGTTATATGTTTGTCACCATTTTCCTGTTGTCAAAATCATTTTAAGGCACTTCTCTAAAACTAAACTTCCCCAAAATATACCACCACTTAAGCCAAAAGGATGTCAAATGACAAGCATATTTTAACATAAGATGTAATCTGTGTCCACAGAGCTCACAGTTTCTAATGTAGAATTCTGTCAAAATGCCAACCTCAGAGAAAAGAAAACAAAATTTGTTTTAAATGGAAAAGTCTATAGTGTAAAAAACAGCAAAATGTAATCTATGGATTCAACTCTGATTCATAAAGGAACTAGGGAGCAGGGATTTGCAGTGCTATTGTTCTTCTGGCACTGGGTAGAATCGTTATGTCTTGAAGTCAAACATACCCCCAGATCTGAATTATTTTAGCCTGAAGTAGTATTTTATACCAAGAGCATTACCACTTAAATATATAATATGTTTACTAAAAACTTCTTGAGACAGGAAGCTCTCTGATTGAAAGGATGTTCAAATTCACTGCAAAACTGTAGTCTGAGAAAGTTTCAAAAAATATGTATGTGTTCTCTTATATTAAAGGAACAATGAAATGTAGGTAATAACAGCAGCCTCTGAGTTCTGGGGACCTAATAGGTCAAGTAGAATCTCAAATACTGCCAGGGAGCAGATAGAGGTGAGCAGGTGAAAGAATATTTTATGGAATTTCTGGAGTACTTATAGTAGGAGAGGTGAAGAAGAGATAAAAGACGGAACAGAATAATCCCTGCAAGGCATTCCTCCAACAGAGTGAATAATGAAAGAGAAAATACACATTTAAGGGAAGTCAAAATAGACTTTGGATGCTTCTGAGAAGTCTGCCTTTAGCATTGAGAAAATGAATAGATGGAGACAGAGAGGATGTCACATCTTTAGGAACCAAAACAATTGAGAATTGGCACATGTTTAACCACAATTCCCTTAAAATGGATTTGACCCAGAGTCATGGGGACCAAAATACACTACCAAAATGTTAACTCAAATAGCCTTTGCTCTGACAATGAAATCATAGAATTGTGGGAGAATTAACAAAAAAATGGGAGGATGAAAAAGACAAAATATAATTTACTTAAAATTAATATAATTGGGGGTTATAGGTTTAGCTCAGCACATGTTTGGATTACTCAAAGAAGTGGTTTTGATCTCTGGCACCCAACCCCAAGTCAGTGTGATTAAATTGTTAATCTGTGCCTACTCTGGTTGGAGAAATAAAGAGAGAGAGAGAGAGAGAGAGAGAGAGAGAGAGAGAGAGAGAGAGAGAGAGATATGAAGCTTTTAGAGAGAGAGAGAGAGAAATGAAGCTTTTAATTTGTTTGTTCCTCCTTGACAAGGCAGGGTCTTTTCTGTTGCTTTGGTTACACAAGTGTTCCACATGATTTAGTGCTCAGCAGGATGACAGATGAGTTTGTCTTGATGTACACCTAAGTGAACATGGAGAAAGTCATTTGGACTGACACTCCAAAGAGAGTTGGTGCAATGTCATTATTTGAATATTGTTGACATGAGTGGACGTTGAACATTTGTCCTCTAGATTTATGTAGGAAACCATTACCTTTCACTCTAGTATAATGTTATTCTCTACTTTAGGAAAATGCAAACTTTGATGTTGGAATGTTGTGTTTATATATAATGTGTGATTTGATTTTAGACATGCATGTCCATTCTGCCAAACTGACTGCACTCTGAAGAAATATGTGGATTAAGTATAAGCAGATTATTACTTCATAACCTCATCATAATCAAGTAATCTTAAATGTTACCCAGTTAAAACAAAACCAAAATACAGGGATTAAGAGCACACTTCTAACACATCATCATTTTTTTCTGGGTCAAACTTGTAATCATATAACCAATTACTCTGTCCTACCCTGAAAGGGAGGTGTGGTAACTAAGACTTACTTAAAATCATTCCTATGTGTACAAAATTACTCAATCCAATCTCCAAAATTATATGGGAAAACCAGGTACAGTTTAGTCAAGATGTTAGCATTCTCAAATAAAAATAATTACCTTTAAACCTCACTCTGAAAGACAGTGTAATTCATCCTAGATTTGCACAATGGTGTGAGAATCAAAACAAAATTTCAGGAAAAGTTTAACCACATTCTTTTAGAACTATATACATCTGCTATGGATATTTGTACAAGATGAACTATAATGAATATACTGAAATGTGTAATAACCATTTCATGTTTCTCTGCCTATAGTAGAATAAATATTAAATCATATGAATAAATTCTTCTGTTTATGTGTGTTATGGTTTAGATGTAAGGTATCCTCCAAAAGCTCATGTGTGAGCAATGCAAGAAAGCTTACAAGTGAAATTATCAGATTTTCAGAGCCTTAACCTAATCACATTAATTCACTTGAATGGATTAACTAGCTGGTAACTCTAAGCTAGAAGGGTGTGGTTGGAGTAAGCAGATCACTGGGGACATGCCATTGGGATTCATATTTTGTGGGTGTTGAGATGAATTCTCCTTCTGCTTTCTTGTTGCTATATGCTGAGCTGCTTTGCTTTGCCAAACCATTTCACCATATGTTCTATCTTGCCTTGGGTCCAGTGCTATGGAGTTGGCCATTGATGCACTAGGTCCTCTGAAATCATGACTCCACATAAACTTTACCTTCACTAAAATTGTTCATTTTTGATCTTTTGATCCAAGTGGCAAGAAAGCTGACTATAAAGACATGTTAGATTTTTGTTGTTGTGCAAAAAAAAAAAAATACCTGTCAAGAATAACTTAGAGGAGAAAAAGTTTATTTTGGCATCAGGATTTTAGAGGTTAAGTTCCTAGTTGGTCACCTCCATAAAATATCCCAAGCTACATATCCCTGGCTGGGGCAGCTAGTAGTTTTCTTAAATAGAATAAAATGAGGTGACTTATCTTTATATGAAGAAACCAGAGGTGTGACAAGACACAGAGGACAACAATTGGTTTTGCCCTTCACATGCATCTCTGGGAATTTCATTCCCACCATTCCCATGTGTGTACATGCACTTTATGATGCCTTTGGAACTTTCATATTTTTGTGATTCTGTGTTCCACTCATTGTTCGTAAATCCAGAGGCATGACTTTGACCTTAAGTAGCCAGTATGAATATCTAGCTGAAAGTTTTGAAAATGGGTTCTGAACAACTCAAGTATCTCCTTTAGTCACTGGTTTATAGGATGAAAATTAAGGGAGCTGTCATATGTCAGTGTCACTGGATAAAGAAATGAAGTAAAGGCGTTTGTGATGAAAAGGAAAAATGAAGCACAACCAGTTAAAGACATTGAAATTGTGTCTGGAATATTTCAAACATCAAACTCATTCTTCTCTCTAAATTTGGAGACACTCCAATGCTCTCTTTCTTTCCTCTGCTTTTTTCCCCTCTACTGTGAGTTGATCTAATATTACTAGCACACAAAAGAGCACCAAGTAAAACACTAGAATATACCTCAATAGATTTAAAACAGTAGATGTCTGGCTTTGGAGCCAATACTTTCCCAAAGCAAAGTATTGGACTCTGATGACCCTAGAACTCCTTCTTTGTAACTGGGATATGCAGTTGATTTCCAATGAGCAGAGCAATGAATATAGTATAGCATCTGGACAAATGTCATCACTTAGGGCAGAATTATTCTGCCCACCCAAGAGGTCATGCAGATGTTTAATTGTCCCATGAAATTATATTGACAGTGCTTAAAATATATAAATTTACAGTTCTGATAAAGGTAGCCCAAGCCAAGCATTTATGTACAGTCTCAAAATAATTCTCATGTATTCAGAGGAAGGCTGATAGGAAATGTTCTAATCAATTTCATAAAGAGGTATAATATGGAAAGCAGTGAACATGCAAACACTGAAGAATGCTTTCTAATTTCTTAATATCAAATATTGTATTGATAACACCTGGATTTGTTAAAAGTCTCTCTTTTTTGCTGTTGTTTTCTTACTAGATACTAGGTTGTCTTCAGTGCTATTCTATAAATTGTTCTACTCTGAGAAGTTTAAGATGAATTGTTTTATAGGCAGGACCCAGAGCAAAATCCACTCATCCTATGACACAGGCAAATGAAAATCAATTCAGTGTAAACTTAGGACACATGCCCTAAGGGGCAGCTTTGGCTTGCACATCCCAAAAAAATGCATAAAAGATTTGGTTTTAGGTTGTGAAAATAATCCTGATGTCTTCCCCAAATATCTTCCTCATCTGTTGATTTATGTAGAAATCCCTTCGTTTTCTTAAAGTATTAATCCATTACACATGAAAATTACCAAGAACTTATTATAGAGTATTTTCTATAGTATATGCATTTATTTCCTTGAGGGAAAAATAAATGATCTGAGCAAGTTTATTGAGAAACAAAGGCAAGAAATAGTGGAGAAACATTATGCCAGATACCAGACCTGGCTGGGAAGGAGAAAAACAGTACTAACTGGGAGAGAGATTTAAAGCAAATTAACTTCATAATTTTTTACTTTTTTTTTGCCTTGCTGTGAGGACTTACATGACATTTGTGATTGTTTTTAAAGACACAATGTAGATTATAAATAAGATTATTTTTATCATAAATATTATGTCAGAAGTTCAAGTAAATTAATATCAAGATATCTTGATATTACTTGTCATGACTTGTCACCACTGTTACCGAAGTGACAATTTTTATGTAGATATGACTAAATGAGCAATTATTCTCATAAATTTTATAAATTATACTTTTATTGATAATTTTAATAACAAATATTAAAGCACAACTATCTGATGTGTGAGGGGTAAGAATTTGCTCCCAGGATGTAGGCTTCCTGTTCACCTCACAGATTATTTTTTTTTTTTTTTGCTGAGAAAAATAAAAAACTTTTTAGTTTGAATCCATCCCATTTGTTGATTCTTGATTTTAATTCTTGTGCCAAAGGAGTCTTATTAAGGAAGTTGGGGCCTAATCCCACATGATGGGAATTAGGGTCTACTTTTTCTTCTATTAGGAGCAGGGTCTCTGGTTTAATTCCTAGGTCCTTGATCCATTTTGAGTTAACTTTTGTGCATGGTGAGAGATAGGGGTTCAATTTCATGTTGTTGCATATGGATTTCCAGTTCTCCCAGCACCATTTGTTGAAGATGCTATCTTTTCTTCAGAGCATGTTTTTGGCACCTTTGTCTAATATAAGATAATTATTATTTTGTGGGTTAGTCTCTGTATGAAGATTTGAATTTGGGGCCAACATTCCTTATATACAAAGATATGAAAAATGTGGTATATATTTGTGTATTAAGAATTGTAATGCAACAAAAAGAGTACATAGGTATTGTCATAACTTGGCGTGAACATACTTTGTATACAGAGACATGAAAAATTGTGCTTTATATGTGTAATAAGATTGTAATGCATTGCACTGTTGTTGTGTATTTAAAAAATAAAAAAACCCAACTAACTTACTAAAGTATACTAATACTTTCAGGGAAGAAAGTAAACAACAGTTCATTTGTGTATTTCCTACAATGCCTAAAATAGAATCTGGGAAACAGAAACACTAAACAATTCAATTACTCAATATTATTTAAAACAAGATAGGAAGAAACCAAAAAGTCTAGCTTCAAGTATTTATATTTCTACTTATTTAGTTGTAGTTCTTTTTCAATAATTATATTAAATTTTCTTTTTCCCAAGTGTTTTATTTTTCACTTTTTAAACTGGTAAAATATGAATAGCACAAATTTACCATTTTAACCATTTTAAGAGTATAGTGCAGTTATCTTAAATGAATTCATAATGTGCAAACATCATCACCATCCATCACAGAACTTGTTCCAACTTGAAAAACCAAACTTTATACCATTATGGTATAATGTCCCTGTTCCTTCTCCTCTAGTAGCTGACAACTACCAGTCCTACTTTCTATCTCTGTTTCTGACCTCTTTAATTCTCACAGAGTGGAATTATACAGTATCTGTCTCTTAGGGTCTATTCTTTTCACTTTCCATAATGTTCTCAAGATTTATTTCTATAATAGCATATGTCAGAATTTTGTTTCTTTTTAAGGCAGAATAAAATTCCATTCATTATACTAGCCTTCCTATTCCCATACCCCTCCTCTCCTTTCACTCACCTCTGTCTACTCCAAAGTACTTCTATTGTTCCCCAGGCACCCCCTGCCATTGTGAATTAAAATCCACCTAGCAGAAAAAAACATGTGGACTTTGTTTCTTTGGGATTGACTTATTTCACATTGTATTATATTCCCAGCTCCATCCATTTACCCACACATAGCATAATTTCATTCTTCCTTAAACCTGAGTAATATTCCATTGTGTATATATACCACAGTTTCTTTATCTATTCATCTGTTGAAGTACATCTAGGTTGGTTTCACAGTCTGGCTACTATGAAATGAGCTTCTATAAATATTGATGTGGTTGCATCACTGTAGTATGTTGATTTTAATTCCTATGGCTATAATTCAAGGAGTGGGATAGCTGAGTCAAATAGTGGTCTCATTCCAAGCTTTCAGGAAAATCTCCATACTGTTTACTATAATGGTTGCACCAGTTTCCAGTCCTACCAGCAATGTATGAGTGTACCTTTCCCCTATATCCTCACCAACATTTATTGTTGCTTGTATTCTTGATAACTGCCATTTTGACTAGAGCAAGATGAAATCTTAGAGTAATTTTGATTTGCATTTCTCTAATTGCTGGAGATATTAAACTTTCTTCATATATTTGTTGATAGATTATATTTTTTTTCTTCTATAAAGTATCCAGTTCCTTAGCCTACTTATTAATTGGGTTATTTGTTTGTTTGTTTGTTTTGATGTTGACTTTTTGAGTTCTTTATATATCCTAGAGATTAATGCTCTCTCTGAGGTACATTGTGATAAAGATTTTCTCCTATTTTTTAGGCTCTCTCTTCACGTTTTGCTTTTTAGTTTGACTTTTTCATTGGGTTTTCTTTAGTTTGCATTGTTATTGCTGTTCTTGTTTCTTAATATACAAGCTTTCTATATAATATAGATATTACTCTCTTACCATAAATGATTTGCAAATATTTTCTCACATCATGTGGCTTATCTTTTCATTCTGTCAATCTTGTCTTTTATTTACGTTTATTTCTTAATTACTCTGGATAAAACTTTTCAGACTGTGTTGAACAGAGGTGGTGAAAGTGCCTTGTTCTTGATCTGGGAGGAAAGATTTCAGTCTCTCGTCATAAATTATAATGCTTTCTGTGAGTTTCCATGTATGGCTTTTATTATGTTGAGGTACTTTCTATTTATTCCTACTTGATTAAATATTTTTATCATGAAAGTATGTTGAATTTTGTCAAATGTTTTTCCCACATCTATTGAGACTATCATTTGTGGTTTTTTTCCTTTCCTGTTGTTAATATGATGATATTGCTGTTTTTTTTTTTTTTTTTGACAAAATCCACAGCTTGGGTCACTGCAAGAGTGATGGCAGGGAATTTCCAAGAAGAGATTGTCACTACAATCAGGACGTTTACTCAGTTTCCCCAAACCAGACTCATCAGGGCATTAGAAAAGGCAACAAACCCAAAAGTAGAGAAGAGGAGGACCCACTGGTTTAGATGACCTCTGATGGAGGACTAACAATGAGCAGGCTCTGCACTTTTATTATAGAGGGTTTTACATTAAAACAGAACTGAGGTTAAAAGTTTGAACAGCCCAATTAATTACACACTCATTAGCTTATCCGCACAGTTCTCCACCACAGGGTGCTGGTGCCTGAACCGATAAACTCCCTAAACTGATAAACTTCATGGGAACCGCGAAATTTCTCTTTGAACAGGTGTGTCACTGTACACGGTTTTCTTGGTGCCTTTTTATAAAGAGATTCCCAAGGAAGTTTTCAGCCTCTGTCTCTGGGCAGTTCAAAGACCCAAAATTCATTCACCACTCCTAACAACAGACTGTCCCAAAAACTTAGATGAGATAGGGCCAGTAAAGAATCCAAATAAGGAGCCACTAAATGCCACATTACTCAGTCCAAAGCATTTCTTAAGGCAACTTTCACACAAAAGTGTCACAGTAATCTTCATGATGAGCAGTGAGAAAAGAGATGTTTTATCTACCTATGTCCACAATGAAAGGTGTCAAGTTATGGAATTGATATGAGAATTGAACATATTGAGCAACATAGTGAATCCTCCAGTGTTTTTCTGGCAAATCCTAAGCAGTGTCATTAGTGCTTGGGGATGTTCAAGTTTCCAAATTGTATCTAAAATTTCAGGGGAAAACATGAGGCTGTTTGAGTCACAGATAGTTATGGTACTTCAGGTTTCTTGGTTTGGACAAATAAAAAAAAAGCAGAGGCAGAAGAACAACCCTAAAATTACACTGGCTAATTTTTATAAATTGAACCAACCTTGCCTTTCAGAAATAAGTCATAGATGGTCATGGTGTACCATTATTTTAATATGCTACTAAATTTAGTTGGCTAGTGTTTAATGGAGAAGTTTTGCATCATTATGCATAAGGGACATGAGTCTATAATTTTCTTTTCTCACAGTGTCTGTCTGGTGTGCATATCAGTGTAATCAAAGACTCATAGAATTAACTAGAAAGTGGTTCCTTCTCTTGAATTTTTTGGAAAAGTTTGAGGATTAGCATTAGTTACTCTTTAAATATTTCATAGGATCCAGTAATGAAGTCATCAGTTGTGGCGTTTTTCTTTGTTGGGAAACTTCTAATTGATTTTTTAATTACTTAACCAAGTATAGATCTATTTGGATTTTCTATTTAGTGTTGTAATTTAATATTGGTAATTTTATATTTTTACTAACTTATCCATTTTATCCAATTTGTTGATGTATATTTTTATAATGTTCTCTCATAAAACTTATTTTTAATTGTGTTGTAACTTGTTTAAGAAATTTTAATACATTAAATTTATCATTGAGAAAAGTTACTATTCTGAATACTATTCACTCGATATGTATAAAAAATTAAGCTCAGTTGTGTTTCTTTTCCCTATAGAAAAGTCCTTTGAGTGTTAAAATGTCTATGAGTGGTTTAAATGCCTTAACACACCTTCATATTTAAAACTTTCTTCCTTAGTACTACATTCCAGCCACTAAAGTGATAAGGCATTCTCATGGATGCTTCAGCATTTTCAAATATTTTATCTCAATTTATCTGCCAAAGGACCTGATGATGTTATCCTCTCTTATATATTTTATGTGTATATATACACATAAAAAGTAGCAATATATATTCCAATCGAAATTCTTCATGGGATATATATCATATATATTATCCACTGATCCAAAAATATTCATTTTATTGAACATGGTTTTATGTATAATATTGTTCAACTAGGAAGCTCACCCATAGGTTGAATTTTCTGTTCCATCAGCGTTTAGGGGGAGGGATCCCTTCTCAAAATTTGTATCTTCCGAAGACAGCAACCTCACAAGAATGTCTGTGTGATACCAGGTAGGATTCTATATATGCATATAAAAATACAAGTGCTGAATATTTCACTATATGGACGATGTATTATTAGCACACAAAGATAAAAACACATTGCTAGAATGTTATGCCACACTTACAAATATATTAAAAATTATAATCTAGAGATAGCAATAGATAAAGTACAATTAAATTTTCCAATTAAATATTTAGGAGTTCTATTATCCTCAACCATGGCCCGTCCACCAAAAATTCAAATGCAAGAAGATCAACTCAAATCACTTAATGACTTTCAAAAGTTATTAGGAGACATAAATTGGATAAGGCCTTATGTAGGTATACCAACAGGAGAGTTGGGACCTTTATTTAATATCCTAAAAGATCCATCAGATCCAAATTCACCCCGAATGTTAACACCTGAAGCAAGAAAGGCATTAAAAATCATTGAAACATATATGGAAAATATGCATTTGGATAGAATTGATATAAGTTTGCCTTTATTATTTATTGTACTATCAAAAAAATATTCCTACAGTAGTATTTTGGCAAGAAGGTCCATTATAATGGATACATTTATCTTATTCTCCTAACACTATTCTTACTAGGTATCCTGAGGCTGTAGGACAATTAATACTCAAAGGAATAAAAGCAGCAAAGGGAGTGTTTCGAATTTCTCCCAATAAAATTATTACTCCATATACTATGAATCAAATTGATGAATTAGCTAATGAGTAAAATACTTGGGCAATAATTATGTGCAAATCTAATGTTTCATTTTATAACCACTTACCATCTAATCCTTTATTGTTTTTTGGTCATTGCATCCTGTAATTTTTCCAAAAATGACAAGAAAAACACCTATCATGAATGCTCCAAATATATTCACTGATGGGTCAAATAATGTACAGCAGCAAGAGTTACACCTGATCAAACTTTTACATTTTTAGTACCCAAACAATCAGCTCAAAAGGTAGAGCTTAATGCAGTATTACAAGCTTTTGTGATGTTTAAAGATTCTGTATTTAATTTATTTTCTGATGGTCAGTATATAGTTAATGCAATAATATACCTTGAAGCTGCTATAATATACCCTTCCTCTACTGTTTTCTCTTTGATTTCCACTATACAAATTCTAATCTGGGACAGAAAAGATCTGTTCTTTATAGGACAAATCAGGGCACATACATGATTTCCTGGAACCCTTAGTTTGGGCAATGATTTAGCAGATAAAACTACACATGACATACATATTTTCTCTACATTATAAGAAGCTATAAATTTTCATAAAAAGTTCCATATCAATGCTAATACTTTACAAAAGCATTTTAAAATAACTAAGAAACAAGCTAGACAAATAATAAATCAACGCCAAAATTGTGTGACCTTTTTACCACAAATTAATCTTGGAGTCAATCCTAGAGGATTGATACCTAACCATATTTGGCAGATGGATGTCACACACTTGCCAGAATTTGGAAAATTAAAATATTTGCATGTTACAGTTGATACTTCTTCTGGATTTTTGATGGGCTCCCTTCTTGCCGGAGAAAAAACTAAAGATGTTATAGCTCATTGCTTACAAAATTGTGCCACTGTGGGCGTTCCAAAACAGTTACAAACAGATAATGCCCCTGGGTATACTTCTACCACTTTTAAACAATTTTGCTCATCATTTGGCATTACTCATATAACAGGAATCTTATACAATCCACAGGGACAAGGCATAGTTGAAAGAGCTCATCAAACTATTAAAATGTACTTATTAAAGCAAAAAGAGGGAATTGGGAAGGGGTATATATTCCCCAAAGATAAACTTAAAATAATCCTTTACTTTAAACTTTTAAAATTTGGATTCATCAGGACTTACTGCTGCGGAAAGGCATATGTGTCCAAAAAATGTACATAAGCCCAAGGTACTTTGGAAGGATATTCTAACAGGACAATGAAAAGGTCCTGACCAGTAATTGTCTGGAGTCAGGGGTCTGTTTGTGTGTTTCCACAGAAAGAACAGCAGCCAATTTGGATTCTGGAGAGATTAACTAAAGTCCTGACCCAGTCATTGTCTGGAGTCGGGGGTCTCTTTGTGTGTTTCCAAAGGGAGAACAGCAGTCAATTTGGATTATAGAAAGATTAACTAAAGAGATTTCTACAGATCAAAAAGAAGATGATTTGGCTCAAATCCATAAAAGCTGATATCCGGAACTCCAGTTTGGCTACCCTTACATCTGCGACAGAACCAGGATGCTTTTTTTCAATATCTATTTTATTATTGCCCTTTCCCACATCATGAAGTTCTATTTTGTTTTTGGAGCTCATACAGACCTAGGTTAATGTTTTGCTGATCAATTCTATTTTTGACTATAGAGTTTTTAAACATTGCAATGGAGATTTCACCTGTAAAAAGTTATAAGGCCTTTACTATTATGTTATGTGCTGTATGTATTATATTATGTGTGCACACTTGTGTTTTGTGTTATATGTTTGAATGTACGTATGTCCATATATCATATATGATGAGTGCTCATGAAAAATAGATCAAAATATTTTTTATCATGTGATTTAAATGGTTTAATTTAAATTGGGTAAACAGCTGTTGAGGATTGTTTTAATATGTGAACAAAAAAGGAGGTTAACAGATCTGTTTGTTTACTTTCACCTTTCCTTTTCATTATATTTAATAATTCTCTTCAAGATAATGTAAATTGTTAAGAAAATTGTTTTCTTTTAGTGCCTTCTGGAGTGTTACATAATTTTTTCTTTAGCCATTATTGCCAGAATTCCTATCTTCATCTCAGTGCCAGTGAAGACAAAGATAAAACCAATCTACAGCTTCTGCAATAGCCATCACTGAACTGCTTGTAGAACTTGCCTGGACTATGTATCACTTATATGCATTGTTAACTATCTGTTGGTGCAGCGACTTGTGGTAGTGTTGGGGTATTTTTGCTGATGATGTCATTGGTGGTACAATTTTTCCAAAAGGAGCCGTCATTTGGCTTGGTGATATGGCATTTTTCATCCTCCTCCCTTTCTGCTTGTGATGGTCTAAAATTTGGGGGCAAACAGAGGTGAGGCAAAGAACGTCACACACACCCCCCCCCCGCCACTGGCAGCAAGGCCAAATTTAAGGGCAAACAGAGGTGAGGCAAAGAATCTCACCCCCCCACACTGGTACCAAGGCCAAATTTGGAGGCCAATAAAGGTGAGGCAAAAAACCTCACCCCCCACCACTGGTGCAAAGGCCTATCCAAAAGTATGGCTGTATGCTGGACTGATAGCCAAAGACGGGTAAGATCCAATTACAATGGTACCAATCTAAGACAGGAGGCTGACGCCTTGAGGTCAGCTCATCTGATGACAGGTAAGAACCATATGTAGTATTGGACAACCTAAGACAGGCACGGTCCCTAAGCCACATGCTTGTTGTTTAATTAAACAGAAGGGGGGAGATGTTGAGAGCCACAGTTTAATTGGAATGATGCCCAGCATTTTGCTAGAGAGAGAGGTTGATAGGTGTTTCTGCTCCAGGATTAGGATGGCTCCAGGATTAGGGCGAATCCTCCAGGAATAGGGCAGCTCAAGAATTAGGGCGGATCCTGCTGGGATTAGGGTGGATCCTGCTGCCTCAGAGCCCACTACTTTGAAGTTCTCCTTGATTTCTCCCAGGGTTCTGAGAAAATTGGCCGCAGAGCCTGGTGGAGGGAGTGTGTTCCCGGGAAGTGTGTGTACAGTGCAGGTGAGAGTTCAGGAATAAAGAGTTGCTGTTTGAACCTACAAGGTTTTGTGGCGGCTTGGTTATTTTGTGCCCAGACAGACTGCGGTAGACTACAGAGAGAGGGAGACAGGAATTTACATATTTGTTAGCTTTCAAAACTCATGGACTAGTATTACAATGAAAAGTTGACTAGATTTATAGCATATAGCCTTAAAAATCAAAAGGCAAGTACAAGTATACTCTATGCCTCCTAAGAACTGCCTGTACTTCTTTTCTGTTAGGTTTATTTTTCTCCATCATGTTAAAATTAGTATTCAGAGTCTAGTCCAGTATAGGTTAGTGTCAGGGATTCAGTATTTCAAATGGAAAATAGGAAAATGAATCCAATATGTATGCAAACATGTGCTACACAAAAATCTTCCCACTCTCATCCAGAACAATGCCTTGACATTACCATAACCCCAAGTAAGACACAATTAGAGGAGAAGAGGAAGAAAATCTGTGAATGTATATCTGGAATGGAAAATGGTCATGATTTCACAACCTTGGAGGTGGCATAGGAGGTTCTAAAAGTAAGGGACAGGGTAAACACTCCACAAACAAGGAGCTCTGATGGCCTAAAGACTTCTTGAGAAATTGCCTATGAGGTTGGGGACTTAAAATATATGATGTTGTCAAAAGCTGTAGCTTCTTTTGTAGTGAGACCATCAAAACTGGGTGTGGATCTATGTGACCTGGAGGGCAGGGTTTCTTATTTTCCAATGAACATGAGGCAGCAGTGCCGAATCCTCTCTTTGTAGGTAATCTGTGGCCACTGGGGGCTTAGTGTCTCCCCGTGTGAACTGTGAAGCCAATTGGATGTTCTCCACTTTTCATGGTGTTTCCTCAGCTGCACTGGAAGTTTGGTATTTGTTCTATAAAATACAAGGAGTTGGGGCTGGGGATGTGGCTCAAGCGGTAGCGCGCTCGCCTGGCATGCGTGCAGCCCGGGTTCGATTCTCAGTACCACGTACAGACAAAGATGTTGTGTCCGCCAAATACTAAAAAAATAAATACTAAAATTCTCTCTCTCTCTCCCTCTTTCTCACTCTCTCTCACTTTTTCTTTAAAAAAAAGAAAAAAAAGAAATACAAGGAGTTCAACTGGGACACAGTGCTGGAGAGAGTTCTGTCACATGTGGTGGGTCAGGGTCTGCAAAATACACCAACCGGGCTGCGATTCTATACAGCTTGCCCCTTGACCATAGCAACCTGATTCTGAACATTGACCTGAAATCTTTGCACATAACAAGATGCCTTTACATATAAGGGTCTGCTGGCTGAATCATGTCAGTCACAAGTCATTTGGAAGCCAATGCCAGATCCATATGGCCCCACAACAGATATTATCTCACACACCTGCACTCAATTGCTCAAGGCTCACTTCTCAGCAGGCTCCAACTTACTGGCATCTCTGTTCTACAACATTTTCATAAAATCCAGTCAATCAAGCCAATGTCTGGTACTGTCATGATTAGCATCAAGACATCCAAAGGTTCTCCAGTGCCGCAAGGTCATGGGAATTTCAAAAATTTCATGGTATTTATCTAGCCATATTTCAAGGATGAAGTAGGAGGCACTGTGGATTTCAATTCATTCAGGAACCATTAAATGGTGAGGAATCTCCTTTATTTTTTTAAAATAAAGAGGAGAGAGAGAGAGAGACAGAGAGAGAGATAGAGACAGAGAATTTTTTAGTATTTATTTTTAGTTTTCAGCAGACACAACATCTTTGTTTGTATGTGGTGCTGAGGATAGAACCTGGGCCGCACACATGACAGGCAAGCGTGCTATGGCTTGAGCCACATCCCCACTCCAAGAATCTCTTTTCAATGAAACCTCTGAAGAACTCTCGCAGGTAAGACTTCCCAAAGACTGGCCAAAATGTCCCATGAAGCCAGGTCCATGGAGGTCTACAATGTGAGGTCCACGTGTTTTTTGACTCTCAACTATGGCCGCCAAGACTTTAACAATAAAATCATGTGATATTCTGGCTGAGATTCCCAGTGCTGTGCGGAAAGCCACACTGGGCCTAGTTCTCAGTTTCCAAGGGTGACTCTCATGCGTGACCTCCTAAAATCCTGACACAACTAATGACAATACTTCTCTGAGGTCAGTTCCAGAACAGTCTCTGAGGGGAATCACACAAGAGGTCAAGCTGTAGTTGACCCAGTCATCTCTTCAAACCTTCACACAAATGACCACAATTCAAACCAAAACACTCCCACATGGCCCTCATCTTCTTCCATATAGACACTCATCATAACATCTGGCTGGAGGTTTCCATGAGGGGTGCAGCCCAAGACAGTGTCCAAAATAAGCTCCCATGCCCCTCATTTGCCTGAAATCAGGGTGGCCTAGACACCTTTCCTGAGAACCAGGAGAGATCAAATAGGCCTGCAGTTAATACTGCTCCGCTTCTCAAATTTGAGGCCTACTGACTATCGGTTATAGATTCTTTATGTGAATTGGAGTCATGAGAAAACCCAAGCACCTATGAGCTAGCCTCTGAGGGCTTTGAAGAACTCATTTCTCCCAAAGGATCCCTATTCTCACTTCACAGAGGTCAGGAACCTTAGAGAAAAAGGCGAGAGACTGCATCCTCAATGATTGCTCTTTTTGCCTTTTTTGTTTTGGATACACACATGGGGTCTTTATTTTGTTTCATCAGGTGCTGAGAATCTAAGCCACAGCCTCACACAGGGCCAAGAGGCTGATTCAGACACATCCCTTTACAAAGCAATTAACAAAGAGCCACAGGTGATGGCCCTTCATTTCCATTTGGAAACTGATTTATTCAGGCTTCACAAAGGGGTGGCCAGAGGCAAAGACCTTCCTGACATTCAGGGCAACAGAACAATAGGTAAGAAAAAGGCCCAAAGCAGGGTTTCTCCACTGAGACTTTACTAGTCACACTGATATCTGAGTTTTCTGAGAGGCTCAGCATTCCTTAAGTTATCCTGTACATGGGCATGTCACAGAGCTTCGGACACAAAACCATGAGCCTGTTGTGGAGAGTGGTCAGAATTCAGGAAGAATACAGGAACTTAGGAAGATAGTTGGTGGTACCCATCGATAAGGCAAGCTGCAGTCTATTCATAAATTGGGCAGGATGAATGCTGGGAAGCTTTTCACTAGATAGGACACATCCATTGATGCATTCTGTATTCTAATGTCTACAACCACAGACAAAGTGGGATACATAGACATAGAAACACTCACCTTGTGCAAATGACTCACTAGAAACAGTCCACACCAAACCGAACAAACCACCTTTCCTAGATATTTTCAGAACATGAGACAAAACCTCAAATTTAAACACACACCCACAAAGGCACCTCCTTCCCTCAACTAGGACTTGGGGTGTCCTCTGACTGGTGGGCCATACTATGTTCCCAGCAATGGACTGTCCTGTCTCAAATCTGGTCTCCTTGGCCAACTCTGTAAAGTTGTCAGGAGCCAGCAATGATCCACTACCTTCTTTCTCAGGAAAGGTTCCTCTTCAGAGCTTTCCTGGCATTTGGATATCCTCACATCAGTAGGTACCAAGAAAGACTGACTCTGTCCTTCATAAATCCAAACAAGTGAGCCCACTGGGACTGGGACTGGGACTGGCTCTGGTTGTTCGCTACCTGGATCCCAAGTTCAGAGAGTTCCATCACCAAGGAAGTGATGTGAGGTCACTTCCTTCAAGAAACTGAATGAGGGTCACTGCCTTGGCAACCCCATTGTCCTAACAGTTGCTTACAAGGGTCCCATGAGATGGAGTCTTCCCCATCTTCCTGAGACACTTTCACAAGTTAGAATGTTATATAAATGATAGGAACCCAGGAACAGCTATCCACACAGGCCTGGTTTAGTCCTTCTTCCCTGCATTGAGAAGAGAGAGGCTGATTCAGACAAATCCCTTCATCCTGACCGGGTTGTTTGCCATGGAACATAACTTTTGCTCTCTCAGGTCCTATGTAGCTGCCTATATCTTCTCCAGGGATCATTTCTGCATCTATCTTTGAGGTCCTCAGCAGGTGTAGGATCCCCTACATTCCTTTATTTTAAGATCAACTGTGTAGTTGCTCTTTTGTAAAGTTAGATTGAGGGAAAATGTATGGTTAGGGTTAATGACATGTTCAATTAGGGTTAGGAATCATTCTGTTAGATGAATACTGGAATTGGGAACATTCAATATTTATAAGAATATATAGGTGAAATATAAGTACAAAACAGAAATCTAGGTAAGATTTGAAGCACAGAAGGGCATTGGGCCCTTGATTGGGATACCTAGGTTTTAATTATGTTCTGCACAGATGTATCAGATAAATCATTATACAATGGCATAGAATCTTGTACCTATGGACATGGATGTTTTTGGTAATCTATGCTCACCTTCAATTTAGGCTCTGGTAATATCCTAAGTGTGACTTTTGCATTTTGTGTCAAGAATATTACTGTGATAAAATGAATATGTAGATTAGGTGACATGAGTATTTCTTCCACCATTTCTGTGAGCAATATTTTTTAGACCTATAATGTAGTATTGAGGATACAAATAGGTGTACCCTGTGTCTATGAAAATAGAGATGATGCATGAATAGACCTGTGAATAAATAATATAACTGGTTCCACCTCTAAATAATTGATTGAATTGATATCTGAAACTATACATGAAATCTCATATTGATATACATACATTCATTCCAACCAGTTATACATCTAATGGTAATATTAGGGTTACTGTTTATCATTAAGTGTGTGTGAATTTTGCATCAAAAATGATTATGGAAATCTAAAATATTGTGTTTGGAAAGAAGTCTCATGAAAAGGCCAGTCAAGAAACATGGAGGAATACATGTGTTATGAAGCAAGAAGTGATTGAAAGTGAATCAAATGCCTATAAATTTGTGAACTTGTGGATGAAATGATACATCCTATGGTGTATAAAAATTGAGAATATACTGATGTACCAATGTTGAATAAAAATTAACATCAACATACATATCATGTCCCATAGGAATCTACTTGCATTGATGTTAAACTGGGGTCAGTTACTGTAGAAATATTAGGATTTGTATGCACCATTCACAGAAGTTTTCAGCAATAGGAAATTTTGGAAGTCGCCCCGGCTCCAAAGACTAACTTCCCCATCCTCCAAGAAGAGGGTCCAATGGTGAGCCCTGCTGGCTCACATGATCCTTACCCACTAATCAGAGCCCTGATGGCTCACCTGATCCTACCCACCAATCAGACAAGCCCTGCTGGCTCACCTGATCCTTACCCTCCAATCAAAAAGCACACCATGCCAACTGTCAAACCACCCCTGGCTCTATAAATATGCAGAGCTGTTCCTCAATAAACAGGCATTTGCTCCAATGACAAGCCTTGTTTGTTCTTTCATTGCTGCTGAAACCCGGGATGGGGAATGCCTTGCTGCTCGAGGGCCCCCCTCTCTAAAGGCATGCCGTCCTGGTCCACTCTTTTGAGTGCTGTTTACAACACCAGATCTTCAGTAGGTCAGTTCCCCTATTGGGTATCCAACTTCAGATGGGCTACTAAGGGTCTTTGACCATGATCATTGGGCAAACCTCTGACGCCCAATCTGGAGGAGAGAACGCACCCCACCATGACTTTCATGGTCACGGTGGACTCTCTGAAACCCGGTTCATGAGTGGGAGGTACTAAGGGATGGAAGAACAGGCACTCTTCTCTCTCTCTCTCTCTCTCTCTCTCTCTCTCTCTCAACCACCCTTGCCCCTCTCCTGACCTATGGGGGCCTCTTCTTCCCTCCCTGCAGACTCCCCCTTTTTAAATTCTGCAAACAAGATTGGCCTTACTATCAATTACAATCGAAGTCAATGGTCCCCAGGAGGGTGCCTAGATCCCACAATTCTCAGAGATCTGTTTAACTTCTGTAAGCGCTCAAAAAAGTGGAAGGAGTTCCCCTATGTTGAGGCTATTTCTCTTCTTCATTCTCACCCCTGCCTATCTGGCAGATGAACCCCCTCCCTACCGACCTCCCCCATCGGCTCCGTCTACCCCTCATGTGCTCCCCCTGACTCAGCTAACACATTTAGTTCCCCCCAAACTAGGTCCCACCCCTAGTCCCACAAACCATGGCGCCTTTAAGAGAGCTTGCTGGACCTGAGGGCATTATCCAGGTACATGTCCTGTTCTCTATGAATGACCCCATGCAACTCGAGCAAAGTTGGGCACATTCACCACAAAAGAGAGTATCAAAAAGGCCCTCCAGGCTTATAGCCTCACTTATATGTTATTGGCTAATACTCTCCTTCTTGAGGAAGGTACCAGAGTCTGGGAACTTGCCAGAGCCCATGCGGATGAAACTCACCGAGTTAATCCCAATCACCCTCTGGGGCCACTTGCTGCTCCAGATCAAACTCCCAAAACCCCAGATGGCCGCGATGTCCTTATGACATATTTCCTCTTGCAGAACTACCCCAACATCTGGGCAAAACTAAAAAAGCTCAGACAAGACCCTGCCACCCCCCAGACTGAGAAATTTCAGATGCTTACCCATGTCCTGCAGGGTGCTTCCTTGGGTCACCGCCCATCACCGAACCCCCCGCCCCCGGGTGCCTGCTTCAAGAGTGGCAAGGAGGGACATTGGGCCAGGGCATGTCCCACACCACGTACTCCGCGTACCCATGCCCTAAATGTCAACAACAAGGTCATTGGGGCTCTGACTGTCCTAGATCTCATAGGATGCCTATGACCAGGGAACCCTCCGACCTTCCGGGCATGGCAATCAATTGATGGTGCCTTGGGTCCTGTCCCTGGCCATAACAATCAATAGACAGAAACCCAGGGTGTGGATTCAAGTGGATAGGTGCAAGGTTGACTTTCTCTTCTGTACCTTCTCAGTCTTGACAGAATTCTGCGGGCAAACAGTGCCGTCCACCTCTCCTATTTTCGGGGTAGGAGGAAAGACCATCTATCCAAAAAAGACTCCCCTATTACTCTGTTCCATAGACAACTTCCCATCCTTTCAGACATTCCTAGTTATGCCCCAATGTCAAGTTCCTTTGCTTGGCTGAGATAATCTCTCTAAATTCAATACAACAATCAACATATGGGCTCCTGGAATCAGTCAGGTCCCAGAATTGGCCTGTTCATCTTTTCTGGCCCTTTTGGCAGAAAAGTAGCCATTATGCTCCACTTGTGAGGCTGAAATGAAATACCATACTAACCTAGTTGACCCAATTCTATGGGATACCCATACCCCCTCCACCATTTCCTGATCATTCAGGACCTTCTTAGCAAGGGGTACCTCCGTTATGCTCATTCCCCTTACTCCTATACTAGCGGTAAAAAAAGCCCAATGGGTCCTACCTACGACTCATCAACACTTCCGTTAGGCCCATAAAGTTCTTCTGGGCCTACAACATACATCCTTTGGTTCTCAACCCATACACTCTGCTGTCTCAGATCCTTCACACTGCCACCCACATCTCGGTAATAGGTTTAAAGAATATCTTTCTGCCTTTAACCTGGACTGTCCTTCCTCAGGGATTTCGAGAGGGTCCATACCTCTTTGGACAAAACTTGGCCTCCGACCTCCAATCTTTTCACCCCCAGTGCCCCGAATCCACCCTCTTGCAATATGTTGACTATCGTCCAGCAAATCTATTTGCCCACCTGTGGGGAGAAAATCACCCCACCACAGCCTTTAAGGCTACGGTGACCCTCAGGAACTTCTTCCTTGGGCAGATTCAAAAGTCCTAGTCCTCTCACCTTAAGGTTTGGCCACTAGAGAGACACTTACCCTCCCCTTCCTCTCCCCTCTTTCCGGCCCTGGAAGTATCTGGCCTCTCCAGGAGGTGTCCTGAAAAGCCTTGGCCAAGGTCTCCCATGGCTCCAGCTCTGTCCAGGATGAGAGCTTCGACTCTCAGGATTTGGAGATGATCAATCTCCACAGCTTGAACCTGCCACTTAGGCACTCCTGGCTTTTTGGCTCTAGCGGGGATGCCCCTTTTGCCAATAAATCAGTTTCCTCCTTCTCTGTGTCCTCTTCCCTCTTACATGGGTAATGTGTCCTCTCTGCTGGTCGACTATCCCCTACAATGACTCTTGGATCAAATATAGCACCCAGGCCTGGCCCACTTACCCCTTAGACAACCAAAGCAGATGGCCCTATTTTGGGTCCCTGGATCCCTCCATTCTAAGGGATATCTTCCAAGTTTTCTTCTTGCTCCCATCCAATCCTGCTCTCTGCACCCCTTGCAAACCTCTACAAACTCTTCTAGTCTGTCCAAAGGGCGCTCAACAGATGACACAGTTCTCCTACTTAATTTCTTGGCCGTAAAGGGATATTGGGCTTCTCCACAAAAGGCCCAAATTGCATGTATCAAGGGTTCTGTATCTCTCAAGGGAAAAAGGCCATTACAGTAGACAGAAAACAGTTTTTTGTGTCTATACTTACACCAAGGACCAAAGATGACTCTCCCTCTTGGGTTTGGCTCGGTACTTCAGGGCCAAAGGCAGCCAAGATGAACCCCTACTCTCAGTGGTATGGAAGCCCTTTAAAAAGCCCTCCTCTGGGCACCCACCCTTAATCTCTCTGGCCTCTCCTGACCCTTCAACCTCTATATAAAACAGGGACAAAGTCTGGCATTCAGGGTCAGGAATATGGCCCCACATTTGCACTTGTGGCCTACCTATCCAAACAGTGTGACTCCACCATTAGGGTCTGGCCCCCATGCCTCAGAGCCCTAGCAGCGGCCCATGACCTCCAGAAAGAAGCATACAAGCTTACCTTTGGCTCCCTGATAACCATCTCATCTCCTCACCATTATTTTCTCACTTACAAGGGGGCTACAGTCAATTCCTCCTTTCCAGGATTCTATCCATCCTTGTCTGTCCTTGAAAATCCCTCCATCTCTTTTCAGCCCTGCTCTCCTTTAAACCCTGTCTCCATCCTCTCATCTTCTCCCACACAAGATCCCATCCACAAATGCCTGGAGGTATTAGGGATGATTTTACCCTGTCCTACCACAATTTCTGAGGTACCCCTGCCCTCTTTGAACCTCACCTGGTTCTCAGATGGTAGCTCCTTTATGACAAAGAGGTTAAAGTAGCGGGGTATGCTGTCATTTCCCTCTCATCCATCATAGAGGCAAAACCTCTCCCACTCAATACCACCAACCAACAAGCTAAACTCATAGCTGTCACAAGGGCATGTGAGCTAATGGAGGGAAAAATCCTCTCCCTATATAATATGTCTTCCATATCCTGATCTCCCATGCAACCATTTGGAAAGAAAGGGGATATTGACCACCAGAGGGACAGCAGTCATTAATTCTACACTTATTTCTGGCATACTAGGAGCCTCCAAGCTGCCTTCCCAACTAGGAATAATCCATTTTAAGGCCCACCAAACTGACTCCTCCCTTACTACTTTGGGGAATTCCAAGGCCAATCAAGTGGCTTGACCAGCCACCCTACAGAGCTTTACCTTGTCTCAGCTACTCCTTAACACCAGGGATCAGCCCAAAGATCCCCAGCAACTCTTCCAGTTTCTTCACTCTCTATTCCATTCTAATCCACAGAGTCTTACTACTTTCCTTCACTCTGTTAGGGTCTGTAAACAAGTCTGGATGGCGCCTGGCAAAATGCCAGAGGGAGTGGTTTGTGAAGTAATGCCAGTGAGCCATTAAGTGTGGAGATTCCTGATTGGTTGAATGCTGTATCTAATTTATGCTAATTAGATAAGCTGTGTGGAATGTATAAATACCACTCCTGTCCTACAATAAATGGCTCCTACTCCTGCTGTATCAATCTACACAAGTTGTTTGTCACCCCCGGTTATTTTGCTGCAGCCAGCCGGGCTGCAGCATCACTCCTTTTTTTACGTTTTCCCATGCCATGAGACCCTTCTACAACAGATGACTTCCATTTGTCAGATCTTCCAGAAAACCAATACAGAGAACCAATGTTAACACTCCATTAAAACCTAAACCTTTCCCTTCTCATCAGTCCCGTGGTCATAAATGGGCCTCTACAGTAGTTGATCTATTGCTTACTCACATAATCCCCCATTTTGGGATGTCCACTTCTATCCAATCAGATAATGGCCCAGAATTCACCTCACAGAAAACTCAGGGACTGGCTCATGCACTATCACTCCCTTGGCATTTCCATTGCCCTTACTGCCCCTAGGCTTCTAGAAAGGTTGAAAGGACTAATCGGTCCCTTAAAGAGACCCTCACCAAACTCACCATGGAATTAAGCCTGGACTGGGTAAAGATGCTCCCCTTGGCTTTATTGCACATTAGGGCCCTGGCAAAAAAGCCTTCTAATCTCTCACCTTCTGAAGTCATGTATGGCCGTCTCCTCGTTCCTCCCAGACTGCCTATAGAACCCCTACCCATCTCTGAAACCTATGCCCTGCCTCTCCTCTTTCATCTATGCTCTGAACTCTGGTGCTATCAAGCCTGGCTCCTTCCTGACCTTAGTCTCTCTCAAAACGCTACTTCCTTAACACCTGGTGAACTTGTTTACTATTGCCCACCAGGGGAAAAGCCCCCTCTAAATCCAAACTGGGAGAGTCCTGCTCAGGTGACTATGTGAATGCCTTTGGTGGCCAAACTCAAGCTGTCTAATAACCAACTTACCCTGTGGATTCACATTTCCAGGCTTAAGCCCAGCACTCCTACACCTTCATCAAAAGAGCCAACAATCATCAGCTGTCATTAAGTACTCTTGTAAATGCTCCCCCTCATTTCTGGCCCCTCTTGGGTCCTCTCTTAACCCTATGTCTGAAGATTCAAGGCAAGTGACCCTACGGGCCCCCTCCAGCCAGACCCCACCACACTTGCTTGAATCTGGCCGGTAGTGGGATCGTTGTGTGTTGTCCTTCTGACAAACCATTTAGGTGTCCAGAGCATGGTGATCCCTGAATACGTGTGATCATAAGAGAGCACTTTACCAGGTGCCTTCTGTGCCTAAGGAGAAACATGTGTGTTTTGTTTACCCTACCAATTTCATTGAGGTGTAACTAGTGTGCAGGACCCTGCTCATAGTTGGCGTGTACAGGTTGGGCATGTGCACACGCTGGTGTTCCTATCACCACCCTCCAACAGTGTTCCCACACCTGGGAATGCTGTCTTCTGCCTGCAGCCTCCTGGGCAGCCCCAGATGGCCCTGGGGAGAGTCCTGGACTCAAACTGCTTCCAGGCACAGGTTTGGATTTGGGCTCTCACAGTGGTGTTCAGCTCCCCAGGCAGGGGGTGGGACGGAGCTGACTGACACCTCTTGGAAATTCTTTGCTGCTCTGTGACCGGCTCGTGCACGTGGCAGCCGCCATTGCACTAATTCATGCACCCTCCGGTAACGAAAATTATTCAGTAATAGCCTTTTGCTGCAACTTTTTTCCTGATAATCCTCTTCTTCTGAATTTTCTTTTTCTTTCTGACTAGAGTTCCTGGGCTTCCATCAACTCATGCCCAGGTGAAGTTGTTTCTTCCTGTTGCTTACATCTACCCCTACCTGAATTACCTTCAGTGAGTCAATGACTGTCCTGGGAGGCAAACTGAGCTCTCCTTGGGTGAGGCATTGGGTGTGCTCTGGTCCAGCCCACCTGCTCTATCATCACTCTGTCTTCCCCTGTCTGAAGTGCTCTCTAAATCCTTCCTTTTCTCAACTTCTCCATCCTGTGTGGAAGTTGCCCTCTTATGGTGATCCATATGCCCTGCTTCTGAAAAACCAAGGTGCTTCTTTGGGTCCTGCCCGTTTGCCAATAGAAGAGTGAGAAGCTTTGGTGTCATGAGCTAGTTACAGGCTTTGATAGAGTTTCTGCTTTTCCTATGTGTATGCGTGTGCATGTCTGAGTTCAGTTTTAAGTTCCCAGGGGAAGAAGTCACCATCTTCTGACCGCAGCTGGAGTGTACGTAAGTACCACTGAGACTTGCTGCTCAGGCCAGTGTTTAGCTGGATCATCTTTGCCAAGTGTGATAGCATGCACTTAGTGTGTCCACCTTCAAGTTTACACAGGGCTCCAGAGGGCCTCCCAGTTTCGTAAGAATTCCAAGTATCAGTATTTAAAGTTGAGGTGTTTCATATAATACCTGGAGAGATCTGACTGCTCTCAAAGGGAAATACAGTAGCTGGTACACCCAGGTAGGAGAAAGTTTGAAGAGCAGCCTTAATTGAGAGGGGAGGGAGCTAGGTTGGACTAGGAATGAAGAGTGGAATTGAGGGTGTTAGGTGCAGGACAGGCTGGTCTGCAGGGCCTGCAGGGCATGCCAAACAAAGTTAGCTGCAGAATGACCTGGCCTCTCAAACCCTTTGTCTGGTTCTTTATCACCTGTTTGCTTCAAGCCCAAATGCCCAAGCCCCGGCTCAAGGCTGAACACCCACCCCCTGCTCAGGGTTGAACACTTAACCCCCCTTGGGCCAACAAGGCAGCTTGTAGACACACAGACCCCATTAGATTTGGGCTATAAAAACTCCATGTGCCTGTTCCTTCCCCCTATCATAAAGTTCATTCAGACTCAGGTGGGTAAAATTTCTAATCAAGTTTTTTATCAGCTTCTCCTCAGGAATTGCCAACTCCTGGCTACTGATGATACCTCCAGTCAAGACCTATGTGGATGAACTGATGTCATCAAGAATCTCTGGTGGCAAGGAACCTTTGTTGATACTGGTCTTCTCACCCTCCTATGAGGGCTGCTTACTTCCCTCCTCTTTCTCCCACACCACCCCATTTCAGCAGGAAGCAGCCAGAATGAGTCCACGGCCATTCTCATTTAATACAAAGAGGGGGGAAAGTTGGGAGTCACCCTAGCTCCAAAGACTAACTTCCCCTTCCCCAAGAAGAGCCATCCAATGGTGAGCCCTGCTAGCTCACATGATCCTTACCCACCAATCAGAGCCCTGCTGTCTTACATGATCCTTACCCACCAATCAGAGCCTTGCTGGCTCACCTGATTCTACCCACCAATCAGAATACCCTGCTGGCTCATGTGAAACTTACCCTCCAATCAAAAAGCACCCATGCAAACTGTCAAATCATCCTGGCTCTATAAATATGCAGAGCTGTTCCTCAATAAATGGGCATTTGCTCCCAAGACAAGCCTTGTTTGTTCTTTCAGGAAACAAATATGTATTTCAGAAAAATGAATATTTCTGAGAATAATTTTGTGAAAAGTTGATTATAAATCCACATACATGAACATAAGTGTATAAAAAGTATATAAAAAACACATATATTTCATATTTTGAAAAATCTACAGAGTATATATATATATGTATATATATATGTATATATATATATATCAATTAAAATGTAGCAATATATATATGACAATCGACATTCATCATGGAATATATATCATCCACAGATCCAAAAATATTAATTTTACTGAACATGGTTTCATGTATATTGTTGTTTAACTAGAAAGCTCACCCATAGGTTGAATTTTCAGTTCCATCAGTGTTTAGGGGGAGTAATCTCTTCTCAAAATTTGTATCTGCCAAAGTCAACGACCTCACAAGAATGAACGTGTGATACCAGGTAGGATTCTATATGTACATATAAAAGTACATGTGCTGAATAGGCTACAGAGAAAGAGAGTCAGGAATTTACATATTTGTTAACTTTAAAAACTCACGGAGAAGAATTACAATGAAAAGTTGACTAGATTTATAACACATAGCCTTGATAAAGCAAAAGCCAAGTTCAAGTATACACCATGCCTCCTATGAACTGCCTGTACTTCTTTTTTGTTAGGTTTATTTTTCTCCATCATGTTAGGATTAGTAGTCAGAGTCTAGTAGGGTATGGGTTAGTGTCAGGGATTCAGTATTTCAAATGGAAAATAGGAAAATGAATCCAATGTGTATGTAAACATGTGGTACACAAAAATCTTCCCACTCTCATGCAGAACAATGCCTTGACATTACCATCACCCCAAGTAAGACACAATTAGAGGAGAAGAGGAAGAAAATCTGAGAATATATATATCTGGAATGGAAAATTCTTAGGAGTTCACAACCTTGGAGGTGGTATAGGAGGTTCCAAAAGTAAGGGACAGGGTAAACACTCCACAAATGTTGAGCTCTGCTGGCCGAAAGACTGCTTGAGAAACTGCCTCTGAGTTTGGGCACCTGAAATATATGATGTTGTCAGGAGCTTTAGCTTCCTTTGTAGTGAGACCATCAAAGCTGGTCTGCATCTATGTGACCTGGAAGACATTGTTTCTTATTTTCCAATGAACGTGAGGCAGCAATGCTGAATCCTCTCTTTGTGGTAAACTGTGGCCACTGGGTGGTTAGTGTCTCCCATGTGGACTGTGAAGGCATTTGGTTGTCCTCCACTTTTCATGGTGTTTCTTCAGCTCAACTGAAAGTTTGGTATTTATTTCATGAAATACAAGGAGTTCAACTGGAACACAGTGCTGGAGGGAGTTCTGTCACGTGTGGTGGGTCAGGGTCTACAGGAGTATACACCAACTGGGCTGCGATTTCATACAGCTTGCCCCTTGACCATAGAAACCTGATTCTGAACATTGCCCTGAAACCTCTCCACATAACAAGATGCCTTTACATATAAGGGTCTGCTGGCTGCACCATGTCAGTCATGACTCATTTGGAAGCCAATGCCAGATCCACATGGCTCCACCACAGATGTTATATCACACACCTGCACTCCACTGCTTAAGGCCCACTTCTCAGCAGGCTCCAACTTACTGGCATCTCTGTTCTACACCATTTTCATGAAATACAGTCAATAAAGGCACAGTCTGGTAGAGTCATGATCAGCAACAGGACATCCAAAGGTTCTCCAGTGCCACAAGGTCATGGAAATTTCAAAAATTTCATGGTATTTATCTAGCCATATTTCAAGGATAAAGTAGGAGGCACTGTGGGTTTCAATTCACTCAGGAACCATTAAATGGTGAGGAATCTCCTTTCAATGAAAGCTCTGGAGAACTCTCATAGGCAAGGCTTCCCAAAGACTGAACAAAAGGTCAAATGAAGCCAGGCCCATTGAGGTCTACCATGTAAGGTCCATGTGTGTTTTGACTCCCAACTATGGTTGCCAAATCTTTAAGAATAAAATCATGTGATATCCTGACTGAGATTCCCAGTACTGTGTGGAAAGCCACCTGATAGACCCAACCTGATCTTTTCTTAAAATTGGGCATCTCACCACAAAGCCATGAAAAGATAATTTCGGCTTTACTATAAATTACTGCAAATTCTGAACCTGCTTGGAATGCCTGCCCATGGCTGGCTCTCTGACCAGATAGCAGCCCTCTCTGAAACTTTAGTGATGCCTCACAAATCTTGGCCTTCCCTGACCAGACAACGACCCTCTCTGAGGCTCTAATGGTCCTCATAAATTCTGATGTTGGGGCCAGCAAAAAATGTAAACTACCATCAGTGTGATGCTTGTCAGAGTTCTGTTATCTGTAACCCCTCTTTGTGTAACTTGCTGGGCTATAAAGCTGGGCTGAGGGAAAGTTGGGGTGCTATCTTGTTCCTGCCATTTTGGGGAGGGAAAGGCAGCCCGGCCGGTAGAAATAATAAGCTTGCTCTAATTTGATTTTAATTGGAGTCAGTGGTCTTTTCTTTTGTCCTGGTCTAACACCACCCTGGGCCTAGATCTCAGTTTCCAAGGACGACTCTCATGTGTGGCCTCCTAAAATCCAAACACAATTCAGGCAATACTTCTCTGAGGTCAGTTCCAAAACTCAGTCTCTAAGGGGAATCACACAAGAGTTCAAGCTGATGTTGACCCAGTCATCTCTTCAAACCTCCACACAAATGACCATAATTCAAACCAAAACACTCCCACATGGCCCTCATCTTCTTCCATGTAGACACTCATCATAACCTCTGGCTGGAGGTTTCCATGAGGGGTGCAGCCCAAGACAGTGTCCAAAATAAGCTCCCATGCCCCTCATTTGCCTAAAGTCAGGGTGGCCTGAACACCCTTCCTGAGAACCAGGAGAGATCAAATAGGCCTGCAGTTAATACTTCTCCACTTCTCAAATTTGAGGTCTACTGACTGTCGGTTATAGATTCTTTATGTGAATTGGAGTCATGAGAAAACCCAAGCACCTATGGGCTAACCTCTGCAAGGCTTTGAAGAACTCATTTCTCCCAAAAGAGCCCTATTCTCACTTCACGAAGGTCAGGAACCTTAGGGAGTAAGGCGAGAGACTGCATCCTCAATGATTGCTCTTTTTGCCTTTTTTGTTTTGGATACACACATGGGATCTTTATTTTGTTTCATCACGTGCTGAGAATCTAAGCCACAGCTTCACACAGGGCCAAGAGGCTGATTCAGACACATCCCTTTACAAAGCAATTAACCAAAGAGCCACAGGTGATGGCCCTTCATTTCCATTTGGAAACTGATTTATTCAGGCTTCACAAAGGGATGGCCGGAGGCAAAGACCTTCCTGACATTCAGGGCAACAGAACAATAGGTAAGAAAAAGGCCCAAAGCAGGGTTTTTCCACTGAGACTTTACTGGTTACACTGATATCTGAGTTTTCCTAGATGCTTAGCATTCCCTTCATTTATCCAGTACATTGGCATATCACAGAGCTTGGAGGTGGTACATACCTTGGACATAAAACCATGAGCCTGTCCTGGAGAGTGGCCAGAATTCAGGAAGAATAGAGGAACTTAGAAAGATACTAGGTGTTGCCGATTGATAAGCAAGCCGCAGTCCATTCATAAATTGGGCAAGATGAATGCTGGGAAGCTTTCCACTGGACAGGACACATCCATTGATACATTCTGTTTTCTAATGTCTACAACCACAGACACAGTGGGATACATAGACATAGAAACACTCGCCTTGTGCAAATGACTCACTAGAAACAGTCCACTCTAAACCAAACCAATCGCCTTCCCTACATATTCTCAGAACATGAGACAAAACCTCAAATTCAAACACACACCCACAAAGGCACCTCCTTTCCCCAAGTAGGTCTGTGACTATTCGGAGTGTCCTCTGACTGGTGGGCCATACTATGTTCCCAGCAATGGACTGTCCTTTCTCAGATCTGGTCTCCTTGGCCAACTCTGTAAGGTTGTCAGGATGAGCCACTACCATCTTTCTCAGGAAAGGGCCCTCTTCAGAGCTTTCCTGGCATTTGGATATCCTCACATCAGTAGGTACCAAGAAAGACTGACTCTGTCCTTCATAAATCCAAACAAGTGAGCCCACTGGTACTGGGACTGGGACTGGCTCTGGGTGCTCGCTACCTGGTTCCCAAGTTCAGAGAGTTCCATCACCAAGGAAGTGATGTGAGTCACTTCCTTCAAGAAACTGAATGAGGTCACTGCCTTGGCAACCCCATTGTCCTAACAGTTGCTTACAAGGGTCCCATGAGATGGAGTCTTCCCCATCTTCCTGAGACACTTTCATAAGTTAGAATGTTATATAAACGATAGGCACCCAGGAACAGCTATCCATCAGGCCTGGTTTGGTCCTTCTTCCCTGCATTGAGAAGAGAGAGGCTGATTCAGAAAAATCCCTTCATCCTGACCGGGTTGTTTGCCATGGAACATGACTTTTGCTCTCTCAGGTCCTATGTAGCTGCCTATATCTTCTCCAGGGATCATTTCTGCATCTACCTTTGAGGTTCTCAGAAGGTGTAGGATCCCCTACATTCCTGTATGTTCAGATCAACTCTGTACCTCCTCTTCATTAAAGTTAGATTGAGGGAACACTGTATGGTTAGGGTTAATAACATGTTCCATTTGGGTTAGGAATCATTCTACTGGATGAATACTGGTATTGGGAACTTACGATATTTATAAGAATATAGAGGTCAAATATAAGTATGAAAACAGAAATATAGGTAAGATTTCAAGCACAGAAGGACATTGGGCCCTTGATTGGGATATATAGGATTGAATTCCGTTCTGCACAGATGTATCAGATAAATCAATATACAATGGCATAGGATCTTGTACCTCGGATTATTGAATGTAGAAGAGAACATCCAGTCAAAAAGGGATAGTTGGTAGGATTAGGAAGATAGTCGGTAGGTTTAGGAAGAAGAGTGAGTATAGGATTTGGACAAAAAAAAAAAAAGAAAGAAAAATTAGTACCTGGACTAGTCACAAAATAAATAATTTTCAAAATTTTGAACAGATTACATTAAAATGTTAAGTCAAATGATAAAAATCAGAATTAGCCAAAGACCACAGAAAACTTCGAAGAATTAAAGTATTATTTTAAATAATAAAAATGTAAATATATTTAATATCCTACAAACCAATGTGCTAGCTAGCATAATGTCAATGTTAATTTTCAGTGTTTACCATGTTTATCATTTCAACAATATTACAAATGTATAACATTTTTTAATAGGATAACTATAAAGGGTTAAAACAATTTTTTAACTCAGTCTCACAGAGATGTCTAAAACAAATTTAAATGTCTGTTACTGAAATCAAATTTATGAATGAAATGAGCTTTTTAATGACTCAATCTAGTATAAAAAAACAGCATGTATGCCACACGAGTATAAATTGCATGGATTTCTACTCATGCATGATTATATCTATTAATTACACATATGCACATATAATCATTGATAACCCCATTTGTTCCAATGATTCAAAATGGAAGGTCAGTCTAAGACTAATTATAACAAAAAAGGATTTCCTGGTGAAAACATGTTCTTTCTACCTTCCATAAGCCAAAGCCAATGGATAAACCAGAAGCCATTGGTGTATACATCAGGAAACAGAGTTTCACCTCTTGTGGGTTTGGAGGGTATTTTCAAAAGCCATTAAAGGTACTTTATATCACTTTATGCAGGTCCTTTAAATAGCTGTCCCAATAAGAAGATCCGACAATGATTTACTCATTCATTCTCATCTCCCCACATCTGGAGGTAATATTTTGGGAGGGAGGAGAGGGCGTTTCCTGGATCCTGCCTGAATTCATGTTCTCAGGTGCTTAACTTTGGATAATTGACTGGCCTTCTTCATAGATTCCCCATAAGATTTTAGGATAACAATATCAATAAGACCCATAAGTGATATCAACATCTTATGCATATTTATCTGTTTATATTTTCCCATGCCTATACATCCATATTTCAATGAGAAACACCTTTTAGCAAAGAAATAAAACAAAACAAAACCCATCAACGAAACACTAATTCCATGCCACGGGTTCCACGAAGCAACCAGTGCCGACCAGTAGGTGGCGCCCTCTGCTCTGCGTCCAGAGAGCAACCTTCTGAGGCGGGAAAGGAGGCAGTTGCAGGATAGCAAGATGGTGTGACTGGGAAGAGTGTCACCAAGGGCCACCCTAGCGGCCAGACATCCGGTGTCCATCTTCCTGCACATTTGCCACTGGCCCTCGCAGCGCAGGAGAGTGCACTGTGAAGTTGCATGGCCCAGGAGCACCCTGTGCGTCTGAAGAATCCCTCCCAGCTCCCTAGGCATCGCCTCCATTCCATCTTGGATCTTTTCCTCCATCAGTGAAGAAGTGGAGCTTTGGAGAAAGTCCACGGAGACGCGCCTGGGTCCACCCCCTTTAATTCACTGCACATGGTCCCGAGTATCACAGTGGGAGCTGACAACGGGTCAGCTGGGGTAATGGCCACTCTGCAGAACCCAAGGTGGAGTTTTTTTTTTTTTTTTCTTTCTTTCTTTCTTTCTTTCTTTCTTTCTTTCTTTCTTTCTTTCTTTCTTTCTTTCTTTCTTTTTTTTTGTATTTGCAGGACTGGGCTTTGAACCGTGGACCTCGGGCCTGCAAGAAAGGGATTTATCAGGAGCTAACCCCAACCGCCCTATTGAGTTAGTCATCCTTACTGAACCCACTTGTAGAAAAAAATGGTGATGACTTTCAAATGATGGGACGTGGTGTATACAAAGGTATCTATACATATAGTTTTTATACATATAGTTTATAATATATAAACATATATTTATATAAATATATAAATAGATAAATACATAAATAGATAAATATATAAATAGTTTTTTATACATATAGTTTTTATACATACAGTTTATAATATATAAATAGATAAATAGATAATACATAAAATACATTCTATATTAAATATATGATTATATATGATTTATAGATATGTTTATGTATTACATATCTATATATTTAATATAGAATGTATTACATATTACATATATATTTGATATATAATATTTTATATATTCTGTATCTCTATATAAATGTATTTCTATGCTTTATGAATTTATGATATATAAAATATACAACATGATATTTATAAAATATATAAAATCCATCAATTATAAATTTATCTAAAATTTAAAATATATTATATATTTAACTATATAAATATATATTTGTATATTTATATTTTTTATATAAATAATATATTGAATATATAATATATTTAATTTACTAAATATATTTAAATATATATTTTCATTTATATATATTTATATGTTTAGTATATTGTGTATCTATATATAAAATATGGGAACATTTATATTTTGATGTGTACACATTACATATTATTACATATGATGTATAAATGTATTATGATTATAATTTATACATGTAATATGTGATTATGATATATAAATATGTATTATATATAATATGATAATATGATACATTATATAAAAATATATAAAAAATTTAATGATATATTTTATTATATTATATAATAAGTGCTATTATGTATGAATACATGTTCATATATAAATATTACATATTTCTCAGCTACAGCAATATAATATATAATATTGTATATTACATATCATATATATTATACTGCTGTAGTTGAGAAGTACGTTTAATGTGTATTATTATGTAATATGCATCCTATAAATACACATATATATGATATATATATGATATATATATATTTTTTTTTCTCAACTACACCAGTTACAAGCAATTGAGAACCAAAATAGGGATTTAGTTGTTTTGCATCACAGTGAAAACTCTGATGTCAAAGCAATTTCTTTTCTCCTTTTATTAAAGATTTCACTTGAAATTTTATTATATCTTATAATATATTGTTTTCCCCTAAAGGAAAAAAAATCGCCTTGCATTAGAATGTACTATGATCCTTTTTGATTCATTCTTTTAAAGCTAAGAGAGCAAATTCCACTCCCAAATGATTTCTTAGAATTCTTTCAACTTCAGTGCAATAGAGGGATGTGTGTTCAAGAGGTTTTTTGTTGTTGTTGTTGTTGTTGTTGTTGTTTGGGGGGAGGTTTAGGTACCAGGGATTGAACTCAGGGACCCTTGACCACTGAGCCCCATCCCCAGCCCTATTTTGCATTTTATTTAGAGACAGGGTCTCCCTGAGTTGCTTAGGGCCTCACTTTGGATGAAGCTAGCTTTGAACTTGTGATCCTCCTGGGTCAGCCTCCTGAGCCTCTGGGATTGTCAACATGTACCATTATGCCTGGCTCTTTTTCTTTCTTTCCTTCTTTTTTTCATTCATATGAGTGCAGAAATGAAAGGGTAATTATTTCTACCATATGCAGATTCTCAGAATGTGACCACCCTGGCTCTATCAAGTTTTTAAAAGAATCAAGCTTTTGACTCATTTGTGCTTAAACGTGAGCCTGAGTTTCCTCAATTCACCTTTTGCAATAACGGAAAGAGTATGGCCTCTCCCGCCTCCTGAATACCTCCTCATGGAGCTAAAAGCTCCTGATGATACTTGTGGTCACTACAGATGGAGCCCCCTGAAGTATAAATGAGAACACTCTCCTTTGCTCTTTAACAGGCGGAACTGAGAGAAGCCACTCGCTGCCATTCAGTTCCTTATTGTGCCCAAGGCATCGCAAGCTTGGAGCTTGTTATTGCAGAAATCAACGAGGAAGGGAAGGAGGGTGATTGATGTTTTATTGAGCACTACACCAATTGGAGTCAGCTTTGATTAAAAGTGTGAAGTGATCATTTGCACTGGTAGATTGCAGAAATCCTAATCGGTCCTATGTCCCTGGGACACTCCTCATATATACTAGAAATACTAAATCAATGGCAATCGTATCAGAGAAGATTGTGAATTATTGAGTAGTGTTGGCAGTTTTTGCAAAGATATTTGTATATTTGTGGTTTTCTCGTGGGTTTCCGTGAAATGCAATTGAAGATATGGATATTGGAACACAGGAGATCATCAAGAAAACGTTCTAATGCTGTTTGAGATCTGAAAGAGACTGTCACCGTGTTTTACAACATGGAAATTCAGAATTTGCACCTGCTAATCTTCAAATATTGCCATTTGGGGTGATCACAAGGCACTCAATATTCAGGGGCAATCTCAAATAATTTATTTTTCAGAAACCCAAGCTGCAGGGTAGATTTCAACATATCGAATATCTTGCAAAATGCTGTATTAATAATACCAATAAAGCTTACCATTTTGTATTTTTATTTATTTAGTTTTGGGTCCTGGGGATGAATTGACAGGTGTCCTACCACTGAGCTGCACATTCTTTTTATTTTATTTTTACATTTTAACCCAGGGTTTTGTTAAGTGTCTGAGGCTGGCTCTAACATGCGATCCTCCTGCCTCAGCCTCCATGTCCCTAGGATTACAGCAATGTACCTCCAGTTCTGGCCTCCAATTTTTAAAAGTCACTAGAAATACAGACATAAATGTAGAAATGCAAGTACGAAAATACAAAGTGTTACAACAAAATGAGACATAATATCTCCCACTTGACAAGTCTTGGGGGAAAAAATTTTGTTCTTCTCAGGAGACAGCTCTACTGAAAAATTTCCTACTTCTTTTTTTGCAAGAATCAAACCAGTCATCCCAATTCTGAGAGCATGTGAGTTCAGTTAAAATTAGAGCAAATCCTCTGCTCACATCCTGGTTTTATCATTATTCTCTTGACCCCATTTTAAAATTTATTCTATCAGAATGAGTGTTCATTCTTCTAATTACTCTAAATTGCCTGTCGGTGATGACCATGTGACATCCCTAAAAGCTACGTCCATGTTCCTGTATAATTAATACAAACATAATTCCATCTGGGTCCTGTACAGTTCGGCAGAATCTAGTTAAATGTCAAACTTTTAACATTTCTGTGGAGAAGGGTATATTTCTACTAAATCATAAACTTAAAAGAGCCTCTAAGATTGGGGTAAGGAGACAGTGGGTGCCATCTTGTATTTCTCTGCACAAGGAAAAGGGAATAATTTTGAACTTATTTCTAAGAGATTGTCACTGGGTTAATAATCTGCTCCAAATGGTCCAGTTCATTGGGATTGCTATATTATTTTGATCATTGGCCCCTTCAGGATAAACTTCTCTGATGGTGTACAATCTCGACCCTACATGGCCACCACCCATGTGGAAGGAGAGGGTAGTAGGAGAAATGTGAACTTTCTTTCCAATATCCTGAGTAAGGAGAAGAATGGACACTTCCTGTTCATGGCAGTCACCAAAGAGTGTCAGTTGACATGAATGCTTCTATGGACCAGCCTCACAGCATCATGGGTGAAAGTAGAACCCTCCAAATCCTTGAATTCTTTCACATTCCAAAAAAACTGTGTCACATGATGCTAAATATTTGTCTTTCTATTCCACATATCCATCACAGTATGTTGGGAAATCAAAATGAGGTCATTATTGCAGTTTTATTTCAATAATAAGAAAAGTTTTTAATAAGTTCCTTTTATGTGCCTGAAAGTTTACTACCACATCATCCATGTATATGGGGATGATGGAGCTGTCCATAGATCTCAGATGAGACATTCAGAGAGAAGATATTTGATCTGAAGGTCTAGAGCTCATCAATAGCTATCATAAGATCAAAATCCACCTCTGATTGACTGATTGATTGATTTTTAAATTTATTTATGGTCTTGGGAAATCAACCCTCTGCCTTCCAAGCAAGCCATCTACCTACAAGCTACTCCTTTAACCTAGTGTTCATCTCTACAGTGACCCAAGGTCCTTCATGTTGACTATGGTAATCTGTTCCCTAATGACCAAGGCACCATCTTGTATTTTACGCCAAGGTATAAAGAAGAGGAAAGAGCTTAATCAATATATCTTGAGCCACATCGTAGCTATGACAACCAAGTCCACCGTGAATAGTAACTCAGATACCAAAAACGTAGAACCTTCATTTCTCCCAATCATCCAATTCAGCCCTAGCAATTTCTATGCATGGATAGAGGCCAACCTGAAATTTAGAAGCGAGAACTCTTCATTGGCTTTAATGTTGTCTTCTGTGCCTTAAGAGCCAGATTGAAAGTATGGCTAATTTGAAAAATTCTGGAATTATATTTATAAATCCAATAGAAGCAAAAAGCATACCTATCCCAATACCCTTCAAAGGAAGCGATAAATTATGCCAAATTCAGATCAGGCAGGATGAGCCTCTGAGTTTCAACCAAACTTATTCCTAGATGTGTGGCTCCATATTGAGCCTCTGTGGCAAATGTGCTAAATGATTCTTATTTCTCAAGTCCACTTCCCAGTGGAAATTCCAACGCTAAAAGGATAAGATTATCCCCCAAACTCTGCATGTATTAGAAATGGTGGAACTAGCTAATTTCTCCAAGTTCTCTGGGATTTTTTTTCCTAGAGACATCAGGTGAGATTCCCTACTTCAGATGAAGAGTTTGCACTGAAAACCATGTAAATATGCTCAGCACAGAGGTCTTGGGATTTTCATATGGCCTTTCAAAAGCCACCACCTTGGGATTATAAGCAATACCAGAAAAATAAAAGAATAAAGAAGCCCAGAACTAGAAGAAGAGACACACTAACCAGCCAGTAAATGTCACCACTGGCTGGTCTACTGTCCTCTTGGTGGCAATACCAAAGATTGTGAGATCCATTCTGTTTCATTCTATTCTTTTTTTCTTCCCCAAATTCTTGCTATTCCTTTTATCTCTGCTTCTAATTTATATTGGGAAATCATTCTCATCCCATCATCAGTACGGTCAACATCACCCATGTCATCGTCACCAACATCACCACCACCATCTTCCTTCTTTCATCTTCCACATTGTGGAGGTCCTCACTGCTATCATCACTATCATCAGCATGGTCCACAACATTCACTAGCAACATGATTATCACCATTGACATTGCCTTCTGAGATCTGCAGCTGAAGCGGCCCCAGCAACCAGCTGATTGGCTCCTCTGCAATGATGCTCATTGGGCTGTTTCCCCACCCTTTCAGACCACGGAGCTGTTTATTGGGGGACTCTTTTGGCTCCACCCATGCGACCCAGCCAATCATCCTCTAGTGCGGGAGGAGTGGGGGTTGAGAGGCACGCCTGAAGCCAGTGGTGGCAGTTGGGCTCTGAAGGAATTCCTGAAGAGCTCCTGTGGTGCAGCGTGTGTGTTCTAAAAATAAAGTTAGTTCCTGCTTGATAAGTGTCTGGTGAATTGTGCCCAGCCAGACTGCAGCATTTGGTGGCCCGCAAGGGAAAAAACTGAGGGTAAGTGATAAGGTAAACTGCTTGCCCATGAGGGAAGGGCAAGAGAATGGGTAGCCATTTTAAGATTCTTCTTTCATTTTGTTTCGCTTTTGTTTCAAGCTGCCTGTCCCTAGAACTTTCTCAGGCAAACTGGGGAAAATGGTTGGCTCAAGGTTTGAAGTTGTTCAGCCCTGAGGAGGAGATAGAGATAGACCAGGAAAATACATTTCAAGAAAATAGGAAAATTGATACAATGATTTTTTGTTCCGTTTTTGTCTCATGCTGTTACGGTTTTGTTTTGTGTTATCTTGTTGGGTTGCGTTATCTTTATAGTGATTAGAAATTAGTAAAAAACAAACTGAAAGAGTGTTAAGTAAATTGTTAGAGGTTCAGACTATGGTAGAAAACATGTAGATCAACAAAAGAGAAGGTCTTTCGAGCTAGTCAGACAGAGGAAGAAAATTGAAAGAAGGAAGGACTATCAGGGAAAAAGTCACAACAGGAGGCTGCTACTAACACCTTTCTATCGCCAGAGGGTGAAAGTGTCCAACCAACAGCTCCATCTATAGAGACAACATATGCTGGGGGCACTCCAACCCCCGTAGTTGATAAATGGACCCTTAGACAGGACCTCAAAGATTGGCATGCCCTGTACTTGAGCAGGCAGGAGAGAAGCGAATTCACCGTGCTTTAGAATTCAAAACAGTGAAGCAGTTAAAAGAGGCTGTAACAACATGTGGTCCCCAAGCACTCTTCACTGTAGGCATGGTGGAATCCATTACCAACTTGGACATGACGCCAGCAGATTGGGCTAGTATGTGTAAAATTGTGCTAAATGGAGGGCAATATTTGTTATGGAAGGTTGCCAATAAGGAATTTTGCATTAAGACGGCTAGGTGAAATGCAGCAGCCGGTTATCCTCATAGAAATCTAGATATGTTGTTAGGACCTTATGAGGGTCAGCAGCAACAAATTGCATATTATCCTGCCATATACTCACAACTTGCTGCAGATGTGGTTAGGGCATGGAAGACTTTACAAGGACATGGAGATTTACAAGTTCAATTATCTAAAGTAATACAAGGAGCTAATGAACCTTATGCTGAATTTGTAGATAGGCTTATTCAAACAGCTACCAGAGTTTTTGGGAATACAGAACAAGCAATTCCATTAATAAAACAACTGGCTTATGAGCAAGCAAATCGTTGGTGCAGAGAGGTCATTAGACCATGGAAACATGAAGATTTAAACACATATACTAAATTATGTAGAGACATTAATGAACAAGGGCAAGTCTTGGCAGCAGTACAACAGGCTTTAGATGCCAGGCCAAAAACATGCTACAATTGTAAACAAACAGGACATTTTAAAAGAAATTGCCCCATAGGAGGGGGGTTTAACAAAACTAGGTATCAAAGGGGTAGAATACCAGGTATTTGTCCAAGATGCAGTAGAGGGAGACATTGGGCTAATGAATGCCATTTTCAAACTACCATAGAGGGTATTCTGTTATCAAAAAATGGACAAGAACCAGGTGTTTAACCACAATATCGTGGAGAAAGGCATCGGGCTCCATTGCCAAAAAATGGACAGGGGGACCCAATGTTTCGGGGCCCATGACCACAAATATATGGGGCAATGGAGGAACCAAGCAACACCATGGAGGAACCCAGCAACACCATCAGGGTAGTGCCCAGGACACATTATCCATCAGATATCTCATCAAACAAACCAGAGGGAGTGCAGGGTTGGACATCTGCACCTCTGCCAGAGCAGTACTAACTGAGATGGGAGTTCAAATCATTCCCACAGGAATAAAAGGACCTCTTCCCCAAGGAACAGTAGGCTTATTGTTAGGACGCAGTTCTTCTACTCTAAAAGGACTTATGATAAGTCCTGGGGTAATTGATCCCAATTATGAAGGTGAAATAAAAATTATAGCCAGTTCTCCAAAGGGTATATCAGTAATTTCACCAGGAGATAGAATAGCACACTTACTAATAATTCTCAGCCTACATAATACATTTTCCAGTGGTACTATAGAAAGAGGTTCCAGGGGATTAGGCTCCACAGGTGTAGATTGGACTATTCTTTCTTTAAATTTAGATTCTCACCCCATGCTAAAACTAAATATTCAAGGATGTGAATTTAATGGGCTACTGGATACAGGTGCAGATCTTAGCATCATCTCTTTTCAAGAATGACCAAAACATTGGCCATTACAACAAGCCACTCAAACTCTTCAAGGCTTACAAGTGGCAACTAATCCCCATAGAAGTGTGATATTATTAGACTGGAAGGATCCTGAAGGATGTGAAGGAACTATACAGCCATATGTATTGGATCATCTTCCCATAAATTTATGGGGACGAGATGTCCTAGATCAATTAGGACTAACATTAACAAATAACATCAATTCAGATGCATCCACTATTATGGCTAGAAAAGGTTTTAGGAAAGGAAAAAGATTAGGAGAACAAGAAAAAGGTATGGCAGCACCAATACAAATAGATCAAGAAACAGACAGACATGGATTGGATTTTCAGGAAGGGTCACTGAGACAATAAAAGTTACTTGGAAATCAGAAAGACCAGTATGGGTTCCTCAGTGGCCTCTAACTAAAGAAAGGATACAAGCAGCCCATGACCTGGTCAAACAACAATTAGCAGAGGGACATATGCAACCTTCCATACCTCCCCATAATACTCCCATTTTTGTCATTAAAATGAAATCTGGTAAATGGAGATTATTGCAAGATTTAAGAGCCATTAATAATGAGATGGTTATTATGGGACCTGCTCAATCGGGGATTCCTCAATTGTCTGCTTTGCCAAAAACCTGGTATGTTTTAGCTATAGATATTAAAGATTTTTTTTCAATTCCAATTCATCCTGAGGATAGTTCAGGTTTTGAATTCACTATCCCTGTACTGAATCATAAAGGTCTTGATCAGAGATATGAATGGAAAATACTCCCTCAAGGGTTGGCTAACAGCCCAACTATGTGTCAAATTTATGTTAACAAAGCAATCCAGCCACTTAGAAATCAAAATCCTGAACTATAAATATTTCTGTATATGGACGATGTATTATTAGCACACAAAGACAAAAACACATTGCTAGAATGTTATGCCACATTTACAAACTTATTAAAAAATTATAATCTAAAAATAGCAATAGATAAAGTACAATTAAATTTTCCAATTAACTATTTATGAGTTCTATCATCCTCAACCATGGTCCGTCCACCAAAAATTCAAATACGAGTAGATCAACTCAAATCACTTAACAACTTTCAAAAGTTATTAGGAGATATAAATTGGATAAGGCCTTATCTAGGTATACCAACGGGAGAATTGGGACCTTTGTTTGATATCCTAAAAAATCCATCGGATCCAAATTCACCCGGCATGTTAAAGCCTGAAGCACGTAAGACATTAAAAATCATTGAAACATATATGGAAAATATGCATTTGGATAGAATTGATATAAGTTTGACTTTATTATTTATTGTACTACCAACAAAAATATTCCTACAGGAATATTTTGGCAAGAAGGTCCATTATTATGGATACATTTATCTTATTCTCCTAACACTATTATTACTAGGTATGCTGAAGCTGTAGGACACTTAATACTCAAAGGAATAAAAGCAACAAAGAAAGTGTTTGGAATTTCTCCCAATAAAATTATTACTCCATATACTATGGATCAAATTGATGAGTTAGTTAATGAGTTAAATACTTGGGCAATAATCATGTGCAAATCTAATGTTTCATTTGATAGCCACTTACCATCTAATCCTTTGTTGTCTTTTTGGTCTTCACAGCCTGTAGTTTTTCCAAAAATGACAAGAAAAACACCTATCATGAATGCTCCAAATATATTCACAGATGGGTCAAATAATGGTATAGAAGCAGTAGTTACGAATGATCAAACTTTTACATTTTTAGTACCCAAACAATCAGCTCAAAAGGTAGAGATTAATGCAGTATTACAAGCTTTTGTGATGTTTAAAGATTCTGTATTTAATTTATTTTCTGATAGTTAGTATATAGTTCATGCTATATTATCACTGAAGATGCTGGTAGGATTTCCCCTTCCTCTACTGTTTTCTGCTTGTTTTCCATTATACAAAGTTTAATCTGGGACAGAAAAAATCCATTCTTTATAGGACATATCAGGGCACATACAGGATTGCATGGAGCCCTTAATTTGGGCAATGATTTAGCAGATAAAACTACACATGACATAAATATTTTCTTTAAACTAGACGAAGCTACAAATTTTCATAAATAATTCCATGTCAATGCAAATACTTTTAAAAAGCATTTTAAAATAAAGACCAAGCTAGACAAATAATAAAACAATGTCAAAATTATGTGACCTTTTTACCACAAATTAATCTTGGAGTCAGTCCCATAGGACTGATACCTAACCATATTTGGCAGATGGGCATCACACACTTGCCAGAATTTGAACAATTAAAATATTTGCATGTTACAGTTGATACTTCTTCCGGATTTTTGATTTGCTCCCTTCATGCCAGAGAAAAAATTAAAGATATTATAGCTCATTGCTTACAAAATTTTGCCACTGTGGGCGCTCCAAAACAGTTACAAACAGATAATGCCCCTGGGTATACTTCTACCTCTTTTAAACAATTTTGCTCATCATTTGGCATTACTCATATAACAGGAATCCCATACAATCCACAGGGACAAGGCATAGTTGAAAGAGCTCATCAAACTATTAAAAATGTACTTATTAAAGCAAAAAGAGGGAATTGGGAAGGGGTATATATTCCCCAAAGATAAACTTAAAATAACCCTTTTTTCTCTAAACTTTTAAATTTTGGATTCATCAGGGCTTAGTGCTGCAGAAAGGCACATGTGTCCAAAAAATGTACATAAGCCCAAGGTACTTTGGAAGGATATTCTAACAGGACAATGGAAAGGTCCTGACCCAGTGTTTGTCTGGATTTGGGGGTCTATTTGTGTGTTTCTACAGGGAGAACAGCAGCCAATTTGGATTCCAGAGAGATTAACTAAAGCAGTTTCCACAGACCAAAAAGAATATGATTTGGCTCAAAACCATAACAGCTGATATCCAGAACTCCAGTTTGGCTATCATTACATCTGTGACAGTGGTTCTCCCACACCTGGAGGCTAATGAAACCAGGATGCTTTTTTCAATATCTATTTTATTATTGCTCTTTCTCACATCATAAAGTTCTATTTTGTTTTTTGAGCTCATTCAGACCTGGGTTAATGTTTTGCTGATCAGTTCTATTTTTTGGTTTTGACTATGGAGTTTTTAAACATTGCAATAGACATTTCACCTGTAAAAAGTTACAAGACCTTTACTATTATGTTATGTGTTGTATGTATTATATTATGTGTGCACACTTGTGTTTTGTGTTGTATGCTTGTATGTGTGTATGTCCATATATCATATATGATGAGCACTCATGAAAAAATGGATCCAAATTTTTTTTTCTTATTCACATGATTTGAATGGTTTAATTTAAATTGGATAAACAGCTGTTGAGGATTGTTTTAATATGTGAACAAAAAAGGAGTTTAACAGAACTTTTTATTTACTTTCAGCTTTCATTTTCATTATATTTATTAATTCTGTTCAGGATAATGTAAATTGTTCAGTAAATCGCTTTCTTTTAGTGCCTGCTGCAATGTTACATAATTTTTTCTTTAGTCATCATTGCCAGAATTCCTATCATCATCCCAGTGCCAATGAAGTCAAAGATAAAACCAAACTACAGCTTCTACAATAGCTATCACTGAATTTCTTGCAGAACTTGCCTGGACTAGTATCACAACTGCTTGCAGAACTTTCTTGGACTATGTATCACTTGTACACATTGTGAACTATCTGTTGGTGCAGCGACTTGTGGTAGTGCCGGGGTATTTTTGCTGATGGTGTCATAGGTGGTGCAATTTTCCCAAAAGGAGCCATCAATTGGCTTGTTGTATCTTCCTCCCTTCTGCTTGTGATGGTTGTTTAGCTAAAATTTAAGGGCCAAAAGAAGTGAGGCAAAGAACCTCACCCCCCACTGGTACAAATGCCTAACCACAGGTATGGCTGTATGCTGGCCAGTTAGTCAATGACAGGTAAGATCCAATTGCAATGGTACCAACCTAAGACAGGAGGCTGACGCATTGAGGTCAGCTCATCTGATGACGGGTAAGAACCATATACAGTATTGGACAATCTAAGACAGGCACAGTCCCTAAGCCACATGCTTGTTGTTTAATTAAACAGAGAGGTGGAGATGTTGAGAGGTGCAGCTGAAGCAGCCCCAGCAACCAGCTGATTTTCTCACTGCAGCCCTAGCACCCGCTGATTGGCTTCTCTTCGGTGATGCTCATTGGGCTGTTTTCCTGCCCTTTCAGACCACGAAGCTGCTCACTGGGGGACTCTTTTGGCTTTGCCCACACGACCCAGCCAATCGGCCTCAAGAGTGGTTGAGAGACTGGCTGGGAGAGAGCTGGTGGTGGCAGTTGGGCTCTGAGGGAATTCCTGAAGAGCTGGCGTGGTGTGTGTGCGTCCAAAAAATAAAGTTTGTTCCTGCTTAATAAGTGGCTCATAAATTGTGCCTAGACAGACTGTGGCAATTGCCAACGCCTTCAGTGACTATCTCACTGTCGACATCCTTATCATCACCGTCACCACCTCCATCACCACCACCATCATCACTGTGACCACATTCACCACCATCACCATCACCATCACTACCTCACCATCATCATCATCACCACCACCACCATCAAAATCATCATCCTCATATCTCCATAATCAATACCTGTAACATCATCTTCTTCTCCACCACCATCACCATCATCACCACCATCACCATCATCACCACCACCATCACCAGCATCATCACCATCATCATCCTCATATCTTCATAATTGTTGCCAGTTTCATCAACATTTTCTTCACCTTCACCATCTTCATCACCCCCATCATCTTCACCAGGCCTTTTTATTTCCTATTTTAAAACAAGGTGTCACCAAGTTGCCCAGGCTGGCCTCAAACTTGAGATCCTCTTATCTCAGCTTCCTGAACATCTGGGATTACAGGTATGCAGAAAAAAAGTACACTCCTTATGTTATGATTGTCAGTTATCTACTCTCTATGTTCTTAGGAGTGACGTACCTGTTATTCCATCATTGTAAACATCAGCCAGCTATAATCATAATTTTCTCCTCCTCCTCAACATCCTCACAGGGATCATCATGGCCCATGTTAACACTGACATCCTAATTTTCATCATCAACATGGCTGATGCCTTCAGTAATGATTTCATGCTCAATATCTTTACTCTCACCATCATCACCATTATTATCATCATCATGATCACCATCATCACCATCACCATCACCATCACCAACATTATCAACGTCACCATTACCACTATCACTATCATCATCACCATCATCAACTGCTTTTCAATGGTTTTATTGTTTCATCTCAGTAATTCTCAGCTTAGGTGGGATTTGTCAAATTTCTTTCCACAGTTGAATGAATTTTTTAAACTATATAATATGTTTGAAGTTCATTTGTAGACTAATAGAGATTTTAACTTCCCAAACATCAAACTGAAATTATTATTCACTAATAATTTATACTGCTTATTTTCCTCTGTACAACTTAAGTGGAAATTCTCATGTACTTGAATCATTCCAAATTAAGGTATAATTTCTTCAACAATCCCAGTGACTCTCAAAATTTAGAATACATAAAGGCTCCATTCCAGTTTTTTTTTTAAATAATGATTTCTGGGCTCAACCAATAATACAGATTCTTTTATTAGAGTATAAATTCAAAGTTGAAATTCAAAATCCTACATTTTTAAACAATACCAAGGCAATACAGATGCAGGTGAGTTGTAAGAAAGATTTCTAGAATCATCAACATACACGAATATATTGATTAGATTTGAAAAATAATTTAGTTGCCATAACATAATAGTTTGCTTTTCCAACTTACTGTTTATTGATCCTAATTGTATTATACTAGAAAAATAAATTAAAGACTTTAAAACTTGTTCAAATTTTTAATCCTGAGAAATTAGGAACAATGTAAAGGGCGATATTTTGGTTTGCTGAATTACTAATTCAAATATTTGCACATATTCCATTTTTCTGCACTAAAACATTTAAAAAATAAACAAAAAAGTTGATTCTGTTCAGTAGGACTATACAATCTAAAAAGGGAGGGGAGATACAACCATACAGAAGTTAAGTCATATTACTTAGAGTAAATGATTAAATGGTAAGTAATGAGAAATCAGAGGGGGTACTAGGAGTATGGGGGCAGAGAGGGGGAGGTAAGGCAGACCTTAAGACCAGGTTACAAAAAAAGCTGGAGGAGTCATTATATATCTGAGTGATTATACTTTTGGACTGCCAGAAAGACATGACATCTCAGCAATGCATATTTTGTCTCAGAATCCAGAGATGCCAACTATAATCAAACCCAGACATATATACAGTCACTTATTAGTATAAAGGGGAAAAAGCTCTATCTCTAGTTTTAGATCTGAAACTGTACAACTTTTTAAATTCAAAAATTTAAACAAATCTTATCTGTTCTCAGTATTTATCAGAAAATTACCACTTCTAAGGAGGAAAAAAAACCAAATCTATTGTAGAGTTAAAATAAAGTTATTATAAATTTAAGTAAAAACTTTTATTAAGTTTTATACTGAACAAAATTGTAATAATTGAAGGGAAACAGTTATGCCCATTCCCGTTATGTAGGTGTGTTGGTCAGCTTTTCATCCCCAAGATCAAAATACCTGACAAGAACAACTTGGAGGAGGAAAGATTGATTTTTGCTTATGGTTTCTGGGGTTCAGTCCATGGTCCACAGCTCCAAGGTAGAAACATCAGGTGGAAGAGTATATTGGAGAAAAACTGTTCAGCTCAAGGAGATGGCAGGAGTGGAGAAGTGGGGGAGGAGGAAGGGGCCAGGGCCAGATATAGTTTAATAATGTTTTTTTTTTTTTTTTTTTTTTGCTTATAAAACCCTTCCCCTGAACCTTGTTGCATGGGGGATCATGCTTTTACCACAAAAGCTTTTGTGGTACATTCCAGATCCAAACCATAACAGCATACCAGATAATGTAAATTCACAAGCTTATAGGAGCAGGATGATAAAGTAATTATCACTGCCTGGATGGGAGGCAACAGGCAGTGTTAAGAACTGTGTGTCTATGTTTGTGTTGGGGTCTAGGGATGGAACCTCTGGCCTTGTGCACTTTAGGCCAGCACTCTGCCACTGAACTATATCACCAGCACTCTGTTTTTAAAAAAGAAGATACCATGACATAAAAAATAGGCTGTTTTTTTCCCCCACTGACACCATGAAATTACAATTTCTTTTTATGCATTTAATGTGAAATCATGCATTGTTCTCTGTGAATAATATTCTATTGGAAATATTTCAAACACTAGTTTTGTTTGGCAAAAGCATTATGCTGGATGAAACATAGTCACCCATGCACATTCATAACCTGTGTTAGCCTTGATAAATTATTCAGTTTGGTTTTAGTTCTATTTAAGACCTAAAAATAAAGTTCTTTCTTTAAATAAATTCCATTTATTTCTATGCTTAAATAGTCTTCTACCAAATGACAACTTATCATATTAAAGTAGAAGAATACCAAAATATCCAGTATTTACTAGAATCAACAAGGCCTAACTTTTAAATTTATAGATTTTGAGGCAGCACTTTTTAACTTTTTATATGAAAATAAATTTGGTCTTACAACAGTTGAGCACATACTATTATTTAGAGTTTCCCTGCACCTTTCACCCATATTACTCTTAGTTATAACCATGGTGCATTAACATATAACCATGTATAAACATTTCTATAACCAAGGCATATTTATCAAAACTAAGAAACTAACATGGCATAACACTGTTAACTCAACTACAAACTTCATTTGAATTTCTGAAGTCTTTGCATTGATGGCCTATATTATCCTGGGCTACTATACTGCCTTTATCTTCCTCCTAAATCTCCTTTGATCTGAGGTGGTTTCTTAGTCTTTCCTTCTGGATCCTTTGTACTATCTAGATGAAACATTGTTTCCCAAAGTTATTTAGGTTAAGTCCTTTCTTCCATGTCCCTTCCAGATAGGTTATTTTTGAAATACAGTTAGATCTATTTGTTAGTCTGCTTTCTATCCTGGTTAATTTTTAAAATTTGCATGCAAGAAAAATTACTTTTGGGGTATACAGTTCTATGTGTTTTGAAAAATGCAGAGTCATGTAATTCAACAGCATGGCACCAGACTAGCCCATCACCCACAAACACCCTTATAAAATAGGGCGGGATTTTTATGCAAACACTTTATCTCTTTAAAAATCAAATATAAAATTGACTATAATAATTATTTCTAGGCTAATATTCTTTCACATTTACTACATTTAGTTTTTTTCATAAAATATCATATTCTACTTAAAGGAATCTCCATTTATTAAATTCTAAAATTCTCTCTTGAAGAGATATCAAGACTTAACCACTAATGACACATATAGATCAAATAAACACACTTAGAATCCCAAAACAATTTCCCAACACATCTGATTTCACTCTTGAAACAGTTATTGCAAAAATATTTTTATGCTAATTCAGAGAAAATAAAGTCAGAAAATACATACAAAAACAACTTCATAATATAAATCACAATCAAAAATAATATTATTTATTGCCCAGTTCTCTGAATTTCCCACATTACTGTTCTTTCCTTGAGCTAAGATTGACAAAAGTTGATTATGACTCAGTTCCCCTTTTCTTTAAAAATTTAAACAATTATTTTTCTATTTCTGGAAGCCAGAATGTTTTCATTGCTTTCCTAAATTCTTTAATTAAAAAAGGGAATAAATGAAGGTGAGTCATTTAAAAGAAGGGGTGTCAAAAGACAGACATGCACGAGGTAAATTATTTGCTGGTTAAAATTCTAAAGGAGACCTCTTAGGAAGCCAAGGCTTGCAGAACCACAGTAGCTAGAAGCCTAAGTTAGTGAATTGGTTAGTCAATAGGTAGAAATCCAGAAAATGCTCAATTGGCAGGCTGGAAAGACTAGCAGGCACCAAGGGATACTTCTTCTCTGTCCATTGCTCCTTAAAATGGTAAGGCAAAAGAGGATTTCTCCTAAGGTCTCCATGAGTTTAAACTTACTAAGGGTTGAACAGAGATAATAATTCTTAATCCTCAATCATATGACCTGTCCTCAGAATGCAAGCATTGTTTGTGAGCTGATGGTGGAACCATACTTGTAATGTGGAAGTCCATGTGGGCATTGTTTAGGGGTAGTGGTAGAGTGAACCATGAGAAATTATAAGGGAAATTGCATATGTATGTGTACCCAATTAATCTAAGGATAGATAGTAATTAGATTTCTTGAGATTTTTTAAAAAGTTGTGTGTCTCAAAAACGCCAAGAACTACTTGGGTTTAGATTATGGCTAAAGGGATTGGAGCCTCCATAAATTTATCCAGTTTGATTCCTGGAGATTGTGGTCCCTGCTCTGTGGATGCTGCTTCCCAGAGTAGGTGTCATCAGAGAGAAACTTCACAGGACCCCTTGCCACCTGGAATACTAGTTCTATCACATCTCTGCTTCTCAAAACACTCATTTTTCTGATTTTTATACATTATGCTGATTCTCCTTCTACAAATCTTTTGTCTACTTAACTCCTTAATCTCTGCTTTTTAAAGGCAGATGTTGCCCTAATGATTTTTGGTCTTCAGTCCTTTGTTCTTCCTATACTTTATTTTTGGAGTTTCACCTACCTTTTTTATTAATTTCTCCAGCATGTAATGTAATTTCATATTTTTAAAACATGTTGCAATGTTTCCATTTGGATAGATGGCACCCTACCCAAATTCAGCAAGTATAAAACACACTTTTGTGATTGAACAAAATGAATTACTTTCGTTTTAGGTCTGTCCAAACTAAAACAGCTAATCTCATAGAAATTGATAGTAGGATGGTGGTTACCAGAGGCCAGGGAGAGTAGGGGAGAGGAAAGGATGGGGAAAGTTTCAGATATTAAGTGCCATTTGATAAGAGAAAAATATTCTCATGTGCTATTGTATAGTAGTGTAACTATACAATAATGTACTATACATTTTAAAAAGATAGAAGATTTAAATATTTTCACCCTAAAGGAATAGTAAATGTTTGAAGAAATAGATATGTTTACTTCCATTTGAACATGACACAAAGAGTGTGTGTGTGTGTGTGTGTGTGTGTGTATGAAAACATCACATGGTACACCATAAATATATATATATATATATCGTTTTATGTAGCAGTTATAATTTCTTTAAAAATATATAAAATTATTTTCAATATTGATGTATTTTGATGTTAGCTTCTGTTAAGAATAATTCTCTGAATTTCTTGAAGTCAAAAGACTAAATTAAATCAAAGTATTATAAAATTTTCAAATCTAGAGGACATAGGTAACAATTATAGGCATATTAAAACAATTAATTATAGTATAACACAGCAAGCTTAGAAAGAAAAATACATAGAAACCTTGATAATAAAAGAAGAGTCCCAACCCAGCACAGTAAGGAGTCAGAGAAATCTCCAAAGAGATAATCCCCACATTGAGAGATTTGCTGATAGCTTTCAAAACTTCAAGTTTTTTTTTTTTTTTAAGAGCACTGAAGTGGGCTGGGTTGTGGCTCAGTGGTAGAGCACTAGCCTAGCATGTGTGAGAACTTGGGTTCAATTTTCAGCACCACATATAAATAAAATAAAAGGTCCATTTACAACAGAGAGAGAGAGAGAGAGAGAGAGAGAGAGAGAGAGAGAGAGAGAGAGAGCGCACTGGAGAAGCTAAAATGGTGAGGCATTCTAAAAAGACAGGAGAGAACTAAGCATAGGCACACAATATAGGACTAATTGGTCTCCTCTGGAAATTTTCAGAAGTTTGGAGTATGAGAAGTTAAAGTAACAAAATAGAGCTTGGTGAAAGATGAGATTTGAGAAACAGGGCTACTTCATAAAGTGGCTTTGTATTCCATATTAAGGGTAAAGCCCTTTGGTAGAAGAATATGTCTCAGAATGGAGAAAAGGGGACAGGGGAAAAAAGAAATGGTGGAGAGAACAAAGAGTTTCTTTCCCAAGATTCTAAACACTGTACCAAGGGGTATATATTCAAGTAGGCTGAAAATCACCATGTACAATACTCATCGAAAACCTGCCTATGTTATACTGGTAAATGTTGTGGAGCCAGGAGGTAAAAAAGGATTGAAGATGTTTGAAAAGATAAAGGCAGAAGCATTTGACATGGTCATATTTGTATTGCTGGGAGATCACCAGGTTGCTGTGGGGAGGATAACTATGAGGGGTGATTAGAAGCACAATGACTAAACAGAAAGTAATTCAAGTGACCTGTGACTAGTGTCATAGTAGTGGGTATGGAGAGAAGTCATATTTGAAAATATTTTAAGACAGTAGTTTCTAAACTTGTCTGCACATACTACTCAAACTGGCATTCAAAAATCTTAACTTTATCATTACAACTTACTTTTCTAGTCCTACTTTCTATTCATGCCCAGTATGACACCAATTTTTTTTATGATTTCCCAAATATATTTTATACTTCCTTATCCTCTGAGCCCTGAATACTCTACCTATACCCTGAAAGCCTTCCATGTGACTTTTTCTGCCAAGCCAAAATCTACCATCTTTCAAAATCTAGGCCTGGCAACTGAGGGCTTCCTTGGACACTCTTTAAGAAAGTCTTGGGGTTGGGGTTGTTGCTCAGCAATAAAAGCCCTCACCTACCTGGGTTTGATTCTCAGCACCACATAAAAACAAACAAACAAAGAAACAAACAAATAAATAATTAAAGGTATTGTGTCTAACTACAACAATAAATAAATAAATAAATAAAGAAAGAAAGAAAGAAAGAAAGAAAGAAAGAAAATAATGTCTTCACTTTTTGAAAACACATAGTAATACAACATTAAAGCCCTTCAGTATCTAGCATTCCCAAAGATGCTCTTAAGTACATTCCTCTCAGGAATCTGGAGAGAAAAACTATATGACTTTTTTTGGCACACTTTCATGGCTGGAAAGAAAAAGAAGAGAAAAAGGAAGGCTGGCAGTGACATTAAAGGTTGAAGGTGTGATGGCTGGAGTCATCTGTCCTGATGTGGTGAAGTATTTATCAGTGACACCATGTGAATTGCCAGCACATGGTGATAATAAAAAGACCAGAATATTTTAGTCAGCTTTGTTATTTTCAAATTCTTTACACAGAAATTGCCCCTTTATTTCCTGATCCCAGAGTGGACCCAGCGTCAGTTTGCAATCACAAGTGCTTTTGAAATACTGCCAAGTATTTCAATAATTTTGTAAACTAATAGCTAAGAAAATATTCATTTCATAGAACATAAGACTGTATCATAGGCTATGGCAATCAATAAAAGTGTAGTGGCCATGAAAATGGGATCTCATATCTACTGGAGAAGCATAAGTGTCCAAAGGCCCCAAATGACATGCGGTGAATCCACTGCTGTGTTTTTTCTGAGGCCACCCTGCCAGTGGCCTACTTCTAGATTGTGGGTCAGCACAGAACAGATTCTAAAGCAGGCCCATAATTGCAAGTGGACTCCTCTGCAATTTTTTTTGGAAAACTCATCAGACTTTTCTTAGAACTGCATTGTAATAAGACTCTTACTACCCAACTGTAATCCTTCTCTTCTCCTCTCCACAGGTGCCAGACTTGCATCATGGTCTCTTGGCATTCACTGGCTTCATTCCCATTTACCCCCAGGTGATGACCCAAATAAACTCTTGCATGATTAATATTATTTTAGTGTCTGTTTCTTAGAGGATCGAATCAGACATAATAAAGTGATAACTTTTGAGAATTTTTTTCTAATTCATTCTTATAAAATGTGAGAAAAAATTTCCCATTATTTCCACCAAAGACAACTTACATGAGTTTCAAAGAGACATATTAACCAAGCATCAGATTTAATGAGGTAAAACAACCTAGCCAGAGAAAACCAAAATATTCCAGGATTCCCTCATGCAATTCAAATGGAAGAGTTCTACAAAATAAAAACAAAGAAACTGGTTATACTAAATTTTCTATCTACATCATTAAAAGATAGTCAATCCTTAAAGCATCACCTATTTACAGATAGATATCTGATCATTCAACTTCCAAAGACCCAATGTTTTACAAAACAACAGCAAAATGACACTACAATTGAGTGAAGAAAATGTCAAATACTTGACAGTATTTCAAAAGCACTTGTGATTGCAAACTGAGGCTGGGTCTACTCTGGGATCAGGAAACAATGGCGAATTCTCTGTAACTGCACAAACTATTGGGAAAAATGTACATGGGTGTGTCTGGTGAACATTTTACTAAGAGATACTTTCTCTGATTCACCTTTTAGATTTACCTGTGTGGGCACTTTGCATCTCATCTTATACCAAGGGAGGAAAGCCTTTGGCTGAGGGAGTGGGAGCTGTTAGGTGGTTGTTTTGGTAAGTTTATTCAAACTAAGAAGGGCATATACTACTTCCATTATTAATAATTACAGTCAAATGACATAATAAGCAATTCCATGTGGCAAACATTGTATTAGGTACTTTACATGATTAATCTTTGCATCCACCTATGGACTAAGCTTTATTGGGCCCATTTTTTAAAAGAATTAACTGAGGCTTAAGGAGGTTAAGACTTGTCTAAGTCCCCACAAAACATGTACTCAAACTCTGGTGAGTCGCTACTGCTCTCCTGAGTCCTGCTACCTCCCAGCAGGAGCTGGGAATGGCCCATAGGAAGACTCCCTGAAGAAAGCTGTTTTTATTTCACACATACCCTTCTACAAAGGAAATGATGCTGCTCTTACTGTCCTTAGTAGAGATTAGTAACCAACATCTGCACCGTAAAATTACAAAAATTAATCACTCAGAATAATAAAGTGTTAGCATACAAAAGAGGTTTCGAGATCATCCAGGATAGGGTCTTTATTGAACAGATAAAACTGGTGAGCATTTTACTGAGAGACACTTTCTCTGATTCACCTTTTAGGTTTATCTGTGTAAGCACTTTGCATCTCAGCCTACACCAAGGGAGGAAAGCCTTTTGCTGAGGGAGTGGGAGCTGTAGACAGGTAGGTGTTAGGTGGTTGTTTTGGTAAATGTATTCAAACTAGGAAAACATTCCACTCCCACACCATCCTGTGTTGCCACTAAAAAGGAACAATAAAAGATTTCATCTCCCTCCGGCCCTCAGGTGTTTCCCAGGGCTGTAAAAGGAAACCGCCAGTAAGGCTTCTCCTTTTTCTAAGTTCTGTGCTCATTCTATCAGCTAGAAGAACATGAAGGAGAAAAGGAAAACAGGGTGGGTGGAAGGGTTCTGCAGTTTCTAGGAAAAAAATAAGGTAGTGTTCCTTGCCAACTTTTGCCCCTGCACATACAGCACAGCTTTCTTATGGTTGACAGATAATTAAATGTATTCTCAGTTTTAAGAGGAAATCCATGACACTGCTGTCCTTCCTGAAAAATATTTTCTCTCAGGCAGACTGTCATTATTAACATTAGGTAGGTAAAGTAGCTTTGGGGGGTGGCATGTTTATCTCAAACCAACATTCAATTTAATTTAGGATATTAAGGGGCAATAGTAAGAACACAAATATTATTTTCTGTTTGAATAAATAAAATTTAGATTTTAGTTTTAAAGTGTAATTGGTGTAAACTACTCCATACTTTTGTTATTCACCTGGGCCATGGGTATCATAGTAAGCAAGTCGATGAGAGTGTAAACACTGAATTGCCAATTAGTTCATTGGCAATTTGTTTTTCAAATAAATAGCCCATTTTTGTCACCTCAGACTTTGAGGTCACAGAAATATAGTATTTATATTTACAAAATATACTATTTTAACATCAAAAGCCTCAAAGTATATTTTCCCATGAAATACTTAAGATTTTCTTTACAAATGATTAATAATTTTCAAATTTCCTTTGTAATTTTGTATTAATGTGTCAATATGTGCAAACCCTCTGAAAATCCTTTTGTTGTTCTAAAGCTTACATATTATCTGTGGTTGTTCTTTGAAAGAAAAAAATGTTACATGTGGAAATACACTTGAGTTCTGAGTCTATTACTAATTCTTCAAAGTTCTGTTTAGTTGGGTGGCTCATCCTGAGTTTGTTTTATAACTCTGAGGGCCACCTCCTCATAGGGCGAGTATAAGATTAATTGTTGTTATCTCTGCTGGCATGTATTAAGTTCTTATAGTTTTCAGATTAGGACAGTCTTGTTCACCCAGAATCTAGCACCATTTTAGGGATGCAGTAAATAGCAGAAGTTCTCACTCATTCTCCCTGAACCTTAGCTTTATTTGATGCTACAGAACACCTTCTGCTCACCCTTTCTGAAAGTATCCACTCTCACTATAGGAGAACTCTCTTCATGTTCTCCTCCCATCACTTTTGGTGCTCTTCAATGGCTTCTTTCACTCTGCCTTACCTCTAGCTCCTTCCTCACGTTCCATCCTAATTCGTCATCTTTTTGCCAACACACAGTGGACACTTGATAGTTACATGTTGAGTGAATAAATGAAATATTTTCATGCTTCAGACTCCTTGGGATATGCTTCAATAATGATATTAATCTGATTAGGTCTAAATATATATCACTAAGTGAAATTTCTCAACTCTGGCAACAAACCTCTATCTCCACAAGCATATCTATAGCAATATGTTCAAAATGAAACTTAAGAAGTCCAATTAAAAATAGAAGATTAATCACACACACAGATTAATCTGCCCCATTACTTAGGATGATAGCTAAGAAATTTCCTGAAGGAAATATATACAAATTTACAAGAACAAAGAGTACAGAAGAGAATACAGTGGTTAACTAAAAATTCCAACAAACTTTTGTAAGAAAGCAGATAGAGGTAAAATGTCTGAATTAGAAGTAAGTATGAATGCAGTGTTTTTTTTTCTCATCTTTAAGGACATTACAATAGTTGATTTTTTTCTTCATTTTAATTAGTTTTTTCCACAGGGTGCCTTTTTCCTTGCTTTTTGCATTAACCATCTAAAGTTTTCTAAGCATTGATTACTAAAGGAAAGAAGAAAGGAAGATGAGTAAGAGGTGGAGAAGGAGGAGAACAACAACTAATTTGGCCTATAGAACCAAGGAGAGCACAGTTTATGCACTGGAAAGACAGAAACCCAGATAAACTGACAGTACATAATGTAAAATGAACTCTGAGACACAGAACCACAGTTCATAATATGTTATGGACTGTCAGTTTATCTGGAACCTGGAAGCAGGCCCTGGAACAAGGCCTATGTCTTCCTAGAAAATTAGAAGCTGCTTCTCTAAGAAACTTGACAGCCCCAGGGGAAATGACTTCTCACACTTTGGAGGCACCACAAACAACAAAAATATCCACCACTGACAAGCCCTACCTATGCCCACACTGCTTCTATTCAGCTCTTTAATGACTTATTGCTAAATACCAACATATAGGGATTTGTATTATGAATATAAAGTCAGACAGAGATTAATAAACAATTGAGGGAAACTTCTGAATATGTTAAAATGAAAGGGGAAAAAGGTATACAGAGCAAACAGAGCCAATGAAAATAGAAGAAAATTGTAATTAATGTCTTTAGAAATGAGAAGATGTTATATCCATCAATAACTATAGGATGCTATGAAAATGGAATAAGCAAAAGAACGCTTGGAATTTAAAAATAAGGTACCATAAAAAGTTATCTAAGAATTTGAGAGATAATATTAAAGAAATCTCTCAGAAAATAGTCTCCTCACTAGGTAGAGAGTCATGGTGGTAGGAGTAAGATAGAAGAAAAGCAACATTTAAAATACAGAATTAAATCAGAAAGACCAACAACTGCCAAACAGGATTCTAAGGGGGAAATGAACAAAAAATATTATAGAAGACAATTACCACAGAAAAAAAATAATATCCTCCTGAGAGAAGCACTAAGAGATAGTGAGAAGTGAAACAAAATACTGTTTTCCTAACAAAAATAATTTAGTACTATTTGACTTAAAAAGAAAAGCTGGGCACGGTGGTGCACACCTGTAATCCCAGCAGCTGAGGAGTCCCAGACAGGAGAATCAAGAGTTCAAAGCCGGCTTCAACAACACAAAGGCTCTAAGCAACACAGTGAGACCCTGTCTCTAAATAAAATACAAAATAGGGCTGGGGTTGTGCCTCATTGGCCAAGCGCTCCTGAGAGTTCTGTTCCTAGTACCCTCCCAAAAAAAGACCTTCAGTTTTCTCCCCTGAAATCTGTCCTTCATTTCTGTGTTCTCTTTCTCTGCCAATATTATTACCAATTATCTTACCATTTTTTTTTCTAAAACAGTCCTGCAAGTTATGCTTCTGATGGATCTTTCAAACATCTCTCTCCAACCCTATTGGCATTGTCTGATCCTCACTCACCTCTCCCTGAAATAGTCCCACAGTCTTATTACTGGTGGCTCTACCTTTGGTCTCTACCCATCCAAACCATCCTACTACAGGCATGCTTTTGAAAGTTGTTCATGCCTGTAGTAACCTCCTGAAAATACTGTTTTTCCTCTGAAACTTTGAGGCTTGATACTGGTAGATAGGTGTTTTCCCACCTACCTTGTTTCCAATATTATTTCCAAACAACTTCATCCCCCCTTCTTCCTTTAAAACTGCCAGATATTCTGAAGATTATTTCATCTGACCACACTAGCCCATACTGTTCCTCTTGACTGTCATTTGGCTAAGACATGACCTTGCTTCACTGAAATTCTAGTACCTGGCTTACTGTCTTCCTCTTTTCCACTACTTGTGACACATTCTCAGCAATTTTAGTACCCATCTTTAAAAATAATAATCCTCTTCCTCATACTGTTGCCTCCCAAATTCTTAATTTCCTCAACATACACACACACACACACACACACACACACACTCTCTCTCTCTCTCTCTCTCTCTCTCTCTCTCTCTCTCATATATATATCTATATATCTATATATCTATCTATCTATATATATATATATATATATATATATATATATATATATATATATATATATATATATTTCTATCTGGACCACCCAATGCCATGGTTATACTCTGGGTACAGTCACTGGTATTCTCTACCATAAGCTCCTGCTTCTCCAGTCTCCTTCCAGTTCACCCAGCCTTTGTGACATCTTAACAAACACCTTTCTGTTAAAGATCTCCTCTTCTTTTTCACCCCTCTTTACCCATCCTTTGTGAAATATCATGTTCCAGAACTATAATCACTCCCTGAAAACTCTTTAACTGCTTTGTTCCTCTTTCTCTCCATCCAACTGTCTACTTGTATAATCCCGAATAAACCTTACTCTGGGCCTAAAACCACATAGCTAAACTCTTCTCCAGAAATGGAGAAAAACATAATAGAACAATGCTAATTGGTTTTACCCCATAAGCAAAAATATCAAATGGAAAGCACCATTGCCAATTGGCTCTTCTGATTTCTCTAAAAATTCTGTTTTTCTCTCTCTAAAATGCTTATTTCTCTATTACCTTTTCCTCCAACTTATAATAACCTATTCAATTTTTTTTGCAGATGATCTTGCCTTTCCTTCATACCTCATATAGAAGCAAGAAACCACATGACAAGAATTACCTACATCAATTTCCTATAATACTCTCAATCTAGCTACATTTGATTCTATGAACAATGTGCTCTCTATTAAAATAGAAGAAATTTCCTTACTTCTATATAGGCCACCATTTTTGCTATTTAAGAACTGCATTTCTCAAATCATCCCTAATCTCTCCTAAATCTTCAAGTCATCTTTCAACTATAGCATTACCATCATCAGAAACACATTTAATATCACTCATCTAATACAAAACAAAGTGACCTTGACCTTATATTTCCTTCCAGCTCATATCCCATTTAGCTTCTCCTTTCACTATAAAACTTTTGCAAAACGTTACCTCCGATTCTCTATGAAGTCTATTTCACTATAGTTTCATTCCAGTTTTTCTTCATATTTATTATATAGAAAAGGAAACAAATCTGATTGTTAAGCTTGAATCTTAACCTCTTGGGCTCTGATTCATGTTCCGTGATTTACTATCAATAAATGCAATATAACTTCTCAGTATCTTGATTTCCTCAAGTATAAAATGAAAATAATCAAAGTAACTATCTCATAAGATTATTGTGAAGATTAAATAGCACACATGAAAGCATAAGAATACCAGGACTGTAGAAACAATTCAATACATGTTCACTATTATGTTCAACAAGAACCTTCTTTCATCTTACCAAATCCAATAATGAAGGCTCTTCCTTGTCTTAGTTCTCAAGAGGCAGTAGACAGAGTTCACAGCTCACTTCTATTCATGTATCCTGTGACATCACACTCTATTGGGTTTCTTCTACTCTACTGGATGCTGATTCAGGATTTGATGACTGTTTAATGCCTAAAAATTAGAATATTTAGCCCACCCTTGTTACTATCTAAACTCTTCCTAGGTATTCTGATCAAGTTTCATGTTTTTAAATACCATCTATGTGCTGATGTTGCTCAAATTCATATCTCCAATCCTTGCTTTCTTCAGAGCATCAGACACATATAATTAACTATCATCTCCACTAGGATATTAAGTTGGTACTGAAAAACCTAACAAATCCATAACCGAATTCTTAAAGACCTCCCTCTTTCTTCATCTTAGCACATAAATCTGCTTTATTAATCTTTCTATTTCTGTCATAATTATCATTATGTACATAGTTATCAGGCCAAATAACTAGAAGTCATATCCGATTCTTCCTTCTTCTCAAACTGATATCCACATAATAGCAGGCCTGTTTGCTTCATCTCAAAAATAAAACTCAAATACATCTCTACTTCTTATTACTGCTGCCATCTTAATCCAAGTTATCATGATGTCTTTGCTAGATGATAAAAAAATCTTCTAAACATTTCCCTCCTCCCATTCTCCCCTCCTTCCAATTAAGTAATTTTCTTCAGAGCAGCCAATGTAATCACAAAGAATAAACCAGACCTTATCAATTCCATGTTTAAAATCGTCAGAGGCAATTACAATTAAATCCAGGCACAGTGGTGGGCAGCTATAATTCCAGCATCAAGGGAAGCTGAGGCAGGAGATCACAAGTTTGAGGCTAGCCTCTGCAATTTAATGAGGCCCTAAGCAACTTAGTGAGACAATGTCTCAAAATAAAAAAAATAAAAAGGGCTATGGATGTGTCTTACTAGTAAAGCACCTATAGGTTCAATCCACAGTACTAAAAAAAGAGAAAGAATTAAATTAAAACTACTGATATCTATTGAACTCAAGATATACACTAAAATGATTAATGACTGAATGAAAAGTCTTGCTACAATAGTTATAATTAACAGTTAATCTCAGCTGTGAAATAGAATGTTTATTAGATATAACAACTACATGTGAAACCCTCAGAAATTCAGATACTTCAGATACACATCTCTCTCTCTCTCTCTCTCTCTCTCTCTCTCTCTCTTTCACACACACACACACACACACACACACACACAGTTATATAAAGCCAAAATTGCTTTTATAGGGAAAATGCACATATATTTTTTAACAGAAAAATATTGCTACCCTGAAAAATTCTACATTTTCTCTATAAAGGAAAATTTACTCAAATGGAACGATTATCTGGAAGTATCACTATTTTAGGAGTTCTAAGAAATATGGTCAAGGATCACAAGGGCCAGAAACATAGCTCAGCATAGGTCAGTGAGTGTGAGGCTCCAGGTTCAATCTTTTGTACTGCATAAAAACAAACAAACTAACTTAACCTAAATCTCACCAACATTTTGATTAAACAAATCCTACTGATTGCTAACAAATTGTTCTATGCTTAGAAATGCATTTTTCTAAAGTTGTGATTACATGAATATGCTTAAAAAATTCTGTTGTCCTTGCATTGTTCACCATACTACCTGATCACCAGAAACTTGGCTGGTGACTAATCTGGCAAATATGGAATATATTCTAAATAGAAATCACTTTCAAATGAATAAATTTTCATTTCTTTCTCAGGCCCTAAAAAAGATAACAGGCTTTTCCTAGAAAGCATATTTAATAAAATTTAATACAAATTGTGTGCTATTTTAGTAATCATTTCAACTTTTATCCTTAAAATGTGTTTATGAATAAGATCTGTGATTTCAACCTCAGCAACATAAGCTTGACAATTAACCTTTCAATATTAAAAAATATTGCAATGGCAATCCCAATTTCAAAGCTAACAAAGAAGTACAATTAATGTATAAGTATTTTTACAAAATAAAGCACAATATTACTAAGGTCTCAAGATTATGACACATCAATCTAAGATGCAGAGCATAAAACAATGTGTTTAGATTTTCCTTTGGAAGTCCCAACTCTTATATCTGTAACAAAATAAACTTTTACTCAGTTATTTTTAAAATATAAAAAATGGAAAAAGTATACTAAAAGATATCAACAAAGACTGTTTTGATTGTTCTTGGTTTCTAACCCATTTAGAAAAGCATGCAGTTTAAAAATACATATTTAGACAAATTAATCTTAATGTTATGTTCTTGAACATAAACATCAGCAAACAATATAGAGTATGAAATAATGCAGGCAAAAATTTTGGTTTTATGGGTATTACAGTGTGGTTTTAATACAAGCTAAACATAAGCAAAATTGTTAGATTTATCATGCAAAACAATATGCCAAGATCAATCTTAAAAGAAAAACCAAAACGTAAAAAATACCTTTCTCAATTAATCATTTAGACTCCATATAAAATACAAAAATAATCACATCAAGTACTAACTTGCTGATTGGGAGATAAAAATTCTTTTTGATTTCAAAATTAAGTAGCTTTAGGTAAAAGCATAGTATTTTCCACATATACTATCTTTCCATTTTGCACAGTGTTCCAAGGCAGAGATTGCTTCTGGCTTTATGAATTACCAGAGATGACCTGTGTGGCTAACCTATCACAGGTCTTTTATTCTTCTTTCCTGATAGATCCTTAGCTTCTTTGGGAGGTGGCATATGAATTGGTTTCCATGGAATTGAATTACAAAAGGCTGGTTCTGGATAGGAAGTTCCACTGTAAAAACCTACAATCATTGAAAAATCAGAACAAAACAAAACAACTAAACTTCTTGAGAACAACTACATATTTTAAAATTCCTAGAAAATGTTAAACTGTCAAAAAGGCTAACTATCACTGACATGCCAATCTAATCTGAATACTTTTAAAAACCTAACACTTTCTAATATAGCAATGTAGTAAAAGATAATTCTGAGAAGCCAACAAATAGTTAAAACATATACAAAAAATAATGCTGAGAACCCAAATAATATTGTTAAAATCTATGCAAATAATAATACCTGCAAAGTTTTTAATATGGAATTAATTTCAGAACCATAAAATTGAATAAAACCTTCATTTTCTTAAACCTGTCTAGGAAATGACTTATTTGTGAACTAGTTTCCCCTTGTCAGAGACTAAAATTTAAAGAAAAAATTATTTTGCTTATACAGTTAAAGTGAATCAAGATTTTTTTAGAACAAAAGAATTTTGATTTATTGTTATTCAAGTTAATAAGATTTCACAGAATCAGTATAATTTTAGTACTAATTAGAGAGCATCTTTTGATGAACATACTGTTTAAAAATTGTGATGCCTGACAATAATAACTATGTCAAGGAAGAACATTCTGTAAATTATGTTCAAATCCTTTGGTCATTATAGACACACAAATTTCTTTATTTCATAATTTATAAAAATGATAGGAAAAAGAATAAAGACTTAAGGGAAGTACAGCATGCAGACAAATATGATGCTTATTAGAATGAAGGGAAGGGATGGGGATAGGAAAAGAATAGAGTGAAATGAATTTAAAATAATGCTCATATGATGTATATAATTGAACCATCATGTACATCCATAAGAATGGTATGTCCCATATTTGTTTAGTTATATCAAAATGAATTCTACAGTCATGTATAACTAAAGAGAACCAATAAAATAAAAAAAGAATTAAACTCATTTAAAAAGCAAAGTAATTTAATAAAATAGTCCATTGTTTTAGCAATTAATTTCTAGTCAATATGTATATTCCCACCTAAAGTCTTAGCTTTACTATCTAATCATTAGGTTAAAATCACTGCTTATTGCCCTTTTTTTAAGCAAGAAAGAAAGATAGAAAGGGAGGGTGGCAGGGAGGAAGGTGGGGGTAAGAGGAGGAGGTGAAGGAGAACGAAGAAGCCATCCTCAGTAGCTAAAATGGATTAATGGGTATAATGGATGACCTCTATGACATATAAGAGAGGCCTAATCCTGACAGCAGGAATGTGTCTTTCAGACCCTGGCAGCCAACTTTGACTGCATAATATGTCAACACACACTTCACCAAGATGGTCAAAACAAAGTCTGGAATATGTTCCATTGTGTGAACAAAACAGAATGGGAGTATTTTTTAATAATAAATCATTTAAACAAGTGAAGGCAGCTGTCATCAAGGTATGAACTTTCAACATAAAGCACAACGAAAAATATGCAATGCCATTTATCATCAGACCAAGCCTAAAGGCCAATTGGTTCTGTTTGATCATGTGCTATCTATATCCTACCCTGTAAAAATAACTTGCCAAAGACACTGGAAGCTCTACCTTAGAGAAGGTTAGAAAAAGGGTAGGCAAGATGAACCATTAAAAACATCCTCAGTAAGGCTTTTTTATCCAAGAATGTAGAAGCACTACCAAGGATGTTAGCAATTGAACCCAGGGCTGTATGCATGCTAAGGACCTGCTCTGTGACTGAACTACAATTTCATTCCTGAGAATTTAACTTATTTCCAAATGTTAGAAATCATTGATTAAAAGTGTAAGTTTGCAGTTCTACAACCATTACTTTTATATATCATTTATTCAGAATGAATAAATTCCTACCAACATAGTATAATTTTCTAAAAGATAGTAATTTGAAAGAAAAATAAATTTTATAAGTTTCTATTTCTGTGAAAAAGAAACAAAATGTATAAAATTTGCTTTTGCAAACCATACTTATGTAAGCCACATAACATTAAAACTAACCTGTAAGTTTTCCATTGGCATACCCATAGCTCTTTACAGCTGGACAACGTTTACCTTTTGCATTTTCCAACCATTCCTTAAACTTTTATCTGCTATTTCCTTTTTCTCTTGTAATTTAGCTTGCTGTTGTTTTTCTTTTTCCTTAAAATGACAGGACCAAAGCATTCCCAAGGATATTCTATAACTAAACTTTCCATTCAAATTTTACTGAGTCTTTTCTCCCAGTTCTTTCCTCTCTCAATGGCTTACTGGCCACAATATTGAATTATATTTCTATAATTTGAGAGTAAAATTGAACATAATCAGGGATGTGATATTAATGCATCTTCCTCTAAACAATAAGATATCAAACCCAAGAAAAAGAAAGGAATCCACTTTCTTTTTAAAGTAATTTATTATACAGTAATATGACTAGATAAAAGTACATTGAAAAAATATTTAAAACAACTAACAACAATTTTGAATATGACTGAAAAATATATAGGCTTATTGAAATTACTCAATGTAAGGAAACCAAAAATACATATTCATTTTGAAGCTTAAAGACAGCATAATATAAGTAAGGATAGTTTCATATCTTTATGCTATGATACGGTCAATTTTCTAATCATATACTTTTTTCTAAAATATAGTTGGCACCTATGAACACCAAAAATATATATTCTAACTGGCTACTTTAATAAAAATACCTTTTCTTTCTTCTTCTTCTCACATTCTTCAGCAATTTTTTTTCTTTAACCATTCTTGATATTTTTCTTTTGCTTTTTCTTGCAAATGTTCTTTCTCTAGTTCTTTTGCTGCTTTCTCCTCCATTTCTTTATTCATTTTTTGTTCTCTTTCTTTACTTTTCTTAAATAAAAATAGAAATTTTAATTGAAATACCTGTAATTATTCTCACATAAGGAAGGATTGTTATATGCAATAATTTTCTAAACTTCTATTATTCTTAAAATAAGTGGTGTAACAGTGATTGGCACAATGTGGTTTATGAGAATATATAACATACTGCAATTACCTGTTCAATGTCAATAACAGGTAGTTACTGCTTGGCTGTAAGTCCCATTAGGACACTGACAAAGATCTTGCTCACCAACATATACCTGCAACTGGGATTGTACTTAGTAAATAACAGGTGCTCAATAAATATTCTTTAAATAAATTAGTGAATAAATATCACTATCTGTTAGACTGCTGAATCCTAGTATTTTTAATGGATGTTTACCCTCATGTATATAAACATTTCTTAGATAGACAATTTGTCAATACAAATACATGGATAAGTATTCACCAAAAGTGTGTTATAGAATTCAAATGAATAATGCCTGCTGAAGATTGCATATAAGGACATAATTGGGCAAATATTTAGGTATACTGTTTTATATAGATCAGAGGTTTGCAAACAAGGCGGAATGTCAAATTCGGCCCACAGGCCATCTGTATTTATAAACAACATTTTATATAAGAATGGCCAACTAATTTTGTTTATATATTTGCATATGGTTTCTTTTATTCTACAATAGCAAAGTTGAATAGTTGCCATAGAGACTGCATGGGCAGAAAACCTGAGATGTTTAAGATCTGGCACTTTTCAGAAAAAAATAATAATAATTTTTGACATAGAATATAACTCAATGATTTTCTTCTCCTTACTCAAATGATGACCTACCAACTGTAGTTAAATTTTAAATAAATAATGACATGAAGAGTTCTCTTTATCAAAGTTTTATAAATTAACCTGAAAGGTATGAAAGGAATATGGAATACAAATATATATATACATATCAGTTTTCATGGAGCAAAGAAAGATGATCCCAAAAGAGAAATTCCTTCCCTGAAAGTATCTTGTAAAATACTGTAATATAAATTAACACTCAATTAATAAACATCAGTTACATACAATATATGTCCTGTTCAGTGCTGAGCAGCACAAGCAAGTCTTGAAAATCAGGGCTTGCACCATTCCTCAAGTTGATATATTTCTTTCTAGCTGTGAAAAGGAATCTTTTCATAACAAAACCTCAATAGCCAATGGAACAATAATGGGTTTTAATTACTCCTCACTGACAGAAAATCTACAAACTGAAAATGGTCTTGGAATATATCTCTCTTAATCTGTGTGATTTATGACTCTCCTGCCTAACCTCACCAGCAAGAAATCATCCAGTCCCTACAATGTTTTCAATGACAGAAACTAACACTTCATTGGTATCTATACCTCACACTATTCTATGTACTTTATTATACATATGGACCATCAGTTAATTCTGACACTCCCAGTATGAGGTAGGTACTATTATTATCCTATTTACAAAGGAGGAAAGGAAGGCACAAGAAGGTAAGTAATTTGTCTAAGATCACACAGTAAGTAGTAGATCACTATAGACCACAAAGACTTCAAAATGGAGCAATGCTAAAAATAATGTTATGCCAAAAAATTTAAACCAAAGTGAAATGTCAAAACTTCTTAAAACATACTACTTCTCAAAATTAATTAAAGAAGAAATAATATCTGGATAACCATTTATTATAAAAAATTCAAAATTTAAAAATTTACCACAAAGTACTCTAGCTTCTGATAGCTTCATTGGTAGTTTGTAATGTACACTTAAGAAAGAAATAATACAAATGACTACACAAATTAATTTTATGTTACAAGATAATATCAGAAACATGGCAAGATAACTGCTCTATAGCCCAAAATGTGAAATAATTAGAAATACATATAACAAATGATGCATAATACCATCATTAAAAACTAAGTAAAACTGATGAGAAATAAGGCAAATAAATGAAAAGAAAAACATATTCATACATTTTAAATTTGATATTACTAAGAGCCATTTTCTCCAAAATGATCTACACATTTAACAAAATCCCAATAGTGCCAGGCAATATTCAAGCAGGCATAATTAGCAAATCTGATAATCAGATGCTGAATTACATATAGAAAGGTGCAAAGGAACTAAAATAAGTTTGGAAAAGAAGACAAAAGTTGATTTATATATCTATTTTTAAAAAACTATAAGTTCAATAATTATAGAGCTGTAGTAACAAGTTATTACTGCTGACACAGGATACAAATCAATAGAAGAGAATAGAATTCAGAAATAGATCTATGTGTGTGTGTGTGTGTGTGTGTGTGTGTGTGTGTGTGTGTTCTATTGATTTTAAACAAAGTGCCAAGGTAATTTGAGAGGGAAAGGATTATCTATTCAATTAACAGTGGAGCAATTTAATATATGTATGCAAATGAATGAACCCCAACTTTTAACTCAACCAGATATTAAAATGAACTAAAAATAAACATACAGGTAAAGCTGAAGTTATAACTTCTAGAAGAAAACAATAAATATTTTACACTCTTGAATCACACAATGTTTCTTAAATAAAGACATACAAAACATAACCATAAAAGAAAAAACTGAAATATGGAATATTGTCAAAATTTAAAACTTATGTTCTTTAAGTTGATCACAGAGGTGCCCTATAATCCCAGTGAATAGGGAAGCTGAAGCAGGAGGATCGCAAGTTCAAGGCCAGCCTCAGCAACTTAGGGAGGCCCTACACAATTTAGCAAGATTGTGTCTCAAAAAAAAAGGATGGGGATATATCTAAGTGGTAAAGTCTACATGGGTTAAATCCCCAGGGAAGGAAGGAAGGAAGGAAGGAAGGAAGGAAGGAAGGAAGGAAGGAAGATCATTCTGCTCTTTAAAATATAGTATTTAGAAAAATTAAATGTGCCATGAGTGGTGGCACACACCTGTAATTACAATGACTCAGCAGACTGAGGCAGGAGGATTTCAATTTCAAAGTCAGCCTCAGCAACTTAGCAAGGCCCTCCTACGCAACTTAGTAAGAAACTGTCTCAAAACAAAAAAAAATTAAAAAAAAACTGGCTGGAGATGTGACTCAGTAGTTAAACATTCCTGGATTTAGTCCTTGGCAAAAAAAAGAAAGAAAAAAAAATTAAATGGGAGAAAATATTTGCAATGCATTTATCTGACATTGGACTTGTGGTCTGAATATATAAAGAATCCAAAGACTGGGGATTAGCTCATTGATAGGTGCTAGAGTAGCCTGAGTGAGGCCCTGAGTTCATTCCCCAGCACCACATTAAAAAAAGAAAAGACAAAGTGAAGAGAAATGTACAAAATTCACCCAGTGTCACATGTACCTATATTCCCAGCTACTTGGGAGACACAGACAAGAGGATCACCTGAAAAGCCCAGGAATTTGAGGTCAACCGGGGTTAAAAAGTGATATCACCAAGATCCCCATCTCAAAAAAAAAAAAAAAAAAAGAAAAGAAAAAGAAAAAGAAAGAAAGAAAGAAAAGAAAGAATAATTCCTATATGTCTTTTGACGGAGAAAGGAGACTTGTTGAGGACTGAACCCAGAGCCTGCTAAGAATGCTCTCAGCCACTAAGTTTTCCTCAACCGTGAATTCTTACAAATTCTTATATCTTAATAAGAAGTCATATAACCCCTTCAAAAAATGGGCAAAAGACTTAAACTGACACAAAACAAATCCAAAAGAAGCTAACAACAAATGTAGCTCAGTTGTATAATGCTACCTACCATGGTCAACAAGTATAATAAACTAAATTATGTCCCTTCACCTCCTATGTTGAAGGCCTATCTCCCAGTGTGAGGAGATAAAACCTTCCAAGGGTAAATCAAACTTAAATGAGGTCTTAATCCAATAAGACTGAAATCCTTTAAAGAGGAAAATACACCAAAGATATGTGTGCAGAGAGAAAAAGCCAGAAGACAAGCCATATGCAGGCCAGAGGCCTAAATAGAATCCAAACCTGCAGACACTGGGATATGAGAAAATTTCTGTTGTTTAAACCACCAAAGTCTGTGGTATTTGGTTATGGCATCCCTGAAAGACTAATACAATGAGCTTATAAAAAGATGTGAAACAGCATTAGATCTCATGGAAATGAAAATTAAAACAATGGCATATACTATACACACACTGGAAGAATGAAAATGAAAGACTGACATTATAAGGTTTGCCAAAGATGTAAAATATTTGGAAATTTCATAAATAGTCATGGGAATATAAATTGGTAAAGCACCTGAGAAAATACTTTGGTAATTTCTCATAAACACATTCTTACCATATTTCCCAGCAATTCAGCTCCTAAGCATTTACCCAAAACAAATGAAAACAAATGTCCACAAAAGACTTGTATATAAATGGTCATAGAATTTTATTCATTATATCTCCTAATGGAAAACAATCCACTGACCATCAACTAGTGAATGGATAAACAATTTGTGCTATTCCATGGGAGACTACTCATCAATAAAAATGAATCAACAACATATGAACTATCAGGATATTTTTAAAAACAAAAGAAGTCCAACACATTCTTTCATTCTGCTTTTAAGAAAGTATAGAATGTACAATCTTATATACAGAATAGAAAGATTACTAAGATATTTGGAGCTGTGGCTGGCTCTGGGAAGGGGAATGGGGGTTGGATGTGAAGGGAACTTTCTGGAGTGATGAAAATGTTGTATTATCTTGACTGTGGTGCTTATTAATTATACAGGTATGTATATCTGTCAAACTCATAAACTTAAAATAGGTGTATTTTATTGCACAGCAGGCAGTCAGAATAATCACTGCTACTGAGAAAGCAGTCAGCCATTAAGTGGCTTCGGATTTTCTAGCACACTGGTTCTATATCACAGAGGACAATAATTAATCTTCTTTTTCTAAAATGGTGCCCTGAAAGAACCTTTGTTTCTTACAAGTAAAAGAAATGAACAACTGGCTACTTAAAGTTTTGACTTTCTATTTTAATTCTTCTAATAGGGCCTACTTGGCACATAGAAAAAGCTAAGTAAACATTTGTGGAAAGCATGAATGATACACTGATAGCAGTGTTATCAATCATACACCTTGTTGATTTGAATTAAGTCTTTCAAATAAAATATCAGTGTGTTTTGAGAATTAAAAACAATTTTATTTTTAAATAACTTTTTAAACATTGAAAGTAGAGGTCTTTTTCAAAATTTGTATTAATGTGTAAAAACATTAATCTGGAAAATAATTTAGCATAGCAACACAAATACTAAGTGTACTCAATGAGAAAAGATATTTGTTTTAAAAGAATTTCACAATTTACAGTCATATTAGAAGAAAGCAAACTTACTAATGTATACATGAATTCTTTTGTCTGATTTTTTTTATAAAACACAGTGAAAATGACTCAGAGAAAATAGCAGCCCAAGATACAACTAAAATGAAGCTGGAGGCAGCAGAGGACCACACACCATAAAATGTAAACAGAAAGCTAGATGCCAGACAGGAAGAGAAGAACCAGGAGAACAGTCTTTACAAATACAGGTAAATGTAACTAAGGCTGAATAAGAAATCTGATAGTTTTTAAGAAAAAAAAGGAGGGATCAATTATTCTTTAACTTGCACAAGAATGCTGCAGAATAGGTAAATTAATTTTTCAGGGTTCATCTCTGAATCATTTTCTACCTTATGGAATCTTGCTTTCAATAATTAGTGATTTATATAATGGCAAGCCACTTACTCCAAAAGAATTTTTTTCCTCAAAAATAATTGGATTAGATCTACTACCACTAACTAAAACAGTGAATATATATCATATATCCCTCAGCAGCATCTTACATTCTTAGAAAAAACAACAATTATGTTTGATTGGCATGGTAAAATTAGCTTAATGAAGTTAGAAGATAAGAGAAGGTTCTTGAGGAGAGAGCACACCATACATGGATAACTATTTTTATATAAACTTCAAAAAGGTGTCAACCAAAATTTTGTAATGGTCATATAGCCTTATTTTGATTGTGACATTTATTCAAAGTACTCTTTTGGGTATGAAGTAAACAAACACAATCCATAGTAATTGATTTCTAAACAAACACAATCCAAGTAAGGATCAAATACTTTTATGGTTATAATACACACACACGTACACACAGACACCTCTCTAACCAAATTTCCTTCTTCTAACGCCTGAATGATGAAGATTATGTTATCTTCAACTTACTGAAATTATTTGATGCTCATTATAATATCACTTGGCATCAGATTCAACAATAGGTAAGGACAAAAACTATAATTGAAATTTAAAACTTTGTTCTATAATTTGAGCATTTATCTAAATTCATAGTTATATTTTAATAATAAAATCAATTCAAAACATACAAAATCACAATATAAAACAAAGTGATAGCAGAGCATTTTTTTAAATGGGGGTTGGGGGGCAGTATTAGGGATTCCACTCAAGCCCTTGTGCATGCTAGATAAGCAGTCTATCACAGAGCTACACCCTACCCTAGACCTTTTTTCATTTCATTTTGAGTCAGGGTCTCAGAAAATTCACCAGACTGGCCTCAACTTTGTGATTCTCCCATCTCAGCTTCTAAAGTAGTTGGAGTCAACAGGCATGTGCCACTATGCCCAGTTATTTTAAAATTTCTAATGTATCAGGATGGGGCAGTGGCTCAGTGGCGGAGCACTTGCCTTGTACATGTAAGGCACTGGGTTCGATCCTCAGCACCATATAGAAATAAATAAACAAAATAAAAACCTTTTTTAAAAAAAATTTCTAATGTGTGATCCAACATAAGAATGTATTAAAATTGAAAGTAGGGATATGAAGGATTGCTAAATGGCTGCATGCTAGCCTAACATGCTTAAGGCAATGGGTTCAATTAGCACCATAAATTAAAAATTAATAGTAATAATAATAATAATAATAACAACAACAACAAAAATTGAAAGTGAGAATAGGAATATACCCCAGTGGTAAAACCCAGCATGAGTGAAACCCTAGGTTTGATCCCCAGCACTGCAAAAAAGAAAAAGAAAAAAGAAAACTCATTCACTCATTCAATTAACAAATGCTTACTATATACAAAGAATTATAAACCTTGTAATGGATAAAAAATAATATAAAAAAGAATTTTCTTGTTCTTAAGGATCTTAAAATTACAAGGAAAGCAAAGGGATGTACATACTACAAAAACAACCATTTTTTTTCTTTTTTATAAAACATACAGAAAATACAAAGCACCATATGATAAGTGGTATAAAAGTTAATATAAATTGAACAAAGATTCACAGGAAAGAATCTCTAACATGTGAACAGCCAATCTGCATGTAGGAAGTAATCTGAGTTAGATGAAAAATGGAAAAGTAGAACAGAGGATATGATGAGATTCCATCCTGATAAAATACCATATGTAAAAATTAGGAAATGAAAAATAGTAAGAAGATAAGTATTCTCAAAATTTCTCAAGAATACATACTCTTGAGGCCTGGGCAGTACAGTCAAAAGCTCAAGATTTCTAGGAAATTTATTTGTATCTTAAAAATAATGTAAAATAATTTAGTGTTCTCTTAGTATATGCAAGGCCCTGGGTTTGATCATCAACACTTTGAAAAATAAAATAAAAATAAAACTTACAGTCTACTTCTTTATATTCCTATGTTTGCTTTACTATAAAAATATAACATTTTCCTCTCAAAAAATTTCCAGTAAAACTAATACTCCAAGAAGATTGGGGGTGGCTGTGATTATCTTGTGTGAGCTCCCTAAATAATCCCAGTAAAAAGAATCAGCACCCACTTGAATCAAATGTATGAAAGATGATATGTCATGAGCTTTGTAATGTTTTGAACAACCAATAAAAAAAAAGAATCAGCATAGAATAAAGAGAAAACAGATGGTAGACATGGCTGAAATGCTATTTTGACTCAGGGAATAGAGTGGAGACTCTTTAACCAGTCAGTCTAGAGTTGTTAAAATCTCAGTCAGAAGACAGTACAGGTGTGGAACATAAAAAAAAGTAGTCAAGGAATGACAGTCAGATCTATTCAGCAAAGTTTAATCTGGCAGAGACATACAGGAAGGGTTTATTCATTTAACAAATATTCCCGGGTACCTCTAATGTGTGGTAATGGATAAGCTGTTGGAGAACTGAAGAAAAGAAGCAAAATTCCTGATCTTATAAGAACTTATATCCTAGTGTGGAGAAGTAAACAATAAAGTTGAAGGAAGTAATGAGACCATTCAGAAAATAAAATAGAAGCAGCAATTATATATAGTAAAGGAAGGGATGTTTTGGAGCAACAGAATTATTATTATTATTAAATGGCTGAAGACACAGTAGAAGTAATAGAAATAAAGGAATAATAGGAAAAAGTCTATGAAGAGGAATGGGGCAAAGGTATTTTTTTAGGTGTACACATTTGGAGTTGCCTGCTGATCTAATGGATAGAAATCCAAGACTCAAAAAATTCAAGTCTAAAGATTCAGACTTGGTGGGGCTGGCATTATAGCTCAGTGGTAGAGCACTTGCCTAGCACATGTGAGGTGCTGGGTTCCATCTTCAGCACCGCATAAAAATAAATAAATACATTAAAGATATTGTGTCCATATACAACTAAAAATATTTTTAAAATATTTAGAATTGCTGAATGTAGGCAGACACTAGTAGAGTTCACAGGGACAGAAAAGAACAAAATTAGAGGGCATCCAGGCTCTGTAGTGCATGCCTTTAATCCCAGTGACTCAAGGGGACTAAGGCAGGAGGATGGCAAGATAGAGACAGTCTCAGCAACTTAGTGAGACCCTGTTTCAAAACAAAATAAAAAGGGTAGAGATGTAGTTCAGTGGTAAAGCATGCCTGGGATCAATCCTTAGTACCAAAAACAAAAGATGAGTAAAGGACAAAGGGAAGAAGACAAGAGACTTGATAAATATTCATGAGGGTAGGGGTAAAAAACAAAAGCAAAACCTCAAAGAAGAAAGAACCTAAGAGAAATATAAGAAAAACCAAGCTAAGGACTAATTGGAAGAAAGACTTTGAAAAGAGATGTTAGGATATGTGTATGCATTTTATTCCTTTTTACCTATTAATTCTTTTTCTGAACCCATTCCTTGTGCTCTTCTTCAGCAATTATCTTTCTTTTTTTAAGTTATTCCATTTTTTCTTTTTTCTAGTTGTTGATTTAATTCCTGTGGATTTCATTTAAACAAAAGGCAATGTTTAAGGGAAGTTCCCAAATCATATATTTTAAAAAAAGGCTGAGCTTAACCAAATTAAACAAGAATATAGTTTCCATTATACAATATATATCACTGCTGATAATAACTTACTTAACTAACTAGTCTACAATGAAAGAAAGCATTGGTAAAAAGTATAAGTCATTTTTTAGAAATGCAAATAATTGCTTGGCAGCAAAACACTAGTTTCATAGACTAAATTTCAGCTAATTTATGCTCATTGAAATCAACTTTCCCACAATTAAATTTTGGCACCACTGTAAGCTATTGGCAGTAGCTCAAGAGAATTGCAACTTTCTTTTACAATTATAAAAAGTTTCAAGTTTCTTGCTGAAGATAAAAATAGTAATTAAGTAATTCCTAAATAAAAATTTTAATTCAGAGTTACACCAAAGAAGAAATGTAAAGAAGGTATTCAGTTTTCCATAGAGAAAAAAATAATCAGAGTTTTCTTCACAGATTTTATAGCTACTGGGGTAAAAAACAAAACCAAATTCATACCTCAGATTATTTAACTGCCTTGCTGTCACCAGAATCTACACATCTGGGCATTTCCTCAGAAGAAAGAATGTGGAAGGTATGGCCAAATAAAACTACAAGTTGAATGCCACCACTCTGTCACTCATCGGCCAAATTATGGCATTAATTGAGAAAGCTGTTCAAACTAGACTTCTCTAGGACTCTACAATCATAATTACTGGTTAGTTTTCTTCCTTCCTTAGATACTAATAATCAGATACATTTATGAATCTTCCATTGGTCCCCCTTTCTCCTTCCCATCTTTCCTTTCTCCCCAAACACCTCCATGGGCAATTTTCCAACTCTCAGGTTAATTCCAGGGTTTTAAATGAAGATAAAACTTTACACCAAGAACATTTTTTTTTTGCATTTTAGAATAACTAAATCCAAAGATACTTATTTACCATGACTTCTGATCTTAAAATTCCACTGCAAAGAAAATAGTTGCCCTATCTCACTTAGAAAATCTTCAAACTTTGAAATACCATATCCCACAAAACAAATATCCACCTTGATAGGATTCTTCACTACCTCATAGCTGTTATTCCTTCATTACTCACTCAATACACTCTGAGTGCCTGCTATTTATCTAACAAGAACTGTGCGTGTACACACACACACACACACACACACACACACACACACAGAGAGAGAGAGAGAGAGAGAGAGAGAGAGAGAGAGAGAAAGATGAAATCTTAGAAGTCTCTCATCTAATCTTTTCTCTATATACCAAAGAATAAAGTGCTACACTGTGAGTTACTGGGTATAAAAAAAGGAGTTTGGAGTAAAGAATGAAAAGGGAAGACAAAGAGAAATGGTTTGAACCAGGATAGTCAGAAATGAGCAGTTGCTTAAAATAGTGAGAGAAGATGACTTTAAAAGAAGTGAAAGATGTGGGTGGGGATGATGATTAATTTAAAGTGTGGTACTAATTTCCTCTTTAGATAGAAAGAGGTTTTTTGAAGACAGTAAATTGAACACTATGATGAAGAATAAAAGTCAAAAGTGATGATTTAGAGCTCTTATTAAGACTGAAGGCTGAGTTTTAAATGATCAATACTATTCTGAGGGAGATTGACTAGAAGGTTACGACAATATACCCTATAAGGGGAAGACAGTCTGGACTTGTGAAAACAAGTAAAAGGAGAAACACACAGAGTGTGTGTGGGTGTGCAGATACGCATGTGTGTATGTATGTGTATATACATGTGTATAAATTTACATATAGTAAAAGGCTAGATATAAATCTGACAACTATACATTCGAAATTTTCCAAACCAGTTCTAAATTTTCTTTTAAAGAAAAGTTTAAATGTATGGTAAATCATAATTGATTATATTTATATACTTTTTAAGAGTCTTCAGGTAACTCAAAAGGGAGAAAATTAAGATGTTGCATTACTATTTTATGAATACCAAATTTTAGTTAATGTTGATATAGGTGATAATAAAGAAAAGATCCAAAATTACCTAGAAAATGCTACCACTGACCCGAATAGTACTGTATTCTTATAATGTCTATTTAAGTATTTGCCTACCCAGAATATACATCACATTCTCATACACTACTCTCTCTTCCAAGGCTAGCTCCTCTTAGAATTTCCCATGCTGAATGGCTCCATCTTCACCACTGAGGCAGGCCTCCTCCAGGATACAGCAGGAGTCTTCTTTCCAAAAGCCTCTGCGTGGTCTTCTGGTACATCACTGAATATCAACAGGATTATAGCTATTTTCCCATAGAATAAACATTTGGTTATGGAAAATCAAACTCCAAAGTGGGTCCTAAACATGCATCATTATTTCAATACATTTTGCCTATTTTCAAGTGATTTTTTACTATTGAAGGTAACAAAAACAAAAACAAAAACAAAAAACAAACTGACAATTTTGAGTTTCACCAACTCTATATCCTACCCTATTCCTTCCTTAAGGGCTGATAAATTAAATAGCTGAAGATTAAGTGGTGAGGTTAAAATATACAGGAAAAAAAGTACCTGGACTAGTCACAAAATAAATAATTTTTATAATTTTGAACAGATTACATTAAAATGTTAAGTCAAATGTTAAAAATTAGAATTAGCAAAAGACCACAGAGAACTTAGAATTAAAGAATTATTTTAAATAATCAAAATGTAAATATATTTAATAACCTACAAAACCAATATGCTAGCTTGCATAATGTCAATGTTAATTTTTAGTGTTTACCATGTTTATCATTTCAACATTATTACAAATGTATAACATTTTTAATAGGGTAACTATAAAGGGTTAAAACAATTTTTTAACTCAATCTCACAGAGATGTCTAAAACAAATTTAAATGTCTGTTACTGAAATCAAATTCATGAATGAAATGAGCTTTTTAATGATTCAACTATCCTTTAAGTTTTTCTTTAAGTGGGGCATGGTGGCACTTGCCAGTAATTCCAGCAGCTTGAGAGGCTGAGGCAGGAGGATTACTAGTTCAAAGCAATCAGCAACTTAGTGAGGCCCCCAGTAATTTAGTGAGACCCTGTTTCTTAATAAACTACAAAAAAGGACTGGAGATGTGATTCAGTGGTTAAGTACCTCTGTGTGGTACTGAAAAAAATTTCCTTTAAATGTTAAAGGAAGAAAATAAGAAAGCAAGAATAAGTTCAAAAAGCAAATACTAAGTCTGATCTATTTATTTCTAAAATATTTCTTAATAAAAAGCACTTAAATTGGAAATCTAAAGAACTTAATACCAGTTCCAGCTCTGCCACTAACCGAAACCTTGGCAAAGTTACTTCTCTTGCCTTCATGCTTCTTAGATTTTATAAGGATCTGAAATAAACCATTTCTTATGGTCAAAAATCTGTGCTTTTAATGACATGGTTTGTAAGAAAATTAGGGAATAGAGTAAATAAGGACAGAAAAATAAGGGAAAGCATGACTTAGGAAATAAAGAGAAAGGCATAAAAATCCAAATAGATTTTGGCTGAAGTTTATGATGATAAGCCATCTTCTAATTCTGCATTGTTTTCTACCAATATCATCAGTCCCCCAACACCAAATGCCCTCATATATCCTGCAAAGCAAACTGATCCTACTTCCAATGGAAGTACCTCCAATTTACACTTTCTGGATGACAGAAGTTAAATATTATTTCTGCAGAAAGCTATAATAGTTTTCAGCAGTATTCTTTAAAAGAAAAAAAAATTAAATAAAGTTTTCACTCAAAAGAAATAAAATATAAAGACCATAATAGCTCAAAATAAGCTAACAAAACATTGAGTAGATGATCCATATGTTATGATTGATAGGTACGATTCCTTGGCATGACTAACAGGCAAGATTCATTCAAAAATATTTTAAATTGCTTCAAAGTTAATTAATGAAGTAGCCATAAGAAATGTCAAATTACTCAAAACATGAAAGGCTTTAATACATACAAATAATTATACCCTGCTATATGCTTAATGGTTGTGGTAAGGGCTTTATATTTATTATTTTATACTGTTCTTGAAACAAATCTTCAGAGTAGTTATTACATACATATGTAATAACTAACTCATATTGAATTCTTTCTATATAGTAGGCCATATCCTGATATTCATTTAGACCTCAAAATAACAATAAGAGGTAAATATTATTCTCCCCCTTTCACTGATAGTGATGCTTCTTACAAGTGACTTCTATAGTAGCTAGAAAAAATGCAAATGAACTGTGCTTTTCCACTAACTTACTCTACCAGTGTTTTCCAAGTTGTGAGTCTAAAATCAATTGAACAGATTAAAATTGACTTTCATAAAAAAGAATACCATGTTTTGAATAAATTAAGATACTTTTTAAAATATATATGTATATACATCTATGTATAGGTTTATATTTATGTTCAACATGAAAAAAATAGGTTTCTCACCGTGAACAAATATTTTTCAAAAATATTACACAAGAACTGATGAACAGTGATAGAACCCTTGCCTAGCATGTGCAGGTCTCTGGGTTTGATCCCTAGCAGTCCAAGAAAAAAAAAAGAAGCAGGAAAAATAAAAGCCACACTAAACATTGGAACTAGTAATGTTAAAAGAACTAGTAATGTTAAAATCTAACGTTGAGGTAAAGGGAAGAGACTGGGGTCTCAAAAATAAACATTAATTCTGAAAACAAATTAAAAAAAATCTTCTCCAAAGGCTATCACTAGCAATGATAGAAATGCCAATACCAATAAAAAACAAAATCAGGCATCTTTATAGTTTGTTTCATTTAATCCTCACAAAAAACCTATGACAGGTACTATTTTTCCCACCTATCCAGATGGGGAAACTGAAGTATAAAATCTAAATAAATTGACTAAGATCACCCAGCAAGTAAAAAGACTAGAACTAGAGCTTTTATTAAGCCTGGCTGAAACCAAACCACAAAGTCTTTTTCAAGCCCTGTGCCTGCTAAGAGGAAATAAATACTACTCTCACAGTGTACATTTCCAGGAATAAATTTGTATTCTAGAATACAAAGTATCATGTAAAAGGGAAATGCCAGAATATACTAATTTACATAATCATTTGAATCATTCCAAGTCTCCTAAACAGATGATTGCCTACCTGGTATAAACTTATCACAAAAATAACAACTAGTTTCAAAACCAATATGAAAAATTTCAAGGAAGATCATAAAGGGCAAAGAAAGTGCAAAGCTTTAGTTCCCATGATTTTTTATAATAACATGGTTACTAACAGACTAGAATAAACTAAAATATCCAACCATAGTGTACCAGTTTACTGTATTTCAATATACATTAATACATTTTAAATATACTTTAATAATAAGCAATCTTTTTCTTTTCTTTTCTTTTCTTTTTTTGTGGTGCTAGGGATTGAACCCAGAGCATTGTGCATGAGAGGCAAGCACTATACCAAATGAGCTATATCCCCAGCCAATAATAAGCAATCATTTTAAAGTGATGTTGAAAAATATTTAATGAGGGCTGGGTTATAGCTCAGTGGTAACATGTTTTCCTAGCAAGAACAAAGCCTTGGGTTAGATCCCCAATGCAGCTCCAAAAAATACAAAAAAATAAAATAAAATGACATGGACATATATTAATAATATAACAGGCAAAAAAAAAACAGATTGAAAAAGATTGAAACTATTTCATTGAAAATAAGAAGTATCTTTCACCATTTCTGTGATGAAAAGAAATCAGATAGTGAGTCTGGATAGGGAGCTTAGGTGATGGCAAATTATACAAATCTATTTACTTGCCAGGGCGCATGCTCTTTGGTAGGTAGAATAGATTCCTGTCTCTATTTCAATTTTTCTCTTCTTTCTTAGAACTTTTCCTGAGTATATAGTTGAATTTACCTAAGAGCAAAATTCTATTGTATGTCTCTCTAGATATACATTTGTACATATAATCAGCCCTCTGTATCCATGGGTTCTGCAACCATTGATTTAATCAAGCATAGATCGAAAATATGCCAAAAAAAATGTGCCTATACTGAGCAGGGACACATTGTTTTCTTGTCATTATGCTGTGAGCAATTCAGTATAATAACTACTTAGGTAGTGTTCACATTGTATTAGGCGATATAAGTAATTAGAAAAGATTAAAAGTAGATGGGGAGATATATACATTAAATGCTTTTATATAGAAAGACTTGAGCATTGAGTATTTTGGAACCCAAGAAAGTCCTGGAACCAAACCTCTTGGATACTTAAGAGGACTGTGTTTATTTTTTAAAAACTTACATAGAAGAAAGTCTAGAAGGCTATATTCCATATTTTTAACAAAGATTATTATTAGGTGGTGAAATTAAAAGAGCTTTTCATTTTTTAAATTATATTTAGCTATATTTTCTAAATGTTCTTCTAATGAATATACTGCTTCTATAATTAGATTTATTAAAATTGATATAGTAAACAAAGACAAACAAATGCACACACATTGTTTTCAGGAACAATAAGATTAACATTTTAATTTACAACAGCAACTTCACTCTTTGAGCTCATTGTCATATAGAAAGAATACTGTCTAGTTGTACCTCTAGAGCTTTCTGTTTCAGATGGTCATGTTCTTCTTTTTCTTTGCCAACAAACCACACCTCCCATGGTGTCAGGCTGCTTTCTCCTAAGTGGACCTGTTTCTGTTCTTCTTGGTTATCTTCTGATTCAACTTTACTGCTATGAAAGAAAGGATACTGTAGAACTTGTACACAAAATACTTCTCTTTCTAGTCAAAAATCATTTAACTATACAATGAAAACAAAATCTAACAACATATTTTCAATACTGTTATTTTAAAAACATATGAATCAATTATATAAACCAAAAATATGAAAAATCAGGAAAAGGAAATCTAATTTTGAATTACTTTACTCATTTAGTTATGCCACACCCTTCAAAAACCAAATTATTTAAAAACCCAATGGAATAACTTGAGCTCAACCTATGTGCCTCAAGGTCACTTGAGGAAATGATTTATTTCTAAAATTTTATTTTTTTATTCCTAAAAATTCTATCTATACAAGTAATCACTAATTACTGCTAGTACACATAATCTTTTGTAGGTGTGTGTGTTTTACCAGGCATTGAACCCAGGGCCTTGGACATGCCCCTGAACTATATTTATGGCTCCACTACCACATACACACATATAACATAACGTTAATCAGATCCTGGGGCAGACCTTTCCCTTTCCCTCCATTATATAGCACAGAAAAAAGTAATGTGTACATATATACTGAGAGAATGATGAAAAGCAAATAATTTAATAATTAGGAATTCTGGGTAAAGGATGAACAAGTTTTTAATATTCTTTTTCTTTAAATTTGAAATTATTTTGAAATAGAAAGCTATAGGAAAAAAATATACCCTTCTCTTTTTCAGTGCTGGGAATCGAAGCCAGAGCCTCATTCATGTTAAGTATACTCTGTACCAACTGAGCTACACCCACTACTGCTGTGGCCCTTCTCTCCTTCAACATTTAATATTTTGTTTGATGACCTTTTGCCAGTTCTTAGAGTATACAAGACTCTTCAATATGGTTATTTCTTATCATTGTCTTCATCTCCACTTTGTACCTTCTGTCAGTCTGACTCTTCTGGGTATACAGAAAATTAACTATATGAGTAAATAAAGAACAGAAGGATTTGGCTGGATACATAAGCCTCACAAAACTTATGGAAAACTTAACAATCAGTACTCACAGATAGGAAGGTTGTTCAGTACCCAACATAGCTCCAGGGGCAAGTTTATTATATAGACTCAGGTATGTGTATCTTCAACATTGTTCCTTCTAACAAACAATTGCCTCACAACTGCTTTGTACCACTTTTTCTACCTCATAGATTCAGTTTCCCTAATTTTTTGGGGGGGGTTATGTTATTTAATCATCCATTCATGTCTTTTCAGAACTTGTATTCTAAGTGGAAAAGAGACATTGCTAATATATTATTTCTTAGGCACATCTTTCCTCTTCAGTGTTGCATTATGACCTCATCTGTTCTCAGCTTCAACTATCACTATATGCTGGTGATATCTGGATAAGCTATTCTGGGCCAGATCTCTCTCTTAAGTTCCAGACTTATTTCCAACAATTTTATAGACAGCTCCATGATATTGAACTCAGTCAATTGAAAAAAAAAATCTAAGCATTTTCCATCATCCACCCCCCTCTTTCTTCCCCACAAAGAAAAATTTTACTCCTCTTATAACCCTAAGTGAATGTTACCACCATCCAGCCAGTTACCTAATCCAGAAATCCAGATCTGACTCCACCCACTACCCCTCCATGTCTGATTCCCCCTACCCTCATGCCCATACAATCACTAGTCATATCAATTCTACATCCTTCAATTTTCTCAAGTGATTCTCTTCTCAAACCTTTCAAACACTCCAAATATAAACAGTATCTAGCCTTCCCTTTTAAATCATTCTCTAAACCTGTTGCCAGATTTGTCCCTACCAATGCATCCCTTTATCATATAACTTCTCATCTCAAAGTTCTTCAGGGCCCATTTGCGCACAGGATGAAATCCAAACTCCTTAGCCTGACATCCATAAATTGACTCCTTCCTTTCTTTTCATAAATGGGTGATACAGACTCTACATTTCAGTCATGTTGAACTTCTGTGGGTTGGTAAATGCACTATGGTATTGTGCTCTTCAGCTTTTGCCTAAAACCGAAATGCCTTTCCTCTACCTTCACATATGGCCAGATTAAGAGCTTACTTTCATGAGTAAAACAGCCTGGGGATAAAATCTCTATATGCTTCTTCCTAGCTTCTGCACATATTCAAATTTCTCTAAAAAAGAGATCCCATCTGTAAAATGGAGATGACAGTAGTAGCTGCATGAAGAAGCAAAGCACTTAGTATAGTTCTGGGCCCTCAGTAAATACATGCTATGCCATTTATTATAATTATTACTATAACTAACTCCTATTCTTCCTTCAAGATTTTATTCTGATACTATATTGTCTGGGAAACTTTCTAAAAACTTCTGGATTAACTGCCTTGGGCTTCCTGTCACTGGTCTCCCTCTGCCACAGGCCATGAGTTCCTTAAAGAAAAGTATATGAATGAATGAATGAATAAATAAATAAATAAATAAGAACATGGCTGGTTGTGATAGCATATACCTGTAATCCCAGCAATGTAGGAGGCTGTAGATTAGTAGGCTGTAGATTAAAGCACCTTGGATTCAATCCCCAGGACTGGAAAAAAAAGGAAAGAAGAAAACCAAATATGTCTTGACTGAGGGTCTAGAATATGAAACACTGTTGAAAGAAGAAATTAGTCAAATCAGTTTTTTTAGATAACACTTTAAATACTGCCTGCCTTAACATTTTTAGCAAACGTGTTCAAAATGTATAGCATATAAACTACAGATATACTCATAATAAAGAAAGGCTTCATAATTAGCTATTTATGAGAAGAAACTTATTAAGGCATAACTTTCCTAACTATAGTTATATGAAATACAGAAAAGAACTAAATTGATAAGCAGTAGGCCCAAAGCATATTATAAAAGACTCCAGAAAAATACTTTTCATCATCTTGTCTTGAGGTCATCTTTGATTATCTTCTCAATCCCAGCCAATACACTTGAAGGTTAATCCATCTTTTAAGCATAAATCTACTTGTACTGAAAATTATCTTGAGGGACTGGGGTGTGACTGAGTGGTATAATGCTTGCCTGGCATGTATGAGGCCCAGCACACACACAAATCTGAGCACAAAGATATCTGCAGCCAATGCCTGAGTCTATCTCAAAGAAGCCTTACTCTACTAGTATGCCACAATCAGATGTAGCTAGTAAGGGACAGAGAGAGGCATAAAATCCCAGAGCTCTTGGTTTCTCTGTACTCTACAGAGGATGCTGATAGCCCAAAACAATGGCTGGGCTATGACTCAGGCTTCCTTCCTTCATCTCATCCCATACAAGCTATCCAGAACAACAACTAAAGGAACACAGTCATCTTCTAAAAGAAGTGCTAGTGTTTCTGAACCATTTGAAAATAATCATGGTATCTAACTATTCTCCAGGAAGGAGAAACAGGAATTCATTCAACACACATTTATTGAGTACCTAATAAACATTTAACACTTGCCACACACAAGATCTAACAAATTCTGCAATCTTTCTAGACCCACATCCTCAGAATTCTTTTGACTCATGGGGAATGAAATGTGCTTAGGCAGCCTTAGCCCTATTAGCTCATTCAGGCTTTGAGTGAGACATAGATAGGTCTGGCTCCTTCCTTGACAGGTTCCATTTGATTAGCATTTTGGCTTGTGGAAGCTAATGCAGGGTCTTAGTAGTTGAGCTGCAGTTTTTCATGGTCATTTATTCCTCAGGCTGATAAACTATGTCCACCTTGTTTAGTCCTGTTAATTATGTTCAGAAGGTATTTCACACATCTTTAAAATTCATTTTAAAAATATCTAATACCCACTAAGTCCTAAAGAATCCCTATAAAACATAGATGAAAATGGTCTCCTAAAACCCTTACTCTTACCACTGAGTCTATAGGGTTAATATGAGATGGTCTCTTTCTTGTTTTTTCAATCAGCCTGGACAGCATGCATGGTTACTCTTCCTGGTTTTCATTTCCACCAACATACCTCTCATCTTTAAAAGAGTAACTTTTGTAACCATGTATGGGTCATTTCAGATGGTTCCACATTCCATTCATTCATTCCTTATACAGAGAGGGGCGAACTTGTCACTTACACATAAAGTATGGGTTCTCTGGTCTGCATTTTTTATATTTCCTGTATTGTTCCTTATATAGTTTGATGATCAGAAACTTGTAAATTGGCTTCTGAAGATGACATTTACCCCAAAATAGACCTACATTATTACAGTGATAGGCCTTTTGCTTCTATTTCTATACACCCTAAAATAGTCATGCTGTATAAGAGGGAACCTGATCAGTTTACCTCACTATTAGGCCCAGGTCTGCTAATAAATTGGTGTATGCCTTTGAGTCAGACTTTTTATTTGTGTTCTGTGATGCAGTTTTATCACATGTAAAATGAGTGGAGCGAGCTGGGCTTTAATTTAATAAAATCTAGTATATTTTATTTATGGTCCCCAGTACCTAAACTAATATGTGGCAAAACATAGATGTTTGCTGACTGAATCACTGTAGAAATAAACATTAAGATGGTTTTTAATAATCCCTTTGCTTCAAATATTCTTTGATACAACAATAACTATTCCACTGAAAGTTCGTCCTCAGATCAGACACAACCCTGCCTCTGCATGCTGTCGTGGACTAATCTCTGTGCTTCAGCTCTTTACACTATTATAACCTACTACATAAAACACATTTTGGAACTAAGATTATGGACAAGAGTTCTTCAGTTCACCATCTGGATTTCTGAGGATTTGTAAAACTCCTGAAATAGAAGCAGTTTTCTGTGTTCGAGACTATATATGGGTCATTTTTAAGGAAATTGAGATAGCAGCAATTAAAGGGCTAAGAATCAGAAAACATGTCATCTTTAAGAAATGGCCCAGGACTCTCTGCAGAAAGGGCTGCATTTAAGGATGCAGGCGCCTGCTCAGCCTCTAAGGTGGGAGACAGGAGATTGTTTTGGTTTGCTGAAGGTACTTTGAAGGGTCCAAGGAACCTTGGGACCGGTGGTATCGGTCGGGCAGCCTCAGGTTTACCTGGCGCGCCCTGGTAACTCCGTTCCTCTCAGGCTCAACACCTCGGCCTCTACGTCATGGACATCTTCCTCCACATCTTCCTCATCCTCTCCATCACCATGTTCATCGTCAAACAAAAAGTTCTGGTGGCCAAGGGGAGACAACAGTGACATGGTGGAATTGCTGCAGCTCTGAGGCAGCGGGACCAACAGATAGACGTCGCCACCGCCCCCAGCCTCTGCCTCCATGGACCCGTCATGAGGACGGAGAAGGAGGCCACGGAGGCCTCAGACTGGGAACTACAGTCCGCAGAGAACAGGATGCCGGGAGGGGAAGAAGCAACACTCCACTGCCACATAGCCCACATCTGGTCCGCCAAGTTCAAACCCGCCAAGCTGTGGCGGGGACATGCTCTCCCAGCAGGCCCCCCGCGCTGGGCCCGGCCAATCCGGGCCGGCCCCGATGCCGCGTTGCCATGGCAACGCAAGGAGGACACGAGGGCTGTGTCTGGAAGGTGCCTGTTGCTTATGAACTTATTCAATTCTGCTCTCTTCCAGCAGACACCTTCGGGAGGGCCTGGGCTTTTTTTTTGAGGTTTTGTTGCAGACCATTTGGTATTTGAAATAACGTTATTACTGAATAAAGCAACTCCTCTTAAAGGGAAAGAGGCAGAATTAAGGACTAACATCCACCCCTCGACCCCACCCCCCACCCCAACACACATATAAAATCAGGATTATATGCACCAGTCTTAATTTCCTTGAACAGTTCATGCTTTTTTGAGGGTGAGGTAATTTAACTTTACAAGTGTATCCAAGAAAGCAGGTTTAGGTGGCCTGGGGATGTAGCTCAGTGGTAAAGTGCTTGCCTAGCATGCATGGGGCCCTGGGTTCCATCCCTGCTACCAAAAAATAATGCAGGTTTAGGACAATCTTTTAGTGTTTTGATACATCTTGTTTGCCTGGCGCCTTAAGGCAACTAGTCTGTCTACACCTGTGAATTGTTTTTACTTTTTTAAGCCTCTATTATGTGCTAAGCCTCTAACCTTTGCTAAGCACTGAGGTAAAAGCTGCTGTTACTCTAAATTCCTCATCTTTTGGTGGCGACAAATGTAATTAAAATATGCTGTGATGTGTATTTTATGAGGAAAGAATATTTTGTGGGAATTCAGGAATTGGAGATGGGGATAAAGGTAGCAAGAAAGATGACAGACATTATAAAGCTGGATGCTTTATTTATACAGTTGTAAATTTAGCTCTGTCTAGTTCATAATTTGAATAACTGGTAGAAGTATAATGTGAAAATGGACAGTGGCTAAAAAAAAGCACATAAAGTTGATACTGATCAAAGAGTAATACACCATCCTTGATGAAGTTTAGATCTACAAAATTTGACACAGGACAATGAGATATGATAAAAATATTAACAATCAAAGACAATTCTGGAAGCAGAAGCTATAATAAAATATGATATGCCAGCTAGAGGCATAGAGCATGGGAGACCCTGAGTTTGATTCCCCTACCACAAAAAAAATAAATATGCATGCTTAAAACTTCTTAAATGGAATATTTTTAAATTTTAGTAACAACAGTGAAATGAAGAAAATCAGAGCAAACCAAATGAGTAATAAATTGATCAAAGAACAAAACTTATTTAGTAGAGTTTTTTTATTCTCTACCCTAATAATTCAATATTGGCATGTCTGGCTAAAACCTTTCATTAGAATATTTTGAGAATCAGTAATATCAAAAGACCCTAAACTGTTTTAGAACTTCACAAGGAAGAAAGCTTTAGGAGAAATTTTCCAACAAACATAACCTAATGCAAGCATAGTGGAAAACTCACAGGTTTTATCTATGAAAGAAAAAGAATTTTAATCAATGGTTTTTCTCTTAATAAATTTCCATAAATAAGCTGTTGAACTTTCTGATCCTAATTTACTTCTCTATAATATTAAGGAAATAATCTACATCACAGTCATATTATCTAATTAATCCTCAAAATTTTTAGTTCAGGATCTGACAGATTTAAGAGTAAATTGTATCACTTGAATGCCAAAGCTTTTGCACTGTAACTTTTCGGTATGGGAATCTAAGATGTCATATACTTCCCTTCCTCCTTTAGATGTTTTATTTTTTAAAAAAATGCTTTATAAAAAAAAGTACTTTCCTTCATACTTCAGGGTCATCATTATGACCATTACATTATATGTTAACAATACTGGAGACCCAAAGACTATGGGGCAATTCCATGCTGTGGGTACACATATTTGAATGTAGTCAAGTCTTGTGGTCTCTTATACTGCCTTTACATTATTGGGGCCAAGAAGTCATAAAGAGGGTATAAAAAGCATTAAAAGATTTTTCCCATAAGTTTTACTTACTAATGTCTTTTCTTACTACTCATTTATTTTCACTTTCATGATATATTTGAGATTTTGTTTTACTGGTTCTGTAACCTGTAAGTGAAGAATGACTTTTCCTTACAAATTCCTGTATGACATTGTTTCAAAAATCATGCCATTTTCAGTTAGTTTTAAAAATAATTATTCCTAGACATTTACAGATGAAACAATATGTCTTGGATTGCTTCAAATAGTCTAAGAGGCAGAAGGATTGAGGGGCTAGTGAATAAGGTGAAGATGAAACAGGGTTTATTGTGTGTTGTGGTTTTGGTGGTGGGTATGGTAAGGGGAGAGGGAGAGGGGTACCTAAACCATTCCTTTTATTGTGAAAATTTCAAACACATATGAATTTTAAAACAGGAAGAGGCATACACATTTACTAACACCTAGAAAATGTGTCCAAAATTAAGAGGAACTAAGTTTTGATTGGGATCTAATTTGCTGTGGTTCAGGGATTCACCTAAATTTCATTAAACCCTTTGTTTCTTATTTGTCCAAAGAGAGCTTGGAGATTGTAATACTACATTTCTAGGCAACTGACTACAATTAATATCATGTAGATATTTTTAATCATTTGCTTTTAAATAAAGATTAAATTGGTGGTATTCACTTATATTTCAAAATATGTTTTCCACAATAGAGTTAAGACTTAAGACAGGATAAAAGTTTTAAGTTTAAGTGTTCTTAAATATTGACAGATAACTATCAAACAATATTTTCTAATGTTTACTTCCAACATTTTTCTAATACTGTCTTTTCTATTTAAAACTTTTTAAATTTGTCTCCATAATAGTTAGTAAATGCATTAGCATACTTAGTTACAAATTAAGGCAAAATATATTGCTTTCTAGAAACTTTAATAATTCAAAACATAGAGTACAGTATTATATTTCATACAATATATAGCACAGTTTACCACAGATTTTATATATTTGCTTTCTATTTTTTAAATGAAAGAAAAGTTTTCAATAACTTGAATTTTGAGAAAACAAGTTTAATTAAGATTACTAACAAGTTATGATTTAATATTTATCAGATGTTTAAATATATAAACCGTGATAGCAAATTTTAAAACTTGTAAATAGGTGGCCTTACAAAATTACAACACTCTGTAAATAAATCCCTTCCACAGTTTATACAAACTACATGATTTTGATATACAAAGATTCTGTTTTTACACTGACAATGTACAACCGAGATTATTCACAATGAAAAAAAGTATATAAACCACAATTTAACATTCTGCTACTGGCAGCCACTATAGGAGGTAGCTTTAATTAAATGAACTGAACAGAGGCCATGTTTCCCAACTTGTGTTGTAAAAATAATTTACATAAGATAAAAATTCTTTATATGCACAGTATGTACAGTTTAATTATTAAACTGTAATCTAGCTTAATTTTTTAGTATATCCAGGAAAATAATATGGTAGTAGGTTTGCTATTTAGTGCATTGTTCAAAAACCATATTGAGCAAATATAACTTTAAGACTCCACAAAAAAAAAAAAAAACATGGCAGAAGACCCTAGATGAGAATCAGGTAAAAATTTTTAATTTTCAAAGACATAGGACTAAACCTTATCCTTTCTCCCCCACCTCTTAAAGATATGTCTGTCTAGTCTAACAAGAACTCAGCATATGAACTATTGAATAGGTTTTTTTGTAAGTCATGGTATGGGAAAATTTTATAGAAGCTTCCAAGTAATAACATAAGTTTAGGAGAATCCAGTTCACTAAGAAATAAATTTAAGTGCTTTGTGTCATATTTATTTTCAGCTTCCTCCAATTAAAAAAATGACCCCAGTTTACTTTCTGTATAATCCATACTTTAAATAGATGACATAAGAACAAAACTGGAAAATATCAGTAGAACCGATGATATTAAGAAGCATTCATTAATGGGAACATTACATGGAGCCATCAAATCCCTTAGGTACTATTAAAATCTCATTAGTAAGTAGTGTAGCCAAAACTACTTAAACTCACACATCAATTAGCCATTTATTTTGTACTAGTAATATAATTGCAAAACACTGAAAATCATGGTGAGCATAACAAAGCAATATAAAATGAACCCAAACAAATGTACTGATTTTTTTTTCTAACAGCTGTTAATATGGTTTTTAAAACATCTTCAGGTTTATATAGATTTATAAAGCAATTGAACAAAATTTATGATTCTCATGTAAAAGTGGAAATAGAAAACAATGATACCTATGCATACTCTCACAGTTCTATTTGGGAAACAATTCCTTTTTTGGCCCTGAGTAAGTTGTCCTGAGATTAATGATCAAATATTAGGTAAAATTAGCAAGACTTTTCTGTCAGTTATATAAAGTCACATTTTGAACTACCTTTTTTAAAAATATTAACAGCTGTCCTTTATCTTGTGCTTAATTCAGAAATAGGTATAAATTTGCTCCTTATGGATCTGAAAAACCTACAAGTTATATTACTATACCACACCCAAAATCCTTTTCAAATTCTGTTTTAAATAGACCACCATTCCTTGGACATTGCATTTTTCACCAATTAATAATTTAGGTACCTGTTCTTTGAAAAATATCAGATTTGTGAAATAAACTGCCACCTTCCCTTCTATGTGACACCAGGCAGTGATTACAGGAGTGCTTCCCAGATAAAAGAACAGAATAGGGTTCACTCTATAAGCACTGTGAATTTGGTTGATGGGGGAAACAGTTACAAACACAGTAGTTCAGTCTTTACCTCTTGGTAGATTCGGTTTTTTTTTAGTTTCATTTTTAAAAATTTTTTTTTTTTTGCCATTTCACCAAGATTTTATTAAGTTCACTTATATAAGTTTTTTTTTTGATTGGTATTTTCTTTATTTTTATTTTTTTATTGGTTGGTCAAAACATTACAAAGCTCTTGACATATCATATTTCATACATTAGATTCAAGTGGATTATGCCTCTTGGTAGATTGTAAGCATAGCACACCAAAGGGAATCCTCGTCTCTGATAGAAGCAGGCTTGTCCACACACCTGCACTTGGTCAGAACTGTCTGAGACAAAGGAGTCTTCTTCATCTGCATAGTCAGAGTGGGCTGACTGTGTGCCACAATCAGACCAATATCCCTCTGGTCTTTGGCAAGAAGTCACTGCCAATGCAGGACAGCTGTGTGATTTTATTAAGTGTTTGCATGATACTGGCTTTGTCAAAAGAAAAGATTCACAGCAGTCACATACAGTCAGGTTACCCTGCAAGTGTGAGTACATGCCACAGTCATAGTAGAAATCCTATTCCACACAACCACCTTGGCTACTGATGGAAACTGAAACTGATCCACTTTTCTTGGTAACGCATCACTTCAGTAACTTCCAGTCTTCTTTAAATTTTGGATTGAAGAAAACATACAGGACCAGATTTAGGCAAGCAGGCAGTGGTAAAAATATCAGAGTAACAGACTTCATTATTTCAGGACTGATAGAGATTGCAGTGGTCAATGGTGCAAATGAGAAAAATGCAACAGGGCAAAAAAAGATGCAGTTGGTGAAAATTAGCCAAGCAACATGCTTAATCATTCTAGATCGTGAGTTTTCTGCGAGGTCTTCTTTTTCCAAGTTGCAGTAAAGTTTAGTGTAGATGATGGCCATTAATAAAAATGGTAGTGAGTTTAACAGCACTAAAGTCACATTAAATCCTAATGATGGCATCTCTCCTGTGGGAAATGGCAAGCACAAGGGTGATGCAGAATATTCCCCTCTATGAAAAAGGGGGAAACAGCCTGATACTGCAGCATCCAGAAAAGCAAAAAGGGCCACAATCGGGAACTGCTTGAGATGATTGCTTTTCCCATTTTTCATGATATTTTTTGCAGATAAGCTTCTTTTAACAGCTGCTAACATTAATAAAAATATGGCACTTTCTGAAGAAAAAACTGTAAGGAACCCAGCTGCTTTGCAGCCACTGCCAGTCTCCCACCAAATGCCAAATTCAGCAAATCTGCCCCAGGATACGGCATCAAGAAAAGTTAAGATGCCAGAATAGATTCCCATGAATAAGTTAGACACAGAAATCAAGTCTATGAACAACTTGGAGGAAGGCAGTGATGTACAAGATGTGAAGGTTGTTCAAAAGACTAGCAGGTTGAAAAACAATGCAACTAAGAAAATGAACCACATGGTGGGATGTATCATCCAGCCTCCCAGTAAATATTCACAGGGCTTAAAAGCACCTAACATGAAAAAGAAACAGAAACATGAAAGACAATTTAGAAAATACCATATTTCATTTAATATTCTTGATAGAATGACTAATGATGGTTGAATCTAGAATAAATCAGCTACCTATTTAAATTGAACCAAACTGGAAAAAAAAATATTGCTTTTAAGATATTTCAGTCACAGACTAGGCTACTTTAAAAATTAAGCAGCTTAATATCTTGGGGTAGCTGACACACACTTATAATCCCAGGGACTGAAGAGGTTTAAGCAGTAGGGGATGGCAAGTTCAAGGCCAGCCTCATCAAATAAGCAAGATCCTGTCTCAAACTAAAAACATAAAAAGGGCTCCAGGGAGGGTACATAGTAGTAAAGCTCCCCAGGGTTCAATCACTAGTACTGAAACAAAACATAACCATGATTAATTTCTTTTATTATTTGGTAAGGCCATATAGAGATATTTCCAAGAAATTTTCTACTTTTTCTTTTTCTTTATTCTTTTTTTAAATATTTTTTTTAGTTGTAGATGGGCACAATATCTTTATTTTTTATGTGGTGCTGAGGATTGAACCCAGTGCCTCACACATGCCAGGCAAGCACTCTGCCACTGAGCTATAACCGCAGCCCTCTACTTTTTCTTATACTAAATATACAAAGCACAGTATCTAGCAAATAAAGGTACTTAAAATATTGAGGGTCTGGAATCAGATGGTTCATAACTTGCTGCTCTTACCTTAAAAAGGCCACTTAAGCCTAATAAGTTGCATTTTCTGATATGTGGATAATAATGCCTACTTAATACAGTTGACTGCTTAAGTAAATTTGCATACATAAATACTTAAGCAGGCTGCTGGGCACAACTAGAACTTTAGTAAATATTAGCTTTTTTTTTCTTCCTTCCTTATCCCTATGTATTTTATTTTTTTAAAATATTTGTATTAGTTGTTGATGAACATTTATTTGGTTGTTTGTCTGTTTTTATGTGGTGCTGAGAATCAAACCCAGTGCCTCCAACATGGCAAAAGCTTTACCATTTACCACTGAGCCATAACCCCAGCTCTATATATATTTTATAACTGTATGTGTATGTATATACACAGATTTCTAACATTTTAAACCCAGTTTCTTATGGCATTTAACAGCAACCTACTGAAGTTGGTTATGGTAGATAATCAATGTTAAATATTCATACAAAGCTTGGCACAAAACAAAACCCCTATATAATAGTAAATAATCGCAAGAATGCACTTAGTAGCTGAATTGCTGGTTCTAATAACTGATTTTGACATGCTAGTAATGTCACAAATGAAAAATACTTCATTTATAATTAAGGAGTGAAAATGTTTGACTATAAAGAACAAGAAAACTATGTATTATTATTATTATTATGTATTATGATTGCCTAAAAGATGTTTTAACTTTCTGAATTGTCATGAAATTTGACATATACAATAGAACTACAGTTCTGCATCATTTATCTGATTTTCAATGAACACAAAATTTTTAGTCAAATTTCTTTTCACTCTGAACCATTAGGAAGTGCTAGAATAGAAGTTCTTTCTCACATTTTATTTGTGGGGAGGGTAGTATAGGGACTCAACCCAGGGGTGTTCTACCACTAAAGTATATACCCAGCCTTTTTCACTTTTTATTTGGAGACAGGATCTCTCTAAATTGGCGAGGGTCTCATTAAGTTGTTGACACTGGCCCTGCACTTGCAGTCCTCCTGCCTCAGCCTCCAGAATGAACCCAATTATAGGTGTGTCCAGTACTACAAAGAATGTTGTTTCCTGCCAGGCAAAATGGCACACACTTATAATCCCAGAGGCTCTGGAGGCTGAGGCAGGAGGATCATGGATTTAAAGCCAGCCTCAGCAACTTAGCAAGGCCTTAAGCAACTCAGTGGGACCCTGCCTCTATAAATAATATATAAAAAAGGGCTGAGACTGTGGCTCAATGGTTAAGCACCCCTGGATTCAATCCCCAGTACCACCGTCCCCTTCAAAATGTATGTTGTTTCCTTCTCACTGATCATCAGTTCTGTGTACAATCTCCAACACTTGAATCATTCATGGGCAAAAGAGTAAACTGCACTCCTAACTGTCAAAAATTAATATCTTCACAATAAAATAAATTACATAAATGATTCATGCTAGTTGCACTTACTCATCTGTTAAAATTAAGTTTGTTCTCCTTCTCCACACAAGGAAATGGGTTAAATATTCAAAGCATACATACATAGACCCTTAAGAAGCTCACAATTCAGCATCAGTTATTAGTGAATTCACAGCACTGATGATTCTAAGTTATAAAATTAATGGCCAACCCAGGCATGGTGTCACACACCTGTAATCCGAGTGGCTCAGGAAGCTGACACCAGAGGATTGTGAGTTCAAAGCCAGCCTCAGCAACACTGAGTTGCTAAGCAACTCAGTGAGACCCTGTCTCTAAATAAAATATTAAATAGGGCTAGGGATGTGGCTCAGTGGCTGAGTGCCCCTGAGTTGAATCCCTGTTACCCCGTCACCCTCCCTACCCCCAAAATTAATGGCCAGTTCATCCTGTGACATCATACTAATAGGAATCTATTTGGTAGCACCTGATTTAACAAAAAATTTTTAAAACCTTGCCTTTATAGTAAAAGTATAAATCCAAGTTCTCTGGTAGGCAAGGCAGAATATGACATTACAATCAAGTAAATATTGGCATCATTTAATAACTTTCCTAAAACTACAACTTCAATGAATTAAATAAAAAAAGAATAGACAAGATTGCATTTTAAAAAATTATAGGTGTGTGCTTATAATCCCAGTGGCACAGGATGCTAAGGCAGGAGGATCACAAGTTCAAAACTAGCTTCAGCAACTTAGTGAGGCCCAAAGCAACTTAATGAGACCCTGCCTTAAAATGAAAAAGTAAAACAGGTTGATGATGTGGCTCAGTGGTTAAGCAACCCTGGATTCAATCAATACCCAAAAATAAAATGAAATAAAATAATAATAATAATAATAATAATAATAATAATAATAAGAAGAAGAAGAAGAAGAAGAAGAAGACTGGTTACAAAGCTCAGTAATAAAGCATAAGCTTTGCATTTTGGAGGCCCTGGGTTCAATCCCTGGCATTACAATAAATAAAGAATAATATAAAAACAAAAAAAAAATTATGGACCAGTGACTTACATCAGAACTAGTTCTAGACCTAAAGGACCATCAAGAAATTTTCTCTCCAACTTGATGTACATGACCCTCCCCTGCAAGAGCTTGTTAATATGCAGATTCTGATTCAGTGGTATGAGCCTGAGATTCTGCAAGAGATGCTGGTACACTGGCCACACTATGAATCAGAAGGCCTTACAGGATCATCTAGTCCCACCTTTATAAAATAGAAATAACATCCATCTCCAGGAAGATTAAATATATTTGCCCAATGTTTACTTAAAGTAAAATATTACAGCCAAATGGGTTGATCATTACTTGTTGGGGGTGTACAATGGATAATTATTTGACTATGCTCTTCATTTTCAGCAGTGCTGGTGACATTTGCTGCATCAGTGGTACATGAATATACAACAAAGTATGTTGAATTAAAAGTGGGCAGTTCAAAAGAACCAAATGTTCCCGCAATTTTCTCTCCCCTGCATGATTTTAAAGTTCAGTGTATACAAATGTGGCTTGATAACACATTAAATATGCCAGTAACACAGGAAAGGCCATTTTTCTCACAGACTTCATATTGATCCTTCCCAAACTGATTACAACACATACATTTTGATTAATGCCTTAGGGAGTGTTCTGTTTCTAAAGGTTCTTGTACTTGCCTTTCTCCTTTGTCACACTATGGTATCTTGAAGGATGTTATCTTCTATATTTAAATTTGCATAAGAGTCACAGCCCCAAAATGCACAGCACTGATAAGAAAATGGTACTGATAAAGACCTTGGGGAAAAATTGTAGAATACACTCTGAGTAGCAACTTCATAGACATAATTTTGTTCTGTAAAAAGCATTTTAATCTTTGAAAACCCCAACCTACTATGGGTCAGAAAAGTCTAAGTATCATATAATTTAGTCTTGACAATTTATCCTCTAGGAACCTTATCTATGTTAAACACTCTGGTAAAGCTCATAAAAAATGATCATAAAGATACACCACAAAGTTTCTCCCTTTCAATGAGGTGTCTCTTAAGAAAGGTGGATGCAGATCAAGTATATATAAAGTTTCATAATAATACTGCAATTTAAAGTACAACTGTTGCCAGGTGCAATGACACAGGCCTATAATCCAAACTGTCATATCTAAAACAGTTTTTTTGGTCAATGATTTCTCCAGCCCTAACAATGATTCTATGGGGTGCCTCACATCCTCTCATGAAATACCCTTTCTACTTAAAGCAGGTAGTATTTCTACCCCAAAACACTGGCCTCTCATAAGCCAAAGCCCATTAGAGCCCAGGATATTTTGGGGAAACTTGCTAGAGACAGTGGTACAAGAAATTTATCTGCTTTAAGAGAGAGCCCCGGGCAGATGAGGTGGCACATGCCTGTATTCCCAGCTACTTGGAAGGCAAGGCTAGGAGGATGGTAAGTTTAAAGTTAGCCTATACAGCTTAGTGAGACCATATCTCAATATAAATCCTTTTCAAAAGGGCTGGAGATGTAGCTTAGTGGTAGATTGCACATGCAAGATCCTTGTTCAATCCCCATACTGTGTATATATATATATATATATATATATATATATATATATATATATATATATATATAGAGAGAGAGAGAGAGAGAGAGAGAGAGAATCTGTAGGAAGCCTGTACATCCCCTTTCCTTATCTAATTCATGTGGTTAAAACAACTCCAGTTGGCTTCTCTGATTCTTCAGCCCAAACATTCACACTGGGTCAAGCAGGGAGGCAGCAATTTATGGGGGATAAACATGCATCCTCCCTGCCATCTGGAGCCACCCCAATTCCTGTGAAACCTCCTAAAGTAGCCCTCTCCCCATCAGTCCTACTCAGGTAAGTGCTGTCTGGTTCTAAGCACTGGATTTGAGAAAGAACCTCCTTCATTAGCCTCTCACATCCTTTGATTATCTCTTTGATGGGTATAAATGGTCTTTAACTTGTCCAGCTCACACATCTGGTAAGTGGCAGAGATGAAGGTTTGGACATTCAGGCTTTTAACCACCAAGTTTAATGCCATATACCATCAAGCCTCATTAAACTAAAAAAAAAAGCAAAACAAAAAATTAGGGCCCTGTGCCAAACCAAAAAAAAAAAAAAAATTGAAATCCCACTCCATATTTTATACTTGGCCTTGAACACACCTTGTAAGTATTGCTGAGAAATAAAGTTGATGGTGCCAATTTTGTAGAGTCTGGTAGTCATTTGCACTGCTCACCAATGACTTCTGGCTCTTCACCTTCTGGGAACCTCCAGTATTGCACTTCCAGGTCACGTGACTAGTCCTGACCAAAGAGTGTGCATGGAAGGAGTTTGTGCCATTCCTGGGTGGAGCATTTAATGCTAGTGAGAGATGAGCCTGAGATATGTCTCTCTGATAGGACAAACAATAATGCCCGTTAATATGTTTTCTCCATTGAGCAGAGCCCTCAATCAAACTATCATGGTTGCATAATGTGAGCAAAACACAGATCTTTTTGATTTTAAGCCATTGAAATTTGGGGGTTAATATCTATCATACCCTGCTGTAGTCTATCCTGACTGATTTAGCTAGCCACCTATATCCATAGTTCAGCCAGTTGAGGATCAAAAACTTTCTTTAAAAAATTGCTTTGAGGGCTGGGGCTATAGCTCAGTGGCAGAGTGCTTGCCTAGCATGTGTGAGGCACAGGGTTTGATCCTTACACTGCATAAAAATAAAAAAAAATAAAGGCATGCTGTTTATCGACAACTACAAAAATAAAAGTAAAAATATTTTTTTAAAAAAACTGCATTTATGGGGTAGGGTGTGGCTCAGTGGTAGAGCACTTGCCTAGCATATGTGAGGCACTGGGTTTGATCCTCAGTCTCACATTTAAAAAAATAGATAAAACAAATAAAATAAAGGTATTGTGTCCATATGCAACTAAAAATATTTTAAAAATTGCATTTTTACTGAACATGTATAGACATTTCTTCTTGTCATTATTTCCTAAACAATACATTATAACAAGTATTTTCATAGAATTTACATTGTACTGTTTTTATAAGTAATTTAGAGGTAATTCAAAATGTACCAAAAATAAGTATAGGTTATACAAATATTATACCACTTTGTATAAATTGTTGAACATTCATGGATTTTGGAGTCAAGGAGAAGTTCTGAAACCAGACTCTCAAAAATACTGAGGGACAACTGTACATACAGTATGATTGTTTACTCATTGATTCAAACATTTTTCTGTCCAAGAGTGAAAGCTCAAGCCAAAGTCCTGAAGGTCCTAGTTTAACACATCTGGGATATGGAACAGACCTGTGCAGCTTTCTGGTACACCCAAGTGATTCTAATGGTCTAGTAAGGCTGAGATTCCTGCATGGCTACATCTTGTGATGATAGATTAAAATATGGTGTCTACACTTGAGGGCTACCTAAACTGAGAGGACAAGCCCAGAGCCAGAAAAATCACACTACTAACAGGGTAAATGACCTGAAATATTCAAAAGTAAGTAAGAATATATAAGCAATTGATGAACAATAAAGCTTTACATGTAATAGAAAGTAGATATGCTTCTTGGAAAATCCATTCATCCCATGTAGTAGAAAGTAGAAATGCTTCATGACAAATCCATTAATCACATGTAGTAGAAAGTAGAAATGCTTCTTGACAAATCCATTCATCAACTCTGTGACTCCAGACCAGGTACCCAAGCTGTCAGTTTAACATGTAGACTATTATCTGTCACTATGCTTCCAGTTATGTAAAACAAAGCTTAAAAAACCTCTAAAGATGTGGCCCAGGGTCAAAATAGTTCGTACATGGCTGAATTGGACTCCAGATCCAGGCTTTTATCTATCTAGATCCTAAGGCCTTGACTGATTCAATTAAGGCCCCTGCTTCTCTTCCAGTTTTCTCTCTTTTCTCCTTTTATCTTGAACCATGTATTCTGGCTGCATTAAACTGCCTGTCACTGTAGGCCCACGCCATGCTACTTACTGCACACTACAGAGCTTTGGCTCCTGCTGTTGTGTCTGTCTGGCATGCCTTACTTCAATTCTCATCACCTTGTTTCTGAACCCCAGCCAGGTCATTGAATACGTGATTGGGTGACCTAATCCCTGGTGCTATGACTGCCCCCATCAGCACATTCCTTTACTGGCTCACTGAGCACCTCTATCATTAGATTGCAGTCGGGTCTCAGTTTCTTTTCTCTGAGTCATGTAACTAGCACTGGGTACACTGTGCTAAAGCACCATCCATAGCCCCATGCATGCTTATTACCTCGGCTAAATCAAATCCCTGCAACCCACAAGACAGATCCTTCCAACAAGACCACACAGTAAAATATTTACGAAAGGCCTTTGTTTTCTTGTAGTTTTGTGATCACTGTACAATACTCCACCTTTGTGAATCTCAGTTGTCAGATGTAAAATGGACTAATGGGAGTACCTGCCTCACAGTTGTGAGAATTTATTAAGATGAAAACTTAAGTGCCTTGCCTGTTCATAAGGAAGATATGAACTAAACCTCAACCACCTTGGTTGTTATGAGTATCTTCTTATTAAACCACTGCTATTATCCCTACTCAGCATGCCCCCAAAGACATCATCATTAATATTATCACTCATACATCCCACCAAGTCTAAGTGACTGTGCTAAACATTCCTTCCTAGAATGTATAGTATTCTCAGAATCCTCAAAATGAGTTCTTCACATTCTTGTGATGGTTCAGTGTCCCAATCATGAATTATCTCCCTTCCTCCAGGAAGCTGCCCAGTGCATTCTCAGGAAGTCTGTGACTGCTAAACAGTTCCATTCAGGCTTTTTGAATATGGCTAAGAAAACATAGGTTCTCCTTAGGCTCCCACTTTCACTGACATTCTCCCCACTATGGGTGTTTCCAATTCATTTATGGTCAGCCCAGGCCACTGTGTAGATGACCCCCCACCTCTCTCTGCAAGAGGGTCAGGGTGGCAGTCAAACAGTTATGTGGACTTCTGGAATCATTGATAACTCTAAAAGGAATAATACCTGCAACAAGCTTATTTTCTTTCGTACTAGAAGGAACTCAAAGAATGGGGATTTCAGTTGGGAATAATAATACTCCATAGGCCCTCAGAGTGATCTAATCTTGTTTCCCTTCCTTCATCATTTTTCACATAGCTGAAGCACAGTAGGAAAAATTTGTAGGAAGAAAAGGAAGCAGCACTTATGTTGGGATTCTTGGAATGAGAAGAGACCAGAAATCAATGAAGAGATAAAGAGTATCCCAAGAGGCAGGTTGCCTCCAGGGAGGGCAGTGGCCAAAGTGAGAGGACCTCAGATTGGAAATTTTCCCCAGATGACTGGAGCAAGAAATAACTTTTTTTTACAGAACCATGTTGACAAACAACTGCTTAAATAAATTTTCAATCCCATATCATCTGTCTCATTTAGCTGGAACAATAAGCTTACATTCCACAGCCTGGGCTGACCCTTCTGCACCCCACTGCCAATAAAGCATAAAAAGTGTGATTAGTTCTTTTTGCATGAAGAAGGACCATTAAATCAGTTGGCTTCTATTTTATGTAGCTTCTTACAACATTATCTAGCAACCAATCTTGTGTTCTTGTGTCAGGCACACTCAAGGAACATTTTTCTCAATTTAGCAATATGTAAGCAACAGCCTTTTAATTTAAAAAAAGAAAAGGAAAAATGAATTCCACAGTCACAAGTAAGGAAAGAGGACATTTGGTGGGTGCAGTAGTGCAGACCTGTGATTCCAACTACTCAGGAAGCTGAGGCAGCAGGATGGAAAGTCTGAGGCCAGTTTCAGCAACTTACTGAGACTCTGATGCAAAATAAAATAAAAAGGGTTGGGGTTGTAGCCCAGTGGTAGAGTACCCCTGAGTTCAATCCCCAGTACAAAAAAATAAAAAGGAAAAGAAAAAAGATGGTGTTAGGATGAACACTGTGGTGTTGAATTGAAATTAGTAGTAAAAACATGAACTAAAGATTTTTGAAGAAAGGAAAAAGAAAACAAACAAAAAGAGATGTATGTGTATGCATGCATTTATGGATTTGACATAGTTCCAAATTCTGAACACTAAGAGAACTTAAAACTTTTTTTCCATAGCAATGAGCAGGACCGATCTCCACCCAGATCTGGCTTCTAAATACCATTCTCCAATAATAGAGACCAGGTCTCTTTATGAAATGGTTGATCCCAGAACTGGAGCAGGGAAAATATAAAATAATCCTGGAACTCCTTGTGGTGGCAGAAAATAGACATGCTCAATAAGGAATAGGGGATTGATTTTTTTTTTTAAATTGGTACATTGCAATTACATTTATCAGGAGGATTTATTGTGACATATTTGTAATGCATGCAGCATAACTTGGTCAATATGATAGGGACTTATTGAAAGGATACAGGAAACAATCTGAAAGAGTTCCCAACAGCCAAGTTAGAAGAGTTTGGGCAAATAAATAATGATAATATTTGATTATAAATCATAGAATTAAATATATAACCATATATATATTTTCTATTTTTTCTATATGAATAGAAAAAATAGAAAATAAAAGAATAGAGAAAGAGCAAGTTGTTTCCTTAAAGAGAATTACAGTTTATAAATAAAAAAGAATGAGGGAAATAAAAACAAAATAACATTTAGGAGACCATAATAATAATTGTTATGGGTAAGATCTGTGAATGGATGCCAAAATTTAAGTGAGCAAAAGCAAAGTTGTTGTTTTTTTTTCCTCTACTACTGGGAATTTAACCCAGGGCCTCACCCATGACAGGCCAGTTTTCTACCACTGAGCCACATCCCCTAAGTGAGTAAAAATTGAGAGAAAAATAAGATATTCTCAAGGTATCTCCCAAAATATATTTATTAATGACAAAGAGAGAAATAGTAAGTTCATAGTAAGAAATCCAAAAAGCATAACATTAATTAAATAATTGAAATTAATATCAGTCCTAACCAGTCATGCTGATGTGTCCCCATTCCCACCAAATAATTCCATAAGGACCTTTCACCTCTATGACATTTCACTATAAAACCCATAACTCTGCCCAGTCATAAGTAAACACCAAACCCAAGAGGAGAGACCCTGTACAAAACATATGACCAGCATCTTTCTAAAGGGTCACAGTCATAAAAGACTAGGAGAGACCGAGGCATTGCCACAAATTTGAAGAGAGTAAGGAGTCATTATGACTAAGTGCAACACAAGATCCCAGACAGAAACAGGATCTTAAAGGAAAATTGGTGAAATTCAAATAAAGTCTATAGGTTAGTTGATAGTTTTGTACCCAGTTTGATGTCTTTGTTTTGATCATTATACTATAGTTCTTTAATTATGTATTTGTATCTGGGATAGAAACCAGGGGTGCTTGGACACTGAGAGACATCCCAAGCCTTTTTTAGTTATTTATTTTTTTATTTTGAGACAGGATCTTGCTAAGTTGCTTAGGGCCTTGCTTACTTGCTGAGGCTGGCCTCAAGCTTTCAATTCTCCTGCCTCAGCTTCCTGAGTTGCTGGGATTACAGATATGAACCATTGTGCCCAGCCTATTTAATCTTTTTAAGGGTCAATATTAGAGGAAACTGGGTGAAGGGACTGTGGGAAAATTCTGTGGATTTGTAGAGGGGAGAAGGAAACTTCCAATAGCACCAAGACAAAACCCTTGATTAATAATGATAGTGACCAAGTGGTGAGCTCCATGCCATCATTTTAGGTTAGGTTTGTGTGAGGGCATGTGATATACTTCACATCAGTGGGCAAATAAATCTCTGCTGCTTTTTTTTCCTTGCAAAACCTGATGTGAGTGCAGGAGACCAAATTATAGTGTGTTTCTCAGCAGAACTAGATCATTAGAAGAGAGAGGTGCAAAGAGAAGTCCAGAGCAGACTTTGAAATTAGGGAGTTGAAAAGATATAAATTGTTCTGATAAGGAAAAAGGTGGAGGAGAATATTGATGAGGGGCAGGGAATATAAAAGGTGAAAAGGGACAAGATGTTCAGGGAGAATTGAAAGAAGATTCCTAACATTCATGTATGAGTTGTTTGCATTAAAATCTCCTTTCATATCCCCAGACCTTTGTAAATTCTGCTGCACATACAAGTCTGGTGTGTGTGTCCATGGATCTCTGAGTATCTATCAATTTTTATGTGTGTGTTTATGTATAAGTATGTAAGAGTCTATAAGTATGTATGTCTATATTTCTATGTGTCTGTGTGTCTGTGAGGCAGTCCAAGTCTGTGTGTGTGCATTTGTGTGTCTTTATTTATATCTGTTTGGGTCCATCCATAAGAGTGTATCTGTGTGTGTATATGTTTGTCTGAGCCTGTATGTCTTCTGTGTGTGTGTGTGTGTGTGTGTGTGTGTGTTGGAAATTCCAGCAAAGGACTGATTTCTTGTGACACTGAATTAATATAAAAAGATACAGGACTCAAAGGACCAACAAGATATCAGACAAGACAGGACCAAATTGAGCCCTAGGTGTCATAAGAATGTAAGATCCTAGAAATTTGATGATGCCATCTTTGCACAGGCATTGGAATTTTCCCAGGAAATTGGAATGCTGGTGGGAGTAAAGTTTCAAGTCAGTAGTAGCTAAAGACTTCAGAGGGCAGGATGATCCTATCCCCAAGATACTGCCTTCCTCCAGGTCTCCCAGGTCTCTGGGCTTCAGCCTCTTCACTTTTCCAATGGGAACAACGGTCACCTCCCAGTGTTAACAGGATGGATGAGGGGCAGAGCCATGAAGTAGATTTGCAAAGGTCACAGGCTAGACAGGTACCCTCCATGATCATCTTCCCTTCCATCCTGCTGGCTTCCCATGGACACTGTCACAGTCATGCCAGTAGCCAGCTGGGACCAGGATGGGGATTTAGTGACTAGAAAGAGATTGACAAGTGTCATTTTAATGCTCAAGTTGTGTTATGTTACCAGAAAGTTTTTATGGATACTTAGTTGATTTATTGAATGAATGAATGAATGTTTAACTCAGGGACCATGAGAGTCATAAACATCAATGATGTCAAGAAAGGCTCTGATGTCAAGAAAGGCTTTTGGTGGGATTGCCTAAGTAGAAAAGGCAGTCGTTTTTTAGACTTAGTTTGAATATCACCTTCTGAGAGAGTACTCCCCTGATACCCTCATCAGGTTTAAGTGTCCACTCTGTGTTCTTCTCTACCCACCCCCCATATACTAGATGGTTCATTGTGGTTTTCATTTGACCTTGAGTTCTTAGAGACAAGGTTACATCTTATTTAATCTTCCTGCATTCCTAGCAGGTCTGGACCAAGGAAACAACAAAAAAACATTAATTAAGTGTTTTCCAGGTACCAAGCATTGTGTTAAGTGCCTTAGATACCAATATGCTTGACTACATGAATATCAGGTACCAGGGGGACATTACCATGCCATTGTGCAGGTAAGAACACTGAAGCTCAGAGGAGGTAAGAAGCCTGATGCTTCTCCCTGCTTTCTGCATCTTTCTCTACCAGACAGCCTGGCCTAATTCTTGAGGTTTGGGAACAGTATGAAACTCCCAGTGTTCAAAAGGATTGGTTATAGGTGTCCAACCAGACTGGTGTTTGGTAAAGTGATGAGGCAGTCTGCCTATATTGCTGGATGGGTGAATAGGAAGGGAGAACAATGAAGAGACAATACATGTTAGCAGCTGGCACCCATGCCATATGCCAGACATAATGCATTCTCCATCACAAACCACAGCATGGAGACCACCCCAGGAGAAGTGCCTCATGGATGGCCTCTGAATGGGGAGTTTTTACCTTGGGCACTACAGGAACCATCTGCTAGTTGATTCAGAACAAATTGGTACATGGATGCACTGTTAGGTACATAATATTTCTGGCAGGAAGACCAGGAAAAACAAAACCAAGACAATGTCTCGAAACAACAACACACATGGAAATTTGCAGAGGTGAGCTGACATGGAATAGAGACAGTAACACAACAATATTGACATCCACAACCAAGAGAAAAGAAAAATTCAAAACACCGTTTGCACATCCAGTTTCAAAAATAAAACAAAATAGGGCCACGATCTTCCAGATATTGAACCTAGAGAAGCTAAATCACTTAGCTACATCACAAGGCCTTTTTCTTTACTTTTTTTTTAGAGAGAGAGAGATAATTTTAATATTTATTTTTTAGTTTTTGGTGCACACAACATCTTTGTTTGTATGTGGTGCTGAGGATCAAACCCAGGCAGCACACATGCCAGGAGAGTGCGCTACCACTTGAGCCACATCCCCAGCCCACACAAGGCCTTTTTCATTTTTTTTTATTTGGAGACAGGATATCGCTAATTCTTTAGGATCCTGCTAAGTTTATGAGGCTTGCTTTGAACTTTTCATCCTCCTGTCTCTGCCTCCCAAGCTGCCGGAATTATAGGCACATACCGTGGTATTTGAGTAGAAAATGATTTCTTTTCTAAATGATATTTCTTGAAACATTAATTGTAATAAAAAGTTAAAAATATAAACAAATAACAATCCCAAATTCTGTTTGTTAAGTAAATAGATTCCTAGAAGTTGGGGCTCCATAGAGCCATTAAAATTGTGATGGAGAAAAATATGCACTTGGTATTTAGAAATAATCGCATTTCGGGGGAACCCAACATGGCGGCGGGCGGGGAGGTAGCGCTCTCAGTACCTCCTAAATAACAGGGTCAGAGAGTCGCATTAATACGTTCAGATTCTACCTGCTGAGAAACTTCTAGCAAAATTCTGCTGAAGTGAGACCTGCTGGTCAATTTGTAGGATTATTGGAGATGACAGTTTGCCCAAGATGAGTGAATCTCTGCCACACAGTGTGGAGGTCCAGACCCGCCACCTGCCACTGCTGCGCAGTGACCAGCCTCCAGGCGGCTCAACAGGCGTGGCCCAGGGACCCTATGAAGAGGTCTCTAACCAAGCCTTCATGAAATAGCGATCCTGGAACCAATACCAACCGAGCCTGGGTCAGACCAGAGACAGGCCAGACCCACTTCTCCCTTTGGACACTCCGGCAAGGAGCCTGGGGCCCACCATAGGAGAGAGGTGATGTCAAAAGAATTTTCAGCCAATGGGATTCCTTCCCAGTGGAATTCTCTTTAGTAGGTGTGTGTCTCCCACCCCCACCAGATACATACAGCCAGTAAAACTCGACCCAGAGCTCCATGGGCATGACTGTGGAGGCCTAGGGAAACAGAGGAGACTCTTGACCCCCAACTCCCACTACTGCCAACAGCGTGGGCATGACTGTAGGGGCCCAGGGATGCAGAGGAGACACCTGATCCCCAACTCCTCCTACCACCAGCAGTGTGGGCATGACTGTAGGGGCGGAGGGAAGCAGAGGAGACTCCCAGACCCCCAACTACCCTACCGCCAGTGGTGTGGACATGTCTGTAGGGGTTGAGGGAAGCAGAGGGGATTCTCGATCCCCAACTCCCCTTACCACCAGCAGCGACACCCAAGGTCTTAGCCGCCATTTCCCGGGTGCATGCCCACCAAAGGGGTCCGGAAAAATTAAACTGTCGGTTCCCAGATCACGGCTCCACAGCACTGGGGCTTGGATGAATGACAGAGAGAGTGCTCAGTCATTCAGGAAATAGGGCATGCAGTGGGCCTGCAATTGTAACCAGATCCTTGGAGAGCACCTCCGGTGAGCGGGGCAAGGCTGGCTGGCAGGATGAAGTGGGGGAGGGGCCGGTGAAGAGAAACAGCTTTGTACTAAGAGGATTGAGAGACTCCCAGTTGCCACCTTACAGGGATTGCTGCTGGCACAAAGGGCTAAAGCTCGGCTCAGAGGGCAGAGCTCCGCCTACTGGAAGAGAAGAAAACGGATCTCTAAGACTTCATTTTTTTTAATTTCTATTTTATTAGTTTTTTCCTCCCCTTTTCCTTCCTTCTTTCTTTCCCTTTTCAAGTTTTATTGTTCTTTCCATTCTCCTCTATTCTATCTATCTCTCTCTCATTCTTTTTTTAAGAGCACCTTCCTTCCCCTTCTTCCCAACTTTCATCCTAATTACGTGTAACTGTCTAAATGAAAATAGGTGATTGTTTTGAGGCTGTCTATAGGGCTCCTAAATACCTAGCTATTACCAAACACCCTGATCCAATCGCCTGTTAACATCCCCCTTCAGTAGAGCAATCTTCCAAAGTAGCCAAGACATACTAACCTTCACACCATCATAGCTCCAAACATAAACATAAAGTCCTAAGACCAAAAAACAAATCACTATATGCATACAGAATCCGTAAGCCATTTGTGAATTGAATGAATCAGCTGTAAAGCACAATAAAGCCCAACATTTATAGGCATAGTCTCCCACCACAAAGGAGAGACCATAGAGATATACAATACCAAAACAAATTTATAGGAGAAAACAGAAAACGCACCAGTTAAACAGAGTTGGGAAGTAACGTGAACACCATGAATAAACAAGGGAAAATAGGATTCCAAACAATGCAGGACAACTTAAATTTACAGGAGAACCTAGAGGCATCAGAAAAATGGACAGAGAAAGAACTCAAGGCATACCTGACTCAGATGGAATGGAATCTTAGAGAAGTCATTAGACAGCAAGTCGAAACAATGAAAGAATACTTTGAAAACGAATTGCAGAAGCAAATTCAAATTGCAAAGGATGAACTCTACCAGAAGACAGATTATAAAAAAATCAAACAGTAATCCTCAAAATGCAGGAAACCATATACCAAATTAAAAACTCAAACGAGAATATTACAAATAGACTAGATCAAATAGAAGTCAGAACATCAGATAATGTAGACAAAGTTTATCAACGCGAAAAGAATATAGTCAATGCAGAAAGGATGTTAAGAAATCATGAGCAATCCATACAAGAGATATGGGATGTCATAAAAAAACCAAACTTGAGAGTCATTGGAATAGAAGAAGGAATAGAGGTTCAAACCAAAGGAATGAACAATCTGTTGAATGAAATAATATTAGAAAACTTCCCAGATATGAAAGATGGAATGGATTGCCAATCCCTGGATGCCTACAGGACCCCAAACATACAAAACCGTAATAGACCAACTCCAAGACACATAATTATGAAGATAACCAACATACAGAACAAGGAGAGAATATTAAAAGCTATGAGAGAAAGGAGGCAAATTACATTCACGGGAAAACCAATTAGGTTAACTGCTGAATTTCATCACAGATGTTGAAAGTGAGAAGATTCTGGAACAACGTATTTCAAAGGCTGAAAAATAATGGATTGCAAAATGAGTACTGTATCCAGCAAAATTAAGCTTCAGATTTGACAATGATATTAAAATATTTCATGATAAACAAAAGTTAAAAGAATTCACAGCCAGAAAACCAGCACTGCAAGGCATTTTGAGCAAAACACTACAAGAAGAGGAATTGAAAATCAGCACTGAAAACTAACAGTGGGAGGTAACTCAATAAAGGGGGGGAAAATAACCAAAGAGGAAAAACTAGCCAAATTAAAACAAATAAATAAATAAGCATGACTGGATATACAAACCATATATCAATAGTAACCCTAAAAGTTAATGGCTTAAATTCACCAATCAAGAGACATAGGCTAGTAACCTGGATTAAAAAAACAGATCCAATAATATGCTGCCTTCAGGAGACTCATATGATAGGAAAAGACATATACAGGCTGAAGGTGAAAGGTTGGGAAAAATCATACCACTCACATGGTCCTCGGAAGTAAGCAGGTGTGGCCATAGTCATATCAAATAAAATCAACTTCAAACCTAAGTTAATCAAAAGGGATAAAGAAGAACACTATATACTGTTAAAAGGAACCATTCAACAACAAGACACAACAATTATTAATATGTGGGCACCAAACAATGGTGCTCAAACTTCATAAAACAAACTCTCCTCAAATTCAAGAGTCAAATAGACCACAATACAATAATTATGGGTGACTTCAACACACCGCTCTCTCCATTGAACAGATCCTCCAGACAAAAGCTGAATAAAGAAACTATAGAACTCAATATCACAATCAATCACCTAGACTTAACCGACATATATAGAATATATCAACCATCATCAAGTGGATACACGTTCTTCTCAGCAGCACATGGATCCTTCTCAAAGATAGACCATATATTATGCCATAGGGCAATTCTTAGTAAATATAAAGGTGTGGAGATTATACCATGCATCTAATCTGATCATAATGGAATGAAACTGGAAATCAATGATAAAAGAAGGAAGGAAAAATCCTGCATCACCTGGAAAATGAACAATATGTTACTAAATGATCAATGGGTTACAGAAGACATAAAGGAGGAAATCAAAAAATTCCTAGAGATAAATGACAATACAGACACAACATATCGAAATCTATGGGACACAACAAAAGCAGTTCTAAGAGGGAAATTCATTGCCTGGAGTTCATTCCTCAAAAAAAGAAAAAACCAACAAATAAATGAGCTCACTCTTCATCTCAAAACCCTAGAAAAGGAAGAGCAAAAGAACAGCAAATGTAGTAGAAGGCAAGAAATATTTAAAATCAGAGTGGAAATCAATGAAATTGAAACAAAAAAAACATTGAAAAAATTGATAAAACTAAAAGTTGGTTATTCAAAAAAAAAATAAATAAATAAGATTGACAGACACTTAGCCATGCTAATGAAGAGAAGAAGGGAGAGAACTCAAATTACTAACATATGGGATAAAAAGGTAATATCACAACAGACACTACAGAAATACAGAAGATAATTAGAAATTATTTTGAAACCCTATATTCCAATAAAATAGAAGATAGTGAAGATATCGATAAATTTCTTAAGTCACATGTTTTGCCATGATTGAGTCAGGAAGATACACACGATTTAAACAGACCAATAACAAAGGAGGAAATAGAAGAAGTCATCAAAAGACTACCAACCAAGAAAAGCCCTGGACCGGATGGGTATACAGCGGAGTTTTACAAAACCTTCAAAGAAGAATTAATACCAATACTTTTCAAGTTATTTCAGGAAATAGAAAAAGAAGGAGCTCTTCCAAATTCATTCTATGAAGCCAACATCACCCTGATCCTGAATCCAGACAAAGACACTTCAAAGAAAGAAAACTAGAGACCAATATCTCTAATAAACTTAGATGCAAAAATCCTCAATAAAATCCTGGTGAATCGAGTACAAAAGCATATCAAAAAACTTGTGCACCATGATCAAGTAGGATTCATCCCTGGGATGGAAGGCTGGTTCAATATACGGAAATCAATAAATGTTATTCACCACATCAATAGACTTAAAGATAAGAACCACATGATCATCTCGATAGATGAAGAAAAAGCATTCGACAAAGTACAACATCCCTTTATGTTCAAATCACTAGAAAAACTAGGGATAACAAGAACTTACCTCAACATTGTAAAAGCTATATATGCTAAGCCTCACGCAAGCATCATTCTAAATGGAGAAATACTGAAGGCATTCCCTCTAAAATCTGGAACAAGACAGGGATGCCCTCTCTCACCAATTCTATTCAATTTAGTTCTCAACATACTAGCCAGAGCAATAAGATAGACAAAAGAAATTAAAGGCATAAAAATAGGAAAAGAAGAACTGAAATTATCACTATTTTCCAGTGATATGTTACTATATCTAACAGACCCAAAAGGGTGTACAAAGAAACTACTAGAGTTAATAAATAAATTCAGCAAAGTGGCAGGATATAAAATCAACACGCATAAATCAAAGGTATTCCTGTATATCAGCGATGACAAATGTTCTGAAATGGAAATGAGGACAACCACCACATTCACAATATCCTCAAAAAAATATTTGGGAATCAACCTAACAAAAGAGGTGAAAGATTTATACAATGAAAACTACATAACCCAAAAAGAGAAATAGAAGAAGATCTTAGAAGATGGAAAAATATACCCTGTTCATGGATAGGCAGAACTAACATCATCAAAATGGCGATATTACCCAAAGTTCTCTATAGGTTTTATAGGTTTAATGCCAATCAAAATCCCAAAGGCATTTCTTGTAGAAATAGATAAAGCAATCATTAAATTCATATGGAAAAACAAAAGACCCAGAATAGCAAAAGCAATTCTAAGCAGGAAGTGTGAATCAGGAGGTATAGGGATACCAGATTTCAAACTGTAATACAGAGCAATAGTAACAAAATCAGCATGGTACGGGTACCAAAACAGGTGGGTGGACCAATGGTACAGGATAGAGGACACAGAGACCAATCCACAAAATTACAACTTTCTTATATTTGATAAAGGGGCAAAACGCATGCAATGGAGGAATGATAGCATCTTCAACAAATGGTGCTGGGAAAACCGGAAATCCATATGCAACAAAATGAAACTGAATCCATTTCTCTCACCATGCACAAAAGTTAACTCAAAATGGATCAAAGAGCTTGATATTAAATCAGAGACTCTGCGTCTAATAGAAGAAAACGTTGGCTCTGATCTACATATTGTGGTGTTGGGCTCCAAATTTCTTAATAGGGCACCCATAGCACAAGAGTTAATAACAAGAATCAACAAATGGGACTTACTTAAACTAAAAAGTTTTTTCTCAGCAAGAGAAACAATAAAAGAGGTAAATAGGGAGCCTAAATCCTGGGAACAAATTTTTACTCCTCACACTTCAGATACAGCCCTAATATCCAGAGTATACAAAGAACTCAAAAAATTAAACAATAAGATAACAAATAACCCAATGAACAAATGGGCCAAGGACCTGAACAGACACTTCTCAGAGGAGGACATACAATCAATCAACAAGTACATGAAAAAATGTTCACCATCTCTAGCAGTCAGAGAAATGCAAATCAAAACCACCCTAAGATACCATCTCACTCCAGTAAGATTGGCAGCCATTATGAAGTCAAAAAACAACAAGTGCTGGCGAGGATGTGGGAAAAAGGGTACACTTGTACATTGCTGGTGGGACTGCAAATACGGGCGGCCAATTTGGAAAGCTGTATGGAGATTCCTGGGAATGCTGGGAATTGGACCACCATTTGACCCAGCTATTGCCCTTCTCAGACTATTCCCTTAAGACCTTAAAAGAACGTACTATAGGGATACTGCCACATTGATGTTCATAGCAGCACAATTCACAATAGCTAGACTGTGGAACCAACTTAGATGCCCTTCAATAGATGAATGGATAAAAAATGTGGCATTTATACACAATGGAGTATTTCCCTACATTAAAAAATGACAAAATCATGGAATTTGCAGGGAATTAGAGCAGATTATGCTAAGTGAAGCTAGCCAATCCCTAAAAAACAAATGCCAAATGTATTCTTTGATATAAGGATTGCAACTAAGAACAGAGCAGGGAGGAAGAGCGTGAGGAAAAAATTAACATTAAACAGAGACGAGAGGTGGGAGAAAAGGGAGAGAGAAGGGAAATTGCATGGAAATGGAAGGAGACCCTTATTGTTATACAAAATTACATAAAAGAGGTTGTGATGGGAAAGGGGAAAAAAAAACAAGGCAAAGAATTGAATTACAGCAGATGGGGTAGAGACAGAAGATCGGAGGGGAGGGCATGGTGGATAGTAGGGGATAGGAAAGGTAGCAGAATACAACAGTCACTAATATGGCAGTATGTAAAAACATGGATGTGTAACTGATGTGATTCTGCAATCTGTATATGGGGTAAAAATGGGAGTTCATAACCCACTTGAATCAAATGTATGAAGGATGATATGTCAAGAGCTTTGTAATGTTTTGAACAGCCAATAAAAAAAGAAAAAAATAAATACACATAGAGAATACAAAAATTGAATTTAAAAAAAGAAAGAATCACGTTTAATAATATGCTATCATATTTGTAAGAATTTTATAATTAATTCAAGTTTTCTCCCTTGCAAACTGCTATTAGATAAGTCAGCAGTAAAAAAAAAAAATTCTCCTTTTTATTTCTACTGAAATAATAAAAAGGATTCCACCCCTTCTTTCAATATAGGATATAATAACTCAGATTGTGGAGTTGTTGTTTCAATTCTGTATTTTCTTGCTTAAACTCTGACATGCTCATTTTTAGCTCATGAATCTCATTTTCCAGTTGTGCATTTTTTTAACCTCTTTGTTGTGTTTTATTATTCTTTGAAGTGATAGAACTGCTTTCTGGGTCTTAGATAGGCTTACAGAATCTGTCAGAAAAAAAGAAAATAGAAATAAAATGTGACTAATTTATATTTATGAAAGCTTTATATTTCACGTGTATTATGTATACACTAAACCAATGAGTGCATAAAACATGTGACACAATATGCTATACTCTGCAGACATAGCAGATGAGATGAGAAAGAAATTAGACCAAAACTAACTAAAACCCTAACACTAGCTCTAACCCTAGCCCTAAAACTAATCCTAACCCTAACATTAACACTAAAACTAATCTGATTAGAAAGCCATTGATCCTAGGAGTCCCAAACTTGGGGAGCCTAATGGGACAAGCGAAAAGATGTACCCTTTGCAGTATCAAAGTAATATGACTAAATAATAGGGAGAGGCATTTCAGTAACTGAGTATTTCCCTGTTTTCTCCTAGGGTGCTCTCAGATAATGTTATTATTGTGTTCTTCAGCTTAGTGCTACTTCAACAAAAAACAAACCAGACAATGCACAATGAGAACTAATTGAGTGTGTGAAGTTTCAAGCAGCTAGCACACACCCTGTTTGATTTCCAGCTCAAATTCCATTCTCCGGTAAATGTCACAATGAAGTGAAACCTGAACATACAAACTGTTTCTGACAGCAAACTGTTGATACTAGAAGGCCCACTCTTGGCGAGCATACATAGGCCAGTTCAAAGATAAATCCTACCCAGCATCAATGAAATTACACCAAAACTAACGCTATACTTAACATTAGTTCTAACTCTTGTTCTAACCCTATCTGAACCCTAATCGCACACTAACCTGTTTGGAGAACCGTTGATCCTAGGAGTTCCAAACTGGAGTCTAGTGGGGAAGTGAATAGATGAATCCTGTGCAGTATCAAAGCAATCTGACCAAAAAATTGGGGGAGGTATTTCAGTAACTGGTTATTTCCCTGTTGTCTCGTAGAGTGGGCTCTGATAAAGTTGTTTTTGCATCCTTCAGCTTAGAGCTACTTCAACAAGAAACAAAAGAGACAATTCACAGTGAGAACTGAATGAATACATGAAGTTTCAAGCATCTAGCAAAAATCCTGTTTGATTTCCATTCAGCCATATAGGTCAAAATGCAGTGAAACATGAAAATTCAAACTGTTTCTGACAACAAATCGTTGATCCTTGAAGGCCCAAACTTGGTAAGCACAGTTAGGCTAGATAAAAGATGAATCTTGCCCAGTATCAAAGAAATTAGACCAAAACTAATGTTAACCCTAACACTAGCTCTAACCCTTGTCCTAACAATATCCGAACCCTAAACATACACTAACCTGTTTAGAGAATCATTGATCCTAGGAGTTACAATCTTGGGGCACCTAGTGAGGCAAGTGAACAGATGAATCCTGTGTAGTATCAAAGCAATCTGACCAAATAATTGGGGGATGTATTTCAGTATGTTGTTATTTCCCTGTTGTCTCCTAGAGTGCTCTTGGATAAAGTTATTTTTGCATTCTTCAGCTTAGGACTATGTCAACAAGAAACAAAATAGACAATTGACACAGAGAACTGATTGAGTGTGTGAAGTTTCAAGCAGCTAGCACAAACCCTGTTTGATTTCCAGCTCGATTTCCATTCACCCACATAGGTCACAATGCAGTGAAACCTCAAAATACAAACTGTTTCTGACAGCAAACTGTTGATCCAAGAAGGCACAAACTTGGTGAGCATAGTTAGGCTAGGAAAAAGATGAATCCTGCCCAGTATCAAAGAAATTAACACTAACCCTAACACTAGGTATAACCATAGCCCTAACCTACAAGAACCCTAACACTTACCCTTACCTGTTTAAAGAATCATTGATTTGGGGAGTTACAAACATAAGGAACCTAGTGGGGCAAGCAAACAGATGAATCCTGTGCAGTATCAAAGAAATCTGACAACATTATTGGGGAAGGTATTTCAGTAACTGAATATTTCCCTGTTTTCTCCTTGAATGCTCTCAGATAAAGTTGTTTTTGCATGCTTCATCTTAGGGCTACTTCAACAAGAAACAAACAAGACTATGTGCACTGAGAACTGACTGAGTGTGTGAAGTTTCAAGCAACTAGCACAAACCCTGTTTGATTTCCAGCTCTATTTCCATTCACCCATATAGGTCAGAGTGCAGTGAAACCTGAAAATACAAACTGTCCCTGACAGTGCATGATTGAACCTAGAAGGCCCAAACGTGGCAAGCATAGTTAGGCTAGGTAAAATAAGTATCCTGCCCATTATGTAATACATTAGGCCAAAACTAAATCTAACTCTAGCACTAGCTCTAACCCTATCTCTATCCCTAACCCTAACCATAACCCAAACACTAATCCTAACCTTATTAGAGAACCATTAATCCTAGGAGTCTCAAACATGGGGAGCCTAGTGGGGCAGGCAAACAGTTGAATTTTGTTCAGTATCAAAGAAATATGACCAAATATTTGGGGGAGGTATTTCAGTAAATGTGTATTTCCCTGTTGTATGTTAGAATGCTCTGGGATAAAGTTTTTTTTTGGGTGCTTCAGGTTAGGGCTACTTCAACAAGAATCAAACCAGACAATGCACATTGAGAACTGATTGAGTCTGTGAAGTTTCACGCAACTAGCACAAACTCTTTTTGATTTCCACCTTGATATCCATTCACCCATGTAGGTCACAATGCAGTGAAACCTGAAAATACAAACTGCTCCTGACAGCTAACCTTTGAACCCAAAAGGCCCAAACTTGGTGAGCATAATTAGGCTAGGTAAAATGTGAATTCTTCCTAGTATGAAAGAAATTAGACCAAAACTAACTCTAACCCTAACACTAACACTAACCCTAGTCTGAATAGAGAACCATAGATCCTAGGAGTCCCAAACTTGGGGAGACTAGTGGGGAACATGAACAGAAGAATCCTGCACAGTATCAAGGAAATCTGACCAAATACTTGGGGGGAGTATTTCAGTAAACGTGCATTTTTCTGTTTTCTCCTAGAGTGCTCTTGGATACAGTTGTTTTTGTGTGCTTCAGCTTAGGGCTCCATCAAAAAGAAACAAACCACACTATGCACACTGAGAAGTGATTGAGCGTGTGAATCTTCAAGCAGCTAGCACAAACCACAAACCCTGTTTGATTTCCAGATCGAATTCCATTCACCCATATAGGTCAGAGTGCAGTGAAACCTGAAAATACAAACTGTTTCTGACAGTGTACAGTTGAACCTAGAAGGCCCAAACTTGGCAAGCATAGTTAGGCTAGATAAAATATGAATCCTGCTCAGTATCAAATAAATTAGACCAAAACTAACTCTATCTCTAGCACTAGCTCTAACCCTATCCCTAACCCTAAAAATAACCCTAACCTGATTAGAGAACTCTTGACCCTAGGAGTCCCAATGTTGGGGAGCCTAGTGGGAAATAAAAACAGATGAATCCTGTGCAGTATCAAAGAAATCTGACCAAATAATTGGGGGAGGTATTTCAGTAAATGGGTATTTCCTTGTTGTCTCCTGGAGTGTGCTCAGATAATGTTGTTTTTGCATGCTTCAGCTTAGGGCTACTTCAACAAGGAAAAAAAAAACCAGACAATGTGCACTGAGAACTGATTGAGTTTGTGAAGTTTCAAGTAGCTAGCACAAACCCTGTTTGATTTCCAGCTCTATCTCCATTCACCCATATAGGTCACAAAGCAGTGAAACCTGAAAATACAAACTCTTCCTGACAGTGAACCATTGAACCTAGAAGGCCCAAACATGGTGAGCATAGTTATGATAGGTAAAAGATGAATCCTGTCCAGTATCAAAGAAATTAGACAAAAAGTAACTCTAACCCTAACACTAGCTCTAACCCTAGCCCTCACCCTAACAGGAATATTAACACTAACCCTAACCAGTTTAGAGAACCACTGTTCCTAGGAGTCCCAAACTTGGGAAGCCTAGTGGTGCAAGAGAACAGATAAATCTGTGCAGTATCAAAGAAATCTGACCAAATAATTGGGGGAGTTTTTTCAGGAACTGGGTTTTTTCCTGTTTTATCCTAGAGTTCTTGGAAAAAGTTATTTTTGGGTGCTTAAACCAACAAGAAACAAACTAGACAATGAGAACTGAGACCTTATTTCACGTTATAAGGTGACATGGTATGTCTTCTTTTTCCATTATATTGAAGACTGGTTCATTCTGCCACATGTTGACCAAAGCCCTAATTGCTGATCTACTTTTTAAAAGTTTTTATTTGCTTTTAGGAGTTATACATGATAGTAGAATGCATTGATGGACTTTGATAGATCCTATATCATTTGGGTTTGTTTTTAAAAGGCCCCTGTGGCCACCGGTTAAGGAGCAGAGTGAGGAGGCCTAGTGAGGCCTGGGGAGTGCCAGGAGGAGGTTCCCTCACGATGCTGGAGGCAGGATGGAGCCAGACCTATATGGGGCTCAAGCTCTGCCCTGGAGCCGGGCCCCAGGGAAGGTCCAGTTTCTTCCTGACACCTCCTGACGACCTTGCAACCTTTGGCTTGCCCAAGGACTGCTTCTGCTCACCCGCAGAAATCCTTGGGAGCTCAGGATCCACCCAGATCTTCCAAGACGACATGAAGTGATGGTCTTGCCAGAAGGTAGTCACAGGTCCAACCTGCCTCAGACTGACCCCATCAGAGCTCAGACTCACCCCAGGACTGATTCTGCCCACATGTCAGATGCCCTCCAAAGCTCATGCTTTGCCCTGCACTGATTCCGCCAACTGGAAGACACCTGCCAGAGTTCAGGCCCAGCCCAGGTTAGCCTTGCTGACAGGCCTGGGAGCCTGGCCAAAGGTAGATCAGGCTCCCTCCCACCACCAGGAGACCCTCACCAGAGCTCAGGCCAGATGCAGGGCTGCCTCTGCCCATAGGCAAATACCTTCCAGAACTCCGGCTCCTGCCTGATCTGCCAAGGCCAACTGTGCAGGAGCCTGGGCAAGGGTAAGCATAGTTCCATTCCCCCACCAGTGCAACCATGCGGAGGTCAGGCCCAAGCTGATCCTCCCGCTGAAGTGCTCTGGAGTGTAGGAAAAAGAGGGTACTCACAGGTTCATCCTGCCTCAGGCTGACCCCTGCAGGAGGTCAGACTTACCTCAGGAATGACTCACTGTCAGATGACCTCCATAGCTCAGGCTCTGCCCTGCACTGACTCCGTCTACTGGAAGACATCTGCCAGAGTTTAGCACCAGCCCAGGGCAGCCTGGATGACAAGTGTGGGAGCCTGGCCCAAGGTAGGCCTGGCTCCATCCCACCATGGGCTGACCTCTGCCAGAGCTGGTGCTCTGCCCTGATCACCTTTTCCACCTGCCCGGAGATCCTTACCTAGGGTAGGCCTTGGTCCATACCCCATCCAGCTGACCCCCGCCGGAGCTCAGAATCCGCCCAGATTCAGCCTGCCTGAAGTGCAATGGAGCCCGGGCACAGGGTAGGCATGAGTTCATCCTGCCCCTGCCACATTGCCACTGTAGCTTAGGGTCGGCTCAGGAGGTCCACAGGAAAGGGTCGAAGAGAATGTGGCTTCAGAGTCACTAATCAAGACCTCCAGAGACCAAACAGAAAACAGGTCTGATTTTATTGCAGAGTTACCATGTATTTATGCTAGGCAGTACCTAAGCAGATTACAGGCAGCCACCAATGCAATGTCTGCTAACTTTTCTTGCAGCAAGCAATCAATAAGTAGGCCATGGAGCAAGCACACGAACTGCAGTGTATGGCCCGGGGCTGTGCCTCTCACAAGCCAAGCCTAGCATGAGGGGAGTGGCCTGCCACTCAGAGGCTGTTAACATATGCCATGTATGCAGTAATCCATGCACTTTTTCCCACAACTCCCCACTCTGACTCTGCTCCAAAGATTTCATCCAGCATTGGTGTTTTTCATTGGGTGGTCTTCACATGGTTACATAACCATCTCACAACAAAAGAAAATATTATCACTATTATGAACAGTAGGGCCAGGGTAATAGCTTTATAAGGATCATTTAATTCAGCTATCAGGTTTTTCCAATGTTCTGTGAATTCATGGAAGCAAAAAAAGATTTTCAAGATAGACACCTTTGTCTCATTGATTTTGACAATTGCCTTGGTAAAGTTATGCATAGTCATAGAATATTTAGCATCCCAAGCACCCTTAATATACTAAGAAAAATTGGAGAAGTGAAAGGTTACATTTGCATATTGGGTGACACAAATATTCTAAAATTTAGGGTCACAAGTGAGCCTTTGCAACATAAACAGAATATCTAGTTTTTCCTGATAGAGGTCTAGTTCTTGCTGAATGACTAAGATAGCAGCTTGGGACAGTATATTTAGTCATTTAGAATGACCTAGTCTTTTGCAATGGTAGTAGACAAATTGATTACAGTCTGAGCAGTCTAGATGCTCTGAGTGAGTAAAGCAGCAGCAGTGGTTGTGGCATCAATGGTGGCTACCAGAGCAATAATCCCAGTGATGAGAAGGCTAATTGCCTACCTTGTCCAGTGTAGTATCTCATTCAGAAGATTCTTCATCTCCACGTCCCATGGACTCCTCCACTGGAAGGTTCACTGGAAACCAGACCCCTGGGGACAGTTTATTCTGAGAATAAATATACATTTAGCTTTCATAGCATGGGTTAGACAATTTGTTATTGAGCAGGATATATTGACTGCATAAGGGATCTCTGTCTTAGTGATATTTATGCCATCAGTATCATTGATTATTAGCATGGCAAAGGGTGGTGGAGCACAAGATTTTGCATAGTGGGTATAAGCATAATTTGGCACAAAGACAAATCCATGTACATATAATATATATAGTATATTAAGGGTGCTTGGGATGCTAACTATTTTATGACTATACATAACTTTACCAAGGCAATTGTCAAAATCCATGGTCAGTGTATGGACTCACTAGAGCTGGCTGCTGCCCATTTTATGAGTCTAGCAGCTACCAATATTGGTGTGATATCCACCATGCCATACTGATTTCCTGCATACCCATTGGTAATGGCTTGTTCTGTATAGCAGTTACTGCAGTAGCTCATGTGGTTTTTGGGCACATTAGTTACATTCCAGGGGGCTGCACCTGCCCAGGCACATAGATGTTGTTTTTCCCCAGAGAAGGAATGGCAGTAACACATTAATTTCATGGGATGTTATAATTATCAGAGGGGGACGTTCCAAAAAGCATTGTTGGGTACATTGGTAGCAAGGGTTTTTGCATTTCCCATGGGGCAGTCTATGATTATTGGTAGAATTAACTATAACTCTAATGTCAGTGAGAGATAACCCAGCATATGACTTATTATAGTTATCTACAAGAGTTTCATTTCCAAGAGCAAAACAGAGAAGACTGCCTGGAATGTTGTAGGAACAGATGAAGATAGGCCCTGAAGATATTAGGAAGCAGATTTATTTGGCTGCAGCCAAGTTCAGAGAGCACAGCTTTTCTGTAATCAATCAATTCCCTGAACGCTGAGTTCAGGTAATTTCAAAGTTTTATACCCAGCATGTAAGGGGAGAGGCTTACAAATTTACAGTCTACAGAAGTTCACATAAAAGCAGCATTTTCTCTCAGTGTTTTGGGCAAGTTATCCCTTCAAGTACAACACCTGAAAAGTGGAGAGATTCTTTATCTCCCCTTTCTTTCCTCCCCCTGCCAGCTGAAACTATAGAGCCCAATTGGTAATTTCTCTTATCTTTAAAATGTAGAAATATCTGTGAAGCCCAGCTCAAGGACAGAGGCTTTGTTTACACATTTTTACAAACTACTATATTGGATATGTTTGTGAAAAACTAGTAAGGGGGTGTCCAGCACTTGAAGTGCTGGTATCTTCTTGGCCAGTGGCCAAGTAAACAGGGTGACACAAAAGTAGAAAGTTTATCTACATTGAACTCTTTTGCTGGCAGTCCTAAAAATATCCATGGTAAAGACTTCTGGAGAAGACCAGTTAAGGCTTTTCTTTGGAGAAAGGGGGTGCAACTTCATAATCAAGGTCATAAACTTTTGGTTGTGGGGATGCAACACCTTGTTGGCAATGTGGCTTCTTTGTTTGGCCTTTATATTAAACAGAAATATGGAAATGCCCCTGGGGGCTTGTTAGGGGCTATTGCCACCTCTGAATAAAGGATGACCAATATTCCCAGTGCCTTGCATCTTCTTTCAACTGATGGATTCCTAAATTTTGCTTCTTGGGCCTGACCCCTGCCCTCAGTCTGACACTGCAGAAAGGCCCAGTGCTGACTATGCATGAGGCACCTTGGAACATTCAAAGATTAGACTTAGCTCTTGTACTCAGTCCTTAAAAGGAAAGTCTGTAAAAAAGGCATCCTTCTGTTAAATGGTGCAGGTAACAGTGATATTGGAATTGGACTGCTTAAACCTAGTAGATACTAAGCCTTCTGTTTACCAACTGAACAACAAAGGATGGCAAGTGCAACCTGTGATGTTGGGAAGGAGGGTGTACCTGGGATTTGCTCATTCTTTACTCTCATTCATTTCTTCTTAGTGTTCTTTGTGTGGCACCACTTCACCTTTTTTTGGGTGTAGGCACTCTTGTCAAGTCTGTCTTTGAGTTTCATAATTTCCTCTCTTTCTTTAGAGACAAGAGGTTGTTCTGGCCTTACCTGTAGCATCTGTGCTAATTGCAGGTGCCCTCACCTGGATCAGCTCATGTCTCCTCTTGCCTACAGATTACATCAAGGTGGAAATCATGGACCCATGAGATCCCAACCACAGCTCATTTCCTGTAGATTCCCCATCTCCTCTAGTGCTCAAGCTTCCAGAAATGCCAAGTAGGAGTTCCCCAAAACTGAAGAATGGAAGCAATGTAAGTATCCATTGATGAGGAATGGATAAACATGTTGTACATCCACACAATGGAACATAATTCATCCCACATTATGTTAAGTGTAGTCACACAATCACAAAAGGACACTTACTATGTAGTTCTGCTTAGATGATGTATATAGAGACATCAAATTCACAGAAACAGAAAGCAGGGGACTGGATGATGGGCAATGGGTTGGCAATATTTCATGAGTGCAGAGTTTCTGTTATGAAGATGAAGTCTAGCAATAGATGGTGGTGATAGTGAATGAACTGAGCACTTCTGAATTCTATGTGCACTTAAAAATGGTAAATATGGGCTGGGATCATGGTTTAGTAATGCAGCCAATGTTTATAGCAGCTCAATTTACAATGGCTAAGCTGTGGAAGCATCATATATGCCCTTCAATAGATGAATTGATAATGAAACTTTGGTATATATACACAATGGAATATTACTCAGCCTTAAAAGAGAATAAAATTATGGCATTTGTAGGTAAATGGATGGATCTGGAGAATATCATGCTAAGTGAAGTAAGCCAATCCAAACAACAACAACAACAACAACAAAGGCTGAGTGTTCTCTCTGATAACAGAATGCTGATCGATAATAGGGGGGTGGAAAAAATGGAGGAACTTTGATGGGGAAAAGGGAAGGAAGGGATGAAAGGAAGCTTGTGGAGAGAAAAGATGGTGGAAAGAGATGGACATCATTAACCTAGGTACATATATGAATTCACATATAGTGCATTGTTACATCAGGTACAACCAGAGAAATGAAAATTTGTGCTGAAATTGTATAGAAGAAACCAATATGCTTTCTCCTCTCTAGTCCAGAACTACAGACTTCTGGGTATGTCTCTAGCCATAAATAACTGCTGCTTTAAAGGAGACCTGACTGCATCCATCACAACCCCACTGGCAAGGTGTTCTAGAAGAAAACATGCAGGTGATTCCTATCACTACAGCCTCTCAGAACAAAGATGTCTCTTTACAGAATGCAGAGTGGCTTCACCCACTCCTACAGAACTAGCCTTTAAAGCCTCCTGGGTCTTCTGGGCCTTGGGCAATGGGCTGTGTGAGAGAAAGCTGATTTTGATACCAGTGGGCAAAGGAGGTGAAAAAAGTGAGTGTCTGGCACCTAGATAGCCTTCATCCTCCATCAAAGAGTAAGTACTATCTCAGGGAGGGAGATCCTGGGAACAAGGGAGAAATGCCTTTCTGGCAACAATTGCTAACACTCAACCCCATAAGTAATAGCCCAAATGTGGTCTACTGGGTAGCCCTAAGGGGACTGCCTTATGTAGGTTCAAGGTCAAGACAGCCTACTAGGATGGCTGAATTTGCTGCCTGGAGAAACTCCTTCCCAATTTCAGGTACTGCAATCAAAGCCCTCAGTGAACTGGAGGCAATAGAGGTGGAAGGAAGTGAAATCCTCCAAAACCCGGGCATTGAGGTGTTTGAGAAATCAACCAAGGAATGTGGAGTGAGGTGAGGGTCAGGATCAGGTCTCAAAGATCCAGATGTGGAGGCCATTCAACTTCTCTGCATCTTAGATACTGGAGATACTGACAGAAAGTTGATTAGAATAGCCAAAGAAGAAGGGAATCACCCAAGAATTCAAGTTTTCTCCCCCTTCAGACTTTTCTCCCCACTAGGAAATAGCCTACAAAGTGTTCAGCTGCCAGGCAGGAACTTAGGAACACTTGTGATTGCAGGCAGAGAGTTTCTCACGGCTAACTTCACTTGAAGTTGTTTCTTTGTTTCAGAAACTGCTCTTTAGAAAAGGCCTTAAACCAGTCAAAGATACAGAGGTGCTCTTCTAAGTGTCCTAGGGCAAACTTTGCTCACTATAACTCAATATAATGCTAAATTCTCTGCCCTAAATGAAGTGCATCTGCCATTTATTTGGTTTGCTTTGGTTTGGTACTGGGAATAGAAGCCAGGGATTCTTTACCACTGAGCTACATTTTATGGTAGAGATATCTCAGAAGAAAAAGAACACGATGCCATCTGTATCATTGTGAGCCCTCCAGAAATCAATCTTGAACATTCTTGCTACTTTGTAGTATAGAAATAGAATGTCCATCAGGAATGTTTATTACCTCATGTGAAGAAAAAGACTAGTATGTAAAAGGAAACTAACTAGAATATATAAGAGATCACTTTCTACACTAAATGTTCAGCCTTCAGATAAGAATGCACTGAGGCTAGATGCACACAAATAAACACTGCTTCCTGTTGAATACCCTGGTGTCTCCTGTCTGTGTGAGAATCCCATGCAGCATTTAATTTTGTTTTGTTTGAGGCAGGATCTCACTTATCTTATCCTTCTCTTTGCTATATATTTATAATAACCAGCTTGCTTAGAAGTGTTTATATCCTATGAAAAGTGAAAAGAACATCTGCAAAAAGATTTCAAAGAACTCTTAAATAAATAGTTGTCTACAAAAACTGACATGAAAACCAACTCCACTTCTTTTTAGAAACATTACATATCGTATGCTATTTAAAAATAACTTATCAAAACTGATTTATGCCCATGTTTGCAACTCTTCTCAAATTATTTTTCAAATGTCTAACACAAGAGTTTTTCTATGGAATAATTCAGATGACTTCTGTAGAAATTGTCAACAAGGCTGAAGGTGTAGCTCAGTGGTAGAGAGCTTGCCCAGCATGTACACGGCCCTAAAGTTTAACCCCCAACACTGAAAGAAAAGGAAAGGGAGAAAGAAGAAAGGAAGGAAGGATAAAGAGAGGGGACAGGAAAGGAGGAAAAGGAATGAGTAATTAAAACAAAAAGGAAAGTGGTATAAATATAAATATATGATGTACTAACTCTTTAGAAAATTTACAGAGCTGTAGAATTTTAGTTACATCAAACTGGGTGATATTATGACTATATAGATTGGCACATAATAAATTCTGCCTTAGCCAGGCCTAAACCAAATCAATGGGTGGGTGACCTGGAGAGGACTTCTCTCTGTCTTGATTTGGACTGTCTTGAACCTTCACTGGTTCAGAATTTATAGCATAGTGGAGTGATGAAGACTTCCCTGACAGACAGTGTAAGTGTGCTAGGCCCCTGAGATCCCATGACCAGGGATGCCCATGCCCATGCCCACAGCCCGACTGGTACAAAATGGTCTGCTCCATTGCCTGGTGCAGGTTTTCTCCTTACCAAAGGCCTGAGTGTTCACAGCCTATTTTGGCATGGCTGGGGATTGTATGGTTGTGGAGGGAATAGCCAAAGTAGCCTTAGCACGATGGAGAGGCAACAGCTGTCTCTCAGCCATACATGGGGGTGGTATTGGAAGATGTAAGTAGGGTTGTGGTCTACCTTGACTGAATACATGGAAACACACCCTAGTCCTTATGGCTGTCCATGGGAGTTGGTGATATGTACAGCTATTGGATTTATTGTTGTTCTTTTGCTTTTGTGGAGAAGTTATCAGTCTATGAGAAGCAGGCATTACATGAGAAGATAAAAAAAAAAAACTTGCTCTAAAACTTTTTGGACAAATTCAAGAAAAATGTCAATTACTTGAAAATGTTAGCCTTGTTCAAAAAGAATATGAAGGCTTAGAGTCACCTTTAAAGGATGTCATTTTGGTGAAGGAGTCAGTAAAAACAGAAAACTTGGAGGCAATATATGAAATCCTGGAGAGGTCCATATCTAAACTTGAGGATAAAATACTCTTTCTAGAAAATGAGCTAAAAGAAGACAAAAATTAAATATTCTCAACAGGATAAATTGATGGTGGATATATCAAAAAGGATTAAGTCCCTAGAAGATGAATCAAAATTCTTTAAATCACAAATACCTGAAGCTAAAACAACCTTGAGAATGTTTCGAATGAATAAAGAAAGAATTACATTAGCAATAAAAGAGGCTTTGAATGACTTCAGGAAAGTCATAAACAGCTTTTACAAGAAGTTGAAGTATGGAAAGAAAAAGTGAATGGCCTTACTAAACAGAAAATTATATTTGAACACTCTAAAGTACTTGCATAACAAATTCTAGGAGACAAATAAAATCACATTAATTCTCTGAACACTTACTGCAGATAAAAGATTGGGCTCCCAAGGTTGAAAAAATTCTAATTGATGATGGTTACTTGAAATTGAAGATTTAATCAGAAATTAGTGCTCACTTAAAAGATCAGCCAAAAGGGTCTTGGAAGACACTGGTTAATGATGTGAAGGTCAAGGCCTCTTTTAAAACCTTAAAAGAGAAAGAAATAAAATTTTTACTTTATTTTCTGAAGTAATTGAAACAAAGGAAGACCTGTTAGAACATATTAAAAATCTTAAGACAGAACAAGCATCTTGGCAAACAGAAAATACACAGTTTGAAAGTGAGAATCAGAATCTGCAGCAGAAACTTAAAGTCATGATGGAGTTATATCAAGAAAATGTAATGAAACTCCAAAGAAAATAGGAGAGAAAAGTTACCAGATAGAGCAATAAGAGAAACTTTTCAAAGAGGAAGAAAAGATCAGCCATACAACTAAACTGTTGGAGACCAATAGAAAGCGATCAAAAGATCTTGAAGAAGAATTGGAGAGAACCATTTGTTTTATCAGGGGCACATTATTTACTATGAGAAAAAAGCTCATGGTAATGAGTTGGCAGCTAGGAGTGCTGAAAGATACCTCAATAATTTAAGGAAAAAATGCTCACAATATACAAAAATTAACTGAAATAGAGTTATAATTTAAGCTTGTAGAAAAGATCCTTCTATGTTTGATGCTTCAAATACAGCCTTTGGCAAAAAGAATTCTCCAAATGGTCCCTCACCATTTGGTCAACCTTCATATGAAATAAGACCTTCTCATTTGGAAAAAAAAGGGTACACTCATACCCTCAACTTTGGTGTCAGTAGGAGGAGAAAGAGGCTCAAGGGGCCCAGAGAATCCTCTGAACCATCCAACTAGCAATGAAAGAAGAGAATCAAATTGTGATAAGTCAACTTGTCCTCAGAGAGCACCTTCTGACATACGGTCCCTGGAACATCCATGGGAACAGGCCCATAGGATAATGATCCCTTCACCAGGCCAACCATATTCTGATCCACATCTTCCTCTACAAAGGCAAGATGGATGTTATTCTAAATATGGTAGACCGTCTGGATCAGCGGAACTCAGAAGTTCCACTATGCTGTCTTTGGATAAAATGGATGGGCCTACATATTCAGAAATTGAATCTAGTAGAAATGATACCAAAGATTATCTAGGTGATTCCAATGTACCTGATTCATCTCTCCCTGCTGAAAACCAAGCAACTAGCTCTGGCTTTTCTTTCTCATCTTACCCTCCAATCAGAGGTCCATTGTTTTCTGTGGATCCAAGGAGTCGGTTCATGAGAAGAGGACATTTTCTTTTTCCACCTCCTCCAGGAAACACTCATGGAGCATCACAAAAATAAATACAGTACATACTTATATGTACTTTACCTAAATAATTGGGCTGTTATTATAAAAATCCAAATTCCCATGACTAAGAAGAATCCTCTTCTTGATATTTGAGCTGTCATAATTAAAGAAATAGTCTTTTTTATATGACTTATGTGGGGAAATATAGTAAAAGGAAATGAAACTAATAGGTACATGATTAAGTGTTTTATTTATAAACTTTTTTTAGTCATTGATAGATCTTTATTTTATTCACTTATTTATATGTAGTACAGAGAATCAAACCCAGTCAAACCCAATCAAATCACACATGCTAGGCAGGAGTTCTGCCACTGAGCCACAACCCCAGCTCATGATTATATTTTAATAACCACTAACAATAATCTAAAAGAAAATGAGAATATCTCCAATATTAAACAAATACAAGCCAAAAATATATAACCAATAGCAATTAGATCTGAATTATTGTCTAATGTTGTATTCATTACAGGGATTCTTTGATTCTATAGTGGTTTTACCAAAGGCCTGAAATATTTCCTTGCACTTGGCGAGCATCTACTCTTCTCCACTAGAGGAAATGGGTATGGTAGAATTTTGTTGAAATGAATTAAATTTATACACTCAGTGATATCAATATTCCTCAAATATTCTATGGATTAGAGAGTATTCATATTGAGTAAAAGGATTGTATGTTAAAAAATGAGGGCTGGGTTTGTAACTCAGTGATAGAGCACTCATTAGAACATGTGAGGTCTTGGGTTCAAGCCTCAGCACCATATATAAAAAAAAAGGTATCATGTCTGTCTACAACTAAACAAAAACTATTTTAAAAAATGGTTAACATAGAAAATTTCATGATATGTATATTTTAACCACAATCAAACATTTAAAATGGAAAATAAACAACTCAGGTGTACCAGTGAGGGAGCTGTGGGTCTAAAGGAAAATGTACAGGTGGGTTCTCAGTAAGGATGGCAGGTGGCCTAATTTCAATAGGTGTTTTAGATGGTTCCACAACCCAGCATATCCAGCCTGGTGAGGTGTCCATTTGAGGATTCATTTGGGAGGGCTTGGTTGGTGATGGCATGCTGTTCATAAATCCTTGCCTGAAATTTTGGTTGAATGAGTCATTATGGCATTAGCTATATTAATATTGGGTCAGAGGACAACATGCAACTTTTTTTTTAACATACAACTTTATGAAGGTCAAAAATATAAAAAACGTGGCCTCCTATTGTTAGAGTTTTAAATTGACAGATTCTGGAAATAAGAAATGACAATTCCTTTGGAACATGTAAACCTCTATTCAAAATATGAATATATTTTATGTAACCATAAGAAAATTCTCTGATATAAATTACATGATGCACTTTTTCCTGAGTCCCCTTTCTTTCATTAACTCATGCCTCTAAGGATAGCATCTTCTGAGGCTGCAGGGCATACTCCCCGAGAGTAGTGTGCTCTGCCCTGAGCAACCTTGAAAGTGGCTCTCTGGTGAGGTTCAGAGGAAGGCAGGAATGGAAAAGTCTGGGCAGGGTAATGGCATAGCATGACAAGGAATATTCCAGAAGATGCTGCCTTCTGTCTGGAGGACCTAGTAGAGAAACAGGTGTTGAAAGGGATTGTGGCATCAAGGAACTTGGGAGAGGACCATGCAAAGCATGCTGTGAAATCTGTCTTCTCCCAGGAACTTTTCAGTAAGCATGTTTCTAACTGTGCCTGGAGAGGTGTTTGGCTGTCTGCATGGGAGACACAGTGCTAAGTGACCCTTCCTTCATAAAGGATAAAATCAGTGGCTTAAGCAACTTAGTGAGACCCTGTCTTTTTGTGACTGGCTTCTTTGAGTTGACATAATATTTTCAAGGTTCATTCATGTCATAGCATGTCATCAGTACTCCATCCCTTTCTATTGCAGAACAACATTCCATTAGATGGATATGCCTTATTTATTAGACTATTTTGTTTGTTGACTTAGTCACTTGTACTTTTTGGCTATTTGAATAATGCTGCTGTGAACACTCATATAGCTTTGTTTCTCTTGGATGTACACCCAGAAGTGGTATTGCTGGGTCATTTAGTAAGTCATTTAGTAAGACTCCACTTTCAGTGAGCCCTCATGCCCATTCCTCTGTGTCCACGTGAATAAATGGTGCTGGGAAAACTGGATGTACATATGTAGAAGAATGAAACTAGACCCCTGTCTCTCACCCTGCACAAAAGTCAAGTCTAAATTAACCAAAAACTTGGGAATTAGAATAGAAACCTTGCAACTTCTAGAAGAAAACAGAGGGTTAACACTCCATCATGAAGATACAGGCACCAACTTCCTCTATTTACATTGGTCACATTGGTACCACTCTTTTGGGAGGTGAGAGGCACATTCCATTTTCACCCAATGGAGGAGGAAGTCCAGCTTTCTCAATGCAAGCTCATTACTGATAGATTTGAGTGGAGTTCAAACTGCCCACTGCACTTCCACTAGAAACACCCTCAACTGAGGGGCAGAGTTGCCTCATTATAGCTTCAAAAGTCCCCAGTGGTGCTGTGCTGTGGGATGGTGTTGTCATTTCTGAGCATGGATATATTGCTCCCGCCCCACTAGCTATGTCTGGCAGCAACTCACTGGAAAGGAAAAAGAGCCTTGTTACCTCCAGACAGGGGGAAAGTCCAGACATCCAGATGGTCTCCACTGACACTGGGATTTCATTTTTTGGCTGGCTAAATCCCGGTTCATTTGTTTTATCACTTATACTAAATTTGGGTTTGTTTGGTTTTTTTACCTCCTTTCAATCCTTATCAGCTAAAACCAGATTTCTCAGTGACATCATTCGCCCTGGGGTCCAAAACATCTGGTTTTTGGGTCTCCACCCTGATCTTCTCACCTTTCCCTCTTGTCAGGTGAGGACAGCCTGCCAAGGGCTTCACTCTTTTTATCAGGGTAAGGGAAAGAAATTCTTTGAGGCCATACTGGAGGGATCTGTGGGTGTGCCTGGTGAAACTGCAGGTTTTTAAAAATGGAGTTGCTTAGGCTCACGCCTAAGGCCATCCTGTCATACACACACACACACACACACACACACACACACACACGCAAAAAAAAAAAAAAAAAAAAACAGGGGATTTGTTACTAATCTACTTATGATAAAAACAAGTAGAACAGAGCAGAAAAGCAGAGCAGAAAAAGAGGGCAGCAGCCAGTTCTGGGACCCTTTTTCAAATTCCATTGTGGACTGAAGAGCAGGGCAGGGCTACATTCCCAGTCCTTGCCCCTTGGCCAAAGATCTATGTGCACATGCAGCCCATCTCCGACAGATGCAGGCAGTGAGGAGGGTGCAGGCAGGTGGAAAGGGTTCAGCCTGAGCAGCTGAGTCTACTTAGGAGCTCAGGTGGAAGAGATGCCTCCTGGCCCCTGGAGAAGCCACCTTCACTGCCACTTCATGACCCCTGCCTTAGTAGGAGGCACAATAAAAACAAATAATTCCTTCTATCTGATGGCACCTCAGTGGGCTGGCCACTACACACACCTGGAACACCCTGGGTCCACAGGGTGTTCCTCATGCTCCCCTGTGTGCTTTGCTTTGTAATGCAAAAATACTTAACCAGAGAGCTGTCCTCTGAACAGGTTTTAAGGGCAAAAGACCACATTCTTAACTACATGCACTTAGGGTGCAGATCTCTAGGTCTCACTCACCTGGCATACATGTGCCCATATAGCTTTGACCAACACCTATTTTTTACCCTCACCCCTGTTGACCACATTTTATTCTCAACCTCTGTAAGATTACATTTTTAGATTGCCCATGTAAGTGAGGTTGTGCCAGATTTCTCTGTGCCTGGCTTATGTAATTCAGCACAGTGTCCTCTAGGATCACTCAAGTTACTGAAAGTCCTGGCATCTCCTTCCTTTTTGGGTTGAATAATATTTCACAGGCCACCTGCCAATTTGCTTATCCATCCATCCATTCACCCACAGGAAATTAAGATGGATTCTGTCCCTTCCTATTGTGAAGGGTGTTGCAGCAAACCCATGAGTACAGACATCTTTTCCACGTGCTGATTTCATTTCTTTTAAATGTACACAAAAGTGGTCTTTCTGGGCCATATGGTTGTTCTATTTTTATTCTTTCAAAGAACATTCACACTGCTCTCCATGGTGTCTGCACATATTTTCACATTTGCAAATCCTCTGTACATAATGCATCATGGGTATTGAAGAGGAGGAAGGTAGTGAGTCAGCCACACAATTCCAACCAGAGGAGTTTTTAGGGGAATGGCCATGTGACCTCAGAGCCCACAGAAAATAAGCTCAGTGGCCTTGAAGAGTGGCACTGCCATGCACAAATCTAATGGAAGGTGAAGTTTACAGGAGGAGTAGGTTTTGTGCTGGGTTTGCTCGTCCACCTGAAGGTCTGTAAAAGAGTCTTTATTAAGTTTCTGTTCTCCCCAGTGCTATCAGTCTAAAGCCCTAAACGGTTTCCTAGAGACATATGAAAAACCTGCCATCAGTTGAACACAGCACCTCCTCCTCTCACCTGCTGTTTCCAGGCTGGCAGTGACAGCCTCCCCGGGTCCATGAGTACTGCAGTGGACTTGCTGGTCACCTTGTCTCTGTGTGCACTGACATTTCTGCAGATAAGTGCCTAAGAAGGACTGAGTCCAGAAGACCCAGGCCCCCTCCACTTCCATTCAGGATAAGATTAGAACACATCTAGGCCTGGATAACTTCCTGAGGAAAGTTCTGTTCTTCTGGCTCTAAACCCAGAAGGGACGGGAGGCTGGAGCTGCTTCCATGAGGGAAGAGCCTGTCTGACCATGGGACACACACGGCAGAAGGCAAAAATGAAAGTGAAGAGAAATTGTACCCTGATGAGTCCCTAGATGCTACTGGATCTGCAATCCACTCTTCCCCCAAATACTTCAGCTATACAAAATATTATTTCTTATTGTTTGTCTAAACCTGTTTTAATTGGATTTTCTGTGATTTGCAAATGGAAGATAACAAAATGATACATTTCATAAACTCAGGACAATCTTTATTATAATTTTTCTGTTTTGTTTTTCTACTATGTAGACTAGCATCTCTCTCCCAGAAGAAGAAAGGGAGGAAGGAGAAGGGAGAGTGAGTATTTGATGGAGGGTTCTAGCTGAGCAGTCAACCTGAGAAGGGAAGGGCAGACATCGATGATCTTACCATTACCACAAACAATGACCGCCTGCACTCTGAGTGGGATTACTCATGAAATAAAGTGGGCTATTAGGCTTATCTCTCCCTCACATGGCACTCTAATTAAATAACCACGTTTAAAAAACCCAGAACATCTGGTGATCCTCAGATAAAATCAAATGTGTCATGCCTCTTCTTAGTCTTTAGTTATATATCAACACAAAGCAAGTAAATTTCTGTGAACTTTTTACATGCAGAAATAAATTTATCTATTTAAAGAAAGTACAGGTACTAGCCCCAGAAAGTCAAGCTCCATTGTGATGGTCAATTCAAAAATGAAGAAAAGCAGACACACCCTGGATGACAAAAATCCTGCTAAGAGAAACCTTCCCTCCCAGTACCTCATAATCCCATCTTTCTGTCCTTATAAAAACCCTTTGTGACCCTGAGATCCCCAAGAGGGCACTATGAAGATGATAGCCCCACAATCCCCCAGTGTGCTGGACCTTCAGTAAACCTGATTTCTTTCCCATTAATTCACATCTTTTGACTACTGGTTTTCCAGTGATGAGGTGCCTGGACTTGGATCTGGTAACACCTGGAGTCTGCAAGTCTTCTCTATCACTGATGATGACTCTAAATTCTTTTTTTTAAAAAAAACTGCCTGTTACATCATGTCTACAGGCTCCTGTTTCAACAAATTATTCTATTTTCAGAGTAACCCTTTTTATACAGATAGTGGTTTGTGAAGAAACACTGATAATGTAGTGCTTATAACTGTAGCAACTCCGCAGGGTGCTAGTGGTCAAAAGGTACAGTAAGGCATGGTATTTACTTCCATAAGTTTTCAACAAGCTTACAAAATGCTCACACATTTTGTAAAGAGTGTAAAGAATCATGAGCCCACATAACTCTTGATGCACCACCTCCAGGGTGCAGAAGCAGACCATCTTTATCTTCTTGAAACAACAGATCATTATACCAACTAATCTGGAACCACACACTTCAAAATGAACTCCCAACATTCTTATACTCTTAGGAGGAAACTATTTGCCAGCTGTTGTACAAAGGTCAGGTATCTCCATGACACAAGCTTTGTTTTCACCACGTGATCTGAATTAAGGATCTTGGTCAGTTCACATAGTGGTGATTTAACTATCTCCTAAGCTCTTATCTTTTTTATCTAGAAGGCACTGCATGTGCCTAAACTATTATTGAAGTACCCCCTGATTGAGCTCTATTGAATTTAGTGATAATTTGGAAAGGTAATCAGTGGAGAAATCCACAGAAGGGCCCTGTCTAGTTATAAATCTGTTACTCTGAAGCACAATAAAATTATTCCTAGGTATAAGGTACAGGAAAGAAGACCCTTTTTACTTACTTTTCCATATGCATGTTGTGTAAGGATTTTGCTTCTCTTATCTGTTCCTGTGTACTTTTATGCATTTTCTTCTTTAATCTTTTCTTCTGAAGTTAAGAAATACAAGGGGAAATAAAGCAGGCAAAACAAATGGCAGGTTGTATTAATACATTTATATATATGTATCAATTGAAATGAGAATATAAGCTTACTTCTCACTGAGCTTTTTGAGCTTCTTTCACCCTTCAGCAACATCTGTCAATATTTGAATGAATCAATTTGTTATTTTATCTGATCATTAGCAGAGCTTCTCCTCCTACTTTACCCACCCAAATTTCTGTGTTTAGAAAATCTGTGATGAATGCTAAACAATATTTTAAATCATCAACATCTAACACTTGCAAAGAGGACATAATGTTAAACCATCATATTATCTTGACTAATGGGTTTTAATAAGAATGTCTTATGTCTATTCAAACAAACTGAATTTCTTAGATTGTTGGGCCTGTTACTGCAGATTGCCTCAGAGAAAACACAAATAACAGAGGAGAACTAGATTTCTATCTGTACTTTATGACTTACTGACACTGGGATTTGGTTAAAGGGCCTACATTTTGTGAACCTACACTCATGAATTTAAATAGGATTATCACTGCCTTTATCTCTTGAATGTATTATGGCTCTTTAAATGAGCATGACACACATGTTAGTTATATTTTGGTTTCCATATTTCACTTATCATTAAATTGCTTCAAGAGTTACATGAGTTTCCCATCTAGAAATCTTCATCACAGAAAAGAAAACAATCAAGAATGTGAAGAGAACTTACAATGGGGGGAAAATTTTTGCACCGGCACATTAGGTTTAGCATTCATCTCCAGGATATATAAAGAAATCATAAAACTTAACACAGTACAAACAAATATTCCAATCACCAAATGGGCAAAGGAAATGAACAGGCACATCATAAAAGAAATGCAAATGGCCAACAAATATATGAAATAAATGTTCAACATCACTACAAATTAGAGAAATGCAAATTAAAACTACACTGCCATTCCATCTCACTCCAGTTGGAATGGCAATTATCAAGAGTACAAGTAATAGAACATTTTGACAAGGATGTGAGAAAAGTTGATTGAATTAGACAAAGGGGAATAAAAGGAAGGTGGGGAAATGGAAATAGAAAAGACAGAATGAATCAAACATAACTTTCCTATGTTCATCTATGAATATACACACAGTGAAACCCCATATCATACACAAGAATATGATCCTTAAGAATAGGATCCTTATTAGAATAAATTATATGCTATATTCTATGTATATGTAGTATTTCAGAATTCACTCTTCTGTCATTTATATATCTAAAAATAGTGAAGAAAATTAATTTTAAAATTTCATACTATAAACCTGTATAGGATGTTCAATGAAATTCTAGTAATCTAAATTTAGAAGAGTAATATTGTAGCTTTGGGATAAATGATGAGTAAATTTGAGCAATCTGATTTTATGCATCAATTCCTGCTCTAAGATTCTCAAAGAGGCAGCTACTAAAAAGATTTGGAGTCTTTTGTAGTACTCTAGAACCACTTCTGGGAAGCAGTATCATGTCTACAGAGATGCAGGGGTACAAAATTATTCTTTCAAGGGACAGGTGGACCCATGCTACAGCTACACTGTGACTACAATCTTGTGGGTTCCATGTGCTTCTGGATGGACCACAACTTTACTGAGTTTCATATTCTAGTTTATTCAGTGTGAGTGATGCCTGTTTGTACCTCACAGTGCTGCCATGAGAAATACAGGAAATAGTGCACATTAAGTGCTCAGTACATGCTCTGGGTTGAATTGTCATGTCCTTTCCAGCACATCAGCTTATTACATTATCTGAAAATGAGGTTTTTGTGCATGAAAATGTTATGTGAGGCCATAGCCAATTAGAATGGGCTATAATCTGATGACTCATCACATTATAAGAGGAAAATTTGGACAAGTATACCTGTGCAGAGAGAACACCATGTGATAATGGTGACCGAAAAAGGACAGATGAGTGCACATGTGAAGGTATGCCAAGGATTCCCCACAACCACTGAAAGCTAGAGGAATCAAGGAAAAATTTCCCCTAGACCTTTCAGAGCATATACCTTATAATAATTCAGTTTGGACTCCTAGACTCCACAACTGTGTTACAGTAACTTGATTTTTTTAAGACACCCAGTAAGTATTATTTTTCAGAGTAGGGCCCATATGTTTGGCTCCTCCTTAACACTCAGTAGAGTGGTTAGTCCCAGACTGGTAGCTTCCTGTCATTAAAGGGAAAAAGAGGAATTCCAAGTGGTCAGCAACATCCTGTGTCCACAAAGTTCTGGATAAAATATCATGAAAACTCAGTATGGAATTCTAAGAGTAAATTATATTCTGAAATTCACATGTAAATCAACAATCCAAAAGATGAGATTCTAAAAACTAATATGTAGACAGTTGTTGAAGTACAGAGGTAGGGCTTACAGTCTTCAGGGAAAAGATCTGCAAATGACAAAGGCCCATTAGAATGGAGGATCCCAAGTACCCCATTTTATCATGGACATATGCATATGTAATCTAAGTAGGAGCTACAGGTAGGGCACTGGGGAAAGAGGCAGGTAAAGAAGGTAAAAACTGCACCCAAAGAAGACCTTATGTCATCTTCATTGCCCCTAAAATTTTTAGACTAGGACCATCAGTTGGAAGTGTTTAGACCAGGAACATTAGCAAACTCTGGGGGCTTATAAGAAATATAGAAGCTCAGGCCCACCCCTGGTACCTGAGTCAGACACTCTGAGTTGAGGCCCAGAAGTCTGAGTTTGAGTGAGCTCGCCAAGTGACTGTCATGCACCCTATTTGAGATACACTGTTCTAGTCTTGAACAGATGGCCTGGGTGGAAGCATCAGTTTTATTCTCCATGAAGACCCCTGGGAATTGCAGAACCATACCAATAACTTTTCTCTTCCAAGCTCCTGACCCTTCACCCTAATCTCTCTTAAAATTATATATCCAATAGAATATGTGGATATATATATATATATATATATATATATATATATATATATATATACACGAGCGCGCGCGCGCGCACACACACACACACACACACACACAATGGAAAATTAATCAGCCTTAAAAAAAAGTCAAATTAAGTCATTTGCCAGTAAATTGATGGAACTAGGGACTGTCAAGCTAAGAAAAATTTGTCAGTCCCAAGAAACAAAGGCCAAATATTTTCTTTTATATGAGTATGCTAATACACTATGAGGAATGGGGAGGGAAAAACAGAAGTTTATTGGAGTGGATAAAGGGGAATGAAGATAAGGGAACAGCATGAGAATAGGAAAGATATTAGAATGAATTGGACATAACTTTCTTATGTTTATATATGAATACATGACCTGTGAAATTCCATATCATGTACAACCACATAAATGAGACCTAATTAGAATAAGCTATATTCCATGTATGTATAATATCTCCAAATTTACTCTGCTGTAACATATATCTAAGAAGAAATAAAAAGGAGTAAAAGGACCTGGAGGAGGGACAGAAGGAGGAAATGGAAACACTGTGGAATGATATTGCTTATTTTTATAATAGATTTATATGTGAATGTATAACAATAAATCTCATTGCTCTGTAAAACTATAATGCATTAACAAAAATACAGAAAATATTAAAAAGTGGATAGTGGCATATGAACCTAATTGACAAATCATACCTTTGTTGAATTCCCAATACCAAAAAAAAATTAATTACATATATATGTTTATATAAATATGCACACACACATATACAAGTTACTGTAAAAATATATTTAAATACAAAAATCCCATGAGATAATCAATAGATTCAGAACAGCCTGTTTACAACACTCAGCATTCATTCATATTTAAAACACCAGAGGAACTCATGATAGAAGGACATTTCTTCAAAATTGTAAAAGCTGTATGTGAGAAAAAAAATGCCAACATCAAACTGAATTTAAAAAGTTGAATTTTTTTTCTAAAAATAAAAACAAAACATGAAAGTAAACTTTCACCACTCCTTGAATCCCTAGCCAGAGTAAACAGGCAAGAGAAGAATCTAATGGCATACACATAGGAAAGAATGGCATACACATAGGAAAGAAGAAGTCCTGTTGCCTCTGTGTACTGATGACATGAACATTTTACTTAGATGATTTACAATGCTCCATCAGCATTTTAGTGTTGATAACAAATCTACTAAAGGAGATGATACAAGAACATAATACATGAATCAATTGCATTCCTATATTGCAAAAACAAACCTGCTTCAAAACAATTGGGGACAATATTTTATTCACAAAACGCTAAAAAATAAATACTTGGTAAAATATCTAACCTAGGAGATAAAAATCTTCAACAATGAAAATTATAAAATGGTAAATAGAAACAAGTTGAAGACAACCTTTAGAAGTGGAAATACTTCTAATGTTCTTGAATAAACAAAATTAGTATTATCTAAATGATCACACTACCTTAACCAGTGAACAGACTCAGTACAATTCCAATCAAAATATTAATGAAATCCTTCACAACACACAGACAAAACACATTTCTCAAATTCATTTTGACCCAGAAATGAAATAGAATAGCCAAATGTATTCTGAACCAAAAGAGTGATGCTGAGAGCTTCACAGTACCAGATATCCAATTATGTCACAGAGCTTTATATAAAAAACAGAATTATTTTGGCACCAAAACATACCTGAAGACCAATGAAATAGAAAATACAGACAGATTCACAAAGATTCAGTGCCTGATTTGCAACAAGGGGACCAAAAATATATGTTGGAAAAAACAGAAATGTTTTTTACAAGTGCTGCTATAAAGACTGGTTATTCATATGTAGAAAAACATAAAACTTTATCTGTCTCACCTGCAAAAAAGCCAACTCTAAGGGAACAAAGACCTAGGAATTAAACCAGAAACTCTACAGTTGCTTAAAGAAAATGTAGGCCCAACACTCCAACATATTGACAAAATTATCAACTTCCTTAACAAGACTGCTAAAGCATAAGAAATAAAACTAAGTGTAAATAAGTGAAATAAAATCAAATTTCAAAACTTCTGCACAACAAAGGAAACAAGAATGTAAACAGAGAGCCTACCAATATGAGAAAATATTTTTCATCTGAATCTCAGAAAATTAATGTACAGTATAAAAAAAGATTTAAAAAATGAAACCCCCAATTATTAATTGGGCACAAAATCTAAACAAGACATTACTTAAAAGAAGAAATACAAGTGGCATATATATGTTCAACATCTCTAGGAATCAGGGAAATGCAAAGCAAAACTACAAGGAAGACAAAGTCTGCTATTGTTGTGCCCTCACTCTTTCCCTATACTTCAATAAAGCTATTAGATTCAAAAAGAACTACATGGAGATTATATCTCACTCCACTCAAAATATCAATTATCAAGAGTAATGTGGGGGTATCCACATATCAGAGAGAACATTTAGGTGGAAAGAAAGAATAAAGCTTATTGGAATAGACATAGTAGGATAAAGGGAAAGAAGGAAATAGGAATAGGAAAAACAGTAGAATGAAACAAACATAACTTTCCTATGTTCTTATATGAATACACAACCTGTGTAACTCCACAGTTCATATAGCACAAGAATGGAAAATTATAGTCCATGTATGTATAATATGTCAAAATACACTTTGCTGAAAAGAATTTTTTTAAAAAAGAATAATATGTGGGGAAATTTACACTAATGCAGTGTTGATAGGACTGCAAATTAGTACAGCCATCCTGTAAAACTCTATGAATATCCCTTTCAAAATTTGGAATACAACCAACATCTAACCCAGTTGTCCCATTCCTTGGTAAATATCCAAATGTCTGAAATCAGCATACTATAGAAACACAGGTACATCAGTGCTTATAGCAACACAATTCATAATAACCTAACTACAGCACCAGCTAGCATACTCATCAACAGACTAATGAATAAAGAATACCTGGTGTATATACACAATAAAGTTTTACTTAGTCATTAAGAATTAAATGATGGCACTATGTGGAAAATTGATGAAATGAGAACACAATTCTAAGTGAAATAAGCCACACTCAGAAAGCCAAGGGTAGAATGTGTCCCCTCATATGTGAATACTTGACCACATAATGAAAAAGGGGAGAATCCAACACAAATAGTAGAGATATCTGTGGAAGGGGTTATAGGGAAGGCAGGGAGGACAAACAGAGGGATGAACAGTAGAATGAAACAAACCAAACTCTCTTTGTAAATATATGAATAAAGCAGGGTGAATTTAAATGTTGTGTATGTCTATAATGCACTAATTTAAAAATTTATAAATAAATAGAAGATACACCAAGGAGCCAGACTGATTGTTCTCCCTTTCACTCTTCCTCTATTTTTTCTTTTACTTTTATTTCTTCTCTTCCTTCTCATAAACAATGCACCCTCTGTTGTCTATAGATCAGCCCTATTTTGAAATTGCAAATCTGTGTCTTCCTGATATCTTCTTCTTCTTTCCTCTTAATTACCACTATTTTTAACTTCTCTTACCACTGGTTAGTTTGTAAAATGTCAGACCCCACCAATAATTCTCTAGAAGCAGTTAAAACACTGGAACTCATAGGTAATACCAATTATTTGAGTTTATGATGGACAAAATTCATGATTAACTACTATCTTTACTGATAGAAATTGTTTACCCTACAATTTCTCTTTATGGTGTCAATCAACATTGTAGATGTCATAATAGGAACTAAGTACTTAATTTAATCTTATGTGTTATATGCATAGGATTTTGCAGTTATTTGACTCCCCCTAATGTATGAGGCACTGGAAACCTACAGGATAAAAGCTGGTAGAGTAAAAACCCCACTGCTTCAGATCCATTTGTAGAGATGGGTAGGCACTTAAACAATAAAAAAGGAGAGAGAAAAATATCCAAACAAACCCCGAATAATTTAACAATAGACTCCACTGATACTACAGTACAGGAAATATCAATATCATATAATATTATATATATATTATATTTCATATAGTATTATATATATTGTATATACACACAAATATTTATGTGTGAATACTATATATATATATATATATATATATATGTGTGTGTGTGTGTGTGTGTGTGTGTGTGTGTGTGTGTACACATATATATGCCTAATCTACCAAAAAAAAAAAAAAACCAGAATTTTAAAAGCAGCTAGAAAAAATGACTGGTCATATTTAGAAGTAAACAAAAATGATTTCAGCTGATTTTTCAAGCCAGACCCTTAAAAACTAGGAGAGCTTAAAATAATATATACAAAACTCTGAAAGATAATGGATGCTATCAAAATTAATTTTAAAAAATAATTAAGAATTTTTTTTAGAAATGTTATCTCACTATTCATCTAAGTGAATCAATTTTCTTAAACAAATCTGTTGATTACTTTCTATTTGCCTCACAACTAAAAAAGTTTTAGGAATACAAGGTAAACTAAGACAATGCCCAAACTTTCAGGAATATGCAGATGTAAGAACAGGTACTTTTTGCCCAATCTGTAAATAATGTGTGACTAAATGGTATTGTTAGTTTTAACCCAAATTTTCCAAGAGCTGCACAAGGTCAATTGCCAGTTGGGAACTGGTAATTGCTGGTAGGATAGGTTCACATATTCAAATAAAAGTACTTAGCACTTACCCTGATCCTGACTTCTGTAGTGTTACCATTGAATTCTACTCTAAAACCTTTTGCTGAGCAATAATATGTCTCCTAGAGAAATATTGTAGTAAGTTTGTATAGAACATATTTTTAACATATTAAGATATATGTATGAACAAATTTAAACTTTATAAATATAGTGTTCTGAATTAATCAATTTTCATTTAGCTGAATAATCTTTTTTATACTTGAAAAAATATTTAACCTTAGCATCAGTATATAAGAACATCCCCTAGCTAATTGTTGGTAATAGCTTCAATCATATAACAAAATCATATCTCTCCAGAATACACTTGAGGGTGGGGTATGTGACTTAGGTTGTAGAGCATTTACTAAGCATGGAATGCATGTTTAATTCCCACCACCACGTGTATCAAAGAATAATAAAATCTAAAACTAAATATTTTATATAGATATTGTAAATACCAGATAAATTTAAAAATAAGATGTATAAACATGCATAATAGCAGGAATGCATCTATTAAACAAAATATGAAGAAGACAACACTAAAAGTAATAGAGGCAAGTTAGGTATTGTACTATATTTAAATAAAAATAAAAAAATGTTAACCTGCCATTGAAATTTGTAATTGGAAAAATGTTTATATTCCTAAATTTTGAAATATATTTCTGATTTTACCGTGCATTTTTAGACAACTTTAAACAGTTTTTTTCCTATGTGAGAAATATGTATTTTTACACTTAAAATCACATATCATCTAGAAATTAAAAAGAACACAATTTGTGTATCAACATAGTCCTATAGATTTTTTAATAAAAACCGTTATTATGGTTCATGTTATCAATATTTATTTTGCAATTTTACTCCCTGTATCATTCTAACTTTCTTAAGGAATTAGAAAAACAACTCCTAACTTCATGGGATTTAATAGAGTAAAATTACATGTTAGCATCGAATGAATCTTCAAATAAAATTCTTGTTAACATTAAAAATTATTATATTATTCCCTTGTTAGAACTTTTTAGACAAAATTAGTATTTTTCCTCTCTGCTTAATGTAAAATATTTTGCAACTTTCTTGTTCCACATTTTCAGCAATATTGTTTCTATCTTTGCATACTATTAATATAATTTGTATGAAAAATCATTTCTTTTTCCATCAAAAATAAATAAATAATGAGGCTTGAATAAAATTTTAAAATTTCTTAACTAATAAACAAAATGTCTTTTAAATTATTTTTGAATTTTTCAGTTTTTTTTAATTTGTGTTTTCAATGTAAGATTGTTGCATAAAGAAAATAAAGCTAACTCAAAACCCACTGAAAAAAAGAATATCATTATTATCATCATAATTATAATCATCATTATTATTCTTACCAGAGAGAAGAGATCACTGGCCAAAAATGTTAATACTTCAGAAGAGTCATAGAATGAGGAGGAGTAAGGGTATATTCAAATTCAAGAAGGTCAAAGAACAATAATTAAGATAAATCCACAAAGGACCCACAGTAAGGGAAGCATATCCACTCTTCCACCTAATTGTAACTACCAAATTGTAACTACCAAAATTTAAAAATCAAGATTTTTGATGGGCTGTGGCTGTGGCTCACCAGTAGCACACTTAGATGGCATGTCTGAGGAAGTGGGTTCAATTCTCAGCACCTCCTATAAATAAATAAATAAATAAAAGTCTGTTCAATTTTCAGCACCACATATAAATAAATAAGTAAAGTCTATTTATAAATAAAAATAACTAAATAAATAAATTAAATGAAAATAAAGAATTCTGAACATAAGAACTGAAGAGTGATTTATCATTTATAATGGAGCTTCCAGAAAATCATCAGAAGATTTTTTGGAAGAAAAATTTAGGTCAGAGTTTATGAATTAACTTTTCAAATAAAAAAGATGCACACACACAAATGAAAAACAATTTGACAACAAAGAAAAAGAGCACCAGCAATAATGTCCTGTATAAACTTAAGAAAAGATAACATCTTTCTTGAAAAAAAATACTGAGTGAGTAAATCACCACTAGACCTACTTTATGGGAATTGTTACAGGAAATCTTTCAAGTAGAGACTTAAGAATACTAGACAATAACAAAAATAAGCAAATGACCATACAAACATTCTGAGAAAGGAATATATAGAAATACAGATTTTTTTCATCAGAAAACATTATTTTATTTCTCATCACTGACAGTATAGAATATTCTAATTTGAATGAAATTATAAAATTATTTCTCCTTTTTTAAATTTGTTTTTTTACCTACACATGACTCTAGGATGTATTTTAACATATTATAAGTATATGGAGTGCAAGCCATTCCAATTTATATTCTATTCTTGTGTGGGTACACTGGTCTTGTGTTCATATCATTGAGCATAGGAGAATTATGTACAATTCATCCTACTAAATTTTCTATCCCCTCCCTTCATTCCCTTTTGTGCGAGTAAGTGAAATCCTATACTTACCCTTTCTTTTCATGGGTTAGCATCCACATCTCAGAGAGAACATTTGACCTTTGATTTTTTTGAGACTAATTTATATCACTTAGCATGATAGTTTCAGTCCCATCAATTAACAGAAAAATGCCATATGTTCATTCTCCTTAAGGATGAGTAATATTCCATTATGTATATATACACCATAATTTCTTCATCAATTCATTTGTTGAAGGGAATCCCAGGTTGTTCCAACAATATGAATTGTTAATATTATTCTATTTCATACTTAAAATGGCTAAATGTTATTTTAAAGAAATTACTATTTGATTTTTCTTAAGTATTATTTAAATTAATTCAATCTGAACTGAAAATTAGAGATTTAAAATGCCAGCATATTTTAATGCAAAACAACTATGTAGATATCTAACTTAAAAATGCTCAAATGGCATTACAAAATGGGGTACTTAATAGTGCGTGGGACTGTAAAATAAAAAATGAAATAAACATTTCACTCTTGTAAATTGTTTATTTTAAATTATAATTTGAAGAATATAATCTGTGAGTTTTAAAAAATGGCTAAGATGGTAAAATCCATTATGTTTTTATCATACGCAGTAAAGATGAGGAAATTAATGTTGCCCTTAACCAATATGCTTGAAGGACTTTTATGTAACAAGATAATGGGAAGAGAGAGACCTGTGAGAACAGAAGCAGATTGGAATGTTATAGCTGCAAGCTGACAAAAATTGAGGAGGATTAAGTGTTATCACAAAAGCTAGGAAGATGAATGGATGGATTTTATCAAGAGCACTAGGTTTCTCACACCTTGATTTCAGATTCTGACTGCTAGAATTTTGAGATAATAAATTTCTTTTGTTAGCTACATAGTTTGTGGTATTTTGTTATGTAACTCCCAGGAAACTTATGTTGTCCCATTCAGGGTTTCTCTGTCATATATCTCTTAACGATACGTGGGCAGAAATAATAGATAAACCATAAAGAGATTACAAATTGAAAAAATAATTTTGGTGTTTAAAAACCTTTCCATTTACCTACTATTACTACTATTACTAGAAAAACTTTTAGTCATTGTCAGGAATTGCAATGGACTAGGGACAGAATTGGTATGTAATTAGTATTGTGAAAATTTGGTCTCTTAGGGTGTGTGGATTTGGACTCATGTGCAAAAATGAAAAAGGCTCAAATATTTGAAATTTATACAGATATGAATTTGAATTCTACTTTTAGTACATCACTATTTGCTAACCCAACAGGTAGTTGTTAAATTAATTTAAAAATCAGTTTTCTTTATTTCTATTAAATTATATTGCATTGAGAGTAATATATGCATTTCAGCTTGCCACTTTAGAATTTAGTGTAACGGATTCTGAAACAACTCCCTAGATAATTCTGTTCTAGAACATCAAAACACTGCATTATGTTGCATACTTGTGTATATGTATATACTAAAATATTTACATATATGCTTAAATGTATTTAATGTGTACATACTTCAGTGTTCCTTGAAAATTGCATAATATATATTGTAATAGTAGCTAATCAAAAATAATTTTTTATTACTTTTCACAAAAATTTGGGATTTTTTATAGATGCACATCTGAAAATGAAATTAAAGTAGGTAAAAATATGAAAATTTTTTATTTAAAATACCATTTGTAGAAAAGAATATAAACTAGACTGATCTCTTATTAATAATGAATTAGCATAATATTTATAATAAATGTTTTGAGGGTTATATTAAGTTTATTAAAGTTTTTCACTCTGATGAGACATGAATCATATCTCTGCAAAATAGTTGAAATGCTAATGTTATATTTATTGTCGGGAAATTATATATTAATTACTTTTCTAAAGATGGCAAATGAAAAATTACAAAAAAATTACTGTCAGCCTTTATTAATGGTGCATTGATTCTAAACTTTATTGAGATGCTTATGCAGTTCTACTAAAGATATAGGTGATAATGTCACTCAGAAGAATTTACCTACAGCTTGTTCTTCATCTGCAAGAACTTGAACTTGAACATACAATGTGTTCTACTGTTTAACTTACAATACATGTGATCATCCATATATGTCACACATTTTTTTCTGTAACTTCTCACAAGATTTTTAGAAATTTCAAGTTCTTCAATTAATTTATCAGATTCATTTTCAAAACATTAGAAATTTTCTAGTTCTCCATTGTTATTCTCAGAAAGATTAGATGTCAAAATCTATATCACAGAGAATCAATGATATTGTCAGGGATTAAATCTCTCTGAACCTACAGCACTGTTGTAATATGACGAGAAAGTACCACAAGATGGATGATAGTGGTAAGAGTCGCTGCTATTTTTGCTGGGCACTGTCTACATGACAGTTGTCTCCAAGTCATTTATTTAAAACTAGTAGAAAATACTATAAACAAGCTGTTATCGTTATTGCTACCTTTCAGATAGAGAAAAAGAAACAGAAAAAATAAGTAAATTGCCTCAATTTCCAAATAGCAAATGGTTCAAATCTTGATGACTTGACTTGAGAGAACACACATGTTCAGATCCTTCATAGAGAAAAAGGTGACTGTTTCCTCCTTTGTCATATAAAAAGCTATAATATAAAATTGGCTTTTCTTTTTTTTTTTTTTTTTTGACTGGTAAAATTCAACTTTATTAAGATTTAAACAGAGAAGCTACTTCTGCACATGTTAACCACACATGGAACTGAACAGCTCAACTAAGGCACCCTGAACTATTCATGCCACCTGACACATTGTGGGAAGCTGGCAGTGATGCTTGATTGTACTCCAGTGGTCTGCTACACCCATGTGTGATGGTTATTTCACATGCTTAGGCCCACAGGTCCCATAGTCTAGATTTTAATTCTTCTTACTTATGTCCCTTGCAATAAGATGAGTTGCCCTAGAAGACATAAAACAGCTGCAAAATCTTCAGGGACCAAGATTAGTTGATTCCTGTGACTTAGGAACCTTTCAGAGCCCTCAGAAGAGGTGATTCTGAACATTCCTGGGATTCACAGGCAGAAAAGTTTCCTCTACCATGGTGGGTGTGTACCAGCTGCAATGTGGAGTGATGGAGTATGAAGCACATCTGGTTGTATGTAGCAGTTTATCCCAGAGAAAAACCACAAAGCAACATTACTCTGCAGCACAAATAAGTCCTGGAAGCAGCAAGATAAAACTAGCAAAAAGAAAAAAAAAAAGTTGCACAAGTATTTGAAAACAGGACTTTAGAGAACTACAGTTGGAGAGAGCAGGTTTCCTTTTTCTCCATGCACAATGCAGAGCACACTTTTGTTCTCTACCCTATACTTTGAAGATAGCAAAACAAAAACAAAAACAAAACCTGTCTTTTACTTAGATATTTGAATAAGTAATGGACACATGAAAATAGAACAAAAATTACCCACTTGGAAAACCTTAAGTACTTCTTAAGTTGTTTCTTAAACTGTGTTGGTTACATATGACCAAATGTTCCAGCTTCCTACAACATTAATTTTATTCAAAGATTTAAGGGAAATTTTTGCCTATCTATCGTTAATAAATATATTATAGAGTACAAAACAAAAGACTGAAGAAATGACAACTTTACCATGAAGCTTCAAGGATCTATCATGTCCTCAATGCTAGGCATTATTTTTACCAAGTCTACCTATGAAAAAGTTTCATACAGGAAGGCTCAGGATCCAGTACCAGTCTAGCACAGATAAATGTAGACATGGGATCACTCAGTTATAGCTGTGATCCACCTTAATTGGAAATGAGCTGCCATTGCTACTCCAATTCTCTGACTCATAAAATCTGGCTGCACTGAAACTCCTGCTATTTAGAAAATCCTGTGGAAGGATCAGGTAACCAGAAAGGCAGTGAATTCTGTAAAAGAGTAGAATTATTTTGAGAAGAAAGTGGGTCACCTTCTCACAGACCAAGTGCTAAAGGCAAGCAAAAGAATATGAAAGCTAGCTCAGTAACATCTGTCTTCAAGGAAAATTCTGATTCTACTGGGTTTTCTGTGTCAATAGTGGACTTAAATTTAAGAAGTTTCTAGTTCATTTAGAATTATAAACAATATTACGTATCAGAGGGATCAGAAAGAAATCAATTCTTTTCTTTACAACCCTCCTTAATGTAAAGGTTGATCACTTTCCTTGCCAATCTTTCACTTTAATATATCTCCTCAAAACTCTTCTTTAGTACCATTTCCTCTTTCTTCTCAAAGATCAGAACTTTTTTCTTTGTTTAAAATTTTTGCAGTGTTGGGGATCAAACCCATGGCCTCGTGCATGCTAGGCAAGCATTCTACCACCAAGATACATCCCTAGGCTTGGATCAGATCATTTTTCATTTTGTGTGAAGTGCTGGGGCTTGAACCCAGGGCTTTGCACACTGTTATGCAAGATCGGAGATCTATAACTGGCTTTCTTCAACTAAGACTCATTATTCTTCTAATTTCCCTTCTTTCTAATCTTTCTACTTTAAAGAAAAAATCTATAAAGTCTTTCAGTGGCTTTAGATAATTAAAGCCAAGCAAGCAACAAATGCTGGTCTTTTTCTGTAGTAATCATGTTAAGAATAGTTAAATAAGATGTCAAGTACTGCTACCCTCCATTACACATCTCTTCTTGAGAACTGAGTTGGTGCTGACTGTGTTTCAGTTCCATGCCGTTCTCCCTGGTGACTCTTTTCTCCCTTGATTAGTTCCATGGCCCTGAAGGCTAAGGAAAAAGGGAGCAGATGGGCCCTGGAGGGACTTACCTAAGAGACAGGCTGATATTTTTTACTTTTAGACAAGTAAGAAATGAAAAAGTGTTCATGAGTGTTCCAGCTACAAAACTTTCCCTTCAGGTTCAAACTTGGAACTTTCCGGCTTTTGTCATGTATTTTATGCCTTTAAAGGGTTTGTACTTTTTCCATACATATCCAGACGATTCACTTTGAGTCCAGAAATGGCCAGCTGCTGGATTTTAAACTGCAGGTTGATTGTGGGGTTTTCATCTGGTTTGGAAGCTCCAGCTTGAAGACTCATGGTCCCCTTCAAACTTGGTAGCTTTTGAGGATTTATTTTTCCTACATCCCAAGACAACATCTTTGTCACTGGGTCAAATGTGTGTGTCCCTTGGGATGGAATGAGGCTCATATTCAGCACTCCTTTGGGCATCTGACTGATGACAATCACTCCTTCTATAGTCTTCCCCATAGTCTGCTTGGGTCCCACTGTTATTTCAAAGCGTCCAAGTGAACTACTGTCCCGGAAACTGATATTATGTTTGACATACACTGGAACTGCAAAGAGATTCTGTGCACTGACATGATTAGAGAGCAGACGGAAGTTTCCATCAGGTGGGATGAAGGATAGAATACGCTCTGACTCCCAGCGCTTGCAACGAACACAAGGATGGAAGCTGACGTCATCCAACAGCCGGGGGTTCATAAAGGAAAGTGTAAGGTCTGGCATTCCAGTGAGTTTTACACAGGCATCAACCACGCCCTGGATCTCAGCAGTAACTGTGGAACCTGATTTGTCAATAATGGCATCAATCTCTTCAATCACATCAAAATAGGCTTCATTGTTGGTATATTTTACCCCAGTTCGATGCCAAGGCACCACTGACAGCTGCCCAGTTGGAAGTTGGTCACCCCCATTGCTACTTCCAATTTTTTCAAGATGAGGCTCAAGTCTTCCTTTACTGCATGAGCTTGAAGTATCCTTCTCTTGAATTCCTCTGACGGCGGAATCTCCACGGTTCCAGTCGCCAAAATGAGGCAGCCGCGAGGGACCCCAACTGTGGCTATTAGCCCAGGTGATCGCACCACAAAGGCCTGCTGTACAGAGTACGCCAAGGCAAGCTTAATCCCTCTGCCGGCGGACTCACAGCAGGAGGGATGGAGGGAGGGACAGAGGGTGGAGAATGGCGAGGCCAGCCTCGCTCCTCGCAGCGCCGACCACTCCGCTGTCTAAAATTGGCTTTTCAATCTCCAATCAAACATGTTTCTAAATAAATGGATAGACATATAGATAGATTCCCATATCAATCAGAGAAAGAGAAAGAGAAAAACATTTTCCAAAGTCCTTGTTATTATTTTCATACTTCAATATTTGCCACTCACACCCCAGGCTCAGTAAACCTGCAGATTAGGATTCTTAAGCCATATTTACTATTTAATGATTGATATTATCAAAGAATGGTGACCAAACCATGCCCACTATACACTAGGTACAACTAGTTGGCAACTAGTTATTAACACAGAGAAATATAAATAATTAAACTAATATTCCAATTTTTCAGTAATTTAAAAATTACCAAAATAAATCCCATGAGTTGTATATTATTATGATTAGGACAAAATAACCTTATCCTTTTATTTGTTCAAACTAAATAAAAAAAAAAACTTTTAATACATTATCTTAAAAACATACGTGTTCATTTCATTAAACTGTTATCAACTAATTGATTATTTTTTCATTTATTTTGATTCATTCCTTTCTAACACTGGAAATTGAACCCAGGGGTGCACTACAACTGAGCTAGATCCCCAACATTATAATTCAGGGAAAGATGGAACGATTTTTTAGAAAGGATCTCACAAAGTTGCTGAGGCTGCCCTTGAACTTGCAATACTCCTGTTTAATTGTCATTATGTCCTATTTTTTCAAATTAATGTTATTCTCTGGTATATACACAGCTCTATATTACAACAAGTATCATGATTAAGATTTTTAATCAAGTGCCCCTGAATTCAACCCATGATACAAAAATATAAATAAGAAAATAAATAAATAAATAAATAAATATGTGTACTAATATAGTATATTTTTAGGGAAGACTATAGAAAAATTTGGATGTACTTTTTCAATTACATGATTATTAAATAGAAGTACATAAAATTAAGTGACTTTTCCTTGATGACAAAAGTTCATTTTAAAATTCTAGATAATTTCAGGTTTTATGATGCTTAATTCCTAGCTCTTCCAAAGTAGCTGAGTGTTTGCTATTCAAAGCCCTGTTAGTGTGTCAAAATAATAAACAAAGTACTTAAAGAAGAAAAAAAAAATTTAAGTGTTAGAAATTTTATTAAAGTTAACATTCCATGAGGTCATGCTCAAAACAAATCAAAAGGCAAAAAATTCCAAGCATACAAACTACCGCGCTGTCTTCTCCAAGGTCAAAAATGCACTGGTTTTAATGATACAAAAGTTTTTTGAAAGTCAAATCCACTGTCCATTTGTGTTGGGTAAGAAACCTATATCTTCATTCATTCATTTCATGGAATCCATGTTAAAAGAACCCTGTCTTGGTTGTGTATTATCACAGCACTCTTGTATTAATCCATTTTCCTCATGTCCCCATAGTGGACTGCCATCTTGATTTCCCAGTGGTAAGGTCCATTTGAGACTCTTCAAGCTGACTGGGTTTAAATGTTTCCACCAATGATTACTATGTTGAATGGGCCCTTTAGATTGTTCCGTCTGGGGAGTCATACTTTAGATAAAATACAGACTTTCCCAAAGATCTCCTTAATCCTCAAGGATAAAAGTGCAATGTCAGTCTTCAAAATGACATACCTGGGATAAAAGATGTATTTGTTCAAACCATCAGCAAATTAGTTTTAAACTCTGTAAGTAACCGGGTATAACTCGGCCACGGGCACCTTCTGGTCTCCATCTTCAATACTGGGACTGACCACCCGCCCGAGCCTCCCGCCCACGCTCGGTCCAGACGGCAGAGAGCCGGCGCGCCTCCGCGGCCGCTGCCGCAGCCCAGCTTTAGGCGTCGTGGGCCGGGCAGTCCTGGACGCCTCGGCAGGAGCTCCGGCACCCGTGCGAGGCCCGCCTCGCCTCAGCCACGGCCACCCAGCTCCTGCGGGCTTCCTGGCCGCCCAAGTACAGCTCCCCGCCAGCTAGCGGGCACCTTGGCCGCAGCAAAACGTCTGACAGCTCTGGGTGCTGCTGCCTCTCCGGCCATCTTGTGCCATGTGTGATGTCTCTCCCGTCTCCTCTCTCGGCTTTACTCCCTCCTCCTCCTCCCCCCGCCCCACACACCACACAACATGGCCTCTTCGCTGCAGCAGCGGCGGCTGCCCCCGCTGCAGGAGCTCCACGGAGCTCCAGCACGCTCCCCTCCCCCACTTTGCCCGCCTCCCGCCTGCAGCCAGGGCCCCTGAAAAAAAATTTTTTTGGCTAATGATTTCAGAGGTTATAGTTCATGGTCATAAAACTGCAGTTCTTTTTTTCAAGTTGAGACAGAAAATCATGGCAGAAGAATGTGGCACAGAAAAACCACTCACCTTATAGCATCCATAAAGCAAAGATATAAGATGTACCCTGAAAGGCCCACCAACTTCAACAATAAGCCACGTCCTACAGTTTCAATTATGTTCCAATAGTTTATTTAGCTCTGAATACTCAATGGATGAACTCCCAATGGATGAAACCATTGATGATGTCAGATCCTTGAAATCCACATCCTCATCCCCAGAAAATTGTTGCACTGGACAAAGTCTTCAACACATAAGTTTTTGGAGAGCATTTCAAATAAAAAACAAAACAGCTTTATACTAAATAGTAGTAAGTATAATTTGTTTTTCTTACTCAAATACATTATTGGTTATTTTTAATAGCCTATAAACATGAAATTGTAAAAGAATTTATTCCATTTTTAGTGTTAACTTATCCTGGTTGAATATTGCATGAAATTAAAAATAAGTTGAAAATGCAGAAAATTATAATAAAAATCAAGATTATAGTGTGTAGGAAATCTTTAATTCTCTCAAAAATTTTGAATAGTGATCTAATCTAATATTCAGTTCAATTAAGCTTAAATTAATAGTAAATAATTAAATTATATTTTAAAAAATGTATTGATACATAAAATTATTTAATTTTTAGGACAACTAAACCAGATATTTCACAAAATATCATTTTATGTGTGTAGTAATAAAACATGTTAAATTACCACTACCCAGTGAAAGACTTTGTGATTACAACTACTCAGTAAGAGACTTTGTGATTTTTATGGGTGGTCTGTTCACCTTTTTTTTTAAAGAGAGAGAGAGAGAGAGAGAGAGAGAGAGAGAGAGAAAATTTATAAATATTTAGTTAGTTAGTTAGTTAATTAGTTAGTTTTCGGTGGACATAACATCTTTATTTTTTTATTTTTATGTGATGCTGAGGATCAAACCCAGTTCTGTGTACATGCCAGGTGAGTGTGCTACCACTTGAGCCACATCTTCAGCCCCTTACCTTTTGTTTTAAAATATAAAACTTGTTACAGCACTGCCTTTTTTATTAAGACACTCAGATTTGAGGAAAATATCATAAATATATTTTTGTTCAAAAATTCTACTTAAAGAATTATTTTGATGCATGTGTCTTCAATTATTGAATATTAAGATATATTTTTCTTATTATTCACCAAAATTCTAAAATATTTTTCAAATTTTTATAAGCTTTCTTCTCTGCATTTTATCTTTTATAAAATACTCATATTTTAAGAGACACTCCAGGAAAGAGAAATGAGAAGATACCACTTGAAGTTCAACACTGAATAACTTTGAATATTTGCATATAAATTACAGAGAGAACAATTTGAGTTCAAATAGAAAATAAAACAAAAACTCTCCACCATCATTGTACATTTAAATATTAAATTCTGTATGTCAGTTTAAAAATGTTTGAACTTGTGGTATTCATTTGCATATACTCATATAAAAATATTGAATACAGAAAATATTCAGAAAAACTGATAATACTTTAATTAATTGACATGTAAACATATTCTCGAAACAGTTACATCAATTTCTGCTTTTGATTGCTTGAATGGCCCTTTCTATGACATTTTATAATCAGCCCATTAGCAGACACTATTTGATGTGAAAAGTGGAATCTAATATATATCATTGTATACTCACCAGGAGTGTATACACAATAACAGTAAAGCAAAAGTGAATGAAAAAAATGGAATGAATAAATAAATTAATTAATTAATTTAAAAAAAACAGATGAAAAAGTGTAAAGATTTTGTTACTTCAATTTTAAAACGTTGATTGTGGCCACACAGATTTGTAAAGCTACTTGGAAGTGGTTTTATACTACCAACTGAAACATACTCTGTGAATTATCAATTCCACTCCAAGATGGGAAGAAATAAACACATAACCCATTAATCTGACTCTTTTTTTGGGGGACTGTTACCTTCTTCTTTCACTTCTACCTTATTTCTGCCTCTAAAGAAACCACCCTTTACCCCATGCTACCATTGATACACAATTAGACATTTTAAATCTGAACCCTTGATTTCGTCATTCTTTCTCTCTTTCCTTCACAGCACTTTTTTTCTACCCCTATCTATTCCACCAATACTTTTTCATGAATACTCACTACTACATACTCTGCATCCTCCAATCTTACATCCTGATCCATCCCTGTTCTGCTTTTTTCCATGGATCATTTTGAGATTCCCTTCACTCAGATATCAATAGTCCAGAATAAGGTCAGGTTAGGAAATTATATATGCAGGTTTTTAGAAGTCATTTACATAACAATAGGCCTATAAAATGTAGGATGCATTTTAGCTGAGTTTAAAAAGAAAATCTACAGAGTGCACTGTTAAACTGAAGTGTCTAAAATTCATTAATTTCAATAATTTGAAAAAAAGAAATTCTATAAAAAGGAGAGTAAAGAAAAGAACATAATATATAAAAGTGACAAATTTGAAGACACACCAAGTATATATTTTATATATCCATGTATATCCAAAGAGTGTCATATATTGGTGCTTTCAAAAGACAAATTAGGTTTTCGCGTCTCGCGGCGCTGCACGGCTCGGAGCGACCTATAGAGCAGCATCGAAGCCTGCTGCAGGGAGAAGATGGCGGTCGCAGTGAGAACTTTGCAGGAACAGCTAGAAAAGGCCAAAGAGAGCCTAAAGAATGTGGATGAGAATATTCGCAAGCTCACCGGGAGAGACCCGAATGACGTGAGGCCCATCCAAGCCAGATTGCTGGCCCTTTCTGGTCCTGGTGGAGGTAGAGGACATGGTAGTTTATTGCTGAGGTGTGGATTCTCAGATAGTGGAGGAGGACCCCCAGCCAAACAGAGAGACCTTGAAGGGGCAGTCAGTAGGCTGGGCGGGGAGCCAGGGACAAGAAGAGAATCACGCCAAGAAAGTGACCCAGAGGATGATGATGTTAAAAAGCCAGCGCTGCAGTCTTCAGTTGTAGCTACCTCCAAAGAACGCACACGTCGAGACCTTATCCAGGATCAAAATATGGATGAAAAGGGAAAGCAAAGGAACCGACGAATATTTGGCTTGTTGATGGGCACCCTTCAGAAATTTAAACAAGAGTCTACTGTTGCTACTGAAAGGCAAAAGAGATGCCAGGAAATTGAACAAAAACTTGAAGTTCAGGCAGAAGAAGAGAGAAAGCAAGTTGAAAACGAGAGGAGAGAACTATTTGAAGAGAGACGTGCTAAACAGACAGAATTGCGGCTTTTGGAACAGAAGGTTGAGCTTGCGCAGCTGCAAGAAGAGTGGAATGAACATAATGCCAAGATAATTAAATACATAAGAACTAAGACAAAGCCCCATTTATTCTTTATTCCTGGAAGAATGTGTCCAACTACCCAAAAACTAATAGAAGAATCACAGAGAAAAATGAATGCTTTATTTGAAGGTAGACGCATCGAATTTGCAGAACAAATAAATAAAATGGAGGCTAGGCCTAGAAGACAATCAATGAAGGAAAAAGAGCATCAGGTGGTGCGTAATGAAGAACAAAAGGCGGAACAAGAAGAGGGTAAGGTGGCTCAGCGAGAGGAAGAGTTGGAGGAGACAGGTAATCAGCACAATGATGTAGAAATAGAGGAAGCAGGAGAGGAAGAGGAAAAGGAAGTAGGTATAGTTCATAGCGATGCAGAAAAAGAACAGGAGGAAGAGGAACAAAAACAGGAAATGGAGGTTAAGATGGAGGAGAAAACTGAGGTAAGGGAAAGTGAGAAGCAGCAAGATAGTCAGCCTGAAGAAGTTATGGATGTGCTAGAGATGGTTGAAAATGTCAAAAATGTAATTGCTGAGCAGGAAGTAATGGAAACTAATCAAGTTGAAAGTATAGAGCCTTCAGAAAATGAAACTATCAAAGAATTGGAGCCAGAGATGGAATTTGACGTTGAGCCAGATAAAGAATGTAAATCTCTCTCTCCTGGAAAAGAGATTGTTAGTGCTCTAGAAATGGAAAAGGAATCTGAGGAAAAAGAAGAAAAAGATTCTGAACCCCAGTCTGAGCCTATGGCTCAACTTCAACCTCAATCCCAATCCCAACTTCAATCCCAACCCCAATCCCAATCCCAATCCCAATCCCAATCCCAACCCCAGCTCCAACCCCAGCCTCAACCCCAGCCCCAGCTCCAACCCATACCTCAGTCCCAGCCAGTACTTCAACCCCAGCCTCTCTCTCAGCCTGAGACTTTGCCATTAGCTGTTTTACAGCCACCACCTCAGGTTATTCAGGAGCAAGGGAATTTACTACCTGAGTGGAAGGAGTTACCTTTAGAGACTGTCAAACTTCCTGAGGTGCCTGTAGAGCCAATCTTGACGGCATATTCAGAAAGCAAAAGCAAAACCAAAACTAGAAGCAGAAGTAGAGGTCGAGCTAGAAATAAAACAAGCAAGAGCAGAAGTCGGAGCAGCAGCAGTAGTAGTACTAGTAGCAGTTCAACCAGTAGCAGTAGTGGAAGCAGTTCCAGCAGTGGCAGTAGTAGTAGTCGAAGCAGTTCCAGTAGTAGCTCCAGTACAAGTGGTAGCAGCAGCAGAGATAGTAGCAGCAGCACTACTAGCATTAGTGAGAGTAGAAGTCGGAGTAGGGGCCGAGGGCATAATAGAGATAGAAAGCACAGAAGGAGCGTGGATCGGAAACGAAGGGATACTTCAGGGCTAGAGAGAAGTCACAAATCTTCAAAAGGTGGTAGTAGTAGAGATACAAAAGAATCAAAGGATAAGAATTCCCGGTCCGACAGAAAGAAGTCTATATCAGAGAGTAGTCGATCAGGCAAAAGATCTTCAAGAAGTGAAAGAGACCGAAAATCAGACAGGAAAGACAAAAGGCGTTAATGGAAGAAGCCAGGCTTTCTTAGTCTATTCTTTGCAGCAGATTTCTTGATGAGTAAAAGGATTACCTTTCCTTGTAAGTAGGATGCTGCCTTAAACATTGCATGTTGTAAAAAATCTTTTTGGAAAATACAGACTGTTTGTTTATCAGACAGTCTTGTACTTTTTGCATAATTTTGTAAGAGTTATTTATCAAAATTATGTGAGGTTCCAAAATATGTAAAATAATAATAATAAAAAAGATTAACATCCCTTGTCATCTTTTTTAAATATCCTATACTCTTCAGTAAGAATCTGTATATTTTAATAGTTAAATCTTTAAGTCTGTTCCCTTCTAATTCTGTATCATACATTGCTTTTGTAGAAATAAATGTGCATTTCTTTCATTATTTTGGGGATGTCCTTGTTGACACTTGTATAATAAATATCCTCTTGGTGTCATTTTCAGCTTTTATAACTAGATATTGAACATAATTAGAATGTTTTTGAAGGTTTCATCACTTTTATTTACCTTAGACAATTATTTTGAGTTTTCAGAGTCAGATCTTTGCAGCTTTGAGGGGGAATAGTTCTCTCTAAAATCATTTACTGTTTTCTAATCTCCCTTGTTTTAATCTAAGCATTGTCTTTTTTCTTATTTTTAAACCATATAGTTGGTAGATAACTTAAAAACAGTATGATTTGGTTGTCATTTTCCTGATTATGGGATCATTCTTTTGTCTTCATGGTTACTTGTGTGATAACAGCATATACAATCTGTTAAAAATAATGACTTCTTTCTAGGGGAGGGAAGTAGAAGTATCTTCTAAACTTGGATTTTGAGTTTGTGGTCTTGTCTTAACTTTTGTGTTGGCTCTAACTGAAACATGCCGATATGTGTTTTCAAGAATTTTTGTTTAAGGGTTTTGTATGAAAGTTTACAAAATGAAGGAAGTTCATCTAGACTTGAATATGTAAGCAAGTTAGCATACAAGTGTACTGAGTGATTATTAACTTTGTTGTTTTATAAATTTGTATGAACTTGAGTATCTGTTGCCCATTACTATACATGTGCAAATAAATGTGGCTTAGACTTGAAAAAAAAAAAGACAAATTAATTTGAAATAAATGTGGTTAATGTGATATGTAGTAATCATTTATTAATTATGTATAATGGTAGTATATATGTATATGTACAAAATGCAGCTCACATAATTATGAGTATACATTGCAAGACATTAACTATACAGTAATATCTTTTTTTTTAATTTTGGTGACAACACTATAAATACCTACATCTAAGTTTATGTATTACCAAATGTTAAGGGTACAGTTTATACTTTATAAAGTTTATCACTGACCAACAGTCCTTTTTTTTCAATTTTCAAAAGAGTAGTATTTATTTCCAGTTAGAACATAATGTCATCATTTATTTTTAATTTTTAATTATTTTTAAATTATATATGACAGCAGAATGCATTACAATTCTTATTATACATATAGAGCACAATTTTTAATTTCTCTGGTTTTATACAAAGTATATTTACATGAAGTCACTTCTTTATACATGTATTTCATATAATAATATACATCATATTCTACCATCATATCTAACCCCCTGAACCCTCTCCTCCCCTCCCAATCCCCAACAGGTCATTGTGATACCCACTCATGTATGCTATAAAGTTATATAAAAGAGTATATACTTTATAATAATATGAACAGATAAACTTTTGTAACTAACACATAGCTTAATAATAATAATTAACAACTTGCCATTTAGACAACAATAAAGTATACTTCTGGCACTAATGATCTCTTTTCAAAAAAAAATCACATGTTTTCCAAAAAAAGTGTTATTTGTGTGGAAATATGGTATTCCATGCTTTCTTAATATCAAGAGTAAATTATTGGGCTGGGGATGTGGCTCAAGCGGTAGCGCGCTCGCCTGGCATGTGTGTGGCCCGGGTTCGATTCTCAGCACCACATACAAAGATGTTGTGCCCGCCGATAACTGAAAAATAAAAATATTTTAAAAAAAGAGTAGATTATTCTCAGAAGTAATATATATTTCAATATAAAAATAAAATAGAACCAGGTTCCATGGAACATACCTCTAATCCCATTGGATTGGGAGGCTAAGGCAAGATAATCCTGAGTTCAAAACCAGCCGCAGAAACTTAGCAAGGCCCTAAGAAACAATGTGTGACCCAGCATCACTATGCCCCTGATTTAAATTTCCAGTAAAAAACAATAACAAACAAAAGAATGCAGAGTATTTATGAGGACTCAAAACAAATTCTCATGAACTGAAGATGGAGTGAAAATTGCTGTTATTTATTCATGAAATCTGTATATATATATATATATATATATATATATATATATATATATATATCTCCTCACCAATCAGCTTAGATCTGTAGAAATTATCATATGTGTGTACCATGACAACATACTGTTACATAATAGTATAAGTCTAGAGCTATACTTGTCAATACAGTGAAAATCTGGGGCCTAGGAGGAAAGAGGAGGTACATTCAAAAAATAAAAATAATAAAGTTTGAAAAAAATTGGTTTCTAGAGCTCAGAAATATTTTTGGTTTAATTAGAGTACAAAATACCAAATAAGTATTATACTGAAGTTACATCTGTTAAATATATCACATGTATAATGACTTTCAAACAATATCTAGAAATTATCACAACTAAATAAAAATTTGCAAAAGCACATAAAATACCATGTGTGTAAAAAAAACTAATCATTACAAAGACAACTGTTTTAACTCAATTTAAAACATACTATTTTCCCAGCAAAATTTTATCATGTTTTTCTTTAAATTCAAGAAGAGAGCTGGATGTGGTGGTGCACAGTTGTAATCCCAGAACCTTGGGAGCCTGAGACAGGTGTATTGTAAGCTCAAATCCAGCATCAGCAAAAGTGAGGCCCTAAGAAACTCAGTGAGACACCATCTCTAAATGTCATACAAAATAGGTCTGGGGATGTGGCTCAATGGCTACTTTCCCCTGAGTTTAATTTCCAGTACCAAAGAAAAGAAAAGAAAAGAAGGGACCAAAAAATATATAAATTTGTATTGGAAATAAAATATGTAAAATACCCCAAAACCTTTAATAAAAAACAAATAATATAGTTATTGTTAGGTGACACATTTAATATAAATTATGAAACTATATTGCAATAATATAGACAAATAAATCATAATATGAATCAAATCTGAAACCATATTTATGCCAATAGTATGGTTAAAAGCAATATGAAAGGCATATATAATATCAACCATATGAAAAATAACATTAAACAAGAATAAATGAATCTATCCAACCTAAAGTTAGAATTGGGACCTAGTGGCAAAGTTCACTGGTAGAGTGTGTGTGAAGAATGTGCAAGGTAGTCAGTTGTAACCTTAGCAACACTATAAAAGGCAAACGTTAAGAGGGAATTATGTTGAAAATAAAGCAGAATATTAAAATGAGACACTCTCCCTCCATCTAGAGATACATTTAAGAAAAAAAAAAAACTACTATGAGTGTCTCTTTGGCAATATCATGAATGAGTAGACAGATTTAGATACACTGGATATTAGTCCTGTCTTGAGCAATGTACCACATTTGGGAAAAAATCCCCAATTACCATCATTACCTTCAGTAAACAGAAATGTGAGAGAGGGGCTGAGGATATGAGGTTGTAGCTCAGTTTTTAGAAAGTGCTTGCCTTGTATGCACAAAGCCCTGGGTTCAATCTCTAGCACACACACACACACACAAAAGAAGGAAATATGGGAGAAGTGATACAAAAAAAATGATGATATCTAGGAGCCATAAAATCCTTTGCAAGTATTTCATCAGCTGTCATCAAGACACAGAAATACCCAAATATCAAAGCTGTCAATTTATCTCAAAAAAACATCTGCCAGCATATTTTCCAAACTGCTATTGCTGACAGATGAAGTTCACTCTAGCTTGTATTTTAGATATAGTGGTTTAAGTTATTACAAATTATTTAAGCTTTTCTTCATAATTTTTATTATGGATACTAGAAATTTTAAATTATACTAGTGTATTATATTGTTTTTTCCTCTAGGAAATATTACTGTCTTAGGATATTGCTTAGAATTTTAAAATACAATCTGCTTTCTCATAAGACCAGACAGCAGAAAAATTAAAAAGTTGTGATGAAATTTTTATTCATAAAAGTATATTTTTTAGGTGTGTGGGAGATCTTGCCTCTTGGTTTTATTTTTCCCATTGGGTTTCTCCCCACTGAAATTAAGTTTTCATCACATGAGAAGAACATCTCATAATCTTTTACCCTTCCCCCTCTCACTAAGGTCATTATGTGACTGAAGAGTTCAAGAGTGGTGAGGATAATGCAAATGATGAGAAGTGATGAGATGTCATTCCAAGTCCTCATAAGCCTCTCCAGCTCAAGTGCATTTTTTATTGCGCTGGCTGAACATCTGTTCATTTGTATTTATATTTATTTATATTTTTGAAAATATAAATTGACTAATTAATACATGTATTTTTTAAGCTTCATCCTAAAATTCACTCTTGACTTCTCAGGGATATCTATGTTCACCATAGCTATATTCCATGTTTGAGTACTATGAACAACCTGACCTCAGCAAGGTGAAAAATAATGAACAATTCAGTTCTGTGTCATAGGTTATGGAATAAACATACCAAAAATCTTTCTCTCAGGGCCAAAGAACAGGAGAGACTCTGCACTTTGAGAGAGTATCCATCTACAACTAAGAAGTGTACAAAAGTGGACACTATTTCGCACTGGGTTCTAGGCACAGATCCAATTCCATTTTAGATATTATACTGTAACCTAATGAGATATGTATCACTGGAGAGAAGACTTTAAGTCATCAGATCATCAGTAACCCAGAAACTAGAGTCTAAACATTTTTTTTAAAAAAATTATTTTGCAGTTTTGTCTTTAGCCTAATGCAGGGTTGATATTTCAATTTTCTTCTTTAGTACGGGGTACTCTGAGAATACCATCAAACATTAAAGGCATTTGGCTAGAGTAGAAGTAAAATTGAATTACTAAATTTCTGTACACAGATAAGGATAAAGGATTACTGATATTATATCAGTAATTCTGCCTTTTGTAATAGATGAGGTTTATACAGCTATTCAATGTCAAAAACATATTTTCAAAATCTCACATGTACTGTGAGTATGTGTGTGTGTATGTGTGTGTGTGTGTGTGTGTGTGTGTGTGTGTGTGTGTGTTTATATGAGTGTAGTATTGGTGGTTAAACTGAGTGTGTGTGTGTGTGTGTGTGTGTGTTTGTGTGTGTGTTTATGAGTGTAGTATTGGTGGTTAAACTGAGAGAATTATTATTCCTGAGATATATCCTCAATTTTTTCTTTTCTTTTTTTAATTTTGAAACAGAATCTTACAAAAATTCTTCATTGTATGCCCACAATGTTTTAGTTCATATCAAGACCAAATATGCTTGACCCAAAGACAAAACTTACCTCCTTTACAAGCCATGATTCATCATTATTTTTAAGAAGTAACATTTATTCAAAAAGGGGAGAGGGGTTACACACATATGGTGGCTCATGTCAGCAATTTTAATAGACTTAAGAAGAAGAATTGCAATTTCAAATTCAGCCTAGATAAGATGAGAGGGCCCTAAGCAACTAAGCAAGACTTTGTGTGAAAACTAAAACTAAAATAAAATACAATCTAAAAAGGGCTGGTGATACAGGGGTTTTGGAGAACTACTCTGGGTTAAGTATTCATTCTTCTACCCTTAAAAAAAGAGAAAAGAATAATAAAAAAAGAAAAACAAAATTTTTACATCTGGTGAAATTTTTATTCAATGGGGATAATATGTTTAAGAAAAACTTCTAAAGCTTATAGCAAGGATTTAAAATAAACTTGGGAAATTGCTGAAAATTGAATTGAAAAACCAAAAACAAGCAATATTTTTAAAATTTCTTATCAGGAGAAATTTGAAAACAGGTGTATTTCATTTCAATCATGATAAAAATGCAGGATGCTATGGAAACTGATACAAAAGGATTGTATCTGTATCACAAAAATTTTGTAAATGGAGAATATGAAACACTGCATAAAAAAGTGAAGGCAAGACAACATTAAGGCCATATATGTAATCTAAAATAAATAATATACTAAATGTCCACTATATGAATTTTATTTGGGAGTATGTCTACAAAACCACACAATACTCCTTGCATAAAGCAGAGAATTTGTGATAGTCTCAAATTAAAAATGATTTCACAACTGTGGCTGCTGTGCAGCGGCTCATGTAAAAAAAATCAGTAGCCTTAGCTCTTTTCTAATATATGTTTGGATTGAATCCATAACCTAGGAATCAGTGAAACAGAGAATTTAGTTTTATCTCCAGCACTGGTTTCATTTATCAGAGTGTCTGAGTTAAGATTCCCCATTGACGAATTTACTGTGTGTTTTCTCTGGAAAATAATCAAACAAACAAAACAAAAACAAAAACAATAAAAAACCCACATTCATTAAATTCGTTTTAAAAATATTAGAAATAATTTTAGTTAGTAATACATGACTGTGCTAGGAAAAGTGATATAAATGTAATTTAAATTTTAAAAGTCATGACTGATTACTTCAAAGAAAGTATTAAAAGCTGGTTATATGGGCTGAAGATGTGTCTCACCAAAATAAAAATTGGGGGGTATATAGTGTTAATATCCTAATACATGCTTCTAATACCATGTATTTGGGAGGATAAGGCATAATGATTAAAATTTTAAGGCCAGCTTGGGCAACTTACTAACATGTCATCTCAAAATTAAATTTTAAAAAAATGCTAGGAATGTAATTCAGTGAAATGGCACCCTTAAATTCAATCTCAACAATCACATAAAAGTTGCTATTTATTCTCAAAAAATTACAAAATGTTAAAAAATTATAAACTCGGCAACATTATGATAAAAATTTTATTCAAAATTATACCATTGAAAGGTATAAAGACAAATGACAGTGAGAGAACTAGACCTTACATATAACTAAGCATTTTGATAAAAAATGAAGTGAATTACACACCAAGAGAAAAGCAGTTAGGGACTTGAATTATGACTTTATATAAAGATAAATTTTCAAAAATTAAAAAAAAAACAAATTGGTAAAATAAAAAATATCAGATACAAAAAAATACATAGCATTTTTGAGGACATGAAATAAATTCTCATGAACTAAAGATGAAGTTGTAAACAACTGTTATTCATAATGCTCTTCAATAAATATCACAGTGAGCCATTCTAGTATCTCTGTTTCATCTTGTGGCTCCCATTTTAGTATTCAAAAAATTCTACTTCTCTTTTTTAAGAACAATGAAGGACACATGATGAAGGCAGGAGATGGGAGAATTACCTCAGATTACCAAGTTTTATTTTATTCAGAATTTTAGCAATGGAGTCAATTGGTGGAATGCTAATGAGGCTAATTATGGGGGCAGAAAATGGCCCTGTGCAGAACCAAATGTCTGAGTTACCTAGGCTTCATTTATTATGTGAGGGGAAGGCACTTCCTTTTATTCATTTTATTATTATCTACTGATCCCTTAAGGTGGGACAGGAATGTTAATAGGGAATTTTCTGAAGCTTATTGTATTGGGTCAGGTGACCCTTCAGGGTGCTGGTGAGGGGTAAAAGTCAGGTGCAACTCACTTGAAAATTTGTTTTATCATTTAAAATTTCTGGCTGACAACTTGTAAATAACTTTTTGTTATAATTGATAGAAAAAATGCATCTTGGACATGAAATTGCTTTTTCTCTGGGCATTGTATATCAGGACTTGTTCATTAGGCTGGCAGCAGAGGGGCACAGTGAAAGATGGGAGCAAGTGTTCAATGATTTACATTTTGATGTGAGCCTCTACAGTGTGTTCATCTTCTGGCTGTACTATAGGAATATTTTAATTCACTGGGAACATGCATTATTGCTAATATTTTAGTAGTAGAAATCTGGTAATGAAACAAGCTTGTTGTATTCTGTTGCTGTTTCATTTTAAATTGAGCATTAAGGGAACAATTTTTTTTAGTTGTAACTCTGCCAATATGTCTATCTAGAGGCCTGTTGTCATTTCTTCAGTGAAATTTGTGTCCCCAAGAAAGGATAACAGATTGAGTTGGTGTAGTGTATTCTTGATTATCAAAAAATGCTCATTTAGCTTCAGAATTTTTAATTGGTGAATATTCATGATGTGTGGATATTATGCTAGAATTTTGGACCCCCAAAAGACCACCAGAGACCAAGATCAATGTAAGCAGCAAAGAGGTGTTTATTGCAAGCTAGCTCGGTCCTCTGAGCACACAGCAACTGATGATGCTGAGAGGCCCTGAGCCTAGGGTTTTCAGCAGTTTTATACACTCTTTGGGGAAGGCAGGGACTTCACATACATCAAAGCATATCTTAGAAAATCATCACACACCACAGGAAAATCATAAAACAACTCTGAAACATGATTAGCACATTCACTGGTGGGAACAAGTTGGGTAAAGTTGATTGGTTAGTACAAGAGGGGATTCATTTGAACTGATTGGTTTAAGCTATGATGGGAGTACATGCTAAACTGTAGTAGGGACAAATAAGACAAGGCATCAAAGATAGCAGGAAACAGTTTTATTTGGCTGCAGCCAGGTTCAGAGGGTACAGCCTTTGCTTTAATCAATCAATCCCCTGAACCTCGAATACAGGTAATTTCAGAGTTTTATACCCTGAATGTAAGGAGAGGGGCTCAGAAGTTCACAATCTGCAGAAGTTTACACAAAAGCAGCTTTTACTTCACTGTTTTAGGAAAGTTAATATTCAAGGACAACACCTGAGAAAGGGAGAGCTTCTTCTCCCCTTTTTTTCTTCCCCTGCCAGCTGTTACCATGGAACCCAATTGGTATCTTCTTATCTTAAAAAAATGTATACATTTCTGTGAAGCCCAGCTAAAAGCCAGAAGCCTCGTTAGCACATTTCTACAAACTACTATACTGGATACATTTGTGAAATATTATTAAGGGGGTGCCCAACACCTGAAATTCTGGTATCTTCCTGGCCAGTGGCCAAGCTAAACAGAGCAACAGGAAAATAGAAAATTTATCCATATTGAACTTTTTCTCAGAGACTCTTTGGCTGACAGTCCCAAAATAAGCCATGGTGAGAATTCCTGGAGAAGCCCAGTTAAGACTCTTTCTGTGGAAAGAGGGGGTTCCTGTTCAATTTCCCCCTTTAATGATGCTCCCAATAATTTACTCTTATAAATTACACAGCATCATTATCATCATCTTGGCTTAACGCCTTATATAACGCCAGAATTTTAGTTGCTGTCCTCCTTTCAACAGTGGATTCTATAGTGGACCCAATAGTTTTAATGCACAGTGAAGCCAAACATGGAAGCAATAAACAGGTTAACAGCAGAATACCCACTATACCAATTATGCTTTTAAATCCACCAAGATTTGAAAACCAACCCCCTATGTTTTTGGCTATATCCTTGACTGCTTGTGCATTATTATCTATTTGGTTGCAACAATATGAGCTGTTGAACTTTCCACATATTCCTCCTTCTTCAGCCAGTAGGTAATCTAATGCCAAGTGTTTTTGATAGATGGCTGCTTGCATCTGGGTCTGTGGTGTAGCTATGAGGTCAAGACCTGTGGCAGTCTGATTAGTTAGGATTTCTAGTACAGCTTGTAAGTGGATAATTCTGTTCAGCATGTAAATAGGAGTCCTATAATCCCAACTTCCATCTTGTGCCCAGGTAGCAGGACCATAAGTGGCAATAATTCTCTGGGGTATCCATTAATCTTCACCCCAAGATTGGTGGTCTCTTAGATGAATCTCTTGCCCAATGGATCTCCTTTTTCTTGGCCCTAGATCCTCATACTAGGGGATTCCTATGTCCTTTCCAGTAGCATTACACAGTAAGAAAAACCCTGGTCTAATAGTACCAATAGTACAAGTTTCTCTCCAATTTGTTGGGAGTTGGATATAAGCCCTTTTCCTAGAAATCCAAAATATCCCATCAGGTGCTTTCCAGTTAGTGGGGGCTGGTTTGCTCCAGAATTTATGGATTTCAGGGATACCCCAAAAGGAACTGATCTTGTTAGTGTCTGGGCATGTACAGTTAAAAATTGTTCTTCTCTTATGGGGCTTTTTGCATATTAGACCTCTAATTCCTAGAAAGCCTGGGTTATCTGCCCCAAACTGAGTAGGTTTCTCTTGTCACCAGGTGGAGTTCCAAAACAATGTTCTATTACATGGCATTTCACTGACTCATTATGTGTGATGGGGTCCAAATCTGCCAATACATTTTTCACCAAATATTTCTGAAGTGAGAATCCAGCCTTGGGGAGTTTCATTTTTTAGTTCCATTTGTGCTTTATTCCAAAGTAGTAGGGAGTAAGAATCTAGACCTATTTCTGTTCATGGCCATTCCTCACTCATAAGGGCCCCCACACAGACCCAGCAATTTTTAACCCCAAGGTTTTTAGCAATTCTTTCTGATAGATCCAGAAAGAGATTCTTCCCTAAGGGAGGAAGGTTGAGATTTGGGCTCAACTCTTCATACAGTTTAGCTTTAGGGTAAGGACTTAGAGTAGGTCTCAAGGCAGCTGGTTTCAAATCAATTTTTATAAAACTTTTCCAAGTTAGTGGCTGGGAGTCTAGTGGCCAACAATACCAAATTCCACCAGTAAAGGGGAAATTTCCTGGGCAAGTTTTTTTTTTCTCCTTAAACTTTGATTCGATCCAAGTCATGTAGACTCTTTTGCCTTACCAGAGGCAAACTGTCATCCACCTATAGCATTCCTCTGGTGGAACAGGTCCTAAGTATATGTTTTTTACCACCTTTTGGTTATAGTAGATTGGTTTGACACATGGTTTGCATGATCTCCACTGTTGGGGTAGGGGTAGGGCAGAACTCCTTAAGATTAACAAAAGAACCCATACTAAGTGATAGACTAACATTTTGGTTAGCATAGGTTGGACAGCTTAAGTTAGCAAAGCCAAACTAATAACATCAAACAAATCTTAAAAACTTACATAAGCAAGATAATGACTATATGTGAAATTTCATTATTTAGAGGCCAGAGTGTTAACCATTACACTATAGGAATTATCTTAGAGGTTGAAAGAGTCCATTAGTCTTCATAGGAGGTTTATCTTTTATTATGAATAGATCAGCCAGGCCCTCCTGTGCAGCTGAAACAGGGCCATAGACTTCTCAAGCTTCAGCCGTGCATAGACCAGTCAGCTTCAAGAGTGACTGGAGCAGGGCTGTTGTCCTTCTGATCCTCAAGATTCTCTGATGCTCCTTTTCTCCAGATGGTCAGTTTCAAGGGTGTTGTGGCATCTGGAGAGCACTCCCAGTCTGCGGCTGTAGACTTGAATCTTGTGTAATAAATCCAGGGGCCTATTTCTGCAACCTTGACTGCAGTTGGGGGTGATAAAATAACAGTGAAAGCACCCTTCCAAAGAGGTTTTAAAGGTTGAATATTCCACTCTTTGACCCAGAGTGAATCTCCTGGCTTGAAGGATGGTGCATCCGTGGTTAAAGCTACTGGCAACCTCTCTCTAAACAATTGGTTGAGAACCTGCAAAGTTTTCTCTAAGCCCTGAAATTGCTGCCTCAGGGTTAATTCCCCTATCTCTCTTAAGTCTCCCTATAGCCCCCTAATAAGGGGAGGAGGCCTTCCAAACATTTTCTCATAAGGAGAGAATCCAGTCCTCCTGGGATTGGATCTAATCCTCAAAAGTACATTAGGGAGACGTTCATCCCAGTCTAAGTGTGTCTCCTGACACAGCTTACCCAATTGATCCTTCAAAGTCCTATTCATCCTTTCAGCTTTACCAGAACTCTGAGGCCTATAGGCGGTATGTAACTTCTATCTGATATTTAAATTTTTGGCCAGTAATTGTATCACCTTAGCCACAAAAGCTGGCCCATTTTCTGAGCCAATAGTTATTGGGATACCAAATCTGGGAATAATTTCCTGGAGGAGAACTCTGGCTACCTCTCTAGCCTTTTCAGAGCGGGTTGGAAAGACTTCTACCCAACCCTAGTATGAACAAACACCAGAAGATATTTATAGCCCCATGAGCATGGTAGTTCCATGAATTCTACTTCCAAACCCTCGAAAGGTGCTCCTCCTATACTTTGAATTCCTGGTAAAAGTTTTGGCCCCTGGTGGAGATTGTTACGTGCACACACCTCACATTGTTCACAAATCACCTGGGTAATGCTTGTAAGCCGGGGGATATAGAAATATTGGCTTAGAATTATCTCAAGTGCTCTACGTCCAATATGTGTTCCTCTATGGAACTGCCTGATAAAGGCTGGGGCTAGAATCTCAGGAATGGCTATGCAGCCATCAGAAAATTTTCACCATCTGCCAGGGAGATAACTTCCTTCTTCAGTCTTAAACCAATTACTTTCATGCAGGAAATATTTTGGCTCCCTTTGTGTTAGTGGGTCTGGCAGGATAGCAGCATTTAAATCCAAGGTTGAATTATCTTCTCCCTTGTAGGCAGCTGATCTGGCCTCTCTGTCAGCTCTCCATTTGCCCTGAGCAACCACAGTGCCTTTTTGATGACCCCAGCAATGCATAACTGCAACCCTTTTGGGAGCCCACACTGCATTTAAAAGTTTAAGAATTTCTTGCCCATATTTTATGTTTTTTCCTCCTGAGTTAATTAGCCCCTTTTCTTATATACGGCCCCATGAACGTGCAGGGTAGTGAATGCATATTTTGAGTCTGTGTAAATATTTGCACAGACCCCGGCTGCCAGTTGAAGTGCTCGAGTCAGAGCAATAAGCTCTGCATTTTGCGCTGAAGTTCCCTGAGGCAGAGGTTCCGCCTCAACAGTAGAGTCCAGAGTGACCATTGCATATCCAGCAAAATGAGTCCCATCTTGTATAAAACTGCTTCCATCTGTAAAGTATACTACATCAGTGTCCTTTAGAGGCTAGTCTGTTAGGTCTGGTCTGTTGGAGAACACTTTATCCATGACCTCAACACATTTGTGATCAAGTTTTCTAGGTCCAATGGGCAGAAAAGTTGCTAGGTTTAGAGTTTTGACAATCTCAACATGAACACAAGAGTTTTCACATAACATGCCCTGATATTAAACCATTTTTTTATTAGTCAACCAATAGTGTCCTTTATATTCTAATAATGTCAAAATTGAATGAGAAACTCTGACAACCAGTTCTTGTCCCATGGCAAATTTATCAGCTTCCAAAACCAGAAGAGCTGTGTCTGCAAGGGCATGTAAACAAGGTGGCCAGCCCTGGGCTACAGAATCCAGCTGTTTTGACAAATAGGCCACTGGAGGTGCCATGTCCCCAGCATCTGAGTCTAAACTCCCACAGTCACTCCAGACCAATCATGGACATACAGAAAGAAAGGCTTCATTAGATCAGGGAGCCCTAATCCAGATGCAATGGTGAGTGCTTGTTTAATGTCCTCAAAGGCCTTTTGTTGTGTTAGCCCCCAAATCAGAGGATTTCCTTCTCCCCCATTTGTGGCTTCATAGAGGGGTTTCACCATAACTGAAAAGTTGGTGATCCATATACGGCAGAATCCAGCAGCTCCCCCCAAATTCTCTAATTTGGTGGCAGTTTGAAGAGACTGGAATTGAGCAGATTGCCTGTTTTCTTTCAGAGCCTAGCTGTCGTTACCCCTGAGTCAGATAAAAACCAGGGTATTTGACCTTTTCCTGACAGATTTGGGCCTTTTTCTTTGAAACTTTGTAACCAGCCTCATATAGGAGAGTGAGAAGCAGTTGTGTCCCCTTCATGCAGTCCTCTTTAGTTGCTCCAGCCAGCAACAGATCATCTACATATTGGAGCAGAGTGCACCCACACTGCCTTGCAGGAAAGACTTTTAAGTCAGGGGCCAGTGTTGTCCCAAACATAGTGGGTGAGTTTTTAAAATCTTGTGGTCATCTAGTTCAGGTCAATTAGCCTTTGTTCCCATTGGAATCTCCCCATTGAAAGGCAAAGAGCTGCTGACTCAGTGGTGCCAGTGGAATACAAAGGAAGGCATCTTTAAGGTCCAGGCAAGTGAAATATGCTGCTTCAGCTGGGAGCAGACTTAACAGTGTATATGGATTGGGGACCACAGGATGTAAATTGACTGTGGCTTGATTTACTACACGTAAATTTGGACTGGTCTGTAGTAATCAGTTTCTGGTTTTTCAATAGGCAAAAGAGGTGTATTCCATGGTGACTGGCATGGCCTGAGAATCCCATGTCATAAAATTCTGTCCAAATGTTTTTGAATCCCTAGTTGTGCCTTATAAGGAATATGATATTGCCTCAGGTGGATTGGCATAACTCCCGGTTTTAATTCCACTACTACTGGAGCAATTTTTTGGCTCGTCCAGGTGAATTGTCTTCTGCCCATACTCCTGGCACTTGGAAAGGAAGCTCTGGCTCCTGTTGTCATGTCTCTACTAAGCTGAAGAGATGCCATTCCTCTTCCTGGGGAATGGTGAGGGTTAAAATTTTTGCCTCAGGGTTTCCCAATGATAAAGCTTCCGGACCTCTTGCATCAAAAATTATTTGGGCCCAGAGTTTTCCTAGCAAGTCTCAACCCACCAATGGTACTGGGCAATCAGGCATATACAGAAATTCATGAGTTACTTCATGACCTGCTAAATTGCATCGCCTAGGCAACAGAAAAGGATGATGAGCTTTGTTGCCTCTGGCCCCAATAATTGTAGTCTGTTTCTTTGAAAGTGGTCCCACTGGCATGGTCATCACTGAGTGGTGAGCCCCAGTGACCACCATAAAGTTCATGGGTTGGCTCCTAACAAACATTCAGACCATAGACTCCTGGGGGCCCAATGGGATGGAGACTGGTCAGTCCTAGTCCTCATCCTAACTTTCCATGGCTGCCAGTACCACAAAATCCTTTTCTCGGGTATCAGGTTGGTGTTCATGGCATTGAGCATCATGGGGGACACTTTTGTAGGGATGGTATTGTCCTCTAATGACTTCACCTCTCTTGTCCTGGTAAGAAGTATCAGCAGCCCAGTTGTCTTTCTTCTGCCTTGGGCATTCAATCTTCCAGTGGCCCTCTAGATGGCAGTAGCTGCACTGGTTTGGCCTCAGCTTAATCCCAGGATGCGATGGTCCCTCCAGCAGACTTTTCTTTGGCTCTGCATTTGACCATGATTTTGAATATTGTTTTGGCTTTGTTCTGGCAAGACCCCCCTTTGAGTGATTCCTGAATTTGCAATAAAGGCAGCCACAAGTAAATCTATTTTCTTTTTCATCTTTCTGTCTGCTGCTCATTGGGACTCTTGGTCTTGATTGATGAACACTGTAGTGGCAACCTCAATCAGTTCATTGGCACACTTTTCAGCAAAATTTTCTAGCTTTTGAAACTTTTGGCAAATGTCACCCTGAGCTTGTCCCACAAAGGCAGCGTTGATCATCAGCTGATTGTCTGGTGCCTCAGGATAAAAGGGAGTAAAGAGTCAAAAGGCCTCACACAGTAGTTTGTAGAATTGACTGGGGCTTTCATTTGGTTTCTGGATCACTTCTGATACCTTATTCATATTTAGGGCTTTCTTTCCTCCTTCCTTTAGGCCTCCTATAAAAGCTTCTTGATATCTCCTTATCTTTTGGAGGTTCTCCTCATTGTTGGGGTCCCATCCTGGGTCAGTGTCTGGGATCTTGGTTTGGGCATAGGCTTGAATATTGCCTTGTGCATCTGGAGCATGTTCCTCTAGCCATTTTTATGCTGCTTGAGTTACCCGTCTACGTTCCTCTGTATTAAATAGAGTCAGAAGGAGCTGGTGGCAGTCCACCCAGGTAGGCTGGTGAGTTTATATAATGAATTGTATGAAATCAATCATACAAGCCTGAAGCTTTTCCATATAGGAGGGAGTATGATTTTTCCAATTTAAAAGGTCAGTGGAAGTAAAAGGCTGATACATATAAATGCATTGCCCCCCTGGAATATTTCCTTTGTGGTCAATATTGGCTGGTCCTCTAGCTTCTTGTAAAGGCATCTGAGCACTCTCCTTTGAGTAATGGCTCTAGTCTTAGGACAGGCTCCCATTCTGGTTTCAGGAGGTGGAAGAGGAGACTTAGGTTCAGGGGAAGTTTCTGGCTCTGAGGATGAATTGGACAAAGGAGTAGCAGGTGTTGGAGAATGATCATCTGTAACCTCTGAAGATGAGGGTGCTGTGAGTGCAGGCTGTTATTCCAGTGGTCTTGGAAAGGTTGGGTAGAGTGGAACATACAGTGGCATGGTGGTGTCTCTACTGGCTCACTGGACAAAACTGGTTTTTCCTCTGGCTCATGGGGCAAAACTGGTTTCTCCTCTGGCTCATGGAGCAAAACTGGTTTTTCTCCTGGCTTTTTTCTATCAGGTTCCCTTTGTCTATTTGCCTTTCATTGTGTCTTAGAGGCTGCTATGCTTCGTGCTAACATCAGCTTGGAATGTCCATCTAGACAAGCTCTCAAACAAGGGAGCTTCTTCTGTACTATTTCTTGCCAGCAATCAATATAAGGGAATTGGTTTGGGTGCCCAGGAGTACCAACAACTATTCAAAGGACCTCAGCAATCACTCTCTCATCTAAAGATCCTTCTGGTGGCCAGCCCACACCTAAGGTGTGCTATTCTGCTTCACAGAGAGAACATGACTTTTGTGGAGTGAGTTTCACCTCATAATTTCCCTTAAAAACCTTCTTAAAAATTTTTAGCATATTCCAAGGGGTTCAAGGACCTCTGTTTAATCTGTGTGCCTCCCATGTTCTACGCTGAGACAGTGTTGTACATTTAGAACAAAACACACTTAGAACAAGACTTGCTTCATCTGTGTCTGGCTGCTCCCCTTGTGGGGACTTAGGGCCTCTTTGCTTTGCAGGTCGGTATCAACCCCCAACCTGGAGCTTTCACCTAGACGTTTGTTGGTGAAATTCTGCCATAGACTGTATGAGGTGCCACAGAACCTCGGATCAGGACTCTGCACTAGCTTTGGCCCTCGGGTTGGGTTGGAACCCTTCCTTTTGTCCATCTCATTCACACACTTTCACACAGACATGGCCATGATAGAATTTCTATACCGCCCAAATTTCAACAATTCCAAACCAAACAGAAAAGGGAGTCACAGTTTCCCCTCTGCTCGCTGACCCAGAACAGAGACTACTTGGGTGACTCCCTGGATCCATTTTAGTTCCAACCACTTTGGAGGGTACTTGGGAATCAACAGAGGGGGATCAAGCCTCTCTTCCACCCACTTAGGCCTCAAAGGGGAAGTCAGGTGGGCTACAAAACCAAATGGACTGGGTCCTACTTGTTCAGATGGGCGGTGCTCCAAAACTCTAATTCTGGTTCCTGCTGCCTGTGGGTTCCATTGTGCTCCAGGGTTGTAGCCCCAGGGCGCTGGGTGAGTTTATCATCCTTCAGGCCAAGAGTGGCCTGGGTAGGCCAAGGGGATCACTGTCCCCCATCATCCCAGGGAAGTCAGTCCCCAGAGACAAGAGAGGCAGAATAGCCTTCCTTACGTTCTTTGTTCCATCTGGGTCACCAAAAATGTTGTAGGGACAAATGAGGCAAAGCACCGAAGATAGCAGGAAACAGTTTTATTTGGCTGCAGCCAGGTTCAGATGGCACAACCTTTGCTGTAATCAATCAATCCCCTGAACCCTGAGTTAGGGGGTTTCAGAGATTTATACCCAGAATGTAAGGGGAGGGGCTCAGAAGTTAACAGTCTGCAGAAGTTTACATAAAAGCAGCTTTTTCTTTTACTGTTCTGGGCATGTTAACTCTTCAAGGATAACACCTGAGAAGGGGAGAGCTTCTTCATCCCTTTATTTCCTCGGCCAGTGGCCAAGTAAACAGGGTGACATGAAAATAGGAAGTTTATCTACACTGAACTCTTTTGCAGAGACTCTTTTGCTGACAGTCCTAAAATCAGTCATGATGAAGATTTCTGGAGAGGCCCAGTTAAGACTTTTCAGTTGAGAAATGGGGTGCCACTTCAGTGGAAGGAATAAAAAAAGCAAATGGAATGTTGAGGCTTAGATTTTTTTGTTAAGGTATCATTGCACCAGAAAAAGAACCCAGGTGGAGCAAAGGTTAAGGAAGAAATTTGAACAATCTGGACACAGGGTGCTGAACCTGAGGAAGTGTAGCAGCAAGAGAAACTCCCTTATGTATTACAAAAAAAAAAAGAAATACTTCCTCAAAGGCTGGAGAGGGAGGTCCTTGGGATCTAGTTAAGGTATTGAGTGAAAAATAAATAGGAATCTCAGTTAATGGGATAGGATTCAAACCTGCACAGAAAAAAACAGTATGAAATATTTTTAACTTTGGACAAATTGAGTAGCTGAAGGCCCTAGTGTATTAGGGCCATCCATGAGAAAGGGTCAGTTTTAGGATGGGCAACTGCATCTAGCTGATGTTGGAGTTTCTTCTCTTGTTTCTGGATGGTTATGTGAATTTGAGGGAGCACTTGTATATAAGTTCTCCATATTCTGATAGAGGCTGAAGGGTGTTTTGCAAAACCCCATGAATCAAATTTACCATCAACACCAGAAGCTCATTTTGGGTTCCATGGGTCCCAAATAGTCAATTTGGTGTATGCTCGATTCTCATAGGAAAGCTTATCTAGAAAGCATTTTTTGCATGAATTATAAGGGCACCCACCATAGGTGTCAGGCCAGTGCTTACAGGATTCTTCAGCATGGTTTCCTATGAAGCACAGCATTTCTGAACATAAGTGGGACAAGGTGGCCTGGTTGAATCCAGTAACATTAAGGGTGACGGCCTGATTACAGCTACTGAAAGGGCAATTGCCTTGTCCAATAAACTGAGAAGAGCTGGTGCCATCCTGATGCCATGTCACTTGAATGTAGAAGCACCATCTGTGGGTTGTGTTTGAAGCTTGAGAGAGATTAATGATTTGTAACAAAAGGAGAGAGTTTGCAAGAAATCTTGAGTTTGGTGGGTCCTAGCATGGAAGTATGATTGTATGGGGTTGATGGGTTATATGGAGTCTCCAAGTGATGTTGAGGCCTTTGGACACAAGTTGAGCAACCTGAGAAGTGAAGGCCAGACCATTGTCTGACTGGATGGAAGTGGGAAGTCCGAACCTGGGAATGATCTGCTCAATGAGGATGAAGGCGACAGTGTCAGCAGTTTCCCTAGAGGAAGGGAAGGCTTCTATCCAACTGTAAGAGAGTGCTATCCCCAAGTTACAATCAGTTAAATCCTGTGTCAAGGCCTGACCAAAGAGGTAGGGACTGTCCCTGAAGCCTCGGGGTAGGACTGTCCATGTCAGTGGTTGAGACCTAAAGGATGTAGGGTCTTCCCATGTGAATGTAAAGAGGTAATAAGAGTCAGGATGGAGGGGCACTGTAAATAAGGCAGCTTTAAGACCCAGGACAGTAAAGTGAGTGGTCAAATGGGAGATATGAGAAAAAAAGTGTGAGGGTTGGGAAACAGCATGTGGATGGGAATAATGGCATCGTAAATTAGGCGCAGGTCCTGGACTAAGTGATAGGCTCCTGAGGGTTTGTGTACCAGAAATATGGGAGTGTTGCAGGGGGAGTCTTAGGGACTCAAAGTAAATTTAGTTTGGGGTTTCAGTTGGATTCAGACTGGCTTGTGGTGGCAGGCTATGACCAGCATGGAGATGTCACAGACCTGGGGGGCAATGGCACAATAGGTACTGTCAAGTCATTAGAGAGGGTAAGAAATAGAGGCAGAAGGACATGAGTGGTGGTATTCTTCGGGTGTAGTTGGAGAGTGGCTCCTAGTAATTAAATAACATCTCTGCCTAGGAGAGGAACTGAACAAGATGGAATGGCCAGAAAAGAGTGAGTGAATGAGTGTCCCTCCAGGGCATGAGTCAGCTTAGCAGTTCAGTTTGGGGAGGAGGGTTTGCCATCAATTCCCATAACCAAGACCAGGGAAGGAAACAGAGGACCAGAGTGGGCAGGCAAGACAGAATAGATAGTCCCTGTGTCCACAAGGAAGGTTATGGACTTACCAGCTACCTGGAGCATTATCCTGGGCTGGGCGAGGGTGAGAGGTGACCTCAAGTCTGGGCTTCATCAGTCTTCTGTGAACCCCAATAGTTCAGGAGAAGGGACTGACTGATTGGTCATACCCCTGTGTAGAGGCAATGAGGAAGGGCCAGCCATGGGGCAGTCATTCTCCCAATGTCCTGTTTGCTTACAGGTGGGGCATGGCCTGGGAGGAGGCCATGGGTTTGGGCATTGGTGAGCCCAGTGACCTTTGCATCCACATTTGAGGCAAGCCTCTGGTGGAGAGGAATGCTGGTTCCCTTATGAAGCTCTTGCTGGAAATGTAGGCCTCAGGGATGCTGCCAAGGCCTGGGTGTTAGGTCAGTGGTGGCAACTTGGTGGTGACAGGAGAAGGGTCTGAGGAGAAACCACGTGGAAGCTCAACCAGACTGGACTTTTAGGGGCTTACAGTAGGAAGGGAAGGGCTTGGGACAGGAGAAGTTGTTTTTAGGGTCCCTTGCCCCCTTGGAGTTGGTCAGGGGAGTTGGCTGAACTCCAGGATTGGCCAGGGTGTCCTGCTGATTGACAGGCATTAGTCAGGAGATCTGACTGATTGACAGGCATTTCCACCAGCATCTGATTGATGTTCTTTTCCTGCACGGGCTGCTTTGTTCTAAGTAGCAACTAAGTTTCTGGCGACAGAAATTGTCCAATTCCGTGAGAGTTTAAAATCAAAAGTTCCTTCTGGGGGCCATTGTAACCCATTGTCTAGCTGCGGTAAAAGACCAGGGGGTTCTTCAATGAGCCCTAACTTGGCAAAATTTGAATATAGACACCCAAAGGACTTCGGGGTCTAAGGAGAGGAATCTATGTTTCCCAAGACCTTCAGCACCCTTGGAGGTGAGTGGGAGCAGAAGAAGGTGCCCCAAATTCTGTCTGCACTAATCTATGGAACAGAGAAGGGCCAGAGGGGAAGTTGAGGCATCCCTGCAGCCTCCTTGGGCCCCAAAGAGTGGGCCAACCTGGTGGTGGAGGGGAGGGGTGGGGGCTTTCAGGAGGACTGGGACATCTCCACATTCCCAGAGCCTTGAACAGAATGGGCAGGGCCAATGGCATGTGTGTGACTTACATATAGACCCTGGGGACAGATGGAAAAAGTCTGGAAAGTCAGGGAAAAGGAGGAACTTACCCCACTCCTGTTGGTCTGGATGAAGGGAGAGAGAAAGAGCAGCTTAGAAAGTTTCTGGTTCATTTTAAGAGGGAAGGAATGGGCTTCAACCCCCTGCGGGAGAAGCCCAATGATCCCTTCCCTGGTTTCAGTACCAGGATGTCAGATCAGGTGAGGCGGACAGCCACCAAAGGAGGCTGAATGAGGCTTTATAGAGATGTCACTCCTGGGCAGAACTCGATTAGACCCACACAGTGGACAGGAGAAGGGTCTGAGGAGAAGCTCGACCATACTGGACTTTTATGGAGCTTACAGCAGCAAGGGAAGGGCTTGGGACAGGAAAAGGTGTTTTTAGGGTCCCTTGTCCCTTGGAGTTGGTCAGGTGAGTTGGCTGATTGACAGGCATTAGGAGATCTGGCTGATTGACAAGTGTTTTGGCCAGCATCTGATTGATGTTCTTTTCTGGCGCGGGCTGCTTTGTTCTAAGTCATCACCAAGTCACCACCAAGTCACCACCACTGATCTAACAAGGGACACATTGACTATACTATTTTATTTACATAGAGTCATTATTTCTAATATCATCTAATTTTTTCCTGCTTTCTTCTTATGTGAAAGACTCACAAAGATAAATATTTTAATACTACACTTCAGATCTTGGAGAAGAAAAAATTACAAATAATGCATCATTTCAAAATAAAATATGCAAAATATAATTGATCATGATGAAACTGGGAGTTTTGAGATGAAAATAAATTTTTCATTTAACCAATTTTCTCTGGGTTTTTGTCTCACAAATTTTGAAGAATAAAATCTATGGACACTCAGCAAAGGTAAAGAGTAAAAAGAAAAGGATTTATTTTAGCAAGAAAAAATAGAACTCCAATAATGTGGGAGAGGCTGTGATAGCAGAAAAACCCATTTTGTTGTGCCCACTTCACAGTTTATATATGGTTTTTGGCAGCGCATGGGGCAAATTTCTTTAAAATAGATATTGAAAAAAGCATCCTGACTACTAACTGGGTTCAAGTTTTTCCTATCTGTATCCAATCCTCCTTCCAGTGACTTCCATCTGGGTTAACCCCCAAGGACAAAGTATTTGGTAAAAGATATTCCCACAAGTGAGCCTCAAGGTTTTTTTGTTGTTGTTGTTTTTGTTTTTGTTTTTGTTTTTTTTTTACATTTGAAATAGGCTTTAATGGTGCTCATTAACATATCCACTAGCCTCCAGGTGTGGTTGAAAGTTCTACATTATTCAGCTGCCAGTCATTTAACTATTTTATTTTAACCTCACTCAAGGTTAGCAAGAAAGCCTGGCTTTGAGAATGTGAAGAGTGAACTGGAAATCTAGGGATTTAATCTCAGATGTATGGTTAGCTAAACATGAGTTTTTTTATATCAGATAGCCATTCTGGATTTGAGATACTTCTTACCCTACATTTAGAAAGGTCAGAAGGCATTAGGATGGTGTGTTAAAAGCCAGCCTCAGCAACTTCAGGTTCTAAGAAACTCAGTGAGACCCTGTCTCTACATAAAAATATAAAAAAGGGTTGAGGAATTGAATCAGTAGATAAACACTCTTGGGAATAATTCCTGGTCTAAAACAAACAAACATATAAACAACAACAACAAACCAAAGAAAAAATTCAGGAGGAGCAAAAACAAGGGTCCCTAAAAACAACAACTTCTTTCATGCAGGAACACAGCAAATGGAGCTGGGTCCTATTCCTGATGATTATCTCAGTCTTCACCACACAATCTGGGAAAATGCTTTGCTAGTGGCACACAGATTCCCACATAGGAATTGTGGAAGGCCCTGAAAACATTATACCATGATGAAACAGAAGGCCAGTGCTCTCGAATGCTGATCTCAGCTCCACTAGACTAGTCAGAGCAAACTGAAGGCTGAATTGCCAAGGAGAGACCTTCTGGCCATCAGACACTGAAAACAATTACAAGGAGTTTTTGGCCACAAATTTTAGTTCCTGACATTGCCAGTCCCAGTGGCTGTAAACAGTCTCCCTACCCAGTCTCAAAATAAGAACACACACTTGCCATTTCCTGGCTTTCAGTATGCTTTGTGTCCCCACTGTAGTTATTTCAGCTCCTGTGTAGTACAGAAACCTGGGGCTCCAGATCTATCACAGGAAACATAGAAATGGATTCAAAGAACGGCAGGCTCTAGTAACAAAAGGAACAGGAGAATGTGAAAGCCCACCCCTCATCACTGTGTTGATTGGACAGTTCTCACCTAAGAGACAGATTGGAAAGGGCATCAGGCACTTCCTCCAAACTGAGGCTGGTAGGTCTACTGTTTGAGTGACAGTAAATTTTATTCAGACCAGAAACAAAGTCGCAAAGACTAGTTCTTGGCTGCTCTTTTTTGTTGACAAAGGACTGGGGATCAACCATGTGCTGTGGTGCATGACTGTAATCCCAGCACCTGGACAGGCTGAGAAAGGAGGATTGTGAGTACAAAGCCAGCTTCAGCAATAATAAGGCATTAAGAAACTCAGTGAGACACTGTCTCTAAATATAATACAAATAGTGCTGGGGATGTGGCTCAGTGGTCATGTGCCCCTAAGTTCAATTCCCAGTAGGAAAAAAAAAACAATGAGGATCAGATCAAGGGGTACTCACTACAAAGCCCCATGACCACGGATGAATGTATTCATGGATGAATAGACACATAGATAGAGTGTTGGGACAGGGTTTCATATTCTCCTGTGTTGGCTTTTGAAGTAATTGATATTCCAGGTATTCTCCCCGGCCCTGTTTTTATTTTATTTTATTTTGATTTAATTTGCTGTAAATTGCATTAAGTACCTAAAGACAGAATTATTTCATGGCAGAGTTTCCTTCAAATACATGGATTCAGCACAGACAAAAGTGCATTTGTCATGTATATAAGGTTAAATCAATTGATGAATATATATATATATATATATATATATATATATATATATATATATATATATATATATATACAAAGTTATGAAATATATATATGTATATATTTCATAATTTAATACAGCCCATCAACAGAGTTAACATTAGATTTAAATGAAGAAAAAGTAAATCACTATTGCCAAGGTCAATCCCCAGTAGGGATCAAGGGGCCCTGAAGGACCAGTGGTGTCATGTGCTGAAGGATAAGTGGTGTCCATGAAAGAAAATGAGACAGGTTGATGGTTGCAAGTTATGAGCAGCCTTCACAAGGATCTGCTTCCCCTAGATAACGTTTATCCTTTTTTTTTGGTTTTGTTTTGTTTTTTGTTTTACCTTTTTTTAGATAGATAATGGATAGCATCAAAACTTCTTTGGTTTACATAATTTTCAAGAGTTACAACATTTTCAAACATATATTAATTATCTAAGATATTAAGCACATTATGTAAAATATTTTCCTGTAACTTTGCCAATCATGATTAAGCTTTTACATTTTCATCTCAATCCCTAGGGGCTAGAATACACCACTTGACTACCCATCTCTTGACCTATTATTAACTTTTAACTTTAAATCATATCTATAATTATTTCATTGACCTTTAAAATTAAAATATACTTATAATTATTGGTAAGATTTCTTACTTCTAAACTAAAGTCCCAATAAATAACACTTAAAACAGTGAAAGCCTATTTCTTAAAAGCCTACTACTCTGAACTATCTCAAAATATATCTATATTAATTTTACATTATTTTGTTTTTAATTACAAAGGTAATTTCCTTTTTTCTTAAGACTTATTTAACTGCTTTCTTAAAGAGTTTCTTTGATCATTGGTCAAAGTACACCAATTTTCATGTCTTTGTGATCTTTAATTAAAGGACAGGCTCTGCACTTCAAACGAATTGTCATTTTTATTTTAGGATAGGGGGCTTGGAGTAAATTGTTAAGCTTTTCTCAGGAACCTTGATTTGCATTCTTTTCCCCATAAACTTTTTGAGAAATAAAACTATTGTTATGTCCTCAGAGATATTGAAACACATCTCAGGGTATGTCTTCATGGTACCCTTAGTCTCAGTCTAGGAGTTTTCCTAAAATCTCAGGCAACACATACTTTTATTATTGGTTGATGTATGCCCTATTATTTATATAATGAGTATCATAAAGAAACCACTTAACATTCCTTATGGTTCCAGATTCCATGTGGTTCTGCTCTGACACAGCATCCCCCAGTGTGACCATGTCAGTGGGTTCAGGAAAACCTTCACCACACTATCTATAAGACACCATATGACTTCATATGACTTCTGTGGAATGTGTGACTGAATCTTGGCATCCAGCCTATTGTATTGGAATAGTTATGTGTCACTGGATAACAAGTCATTCTATAACTTATCAGCCCACGCAAACCCTGAGCCAAATCCCCATCCCTATTTTATATTTTATTTAAAGAAAGAGTCTCACTGAGTTTCTTAGCACCTGATGTTCACTGAAGCTGGAATTTAACTCATGCTCCTCCTGCTTCAGCCTCACAAAATACTGGGATTTATTTCAGCAGTGCACCACTGCACTCAGTTCTTTTCACATATTTAATGCCAGAATTCCCTATCTGCATTGTCAACTATTTTTTTCTATTCTATATTCCAAATGAATGCAGTACTTCCAAATTTTTTAAAAGAACTGCATTGCGCTTTAAAAATTTTTCTTTCTCTTTGTGAGCATTTTCCATGAGAGAAAAGAAGACAAGTAACTTGAAAGTTTGAAAAATAAAAACAATGTGTGTCTCCTCCCTCTGTCTTCCCAGGCACAGACACCTTATCAAAATGTCTTATTTAATATTTTTCTTTTAAGACTTTCCTGTGTGATGCATCCTCATTCTAACCTCCCATATTGTCCTACTTGGAGTTTTTATAACTGCCTGATAAAATGTGTGAAGAGACACCATATCTAAAGTTTGTTGAAGTGTCTAGTGAATATCATTCCTTTTTTGTTCCTTCTACAGAAGTGTATAAAGTATGAAGTGAAGGCACTAAAGGGATTCTCTGAGAGCCCTTCAGGTGTCAAGGATTTTTTAATGATACAGGGCTGGCACCCTCTGGGAAACTGAGGTACTGTGAAGATCACGCTTCTTAAAATGCAGATTTTTTTCAATCAAGACATAAAGTTCCCAAGCTTATTGATCAGAGTACCAGGCAATGAGTTTATTAGAAGTGATGTGAAAGAGGAAAAAGATGATGCTCTAAAGTGAGAGAATTTTCTCTCTGAAAAGAGAACATGTCTCTCTTGCATGGCTCTCTTGAATTCCAGTTTTCTTGGAGATCTAAATAGAGATTGCAAAGGATCCTGCCCAGGTACAGTTCTTGACTTTGTACTGACAGGATAACATCAAACTCTCAAGTATTCACTACTATGACAACTTTAGGTTAATTATATTCATGCTCACCATTTCTAAATGAATTCATAAGCATAAATTCTTGCAGATTTTGAGTTAGAATAATTACCCTTGTTTCTCTGATTTTCAGAATCTGGTCTTTAACACGGTCACAAAATTCTCCTGTTTATGGTAATATATGTTGCTCTTATGAACATTATTTAGAAACTGCATTTCTCCTGCAGATAACAGTTTTTTAAGGAATGTGACATATCCTGTCCAACTAAGCCAGAAAGGATGCAAGTAAATTGCTTCTTAGAAAATAAAGCATGGGGTCAATATGTTGGTCCTATTCATTTCTTTCTTTGTTTGTTTGTTTGTTTATGGTACAGTGTATTGAAACCAGAGCTAGTCTACCACTGACATAGATCACCAGCCCTAGTTCTATATTTTATTTAGAGACAAGGTCTCACTGGTTTTGTTGTGTCTCTTGGATAAGTTGCTAAGACTGGCTCTAATTTTATAATTCTCCTGCCTCACCCTCCCAAGCTACTAAAAATATAGGCATGTGGCACCATTACTAACCTACCATTTATCTAAAAAGTACTTCAGTTTTTGTTTTTTTTTTTTTTAACCAGGTTCTGTAAATAATACTATAATGAAAATGGACATGCAGTGTTTTCTATGATGTAATGACCCCAGTATTTTTTTAGATACATACCCAAAATTACTACTAGTGGAACATAAGACTTTTTTATTTTAACTTTCTAAAGAACCTTGATACCATTTTCAAAAATAGCTTTATTCAATTGATATTCTCACCAATACTTTTTAAAATGAGTCGTTTTACATGATGCTTGTATGCTCTAGAGTACTTATTATCTTTCAGATTTTTATATTTTACTTCTAAATATTTTATTTACTTTTCATTATTCATAGATAGACAAATTACTTTTATTTTCTTTATTCATTTTTATTTGGTACTGAGGCTTAAACACAGTGCCTCTGATGTCCTGAGCAAGCACTCTACAACTAAGCCAGAACTCCAGCCCAAATCTTTGAGATTTTTAGCATAGGCATTCTGAAAACACTGCACAAAGTGTAGGTTCTTTTTTATTTGACTGATACATTAAATTACTGATGCAAGTGTGTAAGATTCCAGGCTTTCAAATAGCCAGAGGAAGAGTGTCCTATAAATATTTTCTGTGATGAAACAGGGATCTGTGATTTCTAAAACTTTATTAACACTACTGCTGAAAATTTTTGTCTTTGGAAGTAGTTACAAACAATGCAAATCCAATGGTTTGAAATATATGAAGATTTGCCCATGCTCAGTCTCTATTGCTTATAGAAATTGAAAGTTTAGGATACACTCCCTTGAATAGAAGTTGCTAATATTGGACACTCAGTGCATGGAGAAACTTCTTCTGAAAACCTAGTGGTAGGCCTGGGATTATTACTGGGGTGAACAAGGGTAGGTAAGGTCTCCAAAAGTGCTCAAATCTTACTGAGTCTATCAGGAGATTGATTAATTTTCTCCTTTTGTACCCTTAATTGAATCAAGAGGGAAATAATTCTTCCAGAAAGAGAAGTTAGCAAAATCATTGGTAAACCTCTTTTTGGGACAAACTGACACCTTTCAGATGTAATTTCTCTGCTCTGACTTCAGGTTGTGAAACATTCAAAAGACTTACTTGGTCATAGAAGAAAGCCACTTTGTCGTTTTCATGCATATATTTCACTCCTTCTTTAACCAATGGATAAATTAAGATTAAAATTCACAAAAAAATTTTAAAGTCAGTTTGTATATTATCTAAAGCTCCCCTTATTTAAGGTGCCCTCAAATTTGTAGAAATGTTTCTCAAATATACGGCTCTTCAGTAAACAACTCAAATGCCCACGTGTACCCCAGCTTTTTCTACTCAATTAATTGTAGGGATTTTTCCCTTGTTCAATGTACCTAAATCTCAGAACTCATTTATAACTTTGTCATAGTAACACACATAACATAAGTAGATATGTATCAATATATCAGTAGAGAAAGGGTGGGTTAGAAGCCTTCTATTTTTCTGTATTTCTGTTATAGTCCATCTGTGAGGTATTCCCCAAAAGCTCATATGTGAGATAATGCAAGAAAGTTTGGAGGAGAAATGATTGGGTCATTTCATAAAATCATCAGTTAATTAATCCCTGAATGAATTAACTGTGTGGTAACTGAATTGATACTGTGTGGTTGAAGAAAGTGAGAATTGGGGATATAGCTTTGGAATCTAAATTTGTATATTCACCCATAAAAAGAATCTGTCTCTTTACTGTGATCACTATGTAATTTGATTCCCTCTACCACACCTTTTTGCATAATGTTCTGCCTCACCTTGAGCCCTGAGAAATGGAGCAGTCTTCTATAGACTAAGACTTTTTAAACCCTAAGACTGCAAATAAACTTTTATTCCTGTACAATTTCTCTGGTCAATTTTTTTAGTAACATTGTTGAAAAAGGCAACTAAAATGACTTCTAACTTGATCTCACCTTACTGTCTGCTTTTTATGATGAGTTTGAACCCAGTACCTTACATATTCTACACACAACTTCTCAGGGAAATGTGACCCCATATAACTTTAGATTGTATTGTATTATCCATTTTCTTTTAGTGTTATTTTTGATATGGATAGGCTTAGACCATTCTATTGCTCTTAACAATACAAAAAATTTCACAGATATGGATTCACCTTTGTGTTTGGTTCATATTATGACTCCTTGGTCTTTAATATTGTATTATAATTATTATATACATCAGTGTCTCTTAATTATACTAAAAGTTTATTTGTTTCTCTGAAGCAGAGGTTTTGGAGGTATTTCATGTATACTTTTTGTTCCAGGTAATATTTTTTTCTTTAGTCTCTTTCTTTTAAAAGAGAAGCATGCTGAAATTTCTTGGTTAATTCTTTTTCTTAGTTATAATTGTACACAATACTTTTATTTTATTTCTTTATTTTTAGGTGGTGCTGATGATTGAACCCAGTTCCTCATATATACTATGTGAGCACTCTACCATAACCCCTTGCCTACATGCTAAAATATTGCTGAAAAATATAAACAGGTTACATTCAAGGAAAATTTTTGTCCTTGTAATGATGGGTAGTATCTAAATACATGTGAGTAATTGGGTCTTTTATGTCCTAGTTCAAGTTTTTATTTACCAGTAAATTCTACATATTTCCCTTTAAAATGTATATGCAATGTATCAATACAAATGTGACCTGTATATAATAGTGATGTGGTGTTTTTCATTGTTAGGATGAATGTAGTGTGGCAAAAATGTGTCTTGACAGTAGAAACCACTTTACTCACACTTTATTTTTTTATCTTTCTTATGTGCCCATTATATTTTCTTTCACCTTACAGATTTCAACTGCATGGACCATTCAGTTATACTTTTATATATTATTATGGTTTTTAAGAGCATTCATTTTTATAAGTTAATGCTACTGGTGGGGAAGTATCATGTCCTTCAATAGGCACACATTTTTTACAAACAGATAGCAACTTATAATTCTTCTGTAGTTCATGAGAACTTTTCACTCCACATTTTCATGAATATTATTTAGTTTTATGTATTTGATTATATTTTATTTTCTCTTTTTTAATTTTTTAAGATCCTGACATTTTTTATGACTACTGAACCCTTAGATAACATCTGTATAAAGAGAATAATCAAGTTGTTTGCTTGTTCTTCTCTTGGTGTCCTTGTCTTTTTCTAACTGAATGTATTTATTCATGCATCAGGTAAATTATTTTACCTGTTACTTTGTACCTTTTAATGGTATGAGTTCATTTATTGATTATTTTAATGCCCAATTTATTAATTTTGTAACATTTGGTTTTGTGCAACTTTGAAAAGAAATAAGTTTCCCATTGCTGTGTGGTTCTTATGACAGAAATCAAGGGTGCCTTTCTATTCAAAACTAGACCCTAGTCTTAATATTATATAAGACAGAGTCTCAGTAAGTTGTTAATCATCTCCATGAAATTTCTTTTATTATTATTATTATTTACATGAGACTGTGGAATGCATTATAATTTTTATTACACATGTAGGGAACTTTTTTGTATCTCTTGTTGTATACAAAGTATATTTACACAAATTTGTGTCTTCATAAATGTACTTTAGATGATGGTTTTCATCAGATTGCACCATAATTGTAAACCCTTGGCCACCTCTCTTCTCCCCCACCCTGCTACCCTATCTAAAGTTTGTCTATCTTTCTCATGCCCCCTCCCTACCCCACTATGAATCAGTCTCCTTGTATTAAAGAAAACATTCAGCATTTGTTTTTTGGGAATTGGTTTTGTCATAATTTCTCAAGCAGTTGATATTAAGAGCATGTACAGACACATTCACAATAAAACTTCCCTTTTTATATAGTAACAATTGAATGTTTTATAGTTACATATTGATCATCTTTGAAAGACTCATTATGTTGTATTAAGCAAGAGTATAATCACTGTATGTGTGTGTGTGTGTGTGTGTGTGTGTGTGTGTGTGACACAGATATCCCATAGTTAGAGGAGCTTTCCTTAGAAAGGATGGCAATTGTCTACTCCTCAGAAGTGGAAAGTTTCATTTTTCATTGTCTGTCAAAGCTCAAAAATTACACACCACTGATACATTAATGGAGATTAGTTTATTTTGAATATATTATTATTATTATTATTATTATTATTATTATTATTATTATTATTTTGGTATCGAGTATGGCACTCAAGGGCATTCAATCCCTGAGCAACATCGCCAGCCTTTATTTGCATTTTATTTAGATGCAGGCTTTCAGTGAGTTGCTTAGCACCTCACTTTTGCTGAGGCTGACTTTCAACTTATGATCCTTCTGCCTCACCCACCTTGTTAGTTTCACAAGACTCTTACCCCCTTTTTTGGGGGCCTGCTATTCTCTCATGTTGTTCATTGCTGGACTCAGCAGTTTTAGGCATGCTTCTGTTCACATTTTGACACCATTGTCAGCAGATCCAAGATCTTAAATTAGATAGTCCTTAATACACAGTTTCTGATTTTGACTTCTTGATGTTCAAGTTCATGAAGAACTTGGAAAGTGTTCAAAAGATACCTATAAATGATATAAAATATGAAGAAAAATCTATAAAAAATTTAAAACAATCTGACATTTTATTTGGATAAATAATAATTCTGAATTAAAGTAGCACCAGCACTGTCTTATGGAGAAAAGTAAGCATCTTCCAAGAAAGATAAGAAAAAAATAATGAGAGAAACAATAGAATAAAAATACATTTTGACCTTCAGAAATTGATTTTTGAGAACTTTCCAGATAAATCTGGCATATAATTTCATCGGGGTCAGGGACACCCATGAAATTGATGCCTCACAGGGATCTAAACAACCTCATGGTAAGGAAACCTTTGAAAATAATACCCATTAAACATAAGAATGAATCAAAGAAGGGTGACCAATACTCTCTATAAAAGTGCTTATAAAATATAATTTTTCATTGAATCCTGATGTATATTTATGCATAGTGACTAGATAGTACTTTTTTCAGATGTACAAAAAGAGTCAAATGCTGATTAAAGCCACATTTTCCAGTTAAAATAATATGGAAGAGAACATAATTAAATTACAGAAAGAATGTTGTTTTATTTTTGGTTCTATTATTTATTTGTACTTGAACTTAATCTTCCACTAATGTGAAATGCTACTCAGAATTGCATATTCAGTCATTTCTCTGAGTCCTGATTTTCTTACCTACAAAAATGACAAAATTTGGATTGTGCCATTTCTTATATTCTTTATACCAAAAATCAGAGGGCTAAAAGTAACTTTAACTATACTTGGAGTTGGGGTTGTGACTCACAGGAAGAGCACTTACCTAGCATGTATAAGAAACTGAGTTCAATGCTCACCTCCATACAATCAATCAATCAATCAATCAATAAAAGTATTGTGTCCACCTACAACTAAAAAAATAAATGTTAAATGTAACTCACTGATCTTTACTCAGACAATAATATTTTAGCTTTACATCTTTTTTTTTTTATAAACAATTCCATGAAGGGGCTAGGGTTTTGGCTCAGAGGAAATCACTCATGTAGCATGTGTGAGGAAATGGGTTTGATTTTTTGCACTACATATAAATAAATAAAGGTCTATTAAAAAAAACTCCATGACACAGATCAAAAGAAAATAAGATTATTTACTTATGAACAAATATTTAATAATAGTGATTTCTCAGGAGAGGTTTGAATTACACGTATACTGGCACCAAAAATTTTCAGTTGTTATGACAGAATTATGATTCTTTGTCTTTAAAGAGTAGAGGATATACTTCGTTCAGTGTATTTTCTTTTTGTTAGCTTAAAAAATAACTATTTACTATGTAATTATATACTATTCTTAAGAATTTATGACTTTTTGGTGGTTGTGCCTAGATCAGTTTATAAACAACAAATTCTATATTGGAAGAAAAATTTTTAAGGTAACATTTTTCTTAAAAAATTGGTAAACTGGGTGGTCATGGTGGTGTATGCCTGCAATCTCAGTGGCTTTGGAGGCTGAAACAGGAGGATCACAAGTTCAAAGCAAGCATCAGCAATGGCAAGACACTATGCAACTCATTGAAACTGTGTCATAAATAAACTACAAAATAGTGCTGGGAATGTGTCTCAGTGGTTTAGTGCCTCTGAGTTTGTTCTCTACTACCCACCCACCCCCAAATTGCTAAAGTTCCAGGTGCATGCCTGTCATACCACCGACTTGAGAGGTCAAAGGAAGAGGATCATAAATTTTAAAAAATACATGCTTAGAAACTTAGGGAAACCCCACACAACTTTGTGATAACCACCCTTTCTGAAAATTAAAATAAATAAATAAATAAAATTTTGGGGATGTGACCCAGTGTTTAAGTGTTCCTGGGTTCAATCCCTAATCTCCCCAAATAGTCACTAATTATCATGCAAATGACAACAACCAAATGTATTTATATTTTTAAAATCATTTTGTTAATACAGACATTCAATTTTCAGATGTCACACACAAGCAACCAGATATCTTAAACCAGGTTTCATATTAAAGTGATGACACTTGACAATGTTAGTCAAAACTAGATGAAGTCTTCTCAGCAGACTAGACACTTTATTTTGATCTGTTTGTGCTATCACTTGGATGTTTCTTATCTAAACTTTTCCTAGATAAAAAGAAAACTGCAAAAAAAATTGTAAAGTGAACAGAAATATCCTCCCTGCAAGCCTCATAGATATGCACACATATATGTCTTGGTATTATATACCTCTTTTTGGCACTTCATAAATTATAACAAGTTAGTGACAATTTAAATTAAATGGAAGAAAGATTTTATAATCATATTCCATGGGTGAGCTGTATTTGGTCCTGTAGAGAACAAGATTTATCTGTTAAACATAAGTGTTAACATTCTGTGAACAGAAGGATCAGAACTGTCATGGAATTTAGATATCCAAATGATTCACTGAAGACAATTTATTTATTTATTTATTTTTTAGGTACCAAGTTTTCTCACTGCTTGTCAATCATCTGGACATGTCTCAACTTTTTTTCTCTTTTTGTTAGATCTTTAACCACATAATGACATGAGACAGCCATTAAGTCACAAGAAGTGATAAATGCATCATGGAAATCCCCATTTCAGAACCATACAATGATATCACCATTCAGATATCTGTGACTTGTGAATTTTTAGTACAAAAATTATAATTGTTTTAATGTAGGAGATTCAGCATTCAAAACTAATAATTCCTTTTTAAACAAATCCATCAAATTAAAAATTATTCCTAACATTTATTAATAATTTTGATTTTATATACTCTAATATTATTATTAGAGAATCATCATTAATAAATAATTTTATTGATAATTAATTTTATTTTTTCAAAATGTTAATACATTTACCAAGTTAAAATACATTATTTTATTCACATTTTAACATTTTAAGTATGAATAATTATACTTTCAAGAGTTTTGTGTTTGGTAGTTTGTTTTTGTGTTGTTTTTTTTTTCTTTCAGACAAGCCTTAAAATGTAAAAAAATAAAGAATTGACAATTTCAGATGGATTTCCCACAGGCAACTTTCACAGCAGAATTAATTAAAACACACTGGGTGATGGTCACTGCACCCAGACATCACTTTCAATATAGACTAAAACATTATCAGGAGAGCATGTCAAGATTTACAACATCAAACAAGGCTTAGATATCAACATAGATATTAGGCCAAGGTCAAGAGCTCATGAATTACATCTTGGAGCATTTTAAAGTGAAACAATTGAACATATACTTTAAAATTTAAATGGATACATAAAATAAGACTGAAATATTTTACAAAAATTTAAAAACTGAAATATTAAATCATTATTCCATGCAGAGCTAATTGTAAATTACAAAGCAGATTTCATTTACAGACACCAATTGGAAATGATCCAAATGCTAATGAAAGTTAAATGATAAACCATGTTCTAAAAGATAAGCTGTGGGAGTCCTGCTCCAACAGGGGGTCTCAGGAGATGAACGGATGGTGAGGAGTCGGCGAAAGAGTGGTGGAGAAACAACACAGACACCAAAGTGCAGGTGTTGATCCCAATCTTTACTTGTGAACTTGATCATATATACTTTTAATTTTGGCAGGCTCACAGTACTTTGTGGTTACAAAACAGGAATCATTATTCAAAGAAACAAAATATTACCTAGCTACAATCAGAATAGAAGAATGTATCTTGGCTTATGCATAAGCAAACATTTGTACTTTCAGTTCATGTTTTGCTTTGAGCTGTTTCTGCTTAGTTAACTTTTAATAATAGTTACAAATGTTCCAAACTATTGGCCTAAACCTTGACTATTCTTTCTTGACTTACTGACTGGAACCGGTAACATGGTTATGGCAAGTGGTTGACTTGTTATTAATTTTAATCAAACAAGAGTAAGAGCACAAACCATTGTGCACAGGAACAAGAACAAGTTGCCCAGTACTAAGCACTAATCTGTCTTCTTAACATTAATTTTTCTTCTCTAGATCTTAATTTAATTTCTCAAAAACTTCCTTGACAGGAATACAGGGAGTTTTTCATTAGACATTAACAATTTACACTCCACAGCTGAATCATTGCATTTAGAGCAAACAGATCCATTCTTTAGAAGTAGTTGCATTAATTGGGAAAGTCATGGTTTTTTTTCTTCATACTTAATGGTCATATGAGAAGTCACAATAATACTTATTAAAGGAATACAAAAACAAATTAGCCCATTCCCAGAAACATACTGCGCTCCTCCAGAGGATGGACGCCTTGCGCCATCCACCTCAGTAGGGCCTTGCCATTGCCTGAGTCAGGGGAGGGGCGCAGCATTTCCCCCTTTTTTATTTTTTAATTTGAGGTGTTCGATTTGGACGGAGATGTTTCTGATTGATTTCCAGACAAGTCTGAAGAGGACTGGAAGAATGAGACAAACAAGAACAATGAATAAAAAGCCAAAACCAATATTAATCATATATGACCACCAAGTACTATTGGAAATAGTTTTTTGTACATTTTTGTATAAATTTGCAGCAAAGTCAGCTGTAGAGTCAGTAAATAAATAAGCCTTACTTATATATTTTACTTGTTGTTGTAAATCTTGTATATTGGGGCCTATTTCAGTTTTATTCCAGATCCCTAATAAATGAGTTTGTACTTGATTCCATCCATATTTAGTTTGATTATATTTTAAGGGAGTAACACAGATCCATTTGAAATTAGCATGACATTTGGTTGTCATTTGAGTTTTTATGTTTTGAATCTGGTTTCCTACATATAATAAAGCTTCCTCTAAGGCATTAATTCGGGCCTCCAATTTCTTATCTATTTTTTCTTGAATAGCTAATGCTAATGAAACATTATGAGATAAATCATTAACATGATGAGCAGTATGAATTTCTTTAACTAAAGCTGTAGTAGATAAAGCTAAAGAAGTAATAATTCCTATTAATGCTGTAATAATGTTGCAACAAATCGCTTAGGTCTAATTAATTCATTAAATTTTTTAAGAATTTGTGACCCTTCATCATCATACCAATCATCATTAAGAAGGACAGAAATCATTACATAGGAAGGCTGATGTATAATTATAAAAGTAGTGTAGTTTTTTGGAAGATTAGCATGTATACAATTAGTTAACATACATTGATCACAGGAAATAGAATAAACACTATTATTACGATTAATTGTCAAGGTATTATTATTACCTACTAAAATAGCATGAGGAGCATTAATGTAAGCACAAATATTGAAAGGTTTTGGAGTTTTACCTGGTCTGGTTAAAAGAACCATATTAGTAGCTGCAATTAATCTAAAAAGATCTGGGAAGTATGAAACCTTTTCATTAGGGAGCTCACTCTGAAATATGGGAGTGACCCAACCAGGTGAGAACCATCTATGAATAGGAGAACTTGTATACATTCCTTCAGTATGATTAAATTTTTGAGATTTAGTCTTAAAATAATTTTTATAATCAAAATGAGGGGCAGAAGCAGACCAGTCATAGATCTTAACATCTGAAGACTTAGGCTGAAAGATTGTGCCCTTTGTATAAATCCACTTTGAAACCAATGAGGAAATTTTTCCCAAGGATCAATCATATTATTTCAATGAAAATCTTTTTTGTTATTCTTTAATCCACATGGATCAATGGCTTCAGGTAATGTTTTATTAACATAGGTTTTATTAACTATATAATATCCTAAAGAAACCATTTCGAGGAGCCAAAGGCTCCTCTTTTTATTATTCATGTCTGGGAAGCCAGGAGGGCAATCAGTAAAATATTGTCTATAATTAATAGGCATACATCCTTGAGGGATGAATTTATTATCAGTAGCAGAGCAAATAGGAGTCTCTTCTATTAAACCCTTGAAATTAATATTATAGGACATCTTATGAGGAATAAGGGAATCAGAAATCCCTCCTAACAAATCAGAATTATCAGTAAACACCTTAATATTAAGTTTTTCCCAATCAGTAACTCTTAAAAAAGGAGGATCAGGAAAATAAGCCCAATAAGATTGATTAGCAGAAATCAGTGATACCTGACAGGATAAGAGTGCTAGCATAGCAAGAAACACCTTTTTAGGAGAGGCAGAGGCACTTTGGCTAACAACAAAATTTTGTGCCTGACTGGTCAGATGTTTTATTTGACCCCAGGAAGGTAATTTTGATGTCAATGTTCGTGCCTGTCGAGGGGAATGAAGGTGAAGATTAGTCATGTCCTCGGCAAGTTCTTCATCCTGGGTCGATGGCATCCTTGGGTATGGCTTGGGGAGGAACCTCCACCTGCGATATGGGTGAGTCATAATGTCTGATGAGTCGATCTGGAATCCACAAAGGTGAAGTAGCGTCCTGTGGAAACACACAAGCATATCCTCGACCCTATGTTAAGAGAATATCAGGTCCTTTCCACTGTCCAGTAAGAAGATCTTTCCATTTAACTAAAGGTTTTTGAGTTACTGTTTGCTCAGACCAATGATGTTGCATTGGAGTTAATTTAGAATCATTTACATTTAAATGATTAATAACAAATAGAGCATGTTGAAGAATTTGATGAGGAGAGCTATAATGTAGTTCCCCCTCTTTTAATTTATTAATTTGAGATTTTAAGGTCTGATGAGCTCTTTCCACTATGGCTTGGCCTTGTGGGTTATAGGGGATGCCTGTGGAATGAACTATGTTAAGTGTCTGACACAGGTGTTTAAAGGTTTTTGAAATATAAGCAGGAGCATTGTCTGTCTTAATATGAAGAGGTAATCCCATATATGCAAAGGAGGCAAAAAGATGTTGGGCAATATCCTTATAAGCTTCTCCAGTACGTGCTGTAGCAAAAATAACATGTGAGAAAGTATCTACACAAACATGAACAAAAGATAACTTTCCAAACTCTTGAATATGAGTAACATCCATCTGTCACAATTTATTAGGTAATAAACCCCTAGGGTTGACACCCATCTGTGGAGAAGGAAAGTGAGTAGGACAGATTTGACATTGTTTAACAATTTGTCTAGCTTGTTCTTTAGTTATATGAAACTGTGCTCTAAGAGCAGCAGAATTTTGATGATGTAATTGATGATCTTTAGTAGCTTGTTCAATAACGTTATAAACAGTCCTAGTTAATAAATCAGCTTTAGCATTTCCTGCCACTAAAGGTCCAGGTAAGTTAGAATGTCCTCTAATGTGTCCAATAAAAAATTTATAGGATCTCTGTAATATTAATTTTTGTAACTTTTGTAATATATTAACAATTGATGAATGAGAGGACAAAGAAGATGTTTCTATGGCAGAAAAGAGATTAACTATATACTGGGAATCAGTATAAAGATTAAAAGGCTGTGTAACCTTTTTAAAAGCAGTTATAATAGCAATTAATTTCGTCCTTTGAGCAGAGGTTTCAGTTGTTTGTTGAACTATTGGCTCTTGGTCATCTATAATAGTAACAGCTATTCCATTAGAGGATCCATCTGTAAAAATTAGAGAAGCCTGATCGAGGGGCACATGAGAAAAGTTTTTAGGAAAAATAGTATTTACCTTAGTCATAAAATGTAGTAATGGGTGGTTAGGCAAATGAAACAATATTTCTCCATAGAATCCCTATAATGCTATAGGCCATCCATCATTAACATTTAATAAGAAATCTACTTGTTCCTTTTTATATGGAATAATAATGGAGGATGGATCTCGTCCAAAGAGCTCTCTACTTCGAAGTCTACCTTTACAAATTAATAATGACACCTGGGTGGGATACGAAATATTAATCTTTTTTGGAGTAGAAGGCAAATGAATCTATTCTAAAGGATCATCCTGCCATAGGCATCCAGTAGGAGTGTGTGAAGTCTGTAAGATTATTAACATCCAGGGCTTATTATAGCCTATTTGTTGTAAATAATGATATGAAATAGCCTTCTCCACCTTAAATAAAGCCTTCTTTCCCTCAGGAGATAATTGTCTAGGTGAATTTGGATTTGAATCTCCCTGTAAAATTTCAAATAAAGGTTTAAGGTCAGCAGTGGTTAATTTTAAGTAAGGCCTAATCCAATTAATATCCCCAAGAAGTTTTTGAAAATCATTTAAAGTATGTAAAGAATCAATCCTAATCTGTATTTTTTGAGAAGTTATATTGTTGGAATTAATTAATCTTCCTAGGTAAGAAAAAGGAACCTGAGTTTGAATTTTATCAGGAGCAATTTTTAATCCCCAGTCTTGTAAACTTGTAATCATAAAATTAAGTATTTGTTGGAGTATCAAATAATCAGCATGAGATAATAAAATATCATCCATATAATGAATTATATATCCAGATGGAAACTTACTTCTCGTGGAGACTAAGGCTGCATCAACAAACTTTTGACATAAGGTAGGGGTATTTTTCATTCCCTGAGGCAAAATTTTCCATTGAAATCTTTGATAAGGTCTTTGTAAATTTGGGGAAGGCAGACTAAAAGCAAAATGTTTACAATCCTGTTTGGCTAAAGGAATTGTAAAGAAGCAATCTTATAAGTCTATCACCATTATGTTATGATCTTTAGTTATAGCAGTAGGAGATGGGAGACCCAGTTGTAAGGCTCCCATAGTTTCCATAGTTTTATTTAAAGCTCTAAGGAGGCTCTGGAGACACAGAAACTAACAAATTTGGTGGCCAATCAGAGTTATGATATTGAGCTGTAGCCTCCTCTAAGTCCTCCTGATCTTGAGGAGAAAGTTGTTCATCCTCCTCTTCATCCCCTTGTTCATCATCAGATTGAGACTGTTTTTGAGGGGATGTAGTTTTATAAAATTTAGCAGCAGCCCTGATAAAGGGGGTTTGTTCAGACTCGGTCACTTGAGCAGCCAAACAAACTGCCTCATGGGTCGGATCCAAAGCATCTTTAAAAACATTCCATAATACAAAAGCATCTACAGGAATCTTTTCTGGCCCATGATGATCATAATAAACCTTCATCTCTTTACCTAGTTTTTTTCCATGTTTCTAAATTTAAGGTTCCTTCCTCAGGGAACCAAGGAGAGCATTCTTGAATAAAATGAAAAAAATGTCTTAACTGCTTAGAAGAAACTGAAATGCCCCATTTATGGAGCATATGCTTAGCTATATCAATAAAGAGTCCTCTTTCTTTAGACTCTTTATGGCCCATGACTTCTCAAAATAAGTTCTCTGATTACTTACCCTTCACTTACTTAGCACCTTGCTAAGGGGTCTGCAGTACCCTAGGTAAGAATCCTATCCTCACCCGAAAATTTCTGAATAAAATGAATGCATCAGACTTACGGATTACCGATCGTCCCTGTTCAGGGGGCGCCAGATGTCAGAGTCCTGCTCCAACAGGGGGTCTCAGGAGATGAACGGATGGTGAGGAGTCCGTAAAAGAGGGGTGGAGAAACAACACAGACACCAAAGTGCAGGTGTTGATCCCAATCTTTACTTGTGAACTTGATCATATATACTTTTAATTTTGGCAGGCTCACAGTACTTTGTGGTTACAAAACAGGAATCATTATTCAAAGAAACAAAATATTACCTAGCTACAATCAGAATAGAAGAATGTATCTTGGCTTATGCATAAGCAAACATTTGTACTTTCAGTTCGTGTTTTGCTTTGAGCTGTTTCTGCTTAGTTAACTTTTAATAATAGTTACAAATGTCCCAAACTATTGGCCTATACCTTGACTATTCTTTCTTGACTTACTGACTGGAACCGGTGCCATGGTTATGGCAAGTGGTTGACTTGTTATTAATTTTAATCAAACAAGAGTAAGAGCACAAACCATTGTGCACAGGAACAAGAACAAGTTGCTCAGTACTAAGCACTAATCTGTCTTCTTAACATTAATTTTTCTTCTCTAGATCTTAATTTAATTTCTCAAAAACTTCCTTGACAGGAATACAGGGAGTTTTTCATTAGACATTAACAATTTACACTCCACAGCTGAATCATTGCATTTAGAGCAAACAGATTCTTTCTTTAGAAGTAGTTGCATTAATTGGGAAAGTCATGGTTTTTTTTCTTCATACTTAATGGTCATATGAGAAGTCACAACTATACTTATTAAAGGAATACAAAAACAAATTAGCCCATTCCCAGAAACATACTGCGCTCCTCCAGAGGATGGACGCCTTGCGCCATCCACCTCAGTAGGGCCTTGCCATTGCCTGAGTCAGGGGAGGGGCGCAGCAATAAGCATTTCAAATCTAAAAATCAAAAATGCTCAGAAATTTGAATTATTATGAGAGGTAACATGATGCTGCATGTGGAAATTTTCCCAACAGACCTATGTGAAAGGTAACAGTCAAAACACAGGTGCATTAAATTATTTTATGAAATTACCTTCACACATTGTGTAAAAACAAATTATAAATTTTTGAAAATAAGAATGCCATCCACAAGATATTTCTATCTCTCTCACTCTTAAAATAAAGTTGCAATATCTAAATCTCTTTGGGTAGTCTCATTTGAAGCATTTGGATTAAAAAAAATATTGAATTCTAACAAGTGAGGACTAAATGACACTAATGAAACACCCAGAACATGGATGAGTATCAAACTACTAAATAAAATAAGTTAGCCCCCCAAAAAGCACTGAGTAGTTTGATTTATATAAGCAGAAGCATTCTTTAGAATTTTGAAATTGATCCATGGTGTATACTTATATCAAAACATACTTCTAATAGGATAAATGTGTGCATATAATTTTTTTTTAGAGAGAGTGAGAGAGGGGGAGAGAGAGAGAGAATTTTTTTTTTAATATTTATTTTTTAGTATTCGGCGGACACAACGTCTCTGTATCTGGTGCTGAGGATCGAACCCGGGCCGCACTCATGGCAGGCGAGCGGGCTACCGCTTGAGCCACATCCCCAGCCCCATGTGCATATAATTTTAAGTATACCTCAATGAAGAAGCTATTAGAACATTTTAGCTATTTAAGTGATCTTTCACTTAGTAGACAACTACTATGTTACAAATGTAAGAGTTACCATTTAACATTTTCTCATTTTGCAAAACAATCCACATTAGAGTTAACTGAGAGAGAGAGAGAGAGAGAGAGAGAGAGAGAGAGAGAGAGAGAGAGAGAAATGCTATTAAAACAAATTGGACACTCCAAATCTTGTGTTTATGAGAAAGAATTGGCCACACTGAGTATCTCAGTTAGGAATATGCACTCTATGCAGAACTACAAACACAATCTTCACCATTACTTCAAAACCTTAGAGTGTTTTATTGTGAAAGCAGTTGTGGTGAGCAATAAACAGGTAGCCTGTCATACTGGTTTTTCTAATTTATTTCTTCATTTCCTTATTATTTTTGACAGAAAGCCTATTTAGTTTCCTTTGTGTTTTGAAATTGTGGAACTGTCCTTTTTGTAGGCCTTGGTTTTATTTGGAGGGGATGGGGGTATAGAACTAATATAATGCTCTTTGGAGCAGACAGAAAAAAAGAATGAAAAGAGTCTCCCCACACCATGTTTTCAAGGATGTGCTATAGGTGGAACCATCAAATTCCTGATTGCCATGGTGAAGTTCAGTTGATTGCCCACTTTGCTATAATTTAGAAGATACAGAAAAAAAGGGAATGAGGTGCTTGGGTCCATGTTGACTGGGTGGCAGATGAGGTAATGGGAAGGGTTTGCAGACTTCACCTGCAAACCCATACTACACATTCTATGGGTTGAAATATGAATGCCAGTGCATATTCCTACCATAAACACACTTCCCTTTTTTGAATCTCCCATCATTCTTGAATTACAGTCTGCCTTGAGATGAAGGGTGCCATCCCTCAAGGCCAGTTCACTGCAAACACTGTAGTTTCTACCAACCCCTACTCACTATCAATAACTTTTTAGCAAACAGAAAGTACCTATAAAGGCTCAGTGCTTTCACTAGACAACACTTGCATGTTCAAAGTCAGTCATATTCAAAAGTGAAACAAAACAACAACAACAACAACAAAACTCAACTACCAAAATCTACTTCTGTCAAATGTTATTATCTTTGAAGGTAGTGTTTTAATTTTTCTTTTAAAATGAAGTATTAAATTTTTAAGCAAATCTTTATGTATGAATAAGATTTTGGGGATTGCTTAAATTAGGACACCACTTAGTAACCTAATATACATTTTCTGTTTTTTATGTATGCATTTTTAAAATTATTTTTGTATGTAACAACATGATGTATTACAATTCATATTACATGTATTCATGCTTGACTTTTGTTTTATATAACCAATTTCCCCCTTTTTCCAAACTAGCAAAACTCATATTCTCAGAATGACACTGTGACAATCTCTCAGCATGCATAAATTCTTATTTAAGTAAGCTAAACTCTACTGCCAACCCTACCCATTACCTCATCTGCCACGCAGTCAACATAGACCCAAGCACCTCTTGTTATCTCCTTCATGTTCTGCATCTTCTAAATTTTATCAAAGTAGAATATCAACTCAACTTCCCTCATTTATTACATGAATTGAGCACAATTTTTCATATCTCTGGTTGTACAAAAAGTAGAATCATATCTGGTGTGGCTTCATACATGTACTTAGGCTAATTCTAACAATTACATTTCACTGTCTTTTTTACCTCTATGCCCCATTCCTTCCCCTCTCTCCCCTCTTCTCCTTTTTCTTATCTGAAGTTTGTGTAATCCTCTGATTCTGTTCCCTCCCACATAATGTTATGAATTAGCATCCTTAAATCTGAGAAATAATTTGGCATTTGTTTTGGGGGAATTTTCAAATTTTACTTACCATTATATTCTTCAGCTCCATCAATTTTTTGGGGGGTGGGGGCAGAAGTCATGATTTTATTCTCTTTTATTCCTGAATACTATTTCATTGTGTATATATACCATATTTTCTTTTTTCTATTCATCTACTGAAGGGTATCTATGTTGGTTCCACATTTTAGCTATTGTAAATTATGCTGCTATAAATATTTATGTGACTGTGTCCCTGTAGTATGTGGCTTTTAAATCTTTTGTGTAAGAACAAGGAGTGGGATCACTCTGTCAAATGGTGGTTCCATTCCATTTTTTTTCCAAGGAATCTCCATACCACTTTCCAGATTGGCTGCACCAATTTTAAGTCCCAACAGCATTGTAGGAGTGTGCCTTTTACCCACATCCTCACCAACAATTATTGTTGTTTTTATTCTTAAATAACTGGTATAAGATGAAGTCATAGAGTAGTTTTGATTTTCATTTATCTAATTGCTAGAAATGTTGAGCAATTTTTTATATATGTATCAACTGATTGGATATAACCTTCTGAGAAGTGTCTGTTCAGTTCTTTGGCTCATTTATTGATTGGGTTATTTGTTTTTTTGGTTTTCAGATTTTTGTGTTCTTTATATATTCTATAAATTAGTACTATATCTGATGTGCATGTGGTAAGAATTTTTTTTCCCAATTTGCAGGCTCTCTATTTACTTCTCTGATTGTTTCTTTTACTGAAAATAGCCTTTTTAATTGAAATCCATACTATTGATTGTTACTTAATATTAATCATACTGCTTTGAAGACTTATTAAGAAAGTCAGGCACTAATCAGATAGATTTGGGCCTACTTTTTCTTCTCATAGACACAGTGTCTCTGGTTTAATTTCTAGGTCCTTGATTCAAATTGGGTTGAGTTTTTTGCATGGTGAGAGATAGGGTTTTAATTTAATTTTATTATATATAAATTTCCAATCATTATTTTTTGAAGAGGATATCTTTTCCTCCAATGTATATTGTTGGTGTCTTTTGTCAAATATAAGAAAACTGGGGGCTGGGGATGTGACTCAAGCAGTAGCACGCTCGCCTGGCATGCACAGGGCATTGGGTTCGATCCTGAGTACCACATAAAAATAAAATAAAGATGTTGTGTTCACCAAAAACTAAAAAATAAATATCAAAAAATTCTCTCTCTCTCTCTCTCTCTCTCTCTCTCTCTCTCTCTCTCTCTCTCTCTCTCTCTCTTCTCACACACACACACACACACACACACACACTAAAAAAATATATAAGATAACTGTAATTATGGGGGTTAGTCTTTGTGTTACCTATTCTGTACCACTGGTCTACAAATCTATTTTGTTGCAACACCATACTGTTTTTTGTTATTATTGATCTGTAGCATAGTTTAAGATACAATTTAGTGATGCCACCTACTTTACTCTTCTTTTTAAAATTTGTTTTAGCTATCCTGGGTCTCTTATTTTGCAAGACAAATTTTATGACTGCTTTTTTTCTATGTCTATGAGGAATGTCATTGCGATTTTAATTGAAATTGCATTAAATCCGTATAGTGCTATTGGTAGTGTGGTCATTTTGACAATATTAATACTGCTTATTCAAGAAAAAATTTAAATCTTTCCATATTCTCATATCTTCTTTGATCTTTTTTTCCCTCAGGGTTCTGTAGTTTTCATTGTAGAGATCTTTCAGCTCTTGTTAGGTTGATTCCCAAAGATTTTGTAATTTTATACTATTCTAAATGAGTAGTCTTTCTCATTTTCTTTGCAGAGGATTTTTCATTGATATAGAGAAATGCCTTTCATTTATATGTGTTGATTTTGTATCCTACTACTTTACTGACTTCATTTACTAGTTTTAGCAGTTTTCTGGTGGAATGTGTTGAGTCTTCTAGGTATAGAATTATATTGTCAGCAAATAGTACTAATTTGTGTACTTCTTTACCTATCCATATCCATTTTGTAATGTCTTTCATCTGTCTAATTGCTCTGGCCAGTGTTTCAAGAATTATGTTAAATAGAAGTGGTGAAAGAGGGCATCCCTGTCTTTTTCCAGTTTTTAAAGAAAATGCTTCCATTTTCTGCCTTAGTGTCCTAGAATGATGCTCCCCAATGTTGTGGCCATTGGCCATATAATCCATCAAATTGACAAACTCAGGTTTTTCTTGTCACAGGATCTATATGCCAAAATATCATGTGCTTGAAGCTACTGGATTAGACAGGATAGACACAAGACATTTACCTAATAGCAAACAATATTGAATAGTGATGTTCTATAAATCACCAGGTGCAAATATTATGGATAATATGACCTATTTGGAGTTCAAATCTAGTACCTTGCCACAAATACATTGTGGTAACTGTGTTCTGATATAGATTTTTGTTAAAAAGAATAAATAAATAAATAAAATAGGGTAGTGTGGATACAGCTATCAGGTGCTTCTTTTATGAGTTCTGTTCTAGAATGGACTCTTCCAATCACAGGATTTCAAGCACCTCTCTGGAAGGCCCCCTCCAATTCTGGTATATGCACTGACTCATATGGTGTCCTTTGTCAGAATCCCTCTTACCTTCTAGGCTAATGTGGAAACTGGCCAAGCAGAAAACCACTACCACCCCCACTCCAGATAATTCTTGTGCATGGGATTTCTTAGCCATCCTATGAGTCTGAAGCTTCTGGCACTCAGACAACACTTAGAAAACTACTGCTCCAGCAGTCTCCAACATTTAGGAGATTGGGATGTTTTTAGAATAGGTACTAGAAGAACATGACTCAAGCCCACTCTGTTACGAGCAGTGAATGCTGCTGAAATAAGACACATACCACCACCAACAACAACAACCACAATAACATAAAGCCCTAAATTTGGTTATTGTCAGGTCATTTTTAACTTTTGACATCATATTTTCAAAATTTTTCTTACCTAAGCCTTTTAAGAATTCTCTCTCTCTCTCTCTCTCTCTCTCACACACACACACACACACACACACACACACACAAATATACAAATACACACACAATTGTAAAGCATGTATAAATATAAACACAGATTTTTAGAGTAACAATTCTGTCAGTTGAAAACAGTGTGCTACAATGGAACGTTGTACTCACCATAAAATTTCTCATGAATTTTGCACTGCAGAGGACATTTCAATTCCTTTCATTTCTTGCTGAAATTATTTTTTTTCTAATTTGTTAGCATCATTTGATTTCTGCCATGAGGGGACATTCCAAATTTCTCTTTCTTTACTGTTTTACTTCAATAGCACTTATTTCCAAACATTTTATGTAATTTATTATATTGAAAAAAAAATTCTGTATCTCAGATAAATGTAAGTTTCCAGACAGCAGAAAACTGTGTCCATCTTTTCTCCGTTGAATCTAATGTACATAAAGAAGCACCTGGAATAAGAAATATTTGCTATTTCAATAAATTAATGAAACAGAGACCATATGTGAATGTGAAAGACCCCTAAGTGACCGAATGGAGTTGGATGTCTCAGAGAATCCCATGTGTCATAAAGTGTTATTGTATGATAGGTGACTCCTGTACCAAATCAACTATTATTTTTACTGCATATAATAAAATTTTCCTTTCATTTTGTAATTTGTCAGTACTTGTATTTTGGAATCTGTTAGTTTCTCTTTGGAAAAATAGTCTCGCACCTCCCTCGTGAGAAGTTTTGAAGCAAGCCTAGTTTTCTAAAAAAAAAAAAAAAGTTGGGTGGCTCATATTATCACTAGAGTAATGTTTTAAGAACACAAATCTAATCATATTACTCCCCTGCTTAAACTACTCTTTGGTTCCTTGTGTTTACAAGTCTCACTGGCCCAAAATCTTTAAACTGACTCATGGGGCTGCAATTCATAATGTATCTTCATTGTAAAGTAAATTGTGTAATGGTGCTTGCACTCAAGAATTGTGTGTCCAGAATGGGTCACTTCTGAAACTCAATTTTTACATCTATGATAAGGGATTATAATAAATATGATTTTGTATGATCTCCAGGAGAACCAAATCAGAAAATAGTTTTGAATAACTGTTCTTGCTGAGGTTAAGGAGATTCTGGATAATTTTTTTTAAAAAGCACATTCTATTTGCATATGCGTTGTATCTTGCATTTTGTAGCTGATGTATATAAAATTTCTTCAGCACTGGACATTGAATTCAATAAAGTCGGTGGTTGATAACATGAAAACTATGCGACAAAACCTCACAAGTCTTTAATGAGATATTTAATTTCCTCTAGGTAATCTGATAGTGAAGGGCATAAGATACCTTGGGAAAGACTGAAGAATTAAATACCCAATTGCAGTGCCTGGCTTCAAGTCAAATAAAAGTTGACATTATGTTTCCAGGGGCAACACTCCAGACTGCATTGTGATACTGAGGAAATTCATATCAAACCCTTCAACTCTGTGAGGGGTCATCTGAGGTATTCTTGTCCATGTTTATACAAACAGTAACATGGAGATCCTGCACAATTAACATCACAATATGTGGGGACAGAATTAGGTATGTGACCATGGAAAAGTTTTTTGGGATGGTTGAGAATGAATTTTGAGTGCCCTTTTCACTATTGGGCCCAATGTATTTTCTGTGAAATTAACACCTTGCTGTAAAGCTCTGTGGCAGTAACCTTAGTTCTGTAAGACACATCCCATTTATAGCTGAAGCCCTGATTGCCCTCAACTGCAGATCCTTATGACCTCCACAGCCCTTAATATTTAAATACCAGTTAAAGGGTTGCTCTCTCAAGTCTCCTCACTTAAAAATGCTTTCAAATTCCCAATTAAAATACACTCCTCTGCCATCACTGAGCCACATGTCATGTAGGCACTCACAACTTCTGTGCCCTTTCACCATGACAATAACTAATAAATTATTTAATATATTTATTCAGGCATAAATATATCAACTTTGGCAATAACATCATGAGCATGTGAGAGAAACCTTCAGAGACCATTCACTAACAGTGAGAGGTGTCAGGTGCTGAGACAGTGAAATGAGACAGTGCTGTGGATATTTCTCAGTTTCCTTTGAGTTGAAATATCTTCCTGCAGTGATCATGTAGTAAAAGGAATACACCACGAATGAATGCACATATTGTTATGTCTGAATTTTATCCACTGTTGTATTAAGACAGAAATGGCTAGCCCCTAAGCAATATTAAATTGCATTTTAAAGGACATCTATTGACTCCCTTTTTTTCAATTATATATTCTTAGAGGAAAGTGTTTCTTTAACTTAGGAGTTGTGACCATTGAGGAAAAACAGTATTGTTTTTGGCTCCTAATGAAATCATGCATTTTATAATTGTAATATATAGATAACATAAATTATAAATCATTCCTTTAAAAATTAATAGCATATTATTTACAAAATATTTATATTTTTGCCATTCACATTAGGCTCCAACATGGCTCAGCTGAAACTGGCCTGTTCCCAGTTCATAAACTTAACAATCCTGATATTAGTATGTTTTTTCATAATATATGTGTTTTACCCTCTACATCTATGTGAGGATTTCACTCTGAAAAAGACCCTGAATTTTTTAAAATTATCACATCTCCATATGGCTTCTGCCCAAAAAACCCCTCAATGATAAAAAGTTTTGTAAAAGATTATTTTCTGAAATATTTTGTGAGGAAGTAAAGAGCAACCCACTTGGGAACAGTCCAAATGTGAGCGCTTTTTTGCTAGATTACTAACATAAAATTATAATGAAGCTGTGGAAAAGACCCTTCACAGACTTTAAGAACAGACAGAAGATTTACTCCTGCTGACATGTTCTCAAGTCAGAGCTGCACCCTACTTGGATCCTCCTGAGGCAAAGAAGGCCCACAAGGTCATTGAACTAGCTGTTCTGTCAGAGGGAGAATATATATCATAAATTACCAAATAATACATCTAATAAAACTAATAATTACAAAATGCTAACTTGAACATTGTTTGATTAAATTTAATTTTGAATGAAAATGTTTAATCTTTAATACACCATATTTATCTTAATGCTGATAGATGAGAATTTACTGGCAGAAAGTGACAACTTAATGCTCTCTGATGAAGAATGCTAGTCCAAGGAGAATTCAAGCATCAATTATTTATAAGCAGACTAGCTGCCGTGTCCCCATGTGAAGGTAGCAAAACTCCTGTCATGAAGTTGATGCACTCCTGCATCACCTGACCACAATGATCTCATATGAAAGAGACCAGAAGTGTGGCACAACCTGGAACCTCAAGAAACCTTAGTAGAGGTGAGGCCACAATGATATCATAGAGAACATCTGTGAGGACAAGTTCAAGGAATATTGCATTCATGCCATACATTAAGAGTGTCTGAGTGGTAAACCACTCTCCCATGCTAGGTTGTGTGAGTAGCAAACCACTTACCCCTTATGCACAACCCTAAGCATGAGGCTATGTGTTGCAGTCCCTGCTCTTGATCCATTGCCCACTCCTTAATTGGTCTCTGCAGGGATAGTTGGCCAGAAATTGCATTGGTGGCTGCCTGTAATCTGCTAAGCTACTGCCTGAGTATATATACATGGTAACTGCACAATAAAATGAGACCCCCTTCCTGCTTGGTCTCCAGAGGTCTTGATTAGAGACTTCACAGCCACAGTCTCTTTTACACTTTTCCATGGAACCCCTCACTGGACAAGAAAGAGCCCACACAAACATCAGTACATAGCACTTGTCTTTTTTGAAGGTTTGGAAAAAAACTCTTTGTAACGTGACTTTCCTGACCTCTTATGAATGTCAGTATATTTAGCATTTCCATCACCACATCTTTGATATTTGGATATTTACTCACTTAGTCTTTGTACCAGAGAAGGTTATTCCTCCATTAGAATTGACTGGTTGATCTTTGCTTTTTTTAACATTTATTAGGCTGGAGATAATGAAAAGAACTTTCTGCATCCTGCCATTCTCTAAGAATGACAGTTCCTTCATACTCTCTAAAAAAGCATTCAACTTGTCCATGAGTTCCCTTTTTTTCTTTTAATCTATGCAGAAGGATTTACTTTTCTTCAGGCTGCTTTTCACATCATACCTAAAATTTAACTGATGGTGTAATTCTGAATGAGGAAAAAAATACTCACCAATAAAGTGATGATCGGTAGGCCTACCTACATCTTCTATGGAGGTTATAATAACTAACTTGTGGCCTCAGGTTATTGGGACAAAATATCTTCAGTTTCAACTTGCTAAGCTTGTGATATTTTAGCCTAAATTCAATCTCTACAGAGAATTTTAGGTCCTCCAAGCATCTATTCACCACAGGACTCTGCAAAGTAACCATGGATCCACTAGCTACAACATAAACCAGGGGATCATCCCCAAATTTACCTGGGACCAAACCAAACCAGTAACTGTTCCTCTTCTGCAGGATTCAACACCCTGATCATGAGAGTCATATTCACTAATGAAAAAAAAAAATTAGTACAATTTTCAACTGCATTGACCATATGCAACTTTGCTCTGATTTTGATCAACGTATTAATTTAATCACTAATGGAACATTTTAGAATAAATATAATCATGATATACAATTTTTAAAATATTTCTATTCTAAATATTTATTTTTTAGTTGTAGGTGGACACAATATCTTTATTTCATTTATATGTGACACTGAGGTTTTAACCCAGTGCCTCACATGTGCTAGATGATCACTCTACCACTGAGGCAAAATCCCAGTCTCTCATAATATACACTTTGATGTCTATGTTTTTGTTCAAAATAGTGTTTTGATTCATCCATGTTTTTCTGTGAATAAGCAGTTTACTTATTTTATTTATTCTATTTATTTATTTTCATTGCACCAGGGATGAAACCCAGGGGCACTTTATCACTGAATCACATCCCTACCCCTTTTATCTCTTTTATTTTGGGACAGAGTCTCTCTAATTTTCTTAGGATGTTTCTAAGTGGCTGAGGCTGGATTTAAATTATGATCCTCCTGCCTCAGCCTCCCAAGCTTCTGGGATCATAGGCATCACTTTCATTATGTCTGAATAATTTGACATTTTATGAATATGTAAAAAAAGTGCTGAACATTTGGAAACTTTAGTTGTAGGCATATTTTAAAATAGAAACAAAAACAGGTAGGATTGACTAGTTCTTGTGTTTTATTGTATATCTACAATAATATATGATATGATTCAAAATTACTAGAAGAAAGTAAATGTGATAAACAATGAAAAATAATAAGTATTTGAGAAGGCAAAACGCTAATTACACCATTCCTATCAATATATGTGTCAAATTACTACATTGTACTACAAAGATATACTTGTGTCAGAATGGATGGTGGCTCAGTGGTGGAGCACTTGCCTTGTATGTGTGAGGCACTGTGTGCCATCCTCAGCACCACATAAAATAAATAAAGGTATAGCAATTATCTACAACTAAACAAAGAAATTTAAAAAGAAATATTTATAAACTAAATTATAAAGTTATGAATAGGTGCATATATATATGTGCAAACATATTTTTATTTCCACTGAAAGTAGAAATGCTGAGTATCTTATTTTAAATATTTTAAAACAGTTTTTTGGTTTAGTTTACACATCCAAATATTCAGAAAATCTAAAAAATTATTTATTTTCATGAAAATATTCAAAATCATGTAACCATCATAATTCAATCCATTACCTGAGGATATACCCTTAACTTTACTGTATTGATTGTAATTGTTCATCATGATAAAAAATATTTTAATGAGATCTCTCCTCTTAACAAATATATATGACATATATATGTAACTACCTGCCTGGCCAAAACTAAAAATCCATTAAAGAAGTGTACACACTTCCCCAAACCCTGGACCACACATTTTTCAATGATAGCCTTCTTACTAGGTTTTATTTACTATAATTATGATTTTGATAGTAATTATCATGATGATTCTTAATGCAGAACACTTTATATACAATATTTTTATTTCTATGCATTTTGGAGTAAACATCTTTTCCAATTCTTGACCATTTTCAATTGGGTTTTCATTTATTACTTGTTCTTGAGTTAGAACTGTACTTTGGATATTAACTCCTTGTTTGGGAATATCTGCTTTGGGAATATGCTAATATATATGGTTTGGGAATCTATTCTACCAATCTGCTCCCTTTTCACTCTTGTATTCTTTGCTAAGCATGATCTTTGAGTTTTGACAGAGTCTTGCTTCTCTATTTCTGTATTGTGGCTCATGCTTCTGGTATCATGTTAAAAAAACAAACAAACAAATATTGAATGCACCCTAAAGGCCAATGTATTAAATGTCTGGTCTCCCAGTGGTGCAACTGGTCGGTGGTGAGATCATTGGAAGGGTGAAGGTGTAGGTCCTTAGGTCAGTGGGCCTGCCCATTAATTAGATTGTGTAACCCAACTGTGATCTCTATTTTCTTTCTGGTTTGAGGTGTGAGCATTTTATTGCACACATGGTCTCCCCAGAGTGTGCCACAATTCAGGGCCATCTCCAGAACTGAGCAAGGAAGGCACCATGCTATTCAACACCAAAAACTAAGGTACATGAGTCATGTTTCTTTCTAAATTGATTTCTTCAGGTATTTTGTGATAGAATGTGCAACTGACTAATGTATGTCATTTCCCAGAAATCATTCTCAATATCATTGCTATTAAAATATTCAAGTATTGTTGTTTGTACCAGTTTTAGTTTCAGAACTTGAACATAGTTTTTTCCTTAATGTTACTGAACTTACATTTTATTTATATTTGTACATTAATGCTTCAATTACATCAAATCTAGAATTAATGAGTTTGACTATTCTATTTGCATACTAGAATACATCAGGCTTTGATTGAATACACCTCTTTTGATGCCCCCCCCCTCTCTCTCTCTCTCATCCCATTATATTTTACAAATAATCTGTCTTTTTCTTCTTCTCATTGCCCTTCCTATAGTTCCCACAAGTGAGAGAATTTGTATGGTACAAATATTTTCATAACTAATTTTATGTGACAGAGTAATATCTAATTCCATCAATTGTTCTGCAAATGAGATGTGTCATTCTTCCTTATCACAAAATATAGGTCCATTGTGTGTATATGACACTTTTTTTCCTATATTTGTCTTTTGAAATGCAGCTATGTTGATTCTATATTTTATTGTGAATAGTACCACAATAAACATGGTTATGAAGGTATCTCATATGTGTATCCTAAAGATACATACCAGGAGTATATATACATTTATATCTATATATCTATATATCTATATCTATCTATCTATCTATATATATATATATATATATATATATATATATATATATATATCCTAATGAAAATCTATATATCTAATATGTATATGTATGTATGTATATATATCCTAATGAAAGTTTAAAGTGCATTTACATAATTGAAGATCATGTTAAGCCCTCCTACCACACATACATTTTTTGGGCACCATAACATCCATTTTTACTGCCCCTACCCCACCCCACCCTGTAGCCTAAAAAGTGGCCATGACCCTGGCCTTCTCAGGTAACCCACAGCCCCTCTACTGCCATCTAATGGAGAGATACCGGTATATGAATAACCCTGTCCTGAGCTCCCAGGATCCCTGGGTCTATAAGGCCTTGGGCTCATACCCTGTTGCCTACCTCCCACCACATTTAGCATTAGAAAGAGGCCTGGCTCACTTCAGGGAAGCTAAAACACACATTGGCACCCACCTGAGCCCAGCCTGGCCCAGAGCACAAACATCCTTGTGCACCTGCCTTTCCCCATCTCCTTCTGACAGCATGAAGGTGGTACACTCTCTATTGTACAGGGGACAAGGGCCACTAGTGTTGTGCCACCACCAATTTTTGCCACCCTTAGCACAGTATGGCCATTCAAAAGTTCCTGTTGGCATTCATATCACTTCTTTTGTGTGAAGACATATGGAGAGGGCTAGCAAGGAGGAAAACTTCTGCCCCCACATTAGGCAAAGAAAAAGACTGAGCAGACCCTGACACCAAACCAGCTTCTCTTCTAGGAATTCTTGGGCCTGGAACCCTGGAACCTGGAGAAAATTTCAGGACTGAGTGGGGAAGATGGCATCAGCATGGGGATGGCTTGGGCAGGTGAGGGAGAAAGAGCCAATGTTCACTGTATTCAAACGATGGACATTGTAGCTAAGATAAAGATTAGTTTCCAACTATAGGTAGATGCAAACTATTGTTGAATTAAATGGTTTTTATTTAAGTTTCTTTACAAAAGTCTTTTTTTTTCTTTTCTTATGTCACTTTGTTCTCAGGTTAGAGTATTAACAGCAGATGCTTTCAGTTCATGGGAAATATATTTTTTTAAAACAACAACAACAACAAAAAAAAGAATTATTTGAATGAATACTAATGCTGTTAATGGAGGAAAAAAGATTTGTTGAAACACATAAGGTAAATTGACAATATTAAAATCATGTTTAGGATAGACTAGAAAGAAATCATTATTAATAAAAGAATAAGTGCAAATCATCCAGAAAGATTTTTAAAAATTTGAAAATGCCTTTCCTCCACAAGCCTGCAGAATCCTCATTGGATTTGGTAGAAAATAGCAGCATAAAATCTTTTAGGTTCTAAGGTGGAGACTAAAGAAAAAGAAAAATGTTGATGGCTTCAGAAGTTCTTTTTCTCCTTATGAGTTTTTTTAAATTAATATTACTTTTAATTTGGTGGAGAGATACTGAAATACTTCCATGGCCCAGGGAAAATTGTGCCACCTCTCCACCTCCTATGCCCTCCACCCATATTTCTTTTTTTTTTTCCCCTCAGTCCACCTTTGCCCCCTCCTCTTCCCAGTCCTTCCCCCAGTGACAGGACTTGGCAACAGTCACTGCCAGGGAGGAGGAGGGAGGGAGGGAGGTCCTGTCTCCCGAGTCCCCTCCTCTTCTCAGAGCTCTTGTGGTCCATCTCTCTTGGCAAATGCTGAGATGCGGAGGAGGAGTGGAGCAGGAAGAGGAGGAAGAGGAGGAGTAGTGGAGGAGAAGGAGGATAGGGAGGAGTGGAGCAGGAGGAGGAGGAGGGAGGATCTCCATTGAAATAAACAGCCAGGCACCAGTTATTAACAGGAGAACTTGGCGGCTGCAGCCTCAGCTACAGCTTCAGAGGCGAAGGTCAGAGCCCAGGGCAGCTGGCACCTGACAGATCAACCGGAGTTGGTCACCTGCCTTCCCCAGGGGCTGCGAGGGCGGATGGGAGGAAGGCGGCAAGCGGGGGCGCCGTGTCCCACCCCTGCGGTGACTTCCCGCCCAGAGCCCAGAGGAGCCATGCACCCCTAGAGGGCTGTTATTGGGTGCGAGCACCACTGCGGCGCTCCAGCACCTCGGGAAAGCTCGGGAGAGAGTGTCTGAGCGCTAGGCGGGCGGAGGCTGCAGCCCGCAGCACAGGCCACAGGTGAGCCCCGAGACCAGGCGGAAAGGCTGAGGGCATAGGCGAGGCCCCACTGGAGAAGCGAGTGGCTGCCGCCCAGACCGGTGTGAGGTCGGAGACAGCCTAGGCTCAGGCTCTCCGGAGGGCAGCCCGCTGAGCTGGACAGGTGACTCCCGAGAACATACATTGTTTTAGGGAAACGTTTTGTGACTTCAGAGTAGGTGGGAGATGGGTGAGGGGAGGCAGGACTCAAGAAGTGCTGGGGGTGTGTGAAGGTGAAAGGGAGTATCAGAGGCAGCCAGCTGGCTGAGCCTCTAGGAGGAGGAGGTGGAGAAGGAGGAGGAGGGGTTGCCCCACCTGGCAGGCGGTCGCCCATGTCAGCGCCAGGGTCGGGGACTAGGGGCGCCTCACAATGGGGGCTGACAGGAAGGAGCTGCAGAGGTCAGGGAAGCAGAGGCTCCAGCAGAGCTGGACAGGCTTGGAGCCAGGGCAGACAGCAGTGGGGACGGGGAGCAGGGGTCGGGGCCGCAGTAGGGGCGGGGAGCCCGGGGTCCTGCCTCAGAGGCGCTGAGCTAGTTCCCCCCTGACTTAACTTTCTGGGTGGGCATGTGTGCTGGAGTTGCGCTGGGGCCAGCCAGGGCAGGAGGAGCCCATCCATATTTCAGCTCAAAATTGTATTTATGGAGTTTTTGATGTCTAAAAATTTTTTTTTTATAAAAAGAACCAATTACTCTCAACTTATCTTTTACTCATTGTAATTAAATTATTTCTTTGTACATGGAATAAAAAAAGAAATTATTAAATTTATTTGAAGACATCCGAATAACATTTGGTTATGCGGTCTGCCTATTTTAATATGACTGGTAAAATTGAAAACTGCACAGGAAAAGGAACTCAGTGCCTCAGACATGCTAGGCAAGCGCTCTACCACTGAGCTCCAAACCCAGCCTTATAGCCCACTTTAAAAACAAAACAAATAATACTTGTGGGGCAGAGGTTGTGGCTCAGTGGTGGAGCACTTGCTTAGCATGCGTGAGGCACTGGGTTCAATCCCTGACACCGTATAAAAATAAATAAAATGAAAGTATTGTGTCCATCTACAACTAAAAAACAAAATAAAATTTGTTTATTTTTTTAAAACAAAGATTTAACCCATGAACCACGGAGCCACATCCCCAGTCCTTTTTGAGACAGGGTTTCACCGAGTTGCTTAAGTCCTCCTTAAACTGCTGAGGCTAGCTTGAACTTGAGATCCTCCTGCCTCAGCCTCTTGACTCGCTGGGATTGATTACAGGAGTGTGCCACCACACCGGGCTGCTGACCCTCATTTTCTTAATTACCTTAATTAACATTTGCTGAGAGTTTGTTTAAAACAAGGTGAAACACTTTAAAACCCTGGCGGGAGCCGTCAACTTCCAGCAGCTAAGTGAGGCCTTAAGCAACTCTAGGGTCCCTAATTAAAAAATAAAGGCTGGGCTGTGGCTCAGTGGTTAAGTGTCCCTCGGTTCAATCTCTGGTACAAAGAAAGAAAGAAAGAAAGAAAGAAAGAAACCCTGATGAAATCACTTTACAAAAATACAACAAAGCGAAATCAAAGAGTTAGGAGAGAGGGGAAAGAAACCCCCACACGACCAAGCCGGGAGGGCGATAACAAAAAAAAAAAACAAAAAAGAAAAAAGAAAACTGCACAGGAATTCTAAGTCAATAGAAAATTCTCTAAACTTTTTTAAGGACATTGATCTCAAAATGTGGTTTTAAAATTAGGCACTTCACCATCTGACACAATAAGAGAAATATAAGAAACCAAATAAAACACTAGCAAACCCTGACAGAAACTCTTTTTCCAAAATTAGACTTATTAATCTTCACATGAGAGACTCCATTTTTTACAGAGGGCTTATCCTTTAATATACAAGACTCCCTCTCCTCCCCACTAAACTTACTTAGAAAATTACACTGGTTTCTTAGGACTTCTGCCCAAGTTTCTGCCTTATGAACAACTGACATTTCTGCAAACCTCCTCTAAATATTGTGAGAGATAGAAGTGGCTTTTTATTTGGAAAAGTAGTTGTGATTTAGGATTATCAATGAAACACCTTGGGGCTTTATTGATTCATGTCAACAGTTGTCAGTAATAATATGTACTTTGCGGGCTACAACATAATGTATTGATATGTATAAAACAATGTTATAAATTGGAAAAAATTATGTTTTTTTATAATTTATCAGCATTATTATGCCACAAAATAATGCAGTCTTATGAATAATACAGAGCTCGTTTTGAGCATTATTGTGCTGTAGGTAATAAATTTACCCTGTTCTTTGGCCTGCCAAGAGAGTTGTAAAGCAGAATATATTAGTTCACCTTTGTGATAATAAAAATTTTAGTATGTCAGTAGGTTCTAGCTAACATTTACTTCTGAGGTCTTAAAGAATAGTGTGCTCTAAATGGTTCTGGGAGCGTTTATACTGGCTCTGACTCTCCTGGGTAATGTTTCAGTGAGTGATATGATCAGATAACAAGCGGCACTATTTCTCAAGTACTGATATTGTGATATCTCCTGTAGTTTTATTGCCTGGAGTAGCTGATTTTGTCTTAACTGGATCTGTAGTTCTTTGTGTCTATTTTTAATATGATTTTTTAAGTGGCTTATAAACTTGTGCACCTTTTCTAAGTGATATCACCCTTCTTTCTCAGTTATTTTTGCATGGATCAGGAATCAATAAGTCCTTACTGTTCTTATTTTATCCTCTTGAAAAAATACAGACACCCTTATAGGAAATGTTTCTCTTGAAACTGAAATAGCCATCAATTCATCACCTCTTCATGTGTTCCAATTGGTATCAAGATAGCTGCATTGGTAGCAAATCATAACTGATTATATAAATATAATTTAGAGTAACATGTTTACATAAACTTTGTGAGAATAGCCAAGCTTTCTGTGTTTATTAATTTCTCCTACAATAACAGTAAGGGTGGTGATTTTTGCATAGGAAGAAAAACTCTGATATTCAATCATTCTTTTGGCTGATAGCATACAACTGAAATGTTAACATGTTGTAATTTCCTAACAGGATAACAAAGAAGAAATAAATTTATAAGAATCACTTTATTGAAGGTAATAGCTTTTCTACAAGGGGTGAAACATTTCATTTTGTTCTTATTTTCTTAAAACTGCATAGACTAATTCTGAGAAAGCACTTAAGCACTTTCTTTATTTATCTACACTTTTGGATGTTGATGGGCCTTTATTTTGTTCATTTATTTATATTCAGTACTTAGATGGAACCTGGTGCCTCAAACATCCTAAGCAAGTGTTCTACCATTGAGTCACAATCCCAGCTCCAGGCACAAACCCAGGTCTTTCAGCTCTTTTTTTGATGTGTAGAATTTCTCACCCATGCCTTTGCTGTCTTGATCTTAGTATCCATACATTTACTTCACATTGATACAGTGATTTGATACACACACACAATACCATTTACTGCAACAAAACAGCATGGTTTATAACTTAAGTCCATTTTAAGCATTCAAGCTAATTAGAGTCATAAAGCTATAAGAATAGGGCCTTTTAATCCACTGGTATATTAACCTATATAAGAAGGGGGGCTTTTTATACAAAAAAATCCTGAAGTAGTTCTGATGAATATTTGGATTGAAACAGGTGGAAAATAATGGTTGAGGCCCACTGCTCTTTTGTGTTGCACTCAAATTAATGCAGAGACCATTAGAAGCAGCACACTAGTTGAGCTGAATAAAGATGGCCAGTTTCTAAGAAAATAAGAACTTATATATTACAGGACCTTTTAGATCACATTGGGTTGACTCCTTTGGAAAGCAAATGTGTAAGCCATGCAGCTCACAAGACATGACGTGGCTTATCCATGTTCCACATGGCTTGTGAGGCCTCTGTTTGGCAGCAGAAGACCCTCAACACTGGCTCCCACAGAAAAGATTGCTGCAGTCCAAAATCGGGATTAGAAAAATGTAGTAAACTATGGTTTGAAAACAATTTTGAAGACAGGTGCCTTCTGTTTGTTTCCAGGAAAAAAAAGACAGTAAGGAAAATATGAGTGAAAAGTCCTTTTCCATGAACTCCTCTTTGTTTTGCTTTGTGAGCATAGTCTATAGAAGAAAATAGAATTCTGACTGTGAGGGGAAATCTGGAACTCCAGTGATTGTTATAGAAGTATAGGAAATGTTGACACCCAGAGTATGCTATGAAATATTTAGCATAGGATTTCCTACTTCTTTGAGAGAAGGCTCTGTGGTAAACAGAAAATGTTGGTAAAATCTTTTGTTTTGGTTTCATTAAGGCTAGAGTTTTATTTGATGTTTGAGATCCATTGTGCTTTGAAATATAATATTTTTAGCATCCCTGCCATAGGTTTATATTAAAGGCGATAAGTACTTTGGTGGGCTAACATACATTGCTTCTTTTTATGGGAAACATTTTCTACTAAAAAAATTTGAAAATGGCCAATACTCTTTAATAGGGAATTTAATACATTATTGAGTGGAGGCTTTCTTAAAATGCTTCTATTCAAACACATCTTTTATTTAAAATATAGAAATGACTGGCTTTGTAAAGCCAGTCATGTAAAAAAAAAAACAGACACTTTAAAAGTAAAAGTAAACAGATCACTCACATTATATTTTCTACAATAATATTTTATGTACCATTATATTTAGAAAAATACAAAAGAATCAAATTATTTTACATACATATAAACATTAACCTTAGATAAAACTTATATACATATATACATTTATACATAGTGTTTTAGAGTGCACATGCACACACATTCTAAAATATATAAAATATTTGATTGACTTGGATAAAAATTCCAGAAAGTATCTAGTATTGATATGGTTTAATAAACTTTCATGGAAAAGTAATTACAAAATCATGTCTAAACTTATGAGAAATAGTTTTATATATTATCTTTCTCCCAAGAAAATAAGTTTTCAGAGATTTATCAGAGGATAAATAACCTGTCATTCCTCAAAGTCTTATCATGCATTCACTACTTTTCTTATTTCTAGCATGGATTCTCTCTCTAGTACTTAAGACTTCTTTCTTCATTTGTACATTTAGTTTTTCACTTCTACCTATTTTGATTTACTTCTTAATCATGCTTTGTATTTTGTTTTTCTCTCTCTCACTCAAAGAATAGATTTAAATGAGAGAATATATTACTTTTTAAACAAATGAATATATTTTAGTTGCTTCAAAAGTATTTGCTTTTTTTGCATAATATGTTACAGTTATTTTGGGGTATAACAAACTCCACAATGGAATATATAAAACATTTTCAACATATAGAAACATGCTTTTTTATTTTTATTTTTGTTTTTAAATATTTTATTTCCTCTGAATTTTCTCACAGTCTTTTATAAAGTAATTTTTAGATTTTATTCTAATTTGTTATATATGAAAGTAGAATGCATTGTAATTCATACTACACATATAGAGTACAATTTTTCATATCTCTTATACACAACATAGAGTCACACCATTCATGACTTTATACATGTACTTAGGGTAATGACATCCATCTCGTTTCAACACTTTCCTATCCCCATGCTTCATTTCTTCCTCTTCCTCCCCACTGCCTTATCTATAGTTTGTCTATTCCTACCATGCTTCTCCCTCCTTTCCATTACATATCAGCAATTTTATGTCAGAGAAAACATTTAGCATTTGGTTTTGGGGGATTGGCTTACTTCACTTAGTATAGTATTCTTCAATTCCATCCATTTACCTGCATATGCCATGATTTCATTGTCTTTAATGATGAGCAATATCCTATTTTGTATAAAAATAACATTTGCTTTATCAATTCATATACTGAAGGGCATCATAGCATTCTACAAGAATGCAACTACAACAATGTTTGTAGTAGCACAATTCCAAAAATGCTTTTAATTATCAGATTATAAATGCTTTTTCTAAAACTCTGATAAAAAGATATAAAAATTCTACTTTACATTGTTTCTATTGAACATTGTGGATGTTGAAGGTGTTGAATATTTTCTTATATATTTGTCAACAGAAGTACTATTATTTCTTCTAATAAAATGTTTCTAAATTTAAAATATTAAATGGAGAAGCCAATAAAGTACTAGTCTTGCCTCATTATTTATTAGGTGTAAGACTTTGTGAATATTGTACTATTTTTTGGTGTAAAATCATAGATAGATTTCATTTTAATCTTAGGTTTTCTCACTTAATAACTTTATAAACTATGATATATCACTTCAGTTAAACCCTGGGAATCTCAGGTTGATTATCTGTCAATCACTAATAATTGCTCTCAGCTTTTACTGGAAAATTTGAACATGACCAGTATTGTTTTCTTTACTTATATGTTATAATTTTTTTTTCAGAGTTCCCTAAAGTAAAGTAGTCCTTAAAAACACCAAGTGCTCTCTACAATGTATATATGTAGTGGTCATAACTTTTGAGATCAGAACTAAATGAAGCTTAGTTTGTATACTCCATCAATTTAAGTTTTATAAACAGGAAATAAGACAATGTTTTTATACCATGAAGAAGATCTCATAGCAAGACAGGTAGACACTGCAGTCACTTATCTCCATGAGTCCCAGTGTCACATCTACTTATCATTTCCACTACATTTGCCAAAAAAAATATCTCATTACATAAAAACTGGTATATGAGATGTAACCCCACTAAGAGTTTCACCACGCGCAAAAATTTTTGAACACCATACATGGGAGGGAGGAAGCCAGGACCAGATCAAACAGAAACTGCTTGCATTAAGATCTGTAACAATCCTGGTGATGTAGCTGAACTCAAAGAAAAATCAAAGCACGAGTATTGTGGTTTAGAAATAACTGTGCAAAAGGCTTAATTGTTCTAAGCCAAGGAAGCAATGTAGACCATAATTTTAACTATGCAGTTATAAATCACAATTTTGAACAGAAGGACAGAAAAACAGGCAGTAGAACAGAATTTTTTTAAAAAAGGATAGAGTTTTTAACTCATAATAGAAGGCTTGACAATCCTTACCAAAGGGGTGAAGATGTTCCAGAAATTGTCCTTTATGAAGATAATTTGTGGAAGGAGTGAGTTTTTTGTTGTGGTTGTTGTTGTTGTTTCTGGAGAAAATTTGGGCAGAAAGTATAGAATAAGAGAAGGAATAGCAAAAGAAAAGTCACAGAAGGAAGCTAGAGTCTAGTAAGATGTCCAGTTATAGGACTGGGTATATAGCTCAGTTGGTAGAGTGCTTGCCTCACATGCATAAGGTCCTGGGTTCAATCCCCAATACCACTGGAAAAAAGATGTTCAGTTACATATTGTTATTGTGTTTCTTATGATGTCACTTAGAATTATTATTAGTATTACTATTTAAATCAGGAATTGAATCCACAGGTACTTAACTACTGAGCCAAATCCCAGGAATTTTTTTTTTTTGAGACTGAATCTTCCAGAATTTCTGAGACTGGCTTTGAGCTTGCAATTCTCATGCCTTAGCCCCTAGAGCCAACGAAGATTACAGGCATTTGCCACCATATCCAGCTTGGAATATTTTTTAAACTGATTTTATTTTTATGTATGAGGACTTCATCTCTTTTGCTAATGTTTTGAATAGAATCTGTACCTCACTCTTTATGTAAATATGATATCATTTTGGCATGAGTGGAATGACTCTACACTTCTTGAAGTGACTCCCTAAGTATGGTCAAGCATAATGTCAAATCTTTGACATTGTTTCTTAAGAAATTTGGAAAAGAATGTGGCACATTAAGTGTATATTTTAATAAAATTAAAAAGCCTTGAAAAATATGTCCCAGAGACATGTGCTTCAATCCATTGAGAGTAATGTTTTAGACTGCATAGTTGAGAAAATAAATGTTGTTTAGAACCCCACATCTCAGTGATTTATTTAATCAATGTTTATTTCCCAATCTGAAAGGTCTAAAGTGAAAAAGATCTAATGGTTAGGCAGGTCTCCTGGGTGGCTTACACCTGAGATAGTTCTCAGAACTCTGGGGTTCCTGCATTTGATGGGCTTTAGAGTCATTTTCCCCTCTACAATTTGTTAGTATCACACGAGTACTTGTCCCTATCAAAAATACCCCAAGTTAGTTTCCCAGGCATTAGAAACCTTCACTTTTTGGTGGTGTGCTGTGGGAGAGGCATGCACCTTCAGAGTCACTTTTAACCTTCAGTAAACTTGTTTGTGCTACTTGCCATCTTGAAGGCTTTTTTTACAATCATAAATTAAACTCAGAAAGTTATTTTATGTATGGAGAAAAACTTGAATTTATATTTAACTTGCCTCTTGGCTGACTCATGTCTCTTAACCAGTGATGAATTTCTATTAATAATTTATTATGAATAATAAATGACAAAGCATGTTTCATAAAATAAAATTATAAGAAGAATAGAATGAGTCATTATGCCTTCATTAAGATTGCCATATGAGAAAGAAAATTGATTTATTTTAAATATTTTCATTTAAAATTATTGTACTTAAAATATTATAGAAAACTGGGTAATTTTAAAACTAAGTTTCTTTATCTTAATACATATGATTCAAACTTTATTAACTTAAAGATTATCTTTTTTCAAACCTGAGTCCAATGAATCATACCTCACTGGGTATAAAACTCAAAAATTAGCGCAGATAATTTGTATATTAAAAACAAGATTAATTTTTAAAAAAAAAATAGGTGGCTATTATAAAACCTGAAAGATAATATTGAAAAGATTCTTCAGAGAGAAAACAGAAGATAGGACCAGGACAATAAATTTTCCTAACATAATTCTAAAATGAGAGAAATGAGATATGGAAAAGGGGAAATAAAACTTGAAAAAGTAAAATTTCCTACTGCTCAGTGGAAATGTGAATCTTCAAAGAGTTTTTCAGTCTTCCACAAAGGAAAAAGTGATCTTGAAAACAGGTGCCAAACCCACAGTTGTCCCTGAGTTACTGCCAGTCTCCCTGTCTAAAGCCACAGGAGAAGTTCGTTCAAGTTTTTTGAGATAATATTTCAAGATAAACTTCCAAGCCATTCAACCTTTCTTTAAACTAGGAACTAAACATAAAGACTATGGTGTCTACACAGACTTCATATCCTGTGATATTACTGTGTATGTGTTTTGAACAATTTCATCATTAATTTTTTTAAATGACTCTATTCTGTAATGGAATCCTTTGTAAATTACCTGATAAATATTGAAAAAGAAAAAGTTATCTACCATAGATAAAATATCAATTAGGACATAGTGAAAGGCATTAAAATTAGCTAATCTAGTGAACTAGAAGTAAAAGTATCCCAGAAATGAATGTAAATGTGCTAGTTTACATTTTACTTCTGGGTTCTTACCATGTATCCATTAAAATATAAGATTTGAAGAAAAATATTTTCTAAGACAGTGTATACTAGTCTGTCCTTTGCATTGGCTAAGGGAGGTCAGACCTCATAGACCACCTCCACTCCTCCTTGAGATAGCCCTACCTGCTGTGTGGTCCTGCACTGGCTTTGGCTTTGTTTTTCAGTTTTTACTAATCTATTGCACTTTTTGTTCTGACATTATTCAAATAGTAGTCTTCAGAGCCTCATTCTCGGTGGTTCTACACATTCTATATTATGAGCAACAAGCACAGGGTGATCATTAATTATTGAGGAAATACTAAGGCAAATTACTACTAAAAATAGATAAAGAGAGCTAGCCATTTTCTTTAACTGTTTTAAGACCTAAATACAATTACTCAAAAACTTGTTCTTCATTGTTTTTGTTTTTGGTGTCACAGTGGAAAGACATAAGAGAGACACATGGACAGACACAGGGGATGTATAAAATTTTCTGAGGTTAAATCTTGCTGTGCACACCCATTTCTCAATTCTCTGCTTGGAATTCTTATTTCTTTTCTCTAATATATTAAATCATTAAGATTTGGTAAATTAGAATGCTTATTGGTTTTGACTTTATATCAAAATTGATTCTAGACATTTTCTTGCCAAGAATTCATTTATTTCATGATCCTCAGATTTTTGAGGCTTACTTAATATTCTTATCATCTTTCCTTATGCTTGCATTACTCGAGACAGAATTGCTGTACTCTTTCATTGTATTTCTTAAGGGTAAAAACTTCAGAGTATTTGTTCGGGTATCAAAACTATTTTAATTTAAACTCATGGTAAAATAACTCTAAATACTCCTTTCTATGTTTTTACGTTTTCAAATTGAGGTTTTCTTCAGAGCACATTTTACTGAGTATTTGTGTTGCACAAAACAGACTCAGAAATTTCAGTCACTAAAAGCCATTCATTTACTGAGATATGTACAATTTGGATTTTTAATTTTGTGCAGCTACAATAATATTTATGATGCTTTCATGAACCAAAGTATATTACAAAAATAGATATATTTCACTCTTCCTTAATAAAATTGGACATGTGCATGTATCATTATTTAAATGTTTATTTTCACCTCTGAGTATATTTTACCAATATTATTATAAAATAAATCATATAAGATTTATTAATTTAAGTTTATTTGTTTATACCATATTTGGTTATTATGTTATTATTATATACATATTGCTGGTTAATACATTCTTTAAAAAAATGCTATGTAATAACCATAGCAATGGTACATTAATTTTAAAGAGCTTTTTTACCTACACTTTTATTACATATTTTCTTTTATCTTCCTAAAACCTTCTAGAATGTGTAAATTTGTAAATATATACATTGAAGAACAAGAGATCCTATGGAAATAAGTAATATATCAAAGTGACAAAACCTGATAAATTCAGTGGTAGAATTAACATTGTTTTCCTGAATTGCAGGTCAATGATGTCTCAAATGCAGATAGTAAACAAAACATTAAAATAACTAAATAACTGTAATTGAAATGATTCAGCAAATGATTTGGCATGCCCATTTATGTCCTCCATTTTAATCAATCATATATTATATTTATTTTATAATATCTAGGTTAATTTATTCCCTCATTATAATTACCTCTTCTTTGAGAAATGACCTCTAATAAAGATCCTCATTAGGCCTCAGAATGTGTGTACAATGAGGAAAAAAAAATCCTCAATTGTTCTCGCCGTTATATTCATAATATATTTTTCACGTATCCCCAAGGCTTTTCACATACTGGTCAGTCACACACAGCAAGCAATATAAAAGTTCATTAAGTTTTGCAGTATAACATTGTTATCCTTACAAGTTATTTGTTTTTTTTTCAAAGAGAGAGAGAATTTTATAATATTTATTTATTTATTTTTTTAGTTTTCAGTGGACTCAACATCTTTATTTTCTTTTAATGTGGTGCTGAGGATCAAACCCAGCACCCCATGCATGCCAGGCAAGTACGCTACTGCTTGAGCCACATACCTAGCCCTTTTGCAAGCTATTTCTAAGACTTCCTTGTGCTTTATTGAAATCGTCAGGGAAAATAAATATGTCTTTTTAGACCCAGAATGTGAAATGACACTGGAATCAAGAGATCAAGCTTATAAAGAGAGGAGTTATGTTGTCAAGGTGAAAGGGGTTGTGTGAGAATGGCCTTAGGCCTGAGCCTAAGCAACTCCTGTATTGCCAGATTCATGGGTCCCCAATAGACTTCCAGGAGCTGAATCTGATGCAATCACACAAGAGTGTTTATTATAAGCTCAAGCCTGGACTCACAACCATTTCAGATGCAGAGGTCCCAAGAGTAAGTCCTGACCCTTTGTTCAGTGAGGATTAAAAAGATTTTTGGGAAACAGTATGCATCACAACATCACAAAGCCAATAATTTCACATGACAGGAAAGTCAAACAACAACTCTTAACATTGATTAGCATATTCATTGGAAGGAACAAGTTGGGTAAGTGTGATTGGTTAGTTCAAGTGGTCGATACATTTGAACCAATTGGTTTAGGCCATGACAGGTTGTAAGAGTGTACATGATAAACTTGCAGGGTTGTCTAATCATGTTACCAATCACCAAAACTACTGGGAAGGTCAGGTATTTTTTCTGTCTCACACTGATTGTGGTTGCTAGGTGGTTGCTATGGGTCCTAACCTAGTGTAACTGAGTCAGGGTCACCTGGCATGGAAGATCTCTCCAGTTATTTACAGAAAAACAACTCAGCAGGGTAGGTAGGTGCCTAGAAGCACATACCAAGGACAAGGGTAACTCCCCCCTTTGGACCAGCTTTGCTTTGAGATAGAGGCTGGTTTCTCAAAAATGGAGTCACATCAGTTTCTCACTCCATTTAAAAAACTCCAGTTTGAAACCTGAGGTCATTATTAGAGGTCATTTATCACCAGTCACACTCACAGAGCCTCTAATATGGTCTCAGACAAATTACTTCTCTTTAACCTGATAAACTGAGTGAAGCCTCTGCAGGCTTTCTTCTCCTGATAAGAGTGAAAGGTGAGAATATCAGGATGGAGACCAACAGACCAGATGTTTCTGACCCCATGGTAAATAATGTCATGGAGAAATCTGGTGGCACCTGGTAAGAATTACAAGGGGTGGTCAAAAAAATCTCAAAATTTAGTATAAAAACAGAGCTAATAAACAGGGATTCAGCCAGCCTAAACAAGGATGCATTCAAGCTGCAGAGCCTGATGAGGACCTGCACTGACATCCCAGCAACACCATCATTCTCCTAATTCTCTATGTGATCCTCACTGCTCTCAAACTCTACCTTCTTGTCTGGACTTTTGTGAGGGCTGCAACTTCTCCCTATGACCCTCTCCTCAACTGGTCATCCATTCCACACAAGAGAAAGCCTGTTTTGGTTTGGGACCTGATCGCTGCTGTCTGAGTGAGTGTGCTTCTGCAGGACATAAAGCCGAAGGCTTGAGACTTTTGAACTTAGCATTCAGAGGACATGTCTATCACTAGCCTGTCATGATGAAATGTGTTTTGCAATGCTCAGAATTAATCTAAAATTGTTTTCTGTGAATTAATCTAGAATGGCTTGCTGTTACTTGATTATCTCCATTGCAGTGCCTATCATTAAGGATTGTTGTTTTCTTCATTAAGAACCTATAGAGTAAAATTGTATTAATTTGAGTGAATAAAGAATTGAAAATGGCAGAATGACATGGACATTCTTTATTTCTCCCCTTGACTGCATATGTCACAAATTTGCCCCCTGCAAACAGTTATTATTATTTTTAAGTATCAAATTAAGGAATTCTTATCACTAAAGATTATTTTTATCTTCAATTCTAAATGTTGATTTTATTTTTGGCATTATATCTGTACTTTGACTGTTATTGTTACCGCTGTTTACTGGTAATGAGGCCTTGCTTCCCCAGTGCTGAAGTATAACACCAGAGAAGTATGCCAAGGCAAGTTTAGAGTGGAAAGTAGAAGCTTTATTAAAGGACAGCAGAATAGACATCTCCCTGGAGGAAGAAGGGGACCCAATGGAGTGGCACCCCCTTTCTCCACAGATTTCCTCTTCTCCATGGCTGATTTGGGGACCCTCAGCCAAAGAGTCTCTGCAAAAGAGATCAATGTAGATAAACTTCCCATTTTCATCTTGCTCTGTTTACTTGGCCACTGGCTGGGAAGATACCAGCACTCGAGGTGCTGGACACCCCTTTACTAGTTTTTCACAAACGTATCCAGTATAGTACTTTGAAGAAATGTGCAAACAAGGCCTCTGGCCTTGAGCTGGGCTTCACAGAGATGTCTACATTTTTGACATAAGTTACAAATGGGCTCCATGGTAACAGCTGGCAGGGGGAGAAAAGCAAGGGGAGAAGAAGCTCTCCTATTCTCACGTGTTGTCTTTGAAGGGTTAACTTGACCAGAACAGTGAAAGAAAAAGCTGCTTTTATGTGAACTTCTGCAGACTGTGAACTTATAAGCCCCTCCCCTTACATGCTGGTTGTAAAATTCTGAAACTCCCTAAACCCAGGGTTCAGGAAATTGATTGATTACAAACAAAGTCTGTGCCCTCTGAACCTGGCTGCAGTCAAATAAAATGGTTTCCTGCTATGTTCAGTGCCTTGCCTCATTTGTCCCTACAACAAACTGGGACATGTTGCTGGAAGGAGTACTGTCATGTGTGGTGAGTCAGGGTCTGCAAGAGAAAACACCAACTGGGCTGCTATCCCATATATCTTTCCCACTTGAGCATAGCAACCTGATTCTGAGCATCACCCCAAAACCTCTCCCCACAACAAGATGTCTTTACATATAAGGGTCTGATGGCTGCCCCATGTCAGTCACATATCATTTGGAAGCCAATGGAAGATCCACATGGCCCCATCACAGACGTTTTATCAGATACCTGCACTCCACTGCTCCAGTTCCCAGCAGAATCCAACTCAATGACATCTCTATTATAAACCATTTTCAAGAATTCCATTCATTAAAGGCACTATCTGGTTCAGTCATGATGAGAAACAGGAGATCGGAAGGTTCTCCAGTGCTTCCTGAACAAGGATGAACTAGGTGGCACTGTGGGTTTCGATTCTTTCAGTAACCATTAAGTGGTGAGGAATATCCTTTCAATGAAAGCTCTGGACAACTCAGACAGGCAAGGCTTCTGAAAGAGTGACCAAAATGTCACAGGAAGCCAGGCCCATTGGGGTGTAAAATGTGAGGTCCATATGTGTTTTGGCTCTCAACTATGGCTGAAAAGGCTTTCAAAGAAAATCATGTGACATCATGGCTGAGATTCCCAGTGCTGTGAAGAAAGCCACCCTGGGCTTAGATCTCAGTTTCCAAGGGTGCCTCTCATGCTTCGCCTCCTCAAATACCAACAGTCTTCATGGCAATACTTCTGAGGTCAGTTCCAGAACTCAGTCTCTAATGGGAATCACACCAGAGTTCATACTGAGATTGACCCAGATATCTCTTCCAAACACCTCACAAATGACCACAATTCCAACAAAAACACTCCTACATGGCCCTCATCTTCTTCCATATAGACACACATCATAACCTTCTCTCTGGAAGTTCCCATATGGGAGCAGTCCTAGATGGTGTCCAAAATAAGCTCCCATGCCCCTCATTTGCCTAATGTCATGGTGGCCTGGACACCCTTCCTGAGAACAGGGATAGATAAAATGGGCCTGCAGTTATTACTGCTCTGCTTCTCAAATTAGAGGCCTACTGACTGCTGGGGGTAGATTCTTTATGTGTCCTGGAGTCATGAAAAAACCCAACCACCCCTGTGCTAGCTACTGCAGGGCTTGGAACAACTCATTTAACCCAAAGGATCCCTGTTCCCACTTCATGAAAATCAGGAGCTTTACCAGAGGAAGACGAGAGACTTCATCCAAAATTACTGTTTTTTTGGTCATTTTAGTTTTGGATAGACTCATGGGATCTTTATTTAGTTTCATGGGGTGCTGAGAATCTAAGACACAGCCTCACACAGTGCCAAAAGTTTGATTCAGACACATCCCTTTACAAAGCACTTTACCAAAGAGCCACAGTGAGGCCCCTTTATTTTTGTTTTGAAACTGTTTTCTTGAGGCTTCACAAAGGGGTGGCCTGAGGCAAAAACTTTCCTGACATTCAGGGGAACAGAACAATATGTAAGATAAAAGCCCTGGGGTAGACTTTTCCACAAGGTTAACACTAGGGCACTGACAGCTCTTGATCATGCTACTTGGGTTGCTATCTAGCCAAGCAGGGTTTCTCCACTCAGAGCCTTACTGCTCACACTGATTTCTGAGTTTTCTGAGATGCTTGGCATTCTCTTCAGCAATCAAGTCCATTGCCATGTCACAGAGCTTGAAGATGGTACATATCTTGGATGCAAAACCACAAGCCCCTTATGGAGAGTGACCAAAATTCAGGAAGAATACAGGAACTAAGGACCATAGTAGGTGTTGCCTATCTGCAAGGCAAGCAGCAGTCCATTCCAAAATTGGCCAGGATGAGTGCTGGAAAGGTTTCCACTACACAGGAAACATCCACTGATACATTCTTTTTTCTACTTTCTATGACCACAGACACACTGGGATACATCAACCTAGAAACACTCGCCTTGAGCAAAAGGACTCACTAATAAACAGCCCACTCCAAACCGAACAATTTATATTTCCTCCATATTCTTAGAACATGAGACAAAACCACAAGGACACACACACAAACACTCCCCCCCCCATCTTGAGTTGGTCCGCGCCTATCCAAAGTGTCTTCTGACTGGTGGGTGACTCTGTGTTCCCCAGGAGTGGCCTATCCTGTCTCAGCTCTGGTCTCCTTGGACAACACTGTGAAGCTGTCAGGAACCAACAATGAGCCAGTACCTTATTTCTCAGAAAAGACCCCTCTTCAGAGCTTTCCTGGCATTTGGCCATCCCCACATCAGTAGGTGCCAAGGAAGAATGACTCTGTCCTTGGTAAATCCAAAAAAGTGAGCCCGCTGGGAGTGGGGCTGGCTCTGGGTGCCTGGATACCTGGATCCAAAGTTAGAGGGTTACATCACCAAGGAAGTGAGGTGAGGTCACTTCCTTCAAGGAAGTGAATGAAGTCACTCCCTTGGCAACCACTTTGTCCTAACAGAGGTTTCCAAGGGTTCCATGAGATGGTGGCTGCGCCATCTTCCTATGACCTTTTCACAAGTTAGAAAGGTATATTCTATGCCCGGGATCAGCTATCCACACAGGCCTGGTTTGGTCCATCTTGCCTGCATTGAGAAGAGAGAGGTTGATTCAGACAGATCCCTTCATCCTAACAGGTTGTTTGCCATGGAAGATGACTTTATGCCTCTAATATCCTACATAGTTGCCTACATCTTCTCCAGGAATCATTTCTGCATCTACCTTTGAGATTCTCAGCAGGTATAGGATCTTCTACATACCCGAATTTCAAGATAAACTCTGTAACTGGTCTTACATGAAATGAGATACAGGGAACAGAGTATGGTTAGGGTTAATATCATGTTCGATATGGGTTAGGAGTCATTCTGTTGGATGAATACTGGTATTGAGAAACTTTGATATTTATAAGAATGTAAGGTGAAATATAAGTATGAAAACAGAAATCTAGGTAAGATTTGAAGCACAGAAGGACATTCGGCCCTTGACCTGGATACATAGTTTTGAATTATGTTCTGCACAGATGTATCATATTAATCAATATACAATGGCATAGAATCTGGTACCTCGGATTATTGAATATATAAGAGAAATCCTGAAAAATACAGTTAGTAGGTAGGATTTCAGTGTACGTTTAGGAGGATGAGTGAGTTTAGGATTTGGACAAAAAGTCCTTTTGCAATAGGGTTTCTGTTAGAGAGTGGATGTGAATGTCAGCACACTTGAAGAGTCAATCACAAGAATGGACTTGGGTAAATATGTAGAAAAATAGATATCAATATAGAAATTAGGAGATAAGGCAAAGTGTAAAGTAAGTGATAGGATTAGAAATATTTTCAAATGTGGGCAGTTGAATATATAATCTTAGAAGAAATCCAATATACAGTCACAAATAGGATCAAAATTGGAACACATTAGGCAATGTAGACATGGATGTTTTAGTTATCCAGGCTCTCATTAAAATTAGGCTTTGGTAGAATCATAAGATAAGTGTGAGCTTTGCATTTTGTGTCCACAATATTACTGTGATGAAAGAGATATGTAGATCAGGTGACATTAGTATTTCTTCCACCATGTCTGGGAGCATGTTTTGAAACTCTTAAATAAGTATTTGGTGATACAAATAGGTATACACTGTGCCTATGAATATAGACATGATGTATGAATAGACCATACTGGGAATATATAATATAACTGGTTCCAATATTAAATAATGGATTGAGTTGGTATTTTAAAATATACATGAAATCTGGTATTCACATACATACATTCATTCCAACTAGCTATACATCTTGTGCTAGTATTAGGGTTACTATTTATACTGAAGTGTGTGTGAGTTTTGCGTGAAAAACATTATGGAAATAGAAAACTCTGTGTTATGAAAGAAGTCTATTGAAAAAGCAAGTAAAGAAACATGGAAGAATACATGTATTCTAATGCAGGAAGCGATTGAATGTGAATCATATGCATAAAAATATGTGAAATTGCGGATGAAAGGATATATCCTATGAAGTATATATACTGAAGAAATCCTAAGGTACCAATGTTGAATGAAAATTAATGTCAAAATAAACATCATGTCCCATATAAATATGCTTGCATTGATGTTAAACGGGGGTCAGTTACAGTAGAAATATTACAATTAGTACTCAAAGACACAATTAGAGCAGAAGAGGAAGAAAATCTGTGAATACATATCTGGAATGAAAAATCCTCAGGAGCTCACAACTGGAGGTGGCAGAGGAGATTATAAAAGTAGGGAAAGGGTAAACATTTTACAAACATGGCGCTGTGCTGTCCTAGTGACTTCTTGACAACCTGCCTCTGAGCTTTGGGCTCTTGAAATATATGTTGGTGTTAGGAGCATTAGCTTCCTTTGTAGTGAGACCATCAAAGCTGGTCTGCATCTATGTGAACTGGAGGACATGGTTTAATATTTTCCAGTGAAATTGAGGCAGCAGCGCCAAATCCTTTCTTTGTAGATAAATGGTGTCCACTGGGGGTTGAATGTTTCTCTGTGTGAATTGTGAAGCCTTCGGGTCATTCTCCAATGGCTTTTCTTTCAGTTTCACTGGGAATTTGGTAGTTGCTTCATGAAATACAAGACTATCAACTGGGACACAGCACTGGAGGAAGTTCTGTCACGTGTGGTGAGTCATGGTCTGAAGGAGAAAACACCAACTGGGTTGTTATCCCATACATCTTTTCCACTTGAGCATAACAACCTGATTCTGAGCATTACCCCAAAACCTCTCCCCACAACAAGATGCCTTTACATATAAGGGTCTAATGGCTGCCCCATGTCAGTCACATGTCATTTAGAAGGCAATGGCAGATCCACATGGCCCCACCACAGATGTTTTATCACATACCTGCACTCCACTGCTCCAGACCCAGTTCCCAGCAGAATCCAACTCAATGGAATCTCTGTTCTAAACCTTTTTCATGAATTCCAGTCAATAAAGGCACTATCTGGTTCAGTCATGATGGGCAACAAGAGATCCAAAGGTTCTCCAGTGCTTTCTGGTCATGGGCATTTCAAATATTTCATGCTTTTGGTGTATACATCATTCATGGATGAAGTAGGTGGCAATGTGGGTTTCGATTCTTTCAGTAACCATTAAGTGGTGAAGAGTAACCTTTCAAAGAAAGCTCTGGACAACTCAAACAGGGAAGTCTTTCTAAAGAGTCGCCAAAAGGTCACAGGAAGCCAGGCCCTTTGGGGTGCAAAATGTGAGGTCCATGTGTGTTTTGGCTCTCAACTATGGCTGAAAAGGCTTTCACAAGAAAATCATGTGACATCATGGCTGAGATTCCCAGTGCAGTGGAGAAAGCCATCCTGGGCCTAGATCTCAGTTTCCAAGGGCACCTCTCATGCTTGACCTCCTCAAATCCCAACACTATTCATGGAAATACTTCTCTGAGGTCAGTTCCAGAACTCAGTCTCTAATGGGAATCACAACAGAGTTCAAGCTGAGGTTGACCCAGTCATCTTTTCCAACCATCACACAAATGACCACAATTCCAACAAAAACACTCCCACAAGGCCTTCAATTTTTTCATATTGACATTCATCCTAACCTTCTGGCTGGAGGTTCCCATACAGGGAGCAGTCCAAGATGGTGTACAAAGTATGCTCCCATGAACCTCATTTGCCTAATGTCATGGTGGCCTGGACACCCTCCCTAAGAACCAGGAGAGATAAAATGGGTCTGCAGTTAATACTGCCCTGCTTCTCAAATTAGAGGCCTACTGACTGTGGGGGAGTAGATTATGTGTCCTGGAGTCATGAAAAAACCAACCACCTCTGTGATAGCTACTGCAGGGCTTGGAACAACTCATTTAACCCATAGGGTCCCTGTTCTCACTTCATGGAGGTCAGGAGTCTTTTTTAATTTTTTTGATAAAAAGGTTTGTATTTTTCCTAATAATTACTTTTGGGATAATATTTACATATGTTGTCCTTATTCTTCTTTTTCTTTACTTAAGCTTCTCCTATTTGTTTTCTCAGCTTGAAATAGTAATTTAGTGATTTTTTACTCCAAAATGCTAATGACATACTATTTCATGAGCTTTTACTACTAAAACTTTGTCCATTCTCCTCTCATTTTCTTTTTAGTTGTACTATTTTTTGTCAAGCACTGTTCCAAAGTACATGCTCCTTCTTCATACTTTAATCCATCTGAACAATTTTAACTTTCACTACCCATTGTATTTGTCACAAATTCCTTTAGCAAAATGAGTAGATAGCTCCAAAGTATACTCTTCTTCAGGAAGATATTGTGATATATTTTATATATAAATATATATATATAAGCTCTGTTTTAGTCAACTTTTTCACTGCTGTGACTAAAGGACCCAACCAGAGCAATTGTAGAGGAGAAAAAGTTTACTTGTGGGCTCACAGCTTCAGAGGTCTCAATCCATAGACAATAGACTCCATTCCTCCGGGCTTGAGGTGAGGCAGAACATCATGACAGAAGAGTGTGGCAGAGGGAAGTGGCTCACATTATGATCAGAGAGCAGAGAGATAGCTCTCCACTTACCCGACACAAATATATACACCCCAAACCATGCCCCCAAATGCCCCACCTCCTCCATCCATACCCCACCTGTCTTTGGTTACCACTCAATTAATCCCATCAGGATATTAATTCACTGATGTGTTTAAGTCTCTCACAACCTAATCCTTTCCCCTCTGAACCCTCTCATATTGTCTCACACAAAATGAGAGGGTTCAGAGGGTTTTGAGGGATACCAAACTACAACAAACTCTTACAAGTTTAAACTGTTTTTCTTTAACATAATGTATATTATTATATACATATATATTATATAATACATATTATATATATATTATATAAAACATATTATATATATATATATATATATATGTGTGTGTGTGTGTGTGTGTGTGTGTGTGTGTGTGTGTGTTTGTGTGTGTGTGTGTATAGTATAATCCTGGAGATTAAAACCAGGACACGTTACCACTGAGCTATATCCCCAGTGACTTTATTTTTCATTTTGGGAACAAGTTTTGCTAAATTGCTGAAGATCTCACTAAGATGCTAAGGCTGCCCTGTAACTTATGATCCTTCTTCCTTAGCTTCCCAAAGTCCTTGGGATTCCTACTGTGTACCAGTAATCTCCATATCCAGTTCTTAATCATAACTTTTGTTCTCTTTCCAGAGTTTTCATTGGTGCATTATAATTGTGAATAATGATGGAAATTTGTTGTTATGCATTAATACATGCACACAATATAACAATTTAATTTGGCCAATATCACTCCCTAAGCATAACTTTTTGAAGAAAATTTGACTAGATATGAAATCTTAGTCATTCTACCCTAGAATTTCTTGAAAACATTTATCCATTTCTTCCATTATCTTGATTTGTATATTGCTATCAAGAACACCAGAGGTGAGCTGATATTCCTTTCTAAGTGGCCTTTTAAGTCTGAAAAACCTGAAGAAAAAAATAATCCTTATAGTATACTAATTTTACTAGAATACATTTCAAAAACAAATTTTTCAGTGTATGGAAGTCATTTATCAGTTTGTATAATCATGTCTTCTTTTATTTCTGGGATATTTTCTTACATCATCATTTAAAATTGTAGTTCACTTCCATCATCACATTTTTTTGTTGTTCTTGTTCTTGGACTCCAAATACAACAGTCTCTTTCTCCATGATTGTCTGCATTGCTCTTGATCATTCTATTCTTTCAGCTTTTTTGTTCTCATTACCATTTTTTTTTGCTTTTATCAAATGCACCTACTTTCCTGTGGGCACATTGTAATGAATCTAAATTATTGATATGGTTATTCTTTCCTTAAATTATTTCCTTAGTTTGGTCAGCTGTTATTTTTAATTTTTTTTAAAAATTTGTTCCAATTAGTTATACATAACAGCAGAATGCATTATGACTCATTATATACAAATGAAGCACAACTTTTTATTTCTTTGCCTATATAGGAGGCAGAGTCACACCATTCATGTAAGCATACATCTACACAGGATAATAATGTCCATTTCACTCACCATCTTTCCACCCCAATACCCACTTCCCTACCCTCGCACCCTTAAGCTCAATCCAAAGTTCTTCCAATCTTCCCTTGCCTTCCCATCCCATTATCAACATATCAGAGAGATAATTCGGCCTTTGGTTTTTTGGGACTGGCTTCTTTCACTTAGCATGATATTTTCCAACTCCATTCATTTATCTGAAGATACTATAATTCACTCTTCTTTAAGGCTGAATAATATTCCATCTTGTGTGTGTGTGTGTGTGTGTGTGTGTGTGTGTGTGTATATATATATATATATATATATATATATATATATATATACATATTCATTCTAAAGTTTCATTTTCCATTCATTTATTGAAGGGCATCTCTGTTGGTTCCATAGTTTAGCTATTGTGATTGAGCTGATACAAACGTTGATGTGGTTGTGTCACTGCAGTATGTTGATTTTAAGTCCTTTGGGTACAGACTGAGGAGTGGGATAGCTGGATAAATGGTGCTTCTTTTCCAAGTTTTCTAGGGAATCTCCATACTGCTTTCCAGAGTGGTTGCACTAATTTGCTATCCCACCAGCAATCCCCACTTCCTTGCCAACACTTATTGTTGCTAGTATTCTTGATAATTGTAATTTTTACTAGAGTGAGATGAAATCTTAGAGAAATACAAATCAAAATTGCTCTAATTGCTAAAGATGTTGAACATTTTTTCATATATTTGTTATAGATTATATATATTCTTCTGTGAATTATCTGTTCAGTTCCTTAGTCCATTTATTGATTAGGTTATTTGGTTTTCTATATGTATCTGTTTTGAATCTTATGGTTTGGTTGTATATTCACAGATGGTCTAATTAATAACTAAGCATTTTCCTGTTTCATTGGCTTTTTATCATCAAATTCTTCCTCTTTGTTTCTTGCATACAAAACCTCTGGTTAGTACCTCCAATTTGTATGCTGCTACTTTATCTCATAGAGGTACTATTCTCCTCAAAAGTGACACATTCTCTGGTCCAAAGCACATTCTAAGTTCCTACCTTTAATTTAATTGCACTCTTTATCAGATTTCTTTGTAATCAGCCTCACCCAGCACTGACTGACATAATTCAAACTGCATTCACAGTGGTATTCCCGTCTCATCCTCCTTTCCTCTGTTCAATCTTTGATAATTCTCTGCTTTCTTGAAAGGTTCAGAACGTTGTTTTTATTTTGAATGTTGATTTACTCAATTTGTGTGAGTTGAAACTTGCAGTAATCTCCCCCTAGTTATTTCTAAACATAAGTTATGGCTAATGCTATTTCCTTTTCTCTTTCTGCATGGTTTCTTGGAGGCTTTGTAAAAGACATGACTTTGGGATTCAGCCATTATCTTATAAGAATCATGAAATGCCAAGTAATAGAGCATTAGTACTCAACTAAAATAAAGGCAATTAAAAATCTTTTATTAGAAGAATTATTTGAGAGTCAGAATGTTAATTGATTTACATTTCAAACTATAAGAAGTAGTGAAAGATCTAACAATTTATGGTAGTTTGAAAGAAGTTTGAATACAAAATTAGCTTAAAAAAATCACTTTTTCCACAACTCAACAGATGAATGCATAAATAAAAATATGTGAATTTGGAAATTGTGCCAATATTTTAATATCATAAAAGCCAACAGATCAAAATGGTACACAATGTTGTCCCTATTCAGTAGATTATCAAATAGTATCTATTAAAACATTTGCTCTCAGTGTATGATACTAGACATATATCACAAAAGTTCCCATCACCACATAGAAAATGTGGTAATTTATAAATGTACTTACAATATAATAAATGTAAATGATATTTTAAATATTTTTTAAAATATTAAATGTAAACTATCTAAGTACAACATTATATTTAAGCCAAGGAACATTATCTCTTTTAATCTTTTCTAAAATATTAGATTAATAGTGATGAATTGTTGATATTTCCTAGTTACTGTTGCAAAAGTCTTGATACATAATTTCCACCTCATGATCTGTCCCTTTCCCCCATTCCAATTTTGAAAAAGAACATACTCTGACTATACTTTGTTTTCTCATTTCAAGACTCTACTTATGGAATTCCTCCTTTCCTGAAAATTAGTTTGAGACTGGCTTATTTCACTTAGCATGATATTTTCCAACTCCATTCATTTATTGTTCCTCATTTCCTGGTAAAATCTCATTTATCCACATAATTTTTGTTTATTTTTTTCCATAGAGATATCTTTCATATCTAATCTCTAGAGCTCTAACGTTTTATTTCTCTACAAGAATCTAAGGCTAACTCTAGGATATATGTTCAGCTTTGCATTACTATAATGAAATGCCTGAGACAATCCTATATCAAGAAGATAAAAAAATTCCACCAGAAGACTGCTAGAGCTGATAAATTAATTTGGGAAAGTCGCAGCTTACAAAATCACAAACAAAGATCAACAGGTTTTCTATATATCAACAATGAATCTGCTGAGAAATAAATCAGGAAAACAATTCTATGAACAATAGCCTTTAAGAAATCATAGGAATAAATCTAACCAAGGAGGTGAAAAAACTTGACAATAAAAACTACAGAATATTGTACAAAGAATTTTAAGAAGAACTCAGACAATGGAAAGACTTCTCAAGTTCATGGATAGGCAGAAATAATAGCATCAACATGGTCATACTATCAAAACTCTCTCTCTCTCTCTCTCTCTCTCTCTCTCTATATATATATATATATATATATGTATATATATATATATGTATGTATGTATATGTATATATATATACACACACATGTAACAACAAATATGTAAAATGTATATGTAACAACAAATACCACCATTTTTTACCATTATAATGCATATATATATATATATATATATATATATATATATATATTCCAAAGCAATCCCCCACCAAAATAACAATGATATTCTTCATAGAACTACAAAAAAGTCCTAAAATTCATTTTGAAGTAACAAAGACACCCAGGATAGTCAAAGCAATTTTAAGCCAAAAAAAAAAAAGCAATAATAGAGGCATGACAAAACCTTCAAATCATACTATAGAGCTATAGTAACAAAAATAGCATGGAACTTGCATAAATACAGACATATATACTAATGGTACAGAATAGAAGACAAAGAGGCAAACCCATGCATCTTGTTATCTAACCCTTGACAGAGATGCCAAAAAACATACACTGGAGAAAATACAGCCTATTAAACAAATAGTGATAGAAAACCTGGTAATCCATATGTAGAAGAATGATAACTAGGAATTAGATCAGAAATGATACAACCCATAGAGGAAAACATTGGTTCAAAACTCCAGGGTGTAGAAACAGGCAATGACTTTCTCAATAGGACCCTTAAAGCTCAGGAAATACTTTTAAGAGTTAATAAATGAGATGGCATCAAATTAAAAAGCTCTGCACAGTAAAGGAATCAGTTCAGAATGTAAAGAAGTAACCTGTAGAAAGGGAGAAAAATCTTTGCTAGCTACTCTTCTGACAGAGGGTTAATGTCTAGAATATATGAAGAACTCAAAAAACTTTACACCAAAAACTGAAGTAATCTGATTAATAAATGGGAATGAATTAAACAGATACTTCTCAAAAGAAGAAATACAAATGATCAACGAATATAGAAAAAAGTGTTCAGCATCATTAACAATTAGAAAAAATAAAAATCTTAACTACACTGAGATTTCATCTCATGTCAGTCATAATGGCAGTCATCAAAAATACAAATAACAATAAATGATGAGAATATGGAGAAAGGGAACATGTTTACACTGTTGGTTGGATTATAAATTATTACAACTAGTATGGAATCAATATAGAGGTTCCTCAAAAGACTAGGCATAGAACTACCATGTGACCCAGCTATACCTCTTCTTCATATTTATCCTGAAGAATTAAAGTGATTATACTATAGTGATACATGCATACCCAGCTTATAGCAGCACAATACACAATAGTCAAACTATAGAACTAGCCTAGATTTTCGTCAATGGATAAATGGATCAAGAAAATGTGATATATATATACCATGGAGTTTTATTCAGTCATTAAGACTAATGAAATTACATCATCATCAGCAAAATGGATGAATGTAAAGGCCATCGTGTAAAGTGAAATAAGTCAAAATCAGAAGATTATGGGTGGTATGTTCTCTCTCATTTCTCTAGTGGGAGCTAGAGAGGAAAAAGGAAAAGAAAGATGGGGGTGGATCTCATGAAAATTGAAGGGAGATCAGTAGAGGAAATGGACCAACAGGTGAGATGTGAAAGGTACGTGGGATGGTGGGGGAAAATACTGGGGTATGATATTGGCCAAATTATATTATCATATTGTGTGCATTTATGAATATGTAACAGCAAATACCACCATTATGTACCACTATAATGCACCAATATAAATGTGGAGAAAATCTATTTTTCACATCTAATTTCTACAATTCTAAATTTTTGTTTCTCTACAAGACACTTGAGACTAACTGAAGACTGCAACTTCAGACTACAGCTTTTCATTGCTGTAACAAAATGCCTGAGGCAACTTATAAAAAAAAGGTTTATTTAGCTCAAAGTCCTGGAGTTTCCAGTCCAAGAAAGTTTGGCTCTGTCACTTTGGGCCATTAGTGGGGATACCAGATGGTAACGGTGCAAGTCACATGACAGAGTAAACTTCTCACATCAGGAGCCAGAAAACAGAGAAAAATGAAATTGGGGTCCCACAGTCCCCTTTGAGGGCATACTCCCAGTGATCTAAAGACCTCTTATAAGGGTACACACCTCCAAAATGTTCACAGAACCACCTAAACGCACATCCCTGAGATCAAGCCTTTAACACATGGATCTTTGGGAGATAGGCTTAGACTTTAATAAGTTATTATAAAATCTTCTTAAAGATAATCTCAGTATCAGGTTTTATGTAATAATCCCAATGTTATTTTATTAAGCAATATTGCAGAAAAAATCTAATAAAGAAAAATTGATCATTTAATGGGTACCCATGAATCATGAAACTCCCTTAAAAACTTCACAAACTTAAAGTAAGACTTGCGGGAAGTCACAGAGATGTCAATAGTGGCTCACTACAAACCTTGAAGTTATAGCATCATATTTCATAGTAGTGGTCAGCATCAATCATTAATTTATTAGCTATTTTAAAATATTATCTGTACTGTGAAATTGAAGGTATTCTTTAATGTTCTGACGAAAGCCACATCCATCCCTTGAGCTGTGTTACTACCTCCTTTTTTTAAAAAAAAAATATTTTTTAAGTTGTATATGAACACAATATCCTTATTTATTTATTTTTATGTGGTGCTGAGGATCAAACCCAATGCCTCACACGTGCAAGGCAAGTGCTCTACCACTGAGCCACAACCCCAGCACGTGTTACTACCTCTTTCCATCTCCTCCTTTCCCCACTCTTACCCTATCCTCACCAAATAACTCAAAGGCCAGTATAGATATTGAGATAGTAGTTTCCATCCTTCTTCTGGCAGTGTCATAGAGCTAGCACACTTTCATTCTCTTCTCTTCTATGTATGACATACACTTCTTTTTATATTGCTTTCACCACCTGTTCACACTCAGTTTCCTTACTGGAATCATATCAAGTCACATCCCAATAATTTTACACCTGATATTGTGTAAGCATGTAATATACATAATGTGAGATGGGAAAGAGTAAGAACATTGTCTAAGCTTTTCTAAATGTAAGTAAAAAACTAAGGGTTATAGGAAAAATTCTGTTTATATCAACAAACATCAAAAATTCAAGTGCTCCACACCAAGTAGGAAATCAAAGATCAGGGAATCTGGGATCATAGAATGAGAATGAAACTCAAGAGACTTTCCCACTTTCCAATAGTTTAATTCTGATTTACCTATTTTACAAATGTAACCACCACACTTCCCAAGTACTAAATAAAAAATATCTGAGAGGTGGTATCAGGTGAGGAAAAATCATCCTTGCTCTCTTGTGTGGTTTTGCAATGCTGTGTCCACTCTATCATAATGGCCATGGTAGCTTAAGAATTAATTAGGTACAAATAATCTTTTAATAAATTTCAACCTACTAGTATTAGCTGAATTGTGAGTAATTTGATAGGAAAAATTAAAATGGAAAAATAAGAACTATTTCATCAAATATACTAAAAATATAAAAATCATATTAATAAAAAATCAATTTAAAAACTATTTAAAAAACAGGCTAGAATCATGACTCAGTGATAGAGCACTTGCCTAGCATATTTGAGGTCTTGGGTTTGATTCCCAGCACTGCAAAAAAAAAATGAAATATAATATGATCATGGGGCTATGATGTTCATTAAGAAAAAGGTAAAATAGATAATACAACAACATAGGCAAAAAGCAAATATCTGAACAAAAATGTTTCTGTGGTGTATAATAATTAGTAACATTATCTAAACTAAACATAATCAAAACTCAACATTTGAGATATAAAGTACTTTAACCCTTGATATAAATACATAAAAATTAGGACTTCCTCATTTTGAAACATTTTAAGAAATTATGGGGCTTTTGTGTGACTCAATGATAAGACATTTGTCTAGTGTGCTCTGGAGTCAATCACCAGTACCATACACATACACAAAATCTTCAAAGAAAGATGTAACAGGGGTGATATGAACTATGGATATGAATATGATGAAGACAAATATAATTAGAAAATAGTTGATTTTACATTTAATATTAAAAATGAAAAACTTAAAAAAAGCACAAAGACTTTTGTAACTGGCAATAATTCAATCATAGTGTATATTTTCATTGAGAGAAGGATTGTTAAAGCAAATAACATTAGCTTTATCATCTCAGAACTAAATGTTAAATAGCATTATATTTAATGAATAAAATATATCTAGTTCACAGGTTAATCATATCAACTCAAAGAAAACTATTGTTTTGGATATTTTCCTAATGTCAAAGATTACTAGCTACAATCTTAAAGTCTTATTTGTTAAAAACCTTTGAAGACTTTGACCATTCATTTTATCAACTTTGAGTATCTTATATAGTAAAAGTGGTTATATACAAATTTCTTGCAGATATAAAGAAATGTAAGGACAAGGAGATCAAATAAAGAAAAGTCTCTTTCATCCCATGTAATGCAACTTCTTCAAAATGAAAACAATAGAACTGTTTTCTGTGAATATTACAGTTACTTTTAAGTAAGTGATTCTTATAATTAAAACTACTGGTGAAATAAATTATCAAAACAAGTAACCTTCTACCAAATATTGCCATGACACCATGCACCGTGGAGTATTTCTTTAATTATTATTTTTTGATCAGAAGAATGAAATGCCGTACTTTAAAAGGGGAAAAGAGTGCTGTAGTTTTCTTCTTAATACTACAGTGGGAACTCATGATTCACACTATGCTTAAGTCTGTTGTTGACAATATATGCAAAGCTGATACTTCTTTTCAGATTGAGGCCACTTAAGCAGGCACCATTGATACTTTTTATTAATCCACAAGAAAGTATTTGTTATCTAACATTAGAAAAAGCCTAAAATAGAAGAAAAATGTACACTAAAATAACATTTATAAGCAAAGTCTATGATATACTGCAAAATCTATGAGAAATTAAACAAATACAACATTAAATTACAAATGACATGAGTGTATCAAATCTTGGATGAATTGGGTTATCGTAGTTGCTTTTAAAACTTCAGTTTGAAGCAGTTTTCTAGTGTTGTGCATGTGTACATGATAGCATTTCCTGAGCTTCCTTTCATAACACCTTGGTGACACTCCCCAATCTGAACCCAAACATGAACTAAACACTCTAATAGATGAATATTTCCTGTTAGGAGAAGTTCCCTGGAACTTTTCAAATCTCCAAACTCACCTTTCTCTTCCATGTTCTTGTTAAATTTTGTAAGCACTCATTTTTATTTCTGTGCATTTAGCAAAGTTAATCAAATCTCACATATATTATATAGATTCTAAACACAGAGATCACAATTGCTTTTTTGTAAGATAAAACTCTCTTCAAATAAAAACCCAAGGTCCAATACTGGAGTGGTGTGAGGCCATGGATTAATCATTACTCCTTGGAGAGCTAATTGGGTCAAAATTGTTCCTAGGCACGATCTGACCTTGTTCTCTCAGTTCCCTCACACCTGAGTTCCAGCCAGGCACTGAGTACCTCCATTTCCCACAAAGAAGAAATTTCCTGTCTTTGAAGAGCACTTTTATATTTGAGAGCAGTCGGCTTCAAGTTTTTGTTCAGAGTCATTCTTCCATGTCTTTATTACCCCAGGATTACCAAGAATACAGCTCCCCATATGCTGATCCTACTGTATCAGAATCAAACAGCAAGACAAACAATGCAGGAGTGAGGAGAGATTTGACAAAATACAATTCCAGAGTGGAGCCTTATATTCTGGACCTGGAAAATCAGAACGAATATTGTCTATTGTCTATGATAAATTATTTTGAATTAGAGTGTTTTAGAATTGTTTTAATTTGCAAGTGCTAAGCTAAAGATTTTCATTTGTAGTTAAGTAAAAGGATAGCTTTATTTAATGAGTGATGAGTTTGAAAATTGTCCTGAGATTTGTAATTAAAAACCACTGAGGAGTCACTTTAACGAATATCAAACTATATTAATAAGAAGAAACATGGGACATAATGGACCCAATATTACTTAATCTGACAATTGTTCAACTAAAAAGACATAAGTTGCTGTAAAAGATCAGGAAAGACTACCATGCCTAAGTGGATGCTGATCAAAGGAATTACCTTAAAATATATTATGAAAATTTTTCAAATAAAGATCAGCAGTAGACATTTATTATTGTGAAAATGATTTGAACAGATTTAGAAATACTAAATAAATGATAAGAATAATCCCCCAAAGTTTTGGACATGTATAATTACCTTACTCCTATTTTGCTTGATATTTTTGAATATTCATTGATATATTTGATTATTTTGGTCAGCCTTTTCACCACTGTAGCCAAAAAGACATGAGAAGATCAATTTTAGACATGGAAAAGTTTATTTGGAAGTTCAGAGGTCTCAGTTCAGAGATGGCTGGCTCCATTTCACAGGAACTGAGTTAAGTCAGAACATCATGGAGGAAAGACATAGCAGAGAAAAGCAGACTAGGACAATCAGGACATGGCATCAGAAAACATAGACAGAGAAAGACTCCCCTTACCACAGACAAAATATATACCCCAAAGGCAAACCTCTAGTGACCCACCTCCAGGTACACCCTACCTGCCTAGAGTTACTACCTAATTGATCCCTATCAGGGGATTAATGCACTAATTTAATTAAGGCTTTCATAGCCCAGTAATCTCACCTCTAAACTTTCTCACATTGTCTCACACATAAGCTTTGGGGGGATATTTTACATTTAAATCATAACATTGACCATCAAAAAAGTCTTGAGAAATAGAAAGACAATCTGAAATTTGACTGAGATATCTCGAGTTTAGACTACTACAAATGAAACATGCCCATTTTATTTTTAGTATTCCCCAACATGCTGCAATTTAGGCTAAATTATATGAATACTATGGATATAAATTCCTACTTTATAAAAGAGGAAACCAAAGTTCTTATAAGAGTAATAGATAATAGAACTGGCATTGACCAGGAAGCTTTCTGATCCTCCATTTTAAAGGTATGTTCTTCCAAGAAACAGGGCTAGATAATTTCTAACATGTATTTTTATTTTTAAATAGATTTTTTCCTAACAGAATGACTACTAATTGGTAACCAATTTCCAAGACTTGTAAAAGTATACAAACAGTTACTATGACAAAAAAGAAATTCATATTTCAAGATTCAATTTGTTACAGTTGATTAAAAATAGAAAATAGAAGGTATGATAAATTAGAAATGACCAAAAAGAGTCTTTGAGATTCTTCCCAAAAAGAAGTGGCTCTATGTTCACTAAACTTGAATCTGCCTGGGTTTTGTGACTGTTCTGAGTAATAGAATATACTGGATGTATATTCAAGTCAGTTTCCAGCCCAAGGCCTTAGAAAACTCTCTTGAATTATTTGTCTCTTGAAATACTTTGGGAACTTTGAACTGCAATGTTACATCCATCTACTAGAAGAACTCAGTACTAAGATAAATGTGTTATGTTCAAAAGTCTCAGAGGACTCAGACCAGACCAGGAGTCAAATCAAAGACTTAGGGACCAGGCATGTTTGTAAAGTAATCTTGACTTTGCAGACTATCCCATCTACCAGATGAATCTTAGAAAATGGCACTGTTCAACATCATAAAGAGAAGTATGGGCTATATAAGCCCTATCAAATTAGTGAGTCAGAAAGTCATGAAATATAATAAATCACATATTGTTATAAGCATCTAAGTCCTAGGGTAATTTGTTATTTAGAAATAGATAACTAGGACAAAATTTGATACCTGTAAATGTGTTGCTATTATAAAAAAAAGTATTTAAAAAAAGAATATTTGAAACTCAAGTTGTATGGTGGACAGGAACTGGATGGAACTATTGATGAACCTTTGAATGGTCTTAGGGAGACTACTGGAACATTATGGATGATGAGGAAAATTTTATTAAAGGCCAATATAAAGTACAGTTGAGTTATATACAAAGAGAGCAGCTAGCAAAACTATTGTTCACAATAAAGTATGGAAAACATAAAAGAACTTTGTGATCTCAGAAATCTTGCTAAGATTTGCAGGCTCAAATTTTCCTAACTTCCTATGACAAAATGGAAGATTAAAGAGCCAAACTGCTGAAAAACTCCTGGAAAAAAATACTAAGATCTCCGGACATCTTTTCCAAACTAAAAAGTAAGAAATAGACTCAGAGAAGATGTCACATGCAGGTCCCTCTTAGTAATGCATGGTCTGAGGGTGAAAGTGAAGCCAAGAGTGAATGTGTAAAACACTTTTTTTAAGACCTCAGCAACACTAAAGTTATTTTTTCATGGTTTCTTTCATTTGGACCAAATGACTACTAAGAATAAAAAGAAAAAAAATTCTTAGGCAAAACCTGTAGAATATATTTTTAAAATAATAGGATTACAAAAATCTTGAGGTCATCTTTTTGACTTCACAGAGTGCTCTAAGTATAGAAGAATCTATTTTGAAAATATTTGTGAGTGTAGTATTTTCTGTTGGAATGAATTGTAAATTAATACACAAAAAGTTTACAAAGATTTTAAAAAATTTATACCAGGTGGACTGGAAAAACATAGTTACATTACAGAATGAAAAAGACAGTTGGATCTCTAATTTTCTGTAGATAAAAATAAAGCTGAGAAAACTACTCAGCTACAAACATAAACTGTGTTTTATAGAATGGAAAAATAAATCCAATGTCCCAGATGAGAATCTTATCCTTCAACAGCACTGGACTCCAATAATTAAAATGGCCACATGTATATGACTAGATTTCACAATTGCTATGGGCCATACATTCCCATATGCTTCCTGTTTTTCCCCTCCTTTTTTAACAAACGTGTCTATTGCTGTTTTTAATGACTATCTCATCATTGTATATTGTGTGTGGAAATAAAGAGATAATTTAGCTCTTAATCACAGGTTAAGCTTCAGAGAAGCCATACATAAAGCTGTGTAATACATACCAGTCCTCATTTTAAGTGGAATAAAATTTTGAAATTCATAATAATACTGAAAGAGGATGAGATAGTGAGATTTAGAAGTGAGTATATTTTCCATGTAGAACAAATATAAACTATTTACAATTCAAGGCAAACCATGATGGGTAAAGATGGCTTCATATTTGAAATACCTCTCATAATTAGAGTGGACCTATCATTCTTCTCTTTGAATTAAGTGGACTGTATTATTGCTTTAACCAATACAATTCAATAGAAATGACACTAGGCCTATTTAAACTCAGAAAACTCCTTCAACTCAATAAAATAAAAAAAAATGTGCACAAATAGTCTACAGCAAATATATTGTATCTAGTAGTGAAAAGATTAGACATTTTCCCTCTATGATTGGGAACAAGACAATGATGTCATGTCTTACTATTTCTATTCAAGATCACACTGAAAATTCTAGCTAGTATAATAAGAAAAAAACAATAATTATACATTTTACAAAGTAAGAAATAAAATAACAATTTCCACATTGAAAACTCCCAAAGAACCAGCAAAAAATTAAAATGGGACTGATTAATAAGTAAACCAACTTCTCAGAATCCAAAGTCAGTCACAGGCTAATTATTACATTCTTAAAAGCCAACAATAAATAGTTAATATAAAAAATCACAAAACAATATCATATTCAATATCACCAAAAAATGCAATACATTGGTACAAACTGAAAAAAAAAACTACAAATAGGGTTTGTATGTAAAAACTATAAAACACTGATAACTTATATCGAAGAATGTCTAAAAATTGAAAGATATTCCATGATCATGGATTAAAAGTCTTGATATTATTAAATTATCAATTCTTCAAAATTTTATCTTTAAATTTATCTGAATCTTTCTCAAAACCCATGCAACTTCTTTTGGAGATATCAACAAACTAATTCTAAACCTTAAATACAGAATCAAAAGACCCAGAGTTACCAATAAAATACTGTAGAAGAAAAATAGTAATAACTAATTCATTGATTTCAAGACCTACTTTAAAGCTAAAATAAATCCACATATACATATGCAATATAGATATATACAGTAAGGTAAAAGAATATACAACCTATAAACAGACTCTCAAAATTAGTCAACTAATTTTCTTTGAGAGAATGTGTTTCATTATGTTTCCCAGACTAGTTCTGAGCTGCTGAGCTCATGTGATCTTCCTGTGTCTGCCACCTGAGTAGGTGGGAATACAGGCATTTGCCACCACCTGTGCCTGGCTCATCTAATTTTTTTCATAAAGTCTTAAAAACAATTCAATGAAGACATGAAAGAGTTTGCAACAAAATTCACTGAAAGAATTGAATATTCATTAAAAATAAATAACACAGATGCTATACCTTCCAATAAAGTTACCTAAAAATGAATTTTAGATATCAATGAAAAACTAAAAAACAAACAAAACTTTTTAAAAAAATTGCTAGAGGAGAACATTGGAGAGAATTATGACCTTTCATTTAGTGATGAGTTTATGAAATAAATATAATATAAAATCATAATCCATTAAGAAATAATAAATTAGACTTCTTAAATTAAAACTAAAACTTCTGCTCTGAAAACACACTGGTAAGAGAACAAAAATGGGGCTGGGTTGTAGTTCAGCAGCACCATATTTGTCTAGTACACACAAAGCTTTGAGTTCAATCCTAGCACTGCAAAAGGGAGAGAGAGGGAAAAAAAACACACAAGACAGAAACTGGGAGAAAATATTTGAAAAACACATACCTGATACCAGATTTATATTCAAAATATTTGAGGGTCTCTTAAAGTTCAACAGTAGGAAAAAAGTAAGCCAATTAAAAATGAACAAAAATGTGAAAGGATATATAGGTAGCAAGCAAGTATATGAAAAGATGCTTACTATAATTTGTATTTAAGAAAATGAAAATTAAAACAACAATAAGAAACTACTAAATACCTAGTAAATGACTTAAATCCAACATTCTAACTCCATTTATATATGCCAAAATATATTCTCCTATCATAAATATCTAAAAAGAACAAATAAAGTAAATTAATTAATTTATAAAAATCCAATATTCTAACATTATCAATTCCTGAAGACCTGCAGGAACTCTTATTTGTTGCCAATGAGGATGCAAAATACTACAGTCACTTTGGAAGATAATTTGGCAGTTTTATACAAAGCTAAACACAGTTTTATTACATGATCCAGCAATCACATGCTTAGGTGTTTACCTGATGAATCTGAAAACTCACATACACATAACAACATGCATGTGAACATTTGTAATGGATTTATTCATAATCACATAACTGGAAGCAACCAAAAGGAGCTTCATTGGGGCTATATAAACTATTTGGATACATTCATACAATGCAATACTATTGTTATGGTCTGAGTGCCTTTCCAAAATTCATATTTTTCAATTTTAATACTGAATTGATTGTATTAGAAAGTAAGGCTCTTGGGAGGCAATTAGACCACGAAGGTGGGGAGCATCGTGAATGGGACTAATGCCCTAAGAAAAGGCCTGAGAGAGCTGCTTACCCCTTTCACCATGCGAGTTTGTGGCAAAAAGGTGGTCATCTAGGAAACAAGAACTGGCATTAAATCTGCTAGTGTCCTGTTCTGAACTTTTCAGTTTTTAGAACATGAGAAATAAATTTATGTGGTTTATAAGCCTCCCATTTTAAGGTATTTTGTTATAGCAGCCCAAACAGACCAATACAATCATCCAGTGACTAAAAAAGGAATGATCCCTTCATCCATTTGAAGATATGGTGAATCTTACTAGTTTGTTGTTAAGGGGAAAAAAAGATCGACTGAAAAACTTCTATATTGTATTGTTCCAACATATGACATCTGGTAAAGACAAAACTGTGGTTACTCTACCAAGGGTTGGAGAGGAAGGGTTTTATGAGTGATGCCAGGGGATTTTGTAGGTCATGAACTTATTCTGTATGGTAAGATTATAGTGGATACATGATACAATGCATCTGTCAAATCCAAGAGAACAAGAGAGAAGCTTAACATAGTCACTTATTTTAAAAAAAAGGAAATAGAGAGAGCGCGGAGCCGAGGCGGGCGCAGGAGTCGGGCCGGGCGCGAGCTGAGCGCAGCCTCCTGCCCCAGCCGGGCCAAGCGGGCGGAGCGGGCACAGCGAGCGGAGCCGGGCTGCCCGCACGCCGGGGCCATCGCCGAGGGGATGCGGCTGCCTCCCCTGGCCGGTGCGTAGAGAGGGCGGGTCCCCGCCCTCGGGAGCTCAGCGGTGGAGGGGACGGAGGAGGCGGCCATGGCGACCCCTGGCAACCTGGGGTCCTCCGTCCTGGAGAGCAAGACCAAGACCAAGAAGAAGCACTTCGTAGCGCAGAAAGTGAAGCTGTTTCGGGCCAGCGACCCGCTGCTCAGCGTCCTGATGTGGGGGGTAAACCACTCGATCAATGAACTGAGCCATGTTCAAATCCCTGTCATGTTGATGCCAGATGACTTCAAAGCCTATTCAAAGATAAAGGTGGACAATCACCTTTTTAACAAAGAAAACATGCTGAGCCACTTCAAGTTCAAGGAATACTGCCGGATGGTTTTCCGTAACTTGCAAGAGAGGTTTGGAATCGATGACCAGGATTTCCAGAATTCCTTGACCAGAAGTGCACCCCTTCCTAACGACTCCCAGGCATGCAGCGGGGCGCGTTTTCACACTTCCTACGACAAAACATATGTCATCAAGACCATTACCAGTGAAGACGTTGCCGAGATGCACAACATCCTGAAGAAATACCACCAGTACATAGTGGAATGTCATGGGATCACCCTTCTTCCCCAGTTCTTGGGCATTTGCCGGCTTAATGTTGATGGAGTTGAAATATATGTGATTGTTACAAGAAATGTGTTCAGCCACCGTTTATCTGTATATAGGAAATACGACTTAAAGGGCTCTACAGTGGCTAGAGAAGCTAGTGACAAAGAAAAGGCCAAAGAACTACCAACTTTAAAGGATAATGATTTCATTAATGAGGGCCAAAAAATTTATATTGATGACAACAACAAAAAGGTGTTCCTGGAAAAGCTGAGAAAGGATGTGGAGTTCCTTGCCCAGTTAAAGCTCATGGACTACAGCCTTCTGGTGGGAATTCATGACGTGGAGAGAGCCGAGCAAGAGGAGGTGGAGTGCGAAGAGAATGACGGGGGAGGAGGAGAGGGAAAGCGACAGCACCCATCCAGTTGGGACCCCACCAGACAGTCCCGGAAATACACTCAACAGCTCACCACCCTTGGCACCCGGGGAGTTTGATCCAAACATCGATGTTTATGGAATTAAATGCCATGAAAACTCGCCTAGGAAGGAGGTGTACTTCATGGCGATCATTGACATTCTTACTCATTACGAGGCAAAAAAGAAGGCTGCCCATGCCGCAAAAACTGTTAAACATGGCGCTGGAGCCGAGATCTCAACAGTGAATCCAGAACAGTATTCAAAGCGCTTTTTGGACTTTATTGGTCACATCTTGATGTAACCTCCCACACAGCCTTGGACAGACATGAGCGTGGGAAGGACAGAGGTGGCTTCGTGTAGGAAAAATGAAAACCAAACTCAATGAAGCACTCATCGTGCAGGAAGCAAACCTCCTTGTTTACATCTTCAGGCCAAGATGACTGATTTGGGGGCTACTCGCTTTAACAGCTACCTGATATTTCCCAGCATCGTTCTAGCTATTTCTGACTTTTCGTGTGTGCGTGTGCGCACACACGCTCGCGTGCACATTTTAAAATAATCGATCAATTAATTAATTAAAACCCATCAGCTTGAATCAGAATGTGTTACCACAAGGAAACCCTCTGATTCGGGCTGTGGCCGAGGGAATGAGTGAAGGAATGAATGAGCACATGGGGGGAGGGTAGAAGGAAACGCACGTCAGAGCAGCCGGGTGGGCACACACGATAAACTGTGGATTGGTTTATTGTTTTGAGTTGAAAGATGTGAGACAGTATTCATAATAATAATGAAGATAATAATAATAATGATAATAATAATGATGATGATTAAAAGGAAAAAAGAAAACCTTACTGCAAATGTTACACTTCCACTTCGCACGCAGACACTCCTTAATAGTTGTCACCTGTGCCCCCGGGCACTGGATGGGAGAATGCTGGCGACTCCATGTGCACTGGTTTGAGGTTCCATCTCCGCAGTTTGGGGACCCCCAGTGTCCTGGAGTAACACGCCTCCTCCTCCTCCTCCAAGAAACTGATGCCGGGACTCTGTCTACATTTTCACCTCCGTAAATATGTGCAGGAAAACTGCTTGCTTCCCTTCTCTTGCCTGGAGACTCACTGTTACACCCTATGTTGCAGTCTAGGAATTAATGCTACAACCTAAAAACCAAGCTTACCTGAGAGGCGCATAGTTTGGGGCAATGGTAGCTACATCTCCTGCTGCAGGAAGATGAGCAAAGAAATAAAACTGAATTCTCCCGGGATCGAATGCAGATCTGAATTACAAGAGTTTTGCGTTTGACCACCGTTTAAACAACAATGGTGTTTTGTTGCGAATTATCCCTTTAACTGAAACCCTCAGTTTTACTGTTTACATTATTAGGAAAACAGGGATATTTTTGAATCTAAAAGCTTAATATACAGCATGTGATTTTTGAAGTTTACATGTAAAGTCATTTTACAGTGTAGGTGAAATGAGGTTTGTTGTATTTTGAGATGTGTCCTGCAGTTGTGTTTTTGAGTGAATGTTTTGTTCAAAGTACATGATAGACAGTCTTACAATAAAAAGAAAATGATTGTTTTGTCTCCTCCAGATGTACATTTATCAACCTAATGATTTAAAAAAAATTTAATCCAAATCTGGTTATATAAGTTCATTGCCCTAAACTGTGCTGATTGTGTTTAATCAGGTTAAAAAGTTCCAACATAAACCATGTACCTACCAACTTCTCTGCATTTTCTAAAAGGCATCAAGTTATAAATACTAGACTTGCTTAGAGTAGGCTATCAACTTATATGCTCTGCTAAAAGCTGTGCCTTTAAAACTCTTTGTACAAAACATGAGATGGTTTTTGTAGGCAGTTTCAGAAAAGGAAAAATAAATCTACCCTTTGATAATGACCTACAAACCAACCCCCCCACCCCAAGCTGCCTCTTCCCTTTACTGGAGGCTGCAGGTGTGCCCAGGGTATGTGGGCTGCCTTCACAGCATCTATGGAAGCCAGCAGCAGTGTCATCCCATTACCATCTCCTGACTTTACATGATCTGTTCTCCAGTGATGTTAGCTCCACTGTAACATAGTTGCACAAGTCTGTATTTTATGTATTTAAATTAATCAGTGCTATGATTTGGTTCCCCACTACCACCATTAATTATGGCATCAACCCCACTTCAGTGTCCCAAAGTTGTACCGTGATTCCTTTGACCCAAGACTTACAGACATGAGATCCTGAAGTAAAGACAAGGTACATATTCATGATTTGAGTAACCATTTTCTTTGTCGCCAATCTGTGTATGCTTTTAGAAGTTTACAAAATGCTTTATTTATGTCTGTAACAGCCTCTGTCAATCATTTCTGTTGTTTGGACAGAGTGAGGAAGTTTGCCTTTTATCTCCCAGTGCTAACAATACACTCCAGTCATGAGCCAGGCTTTACAAAATAAAGCACTTTGATGACTCACAAAAAAAAAAAAAAAAAAAAGGAAATAGAAGTCACAGGGCTCCAGGATAGAATACAAATGTGACAAAACAATGTAACTGTATTACAGGTACCTGAAGCCAATTCACTGAAGGGATTGGGGGTAGGGGGTGAGCTTACCTTAGTAATGTGGGAAATAATAGAATCTGTAAGACTAATGGCAGAAGGAACTATGCACAAGTACTATACTTTAATTGACAAAACTGCTTCCCTGAAAGTATAAGCTTACAATTCTACAATTACTTTGCATAAATACAGAAACTGAACACATAAGTAAGTGGATGGCAGACAACATTAAGTCAGTTTTCTCATTGTTGAAATGAGAGATTATAGAGGATAAAGGAAGGAGGCTAGAATGAACCATGTGAAAATGGATTGGAGTTGGTTTATGAACTCATGTTTAGCTTAATAAAGAGATACAAGGTATAGAAATATTTATAGATATGTAAATACATATTCATGTCTCCTTGCTCAATTGCCTAAGAGGGCCTGGAAGCAATAATATTACTAGAGTAACAAACATGCTTAGTACTCAGCATAAGATTCTCCTAGGATTCTTAGAGAAATTCTGGATTTTAGAACTGAGCACTAAATATACATGACTAATTTGGAGCATGCTGTAGTGAAACTCCTCTCCCCAAAAAAGCAAACTAAAGCATACTACTGTGATGGAGTAGTTCATGGGAATAGAAGCCAACTGAAAGTTCCCATTGGCCAAACCTGGAGCAACAAAATAAACAAATTAACATTTCATTATTAACCAATGTATAAACAACATATTCATAAATAAATACATTTTATTTATTGATATAAAAGATTTCATAAATAGACAAATGAGAGAATATTCTGTGTAGATAAATTCCAAATAATTTATATAATACTCTGTTCTCAAGGAGGTGGTCCCTAACACAAACCAGGTAATCAAGGTAAACATCAATCATGTGGTAAATCACATTGATGGTATATACCCTTCATAAACATCAAGGTATGCATAGCACACACCCATCATATAACCTTGATGTCTTGAAAAAGGCACTTTACTTCTGTGTCTTCCTCCTGAAAATACATTCCTTCAATCTGATCATGAGAAAAACATCAGACAAATCCAAGCAAAGATATATTATATAAAAGACCTGATGAGTACTCTTCCAAACTGTCAAGGTTATTGAAAAGAGGAAAATCTGAGAAACTGTCATTTATAGCCAAGAGGAGTCTGAGAAGACATGCCTACTAAATGTTCTGTCATTTGCTGGATAAAATCTGCACCAGGAAAAAAATGACATTAAGGGAAAACAAAGGAATATGAATGATGTATGGACAGCATTTAATGATAATGTATTAACAGTGTAGTGCTAATTGTGACAATGTACCAGATGCTCATAATGAGGAAACCTGAATATGGATTATATGGAAACCTCTGCCATGTTCTCAATACTTGTGTAGATGTACAACTGCATTAAAATAGAAAGTTGAATTTTAAAAGGAGGGAGTTTGGAAAATTTACAGTATGTGAATTGAAATTAACATACATTGCTAAACTATGGTAATAAAGACTGGTGTCAGCATTAAGAGACACATAGGATGATGGAATAAATGCATGGTCTAGAAATATACTCACATTAATATTATCAATTGATTTTCAGCAAACTTAATAAGGTAATTCAATAAAGAAAGGGTTTTTTAACAAATGGAAATGGAAGAGTTGGATATCCACACACACATAATAAAAAATATTTTGTTTGTGTTTATAGAAAAGTAGATAAATACACTTTAGAGATATGTATAGAGAGAAATCAAATGTCATTTTTAACTATTGAAAAAACACCGTGACATATGAGCATTCTTTTCACTATTTTTGAAACTTATCTGTATGTCTGAAAGTTTTGAAAACTAAATATTTGGGGAAAGAATATAATAATAGAGTCAAACAGAGAATAATAAAGGCTGCACTGCTGGGTGCAGTGACACAGCCTGTATTTCCAGCAACTCAGGAGGCTGAGACGGGGATCACAGGGTGTAGGCCAGAGTCACAACTACAGAGACCTGCCTCAAAAAAATTAAAAATAAATGGATTGTAGATGCTTCTCAGAGCTAAAGCACCTCAGTACCAAAACAACAACAACAACAAAAAACTGCTTTATAACACTTCTCCAAATGACTTGAAATAATTAAATTTGATTGTATTAAATATTCTAGTCACAGCAATCAATGGCTTTAAAATGAAAAAAAAAGGAAATGGTAAATGCTGACAAATATGCAAGAGATTAGAGTAAGATAATGACAGAATAAAACTCAATTGAATTTAGCATCAAGAAGGTCATTTGTAACTTACAGGAAAGTAGTCTCCATGGGCACTGAGGGTGGAAATGAATTGTAAGTAGATGGGTTTAAATAAACAGTGAATAAATAAAAACAGCCTAGCAATAATCTCAGGTGTAAGCCACCCAGGAGACCTGCCTGACCATTGGATCTTTTTCACTTTAGACCTTTTAGAGTGGGAAATAAACATTGACTAAATAAATCACTGAGATGTGGGGTTCTAAACAACATTTATTTTCTCAACTATGCAGTCTAAAACATTACTCCTAATGGATTGAAGCACAAGTCTCTGGGACACATTTTTCAAGGCTTTTTAATTTTATTAAATGCTGAGGGCCATTAGCCAAGTAGATATGACAATTTCCTTGCCAGCGTACCCCATGTTGCTTAGTGGAAGGTCTCATGGAAATAGGACTTGCATTAGACATTTTGCAGTGACATTGCATGTAAGGTGACCTTGCTCAAGGACCAGGGCGGATCTGGGTTTAAGATAATTCCTGCTGGGAATAGGGTGTATCCTGCTGCCTGAGTTCCCCTTGAGTTCTCCCAGGATTCAGAGAGTATTTTGGGAGGCAGAGGAGGTGGATTTGGGCAGAGAACGTGGATTTCCCCAGAATGTGTTTGTAGACTGCTGGTGTGAGTTCGGGAATAAAGAATTGCTGTTTGAATTTACAAAGCTGTGAGTGGCTCGTGATTTTGTGCCCAGCCAGACTGTGGCAATTAAAATATACACTTAATGTGCCACATTCTTTTCCAAATTTCTTAAGAAACAATGTCAAAGATGCTTGACCATACTTAGAGAGTCACTTTAAGAAGTGTAGAGTCATTTCACTCATGCCAAAATGATATCATATTTACATAAAGAGTGAGTTTTTAAGTTATTTGTGGTATAAGGTACAGATTCTATTCAAAACATTAGCAAAAGAGATGAAGTCCTGATATATAAAAATAAAATCAGTTTAAAAAATATTCCAAGTTGGATATGGTGGCGAAAGCCTGTAATCTTGGTTGGCTCTAGGGGCTAAGGCATGAGAATTGCAAGCTCAAAGCCCGTCTCAGAAATTCTGCAAGATTCATTCTGAAAAAAAAGTTCCTGGGATTTGGCTCAGTAGTTAAGTACCTGTGGATTCAATTCCTGATTTAAATAGTAATACTAATAATAATTCTAAGTGACACCATGAGAAACACAATAAAAATTTGAAACTTATCATCTTTTTTCCAGTGGTATTGGGGATTGAACCCAGGACCTTATGCATGTGAGGCAAGCACTCTACCAACTGAGCTATATACCCAGTCCTATAACTGGACATCTTACTATACTCTAGCTTCCTTCAGTGACTTTTGTGCTTTTGCTATTCCTTCTCTTATTCTATACTTTCTGCCCAAATTTTCTCCAAAAACAACAACAAAAAACTCACTCCTTCCACAAATTATCTTCATTAAGGACAATTTCTGGAACATCTTCACCCCTTTGGTAAGGATTATCAAGCCTTCTATTATGAGTTAAAAACTCTATCCTTTTTTTAAAATTCTTTTCTTACTGCCTCTTTTTCTGTCCTTCTGTTCAAAATTGTGATTTATAACTGCATAGTTACAATTATGGTCTACATTGCTTCCTTGGCTTAGAACAATTAAGCCTTTTGCACACTTATGTCTAAACCGCAATACTGCAATACTCATGCTTTGATTTTTCTTTGGGTTCAGCTACATCACCAGGATGGTTACAGATCTTAATGCAAGCAGTTTCTGTTTGATCTGGTCCTGGCTTCCTCCCTCCCATGTATATTGTTCAAAAATTTTCGTGCGTGGTGAGACTCTTAGTGGGGTTACATCTCATATACCAGTTTTGATATAATGAGATGTTTTTTGCAAATGTAGTGGATATGATAAGTAGATGTGACACTGGTACTCATGGAGATAAGTGACTGCAGTTTCTACCTGTCTTGCTATGAAATCTTCTTCATGGTATAAAAACATTGTCTTATTTCCTATTTTTAAAACTTAAATTGATGGAGTATACAAACCAAGCTTCATTTAGTTCTGATCTCAAAAGTTATGACCACTACATATCTACATTGTAGAGAGCACTTGGTGTTTTTAAGGGCTACTTTACTTAGAGAACTCTGAAAAAAAATTATAACATATAAGTAAAGAAAACAATACTGGTCATGTTCAAATATTCCAGTAAAATCTGAGAGCAATTATTAATGATTGACAGATAATCAACCTGAGATTCCCAGGGTTTAACTGAAGTGATATATCATAGTTTATAAAGTTATTAAGTGAGAAAACTTAAGCTAGCTAAGGTTTTACACCTAAAAAATACTACAATATTCACAAAGTCATACACCTAATAAATTATGAGGCAAGACTATTACTTTATTGGCTTCTCCATTTAATATTTTCAATTAGAAACATTTTATTAGAAGAAATAATAGTACTTATGATGACAAATATATAAGAAAATATTCAACACCTTCAACATCCACAATGTTCAATAGAAACAATGTAAAGTAGAATTTTTATATCTTTTTATCAGATTTTTCAAAAAAGCATTTATAATCTGATAATTAAAAGCATTTTTTTGAATTGTGCTACTATAAACATTGTTGTAGCTGCACTCTTGAAGAATGATGTGATAATCTTCAGTATATGAGTTGATCAAGCAAATGTTATTTTTATACAAAATAGGATATTGCTCATCATTAAAGACAATGAAATCATGGCATAGGTAGGTAAATGGATGGAATTGAAGAATACTATGCTAAGTGAAGTAAGCCAATCCCCCAAAACCAAATGCTAAATGTTTTCTCTGATATATAATGGAAAGGAGGGAGAAGCATGGGAGGAATAGACAAACTCTAGATAAGGCAGTGGGGAGGAAGGGGAAGAAAGGGAGAATGGGGAAAGGAAAGTGTTGAAATGAGATGGATGTCGTTACCCTAAGCACATGTATGAAGACATGAATGGTGTGACTCTATGTTGTGTATAAGAGATATGAAAAATTGTACTCTAAATGTGTAGTATGAATTACAATGGATTCTACTGTCATATATAACAAATTAGAATAAAATCTAAAAGTTACTTTATAAAAGACTGTGAGTAAATTCAGAGGAAATAAAATATTTAAAAACAAAAATAAAAGTAAAAAAGCATGTTTATATATGTTGAAAATGTTTATATATTCCATTGTGGAGTTTGTTATACCAAAGAATAACTGTAACATATTATGCAAAAAAGCAAGTACTTTTGAAGCAACTAAAATATATTCATTTGTTAAAAAAGTAATATATTATCTCATTTAAATCTATTCTTTGAGTGAGAGAGAGAAAAACAAAATACAAAGCATGATTAAGAAAGTAAATCAAAATAGGTAGAAGTGAAAAACTAAATGTACAAATGAAGACAGAAGTCTTAAGAACTAGAGAGAGAATCCATGCTAGAAATAAGAAAAGTAGTGAATACATGATAAGACTTTGAGGAATGACAGGTTATTTATCCTCTGATAAATCTCTGAAAACTTATTTTCTTGGGAGAAAGATAACATATAAAACTATTTCTCTAAAGTTTAGGCACGATTTTGTAATTACTTTTCCATGAAAGTTTATTAAATAATATCAATACTAGATACTTTCTGGAATTTTTCTCCAAGTCAATCAAATATTTTATATATTTTAGAATGTGTGTGCATATGCACTCTAGAACACTATGTATAAATATATATATGTATATAAGTTTTATCTAAGGGTAACGTTTATATGTATGTAAAATAATTTGATTCTTTTGTATTTTTCTAAATATATTGGTACATAAAATATTTTTGTAGAAAATATAATGTGAGTGATCTGTTTACTTTTATTTTAAAGTGTCTGAATTTTTTTACATGACTGACTTTACAAAGCCAGTCATTTCTATATTTTAAATAAAAGATGTGTTTGAAAGAAGCATTTTAAGAAAGTCTCCACTCAATGATGTATAAAATTCCCTATTAAATAGTATTGGCCATTTTTTAAGTTTTTTTAGTAGAAAATATTTCCCATAAAAAGAAGCAATGTATGTTAGCCCACCACAGTACTTAAATTGCCTTTAATATAAACCTATGCAGGGATGCTAAAAATATTATATTTCAAAGCAAAATGCATCTCAAACATCAAATAAAACTCTAGCCTTATTGAAACCAAAACAAAAGATTTGACCAGCATTTTCTGTTTACCACAGAGCCTTCTCTCAAAGAAGTAGAAAATCCTATGCTAAATATTTCATAGCATACTCTTGGTGTCAACATTTCCTATCCTTCTATAACAATCATTGGAGTTCCAGATTTCCCCTCACAGTCAGAATTCTATTTTCTTCTATAGACTATGCTCACATAGCAATACAAAGAGGAGCTCATGGAAAAGGACTTTTCACTCATATTTCCCTTACTGTCTCTTTTTCTGGAAACAAACAGAAGGCACCTGTCTTCAAAATTGCTTTTAAACCATAGTTTACTATACTTTTCAAATCCCAATATTGGACTGCAGCAATCTCTTCTGTGGAAGGCAGTGTTGAGGGTCTTCTGCTGCCAAACAGAGGCCTCACAAGCCATGTGGAATGTGGATAAGCCATGTCATGTCTTGTGAGCTGCATGGCTTACACATTTGCTTTCCAAAGGAGTCAACCTGATGTGATCTAAAAGGTCCTGTAATATATAAATTCTGATTTTCTTAGAAACTGGCCATCTTTATTCAGCTCAACTAGTGTGCTGCTCCTAATTAATATTAGTGCAACACAAAAGAGCAGTGAATCTCAACCATTATTTTCCACCTGTTTCAATCCAAATATTCATTAGGACTACTTCAGGATTTTTTGTATAAAAGCTCCCCCCTCTTATATAGGTTAACATACCAGTGGATTAAAAGGCCTTATTCTTATAGCTTGATGACTCTAATTAGCTTGAATGCTTAAAATGGACTTAAGTTATTAACCATGTTGTTTCCTTGCAGTAAATGGTATTGTGTGTGTGTATCAAATCACCGTATCAATGTGAAGTAAATGTATGGATACTTAGATCAAGACAGCAGAGGCATGGGTGAGAAATTCTACACATCAAAAAAAGAGCTGAAAGACCTGGGTTTGTGCCTGGAGCTGGGATTGTAACTCAATGGTAGAACACTTGCTTAGGATGTTTGAGGCACAAGGTTCCATCTTAGTACTGCATATAAATAAATGAACAAAATAAAGGCCCATCAACATCCAAAAATGTATACAAATAAAGAAAGTGCTTACGTACTTTCTCAGAATTAGTCTATGCAGTTTTAAGAAAATAGGAACAAAATGAAATATTTCACCCCTTGTAGAAAAGCTATTACCTTCAATAAAGTGATTCTTATAAATTTATTTCTTCTTTGTTATCCTGTTAGGAAATTACAACATGTTAACAATTCAGTTGTATGCTATCAGCCAAAAGAATGATTGAATATCAGAGTTTTCCTTCCTATGCAAAAATCACCACCCTTACTGTTATTGTAGGAGAAATTAATATACACAGGAAGCTTGGCTATTCTCACAAAGTTTATGTAAACATGTTACTCTAAATTATATTTATATAATCAGTTATGATTTGCTACCAATGCAGATGTCTTGTTACCATTTGGAACATATGAAGAGGTGATGAATTGATGGCTATTTCAGTTTCAAGATAAACATTTTCTATAAGGGTGTCTGTATTTTTTCAAGAGGATAAAACAAGAACAGTAAGGACTTATTGATTCCTGATCCATGCAAAAATAACTGAGAAAGAAGGGTGATATCACTTAGAAAAGGTGCACAAGTTTATAAACCACTTTTAAAAAATCATATTAAAAATAGACACAAAGAACTACAGATCCAGTTAAGACAAAATCAGCTACTCCAGGCAATAAAACTACAGGAGATATCACAATATCAATACTTGAGAAATAGTGCCACTTGTTATCTGATCATATCACTCACTGAAACATTACCCAGGAGAGTCAGAGCCAGTATAAACACTCCCAGAACCATTTAGAGCACACTATTCTTTAAGACCTCAGAAGTAAATGTTAGCTAGAACCGACTGACATACTAAAATTTTTATTATCACAAAGGTGAACTAATATATTCTGCTTTACAACTCTCTTGGCAGGCCAAAGAACAGGGTAAATTTATTACCTACAGCACCATAATGCTCACAAGGAGCTCTGTATAATTCATAAGACTGCATTATTTTGTGGCATAATAAAGCTGATAAATTATTTAAAAAAACATATTTTTTCGAATTTATAACATTGTTTTATACATATCAATAAATTATGTTGTAGCCAGCAAAGTACATATTATTACTGACAGCTGTTGACATGATTCAATAAAGCCCCAAGGGGTTTCACTGATAATCCTAAATCACAACTACTCTTCTAAATAAAAAGCCACTTCTATCTCTCACAATATTTAGAGGAGGTTTGCAGAAATGTCAGTTGTTCATAAGGAAGAAACTTGGGCAGAAGCCCTAAGAAACCAGTGTAATTTTCTAAGTAAGTTTAGTGGGGAGGAGAGTGAGTTTTGTATATTAAAGAATAAGCCCTCTGTAGAAAATCGAGTCTCTCATATGATGATTAATAAGTCTAATTTTGGAAAGAGAGTTTCTGTCAGAGTTTGTTAGTATTTTATTTGGTTTCTTATCTTTCTCTTATTGTGTCAGAGAGTGAAGTGCCACATTTTGAGATGAATGTCCTTAAAAAAGTTTAGAGAATTTTTTATTAACTTAGAATTCCTCTGCAGTTTTAAATTTTGCAAGTCATATTAAAATAGGCAGACTGCATAACCAAATGTTATTCGGATGTCTTCAAATAAATTTAATAATTTCTTTTTTTATTCCATGTACAAAGGAATAATTTAATTACAATGAGCAAAAGATAAGTTGAGAGTAATTGGTTCTTTTCATAAAGAAAACATTTTTTGACATCAAGAACTCCATAAATACAATTTTGAACTGAAATATGGGTGGGCTCCTCCTGCCCTGGCTGGTCCCAGCGCAACTCCAGCACACATGCCCACGCAGAAAGTTAAGTTGGAGAGGAGCTAGCTCCGTTCCTCTGAGGCCGACCCTGGGCTCCCCACCCCCACTGTGGCCCCGCTCCTGGATCTCCGCCTTCACGCGGCCCCGCCCCCTGCTCCCCGCCCCCACTGCTGCCTGTCCCGGTTCCAATCCGAGTCCTGTCCAGCTCTGCTGGAGCCCCGCTGCCCTGCCCGCTGCAGCTCCTTCCTGTCAGCCCCGATTGTGAGGCGCCCCTCGTCCCGACCCTGGGGTTGACACGGGCGACCGCCTGCCAGGTGGGGCTCCCCTTCTCCTCCTTCTCCACCTCCTCCTCCTAGAGGCTCTGCCCGCTGGCTGCCTCTGATACTTCCCTTCACCTTCACACACCCCCAGCACTTCTTGAGTCCTGCCTCCCCTCACCCATCTCCCACCTACCCGCAAAACGTTTCCCTCAAAGAATGCACGTTCTCGGGAGTCACCTGCCCAGCTCAGCAGGCTGCCCTCCGGAGAGCCTAAGCCTAGGCTGTCTTCCACCCCGCACCGGTATGGCCGGCAGCCACTGGCTTCTCCAGTGGGGGCCTCCCCGCCTGGCCTCGGGGCACACCTCTGGCATGCGCCATGGGCTGCACCCTCCAACCGCCTCGAGCTCAGAGACTGTCTCCCCAGTCTCCTGAGGTGCTCACACCCAATAACAGCCCTCTAGGGGTGCATGGCTCCTCTGGCTCCGGGCGGGCAGTCACAGCGGGGGTGGAACGCGGTGCGCCCGCCTGCCGCCTGCCGCCTGCCTCCCAACCGCCCTCGCAGCCCCTGGGGAAGGCACGGTGACCGGCTCCGGTCGGTCTGTCAGGTGTCAGCTGCCCTGGGTGCTGACCTTCGCCTCCGAAGCTGTAGCTGAGGCTGCAGCCGCCAAGTTCTCCTGTTAATAACTGGTGACTGGCTGTTTATTTCAATGGAGATCCTCCCTCCTCCTCCTCCTGCTCCACTCCTCCCTGTCCTCCTTCTGCTCCACTACTCCTCCTCCTCCACTACTCCTCCTCTTCCTCCTCTTTCTGCTGCACTCCTCCTCCGCATCTCAGCATTTGCCAAGAGAGATGGACCGCAAGAGCTTGGAGCAGAGGAGGGGGCTCGGGAGACAGGCCCTCCCTCCCTCCCTCCTCCTCCCTGGCAGTGACTGCTGCCAAGTCCTGTCACTGGGGAAAGGACTGGGAGAAGGATGGGGCAAGGGTGGACTGAGAAAAAAAAAAAAGAAATATGGGTGGAGGGCATAGGAGGTGGAGAGGTGGGGCAATTCTCCCTGGGCCATCGAAGTATTTCAGTATCTCTCCACCAAATTAAAAGTAATATTAATTTTAAAAAACTCATATGGAGAAAAAGAACCTCTTAAGCCATCAACATTTTTCTTTCTCTTCAGTCTCCACCTTAGAACCTAAAAGATTTTATGCTGCTATTTTCTACCAAATCCAATGAGGGTTCTCCAGGCTTGTGGGGGAAAGGCATTTTCAAATTTTTAAAAATCTTTCTGGATGATTTGCACTTATTCTTTTATTAATTATGATTTCTTTCTAGTCAATCCTAAACATGATTTTAATATTGTCAATTTTCCTTATGTGTCTTTGTTTCCTCCATTAACATTAGTATTCATTCAAATAATTAATTTTTTAATTATTTTGTTGTTGTTGTTGTTGTTTAAAAAAATTATATTTCCCATGAACTGGAAGTATCTGCTGTTAATACTCTAACCTGAGAACAAAGTGACTTAAGAAAAGAAAAAAAAAATACTTTTGTAAAGAAACGTAAATAAAAACTATTTAATTCGATAGTAGTTTGCATCTACCTATAGTTGGAAACTAATCTTTATCTTAGCTACAATGTGCATCATTTGAATAGTGTGAACATTGGCTCTTTCTCCCTCACCTGCCCAAGCCATTCCCATGCTGATGCCATCTTCCCCACTCAGTTCTGAAATTTTCCCCAGGTTCCAGGGTTCCAGGCCCAAGAATTCCTAGAAGAGAAGCTGGTTTGGTGTCAGGGTCTGCTCGGTCTTTTTCTTGGCCTAATGCGGGGGCAGAAGTTTTCCTTCTTGCTGCCCCTCTCCATATGTCTTCACACAAAAGGAGTGATATGAATGCCAACAGGAATTTTTGAATGGCCATACTGTGCTAAGGGTAGCAAAAATTGGTGGTGGCACAACACTAGTGGCCCTTGTCCCCTGGACAATAGAGAGTGTACCACCTTCATGCTGTCAGAAGGAGATGGGGAAAGGCAGGTGCACAAGGATGGTTGTGCTCTGGGCCAGGCTGGGCTCAGCTGGGTGCCAATGTGTGTTTTAGCTTTCCTGAAGTGAGCCAGGACTCTTTCTAATGCTAAATGTGGTGGGAGGTAGGCAACAGGGTATGAGCCCAAGGCCTTAATAGACCCAGGGATCCTGGGAGCTCAGGACAGGGTTATTCACATAGGGGTAGCTTTCCTTTAAATGGCAGTAGAGGGGCTGTGAGTTACCTGAGAAGGCCAGGGTCATGACCACTTTTTAGGCTACAGGTTGGGGTTGGGTAGTGGCAGTAAAAATGGATGTTATGATGCCCAAAAAATGTATGTGTGGTAGGAGGGCTTAACATGATCTTCAATTATGTAAATGCACTTCAAACTTTCATTACGAGATATATATATATATATATATATATATATATATATATATATAGAGAGAGAGAGAGAGAGAGAGAGAGAGAGAGAGAGAGATAGATAGATATAGATATATAGATATAAAAGGATATATACTCCTGGTACGTATCTTTGGGATATACATATGATAAACCTTCATAACCATGTTTATTGTGGTACTATTCACAATAAGATATGGAATCAGCATAGCTGCATTTCAAAAGACAAATGTAGGAAAAAAGTGTCATATACAATGGACCTATATTTTGTGATAAGGAAGAATGAAACATCTCATTTGCAGAAATATTGATGGAATTAGATATTACTGTGTCACATAAAATTAGTTATGAAAATATTTGTACCATACAAATTCTCTCACTTGTGGAAACTATAGGAAGGGCAATAAGAAGAAGAAAAATACAGATTATTTGTAAAATATAATGGGATGAGAGAGAGAGAGAAAGAGAGAGAGACAGAGAGAGACAGAGAGAGACAGAGAGGGGGGGGGCATCAAAAGAGGTGTATTCAATCAAAGCCTGATATATGCAAGTATGCAAATAGAATAGTCAAACTCATTAATTCTAGATTTAATGTAATTGAAGCATTAATGTACAAATATAAATAAAATGCAAGTTCAGTAACTTTAAGGAAAAAACTATGTGCAAGTTCTGAGACTAAAACTGGTACAAACAACAATATTTGAATATTTTAATAGCAATGATATTGACAATGATTTCTGGGAAATGACATACATTAGTCAGTTGCACATTCTACCACAAAATACCTGAAGAAACCAATTTAGAAAGAAACATGACTCATGTACCTTAGTTTTTGGTGTTGAATAGCATGGTGCCTTCCTTGCTCAGTTCTGGAGACGGCCCTGAATTGTGGCACACTCTGGGGAGACCATGTGTGCAAGAAAACACTCACACCTCAAACCAGGACGAAAATAGAGATCACAGTTGGGTTACACAATCTAATTAATGGGCAGGCCCACTGACCTAAGGACCTACACCTTCACCCTTCCAATGGTCTCACCAACAACCAGTTGCACCACTGGGAGACCAGACATTTAATGCATTGGCCTTTAGGGAACATTCAATATTTGTTTTTTTAACATGATACCAGAAGCATGAGCCACAATACAGAAATAGAGAAGCAAGACTCTGTCAAAACTCAAAGATCATGCTTAGCAAAGAATACCAAGAGTGAAAAGGGAGAAGATTGGTAGAATAGATTCCCAAACCAGATATATTAGCATATTCCCAAAGCAGATATTCCCAAACAAGGAGTTAATATCCAAAGTACATTTATAACTCAAGAACAAGTAATAAATGAAAACCCAATTGAAAATGGTCAAAAAATCAGAAAAGATGTTTACTCCAAAATGTATAGAAATGAAAAAATTGTATAAAAAGTGTTCCACATTAAGAATCACCATGATAATTACTATCAAAATCATAATTATAGTAAATAAAACCAATAAGAAGGCTATCATTGAAAAATGTGTGGTCCAGGGTTTGGGGAAGTTTGGACACTTCTTTACTGAATTTTTAGTTTTGGCCAGGCAGGTATTTACATATATATGTCATATATATTTGTTAAGAGGAGAGATCTCATTAAAATATTTTTTATCATGATGAAAAATTACAATCAATACAGTAAAGTTAAGGGTATATCCTCAGTTAATAGATTAAATCATGATGGTTACATGATTTTGAATATTTACATGAAAATAAATAATTTTTTAGATTATCTTTTAGATTATCTGAATATTTGGATGTGTAAACTTTAACCAAAAAAAAACTGTTTTAAAATATTTAAAATAAGATACTCAGCATTTCTACTTTCAGTGGAAATAAAAATATGTTAGCATGTATATATGTGCAACTATTCATAACTTTATAATTTTGTTTATAAATATATCTTTTTAAATTTCTTTGTTTAGTTGTAGATGATTACTATACCTTTATTTATTTTATGTGGTGCTGAGGATCACACACAGTGCCTCACACATACAAGGCAAGTGCTCCACCACTGAGCCACCACTCCAGTCTGACACAAGTATATCTTTGTAGTACAATATAGTAATTTGACACATACATTGATAAGAATGGTGTAATTACCATTTTGCCTCCTCAAATACTTATTATTTCTCAATGTTTATCACATTTACTTTCTTCTAGTAATTTTGAATTATATCATATATTATTGTAGATATACAATAGAACACAAGAACTAGTCAATCCTACATGTGTTTGTTTCCATTTTAAAATTTGCCTACAACTAAGGTTTCCAAATGTTCAGCATTTTTTTACATATTCATAAAATGTCAAATTATTCAGACATAATGAAAGTGATGCCTGTGATCCCAGCAGCTTGGGAGGCTGAGGCAGGAGGATCATAATTTAAATCCAGCCTCAGCCACTTAGAAACATCCTAAGAAAATTAGAGAGACTCTCTCCCAAAATACTTGAATATTTTAATAGCTAGTGATGTGACTCAGTGAAAAAGTGGCTCTGCGTTTCATCCCTGGTACAAAGAAAATAAATAAATAGATTAAATAAAATAAGTAAACTGCTTATTCACAGAAAAATCTGGATGAATCAAAACACTATTTTGAACAAAAACATAGACATCAAAGTTTATATTATGAGAGACTGGGATTTTGCCTCAGTGGTAGAGTGATCATCTAGCACATGTGAGGCACGGGGTTAAAACCTCAGTATCACATATAAATGAAATAAAGATATTGTATCCACCTATAACTAGAAAATAAATATTTAGAAAAGAAATATTTTAAAAACTGTATAACATGATTATATTTAATCTAAGACGTTTCATTAGTGATTAAATTAATACATTGATTAAAATCAGAGCAAAGTTGCATATGGTCAACGCAATTGAAAACTGTACTAGATTTTTTTTTTCATTAGTAAATATGATTCTCATGATCAGGGTGTTGAATCCTGCAGAAGAGGAACAGTTACTGGTTTGGATTGGTCCCAGGTAAATTTGGGGGTGATCCCCTGGTTTATGTTGTAGCTAGTGGATCCATGGTTACTTTGCAGAGTCCTATGGTGAATAGATGCCTTGGAGGACCTAAAATTCTCTTTGTAGATTGAATTTAGGCTAAAATATGAAAAGCTTAGTGAGTTGAAACTGAAGTAATTTTCTCCCAATAACCTGAGGCCACAAGTTAGTTATTACAACCTCAATAGAAGATGTAGGTAGGCCTACCTATCATCACTTTATTGGTGAGTATTTTTTCCCTCACTCAGAATTACTCCATCAGTTGACTTTTAGGTATGATGTGAAAAGTAGCCTGAAGAAAAGTATAACCTTCTGCATAGATTAAAAGAAAAAAAAGGAAACTCATGGACAAGTCGAATGCTTTTTTAAAGAGTATGAAGGAACTGTCATTCTTAGAGAATGGCAGGATGCAGAAAGTTCTTTTCATTATCTCCAGCCTAATAAATGTTAAAAAAAGCAAAGATCAACCAGTCAATTCTAATGGAGGAATAACCTTCTTTGGTACAAAGACTAAGTGAGTAAATACCCAAATACCAAAGATGTGGTGATGGAAATGCTAAATATACTGACATTCATTAGAGGTCAGGAAAATCACTTTACAAAGAGTTTTTTTCCACACCTTCAAGAAAGACAAGTGCTATGTACTGATGTTGTACATGTCCAGTGTGGGGTTCCATGGAAAAGTGTAAAAGAGACTGTGGCTGTGAAGTCTCTAATCAAGACCTCTGGAGACCAAGCAGGAAAGGGGGTCTCATTTTATTGTGCAGTTACCATGTACATATACTCAGGCAGTAGTGTAGCAGATTACAGGCAGCCACCAATGCAATTTCTGGCCAACTATTCCTGCAGAGATCAATTAAGGAGTGGGCAATGGATCAAGAGCAGGGACTGCAACACATAGCCTCAAGCTTAGGGCTGTGCATAAGGGGTAAGTGGTTTGCTGCTTACACAACCTAGCATGGGAGAGTGGTTTGCCACTCAGACACTCTTAATGTATGGCATGAATGCAGTATTCCTTGAACTTGTCCTCACAGATGTTCTCTAAGATATCATTGTGGCCTCACCTCTACTAAGGTTTCTTGAGGTTTCAGGTTGTGCCATACTTCTGGTCTCTTTCATATGAGATCATTATAGTCAGGTGATTCAGGGGTGCATCAACTTCATGACAGGAGTTTTGCTACCTTCAAATTGGGACCTGGCAGCAAGTCTGCTTATAATTGATGCTTGAATTCTCCTTGGACTTGCATTCTTTATCAGAGAGCATTAAGTTATCACTTTCTGGCAGTAAATTCTCATCTATCAGCATTAAGATAAATATGGTGTATTAAAGATTAAACATTTTCATTCAAAATTAAATTTAATCAAACTATGTTCAAGTTAGCATTTTGTAATTATTAGTTTTATTAGATGTATTATTTGGTAATTTATGATATATATTCTTCCTATGACCGAACAGCTAGTACAATGACCTTGTGGGCCTTCTTTGCCTCGGGAGGATCCAAGTAGGGTGCAGCTCTGACTTGAGAACATGTCTGCAGGAGGAAATCTCCTGTCTGTTCTTAAAGTCTGTGAAGGGTCTTTGCCACAGCTTCATTAGAATTTTATGTTAGTAATCTAGCAAAAAAGTGCTCCCAAGTGGGTTGCTCTTTACTTCCTCACAAAATATTTCAGAAAATAATCTTTTACAACACTGTTTATCATTGAGGGGTTTATTGGGCAGAAGCCATATGGAGATGTGATAATTTTTAAAAATTTAGGGTCTTTTTCAGAGAGAAATCCCCACATAGATGTAGAGGGTAAAACACATATATTATGAAAAAACATACTAATATCAGGATTGTTAAGTTGATGAACTGGGAACAGGCCAGTTCCACCTGAGCCATGTTGGAGCCTAACGTGAATGGCAAAAATATAAATATTTTGTAAATAATATGCTATTAATTTTTAAAAGAATGATTTATAATTTATGTTATCTATATATTACAATTATAAAATGCATGATTTCATTAGGAACCAATAACAATACTGTTTTTCTAGTGTTGTTTTCTCAATGGTAACAACTCCTAAGTTAAAGAAACACTTTCCCCTAAGAATATATAATTGAAGAAAAGGGAGTCAATAGATGTCCTTTAAAATGCAATTTAATATTGCTTAGGGGCTAGCCATTTCTGTCTTAATATAACAGTGGATAAAATTCAGACATAACAGTATGTGCATTCAATCGTGGTGTATTCCTTTTACTACATGATCACTGCAGGAAGATATTTCTGTTCAAAGGAAAATGAGAAATATCCACAGCACTGTGTCTCATTTCACTGTCTGAGCACCTGACACCTCTCATTGTTAGTGAATGGTCTCTGAAGGTTTCTCTAACATGCTCATGATGTTATTGCCAAAGTTGATATATTTATGCCTGAATGGTGTCTCCTATTTGGGGAATGAGCACACAGCAGTTATTATTGTGGTGAAAGGGCACAGAAGTTGTGAGTGCCTACATGACGTGTGACACAGTGATGGCAGAGGAGTGTATTTTAATTGGGAATTTGAAAGCATTTTTAAGTGAGGAGACTTGAGAGAGCAACCCTTTAACTGGTATTTAAATATTAAGGGCTGTGGAGGTCATAAGGATCTGCAGTTGAGGGCAATCAGGGCTTCAGCTATAAATGGGATGGGTCTTACAGAAGTAAGGTTACTGTCACAGAGCTTTCCAGCAAGGTGTTAATTTCACAGAAAATACATTGGGCCCAATAGTGAAAAGGGCACTCAAAATTCATTCTCAACCATCCCAAAAAACTTTTCCATGGTCACATACCTACCTAATTCTGTCCCCACATATTGTGATGTTCATTGTGCAGGATCTCCATGTTACTGTTTGTATAAACATGGACAGGAATACCTCAGATGACCCCTCACAGAGTTGAAGGGTTTGATATGAATTTCCTCAGTATCACAATGCAGTCTGGAGTGTTGCCCCTGGAAACATAATGTCAACTTTTATTTGACTTGAAGCTGGGCACTGCAATTGGGTATTTAATTCTTCAGTCTTTCCCTAGGTATCTTATGCCCTTCACTATCAGATTACCTAGAGGCAATTAAATATCTCATTAAAGGCTTCTGAGGTTCTGTCTCATAGTTTTCATGTTATCAACCACTGACTTTATTGAATTCAATGTCCAGTGCTGAAGAAATTTAATATATATTAGCTACAAAATACAAGATACAACGTATATGCAATAGAATGTGCTTTTTTAAAGAAATTTTCCGGAATCTCCTTAACCTCAGCAAAAAGAGTTATTTAAAACTATTTTCTCATTTGGTTCTCCTGGAGATCATACAAAATCATATTTATTATAATCCCTTATTATAGATGTAAAAATTAAGTTTCAGAAGTTACCCATTCTGGACACGCAATTCTTGAGTGCAAGGGCCATTACACAATTTATTTTACAATGAAGGAACATTATGAATCGCAGCCCCATTAGTCAGTTTAAAGATTTTGGGCCAGTGACCTTTGTAAACACAAGGAACCAAAGAGTAGTTTAAGCAGGGTAGTAATGTGATTAGATTTGTGCTTTTAAAACATTACTCTAGTGATAATATGAACCACTCAACTTTTTTTTTTTTAGAAAACTAGGTTTGCTTCAAAACTTCTCATGAGGGAGGTGCGAGACTATTTTTCCAAAGAGAACCTAACAGATTCCAAAATACAAGTACTAACAAGTTAGAAAATGAAAGGAAAATTTTATTATAAGCAGTAAAAATAATAGTTGATTTGGTATAGGAGTCACCTATCACACAATAACACTTTATGACACATGGGATTCTCTGAGACACTCAACTCCATTCTGTCACTTAGGGGTCCTTCACATATGGTCTTTGTTTCATTAATTTATTGAAATAACAAATATTCCTTGTTCCAGGTGCTTCTTTATGTACATTAGATTCAACAGAGAAAAAATGGACACAAATTTTCTGCTGTCTGGAAACTTACATTTATCTGAGATACAGATTTTTTTTTCAAAATAATAAATTACATAAAATGTTTGGAAATAAGTGTTATTGAAGTAAAACAATAAAGCAAGAGAAATTTGAAATGTCCTCTCATGGCAGAAATCAAATGATGCTAACAAATCAGAAAAAAATAATTTCAACAGAAATGAAAGGAACTGAAATGTCCTCTGCAGTGCAAAATTCATGAGAAATTTTATGGCGAGTACAAAGTTCCATTGTAGCACACTGTTTTCAACTGACAGAATTGTTACTCTAAAAATCTATGTTTATCAAGAAGAGAAATGAATTACAGTAGATGGGGTAGAGAGAGAAGATGAGAGGGGAGGAGAGGGGGGATAGTTGAGGATAGGAAATGTAGCAGAATACAACAGTCACTAATATGGCATTATGTAAAAATGTGGATGTGTAACCGATGTGATTCTGCAATCTGTATTTGGGGTAAAAATGGGAGTTCATAACCCACTTGAATCTAATGTATGAAATATGATATGTCAAGAGCTTTGTAATGTTTTGAACAACCAATAAAAAAATAAAAATAAACATAAATAAATAAAAAATACAAAAAAATGTGTTTATATTTATACATGCTTTACAATTGTGTGTGTATTTGTATATTTGTGTGTATTTGTGTATTTGTGTGTGTGTGAGAGAAAGAGAGAGAGAGAGAGAGAGAGAGAGAGAGAGAGAGAGAGAGAGATTCTTAAAAGGCTTAGGTAAGAAAAATTTTGAAAATATGATGTCAATAGTTAAAAATGACCAGACATATTGTTTCACCATTATTTCCACAATAACCAAATTTAGGGCTTTAGGTTATTGTTGTTGTTGTTGTTGGTGGTGGTGGTATGTGTCTTATTTCAGCAGCATTCACTGCTTGTAACAAAGTGGGTTTGAGTCATGTTCTTTTAGTATCTATTCTAAAAACACCCCAATCTCCTAAATGTTGGAGACTGCTAGAGCAGTAGTTTTCTAAGTGTCGTCTGAGTGCCAGAAGCTTCAGACTCATAGGATGGCTAAGAATTTCCATGCACAAGAATTATCTGGAGTGGGGATGGTAGTGGTTTTCTGCTAGGCCAATTTCCTCATTAGCCTAGAAGGTAAGAGGGATTCTGACAAAGGACACTATAGGAGTTAGTACCTTTTCCAGAATCGGAGGGGGGCTTCCAGAGAGGTGCTTGAAATTCTGTGATTGGAAGAGTCCATTCTAGAACAGAACTCATAAAAGTAGCACCTGATAGCTGTATCCACACTACCCTATTTTATTTATTTATTTATTTATTTATTTATTTATTTATTTATTTATTCTTTTTAACAAAAATTTATATCAGAACACAGTTACCACACTGTATATGTGGCAAGGTACTAGATTTGAACTCTAAATACGTCATATTATCCATAATATTTGCACCTGGTGATTTATAGAACATCACTAATCAATATTGTTTGCTATTAGGTAAATGTCTTGTGTCTATCCTGTCTAATCCAGTAGCTTCAAGCACATGATATTTTCGCATATAGATCCTGTGACAAGAAAAAACTGAGTTTGTCAATTTGATGGATTATATGGCCAATGGCCACAACATTGGGGAGAATCATTCTAGGACACTAAGGCAGAAAATGGAAGCATTTTCTGTAAAAACTGGAAAAAGACAGGGATGCCCTCTTTTACCACTTCTATTTAACATAATTCTTGAAACACTGGCCAGAGCAATTAGACAGATGAAAGAAATTACATGGATATGGATAGATAAAGAAGAACTCAAATTAGCACTATTTGCTGACAATATAATTCTATACCTAGAAGACTCAACACATTTCACCAGAAAACTGCTAGAACTAGTAAATGAAGTCAGTAAAGTAGCAGGATACAAAATCAACACACATAAATTAAAGGCATTTCTGTATATCAATGAAAAATCCTCTGCAAAGAAAATGAGAAAAACTACTCATTTAGAATAGTATAAAATTATAAAATCTTTGGGAATCAACCTAACAAGAGCTGAAAGATCTCTACAATGAAAACTACAGAACCCTGAGATAAAAGATCAAAGAAGATATGAGAATATGGAAAGATCTAAATTTTTTCTTGAATAAGCAGAATTAATATTGTCAAAATGACCACACTACCAATAGCACTATATGGATTTAATGCACTTTCAATCAAAATCCCAATGACATTCCTCATAGACATAGAAAAAAAGCAGTCATGAAATTTACCTCGAAAAATAAGAGACCCAGGATAGCTAAAGCAATTTTTAACAAGAATAGTAAAGCAGGTGGCATCACTATATTGTATCTTAAACTATGCTACAGATCAATAATAACAAAAAACAGTATGGTGTTGGCAACAAAATAGACTTGTAGACCAATGGTACAGAATAGGTAACACAGAGACTAACCACCATAATTACAGTTATTTATATATTATTTTGAGAGAGAGAGAGAGAGAGAGAGAGAGAATTTTTTAATATTTATTTTTTAGTTTTCAGTGAACACAACATCTTTATTTTATTTTTATTTGGTGCTGAGTATTGAACCCAGTGACCTGTGCATGCCAGGCGAGCATGGTACTGCTTGAGTCACATCCCCAGCCCCAGTTTTCTTATATTTGACAAAAGACTTCAAAAATATACATTGGAGAGAAGATACCCTCTTCAAAAAAATGATGATGGGAAAATTGGAAATTTATATACAATAAAATTAAATTAAAACCCTATCTCTTACCATGCAAAAAACTCAACCCAATTTGAATCAAGGACCTAGAAATTAAACCAGAGACACCGTGTCTATTAGAAGAAAAAGTAGGCCCAAATCTATCTGATTAGTGCCTGGCTTTCTTAATAAGTCTTCAAAGCAGTATGATTAATATTAAGTAACAATAAATAGTATGGATTTCAATTAAAAAGGATATTTTCAGCAAAAGAAACAATCAGAGAAGTAAATAGAGAGCCTACAAATTGGGAAAAAAATTCTAACCACATGCACATCAGATATAGTACTAATTTATAGAATTTATAAAGAACTCAAAAATCTGAAAACCAAAAGAACAAATAACCCAATCAACAAAGGAGCCAAAGAACTGAACAGACACTTCTCAGAAGATGATATCCAATCAATTGACACATATATAAAATTGCTCAACATTTCTAGCAATGAGATAAATGAAAATCAAAACTACTTTATGACTTCATCTTATACCAGTTATTTAAGAATAAAAACAACAATAATTGTTGGTGAGGATGTGGGAAAAAGGCACACTCCTACAATGCTGTTGGGACTTAAAATTGGTGCAGCCAATCAGGAAAGTGGTATGGAGATTCCTTGGAAAAAATTGGAATGGAACCACCATTTGACAGAGTGATCCCACTCCTTGTTCTTACAAAAAAGACTTAAAAACCACATACTACAGGGACACAGTCACATCAATATTTATACCAGCATAATTTACAATAGCTAAAATGTGGAACCAACATAGAAACCCTTCAGTAGATGAATAGAAAAAGAAAATGTGGTATATATACACAATGAAATAGTATTCAGGAATAAAAGAGAATAAAATCATGACTTCTGCCAAAAAAAAAAAAATGATGGAGCTGAAGAATATAATGCTAAGTAAAATTTGCAAATCCCCCCAAAACAAATGCCAAATTATTTCTCAGATTTAAGGATGCTAATTCATAACATTATGTGGGAGGGAACAGAATTGGAGGATTACATAAACTTCAGATAAGAAAAATGAGAAGAGGGGAGAGAGGGGAAGGAAGGGGGCATAGAGGTAAAAAACGACAGTGAAATGTAATTGTTAGGATTAGCCTAAGTACATGTATAAATCCACACAAGATATGATTCTACTTTTTGTACAACCAGAGATATAAAAAATTGTGCTCAATTCTTGTAATAAATGAGGGAAGTTGAGTTGATATTCTACCTTAGTAAAATTTAGAAGATGCAGAACATGAAGGAGATAAGGAGAGGTGCTTGGGTCTATGTTGACTGGGTGGCAGATGAGGTAATGGGTAGGGTTGCTGTAGAGTTTAGCTTCTTTAAATAAGAATTAATGCATGCTGAGAGACTGGCACAGTGTCATGCTGAGAATATGTGTTTTGCTAGTTTGGAAAAAGGGGGAAAAGTGGTTTTATAGAACACAAGTCAATCATGAATACATGTAATATGAATTGTAATACATCATGTTGTCATATACAAAAATAATTTTAAAAATGCATACATAAAAAACCAGAAAATGTATATTAAGTTACTAAGTGGTGTCCTAATTTAAGCAATCCCCAACATCTTATTCATACATAAAAATTTGCTTAAAAATTTAATAATTCATTTTAAAAGAAAAATTAAAACACTACCTTCAAAGATAATAACATTTGAAAGAAGTAGATTTTGGTTGTTGAGTTTTTTTTTTGTTGTTGTTGTTGTTGTTTTGTTTTGCTTTTGCATTGATAATATGACTGACTTTGAACATGCAAGTGTTGTCTAGTAAAAGCACTGAGCCTTTATAGGTACTTTCTGTTTCCTAAAAAAGGAAAGTGTGTTTAGGGTAGGAATATGCACTGGCATTCATAGTTCAACCCATAGAATGTGTAGTATGGGTTTGCAGGTGAAGTCAAGAGAGAGCCAGTTAACTAAGGGCAGTATGGAAAAGTACAGCTACAGAGGCTAGCAATTTTTAGGTGACTTGGCTCTTATACAGAAAAGCCTTCCCTACACAGAAACACAGGCCAATCCTCTCTGCCTAGTTCCCCACACAGAGGTCTGATGTGTTTTCTGCTCTAAGAAACCTCACACATATACTTGCCTTGTGCTATATATAACCTCTTTTTTCACATTTCTGCACACTAGCAAAACACATATTCTCAGAGTGATACTATGCAAGTCTATCAGCACCCACACATGCTTATTGCAATAAGCTAAACTCTACTGCAAACTCTACCCATTACCTCATCTGCCACCCAGTCAACATGGACCCAAGTGCCTCTCATTATTCCCTTTATTTTCTGCATCTTCTAAATTATAGCAAAGTGGGCAATCAACTGAACTTCACCATGGTAACCAGGAATTTGATGGTTCCACCTATAGCACATCCCTGAAAACATGGTGTGGGGGGAGACTCTTTTCATTCTTTTTTTCTGTCAGCTCCAAAGAGCATTATATTAGTTCTATACCCCCATCCCCTCCAAATAAAACCAAGGCCTACAAAAAGGACAGTTCCACAATTTCAAAACATAGAGGGAACTAAATAGGCTTTCTGTCAAAAATAATAAGGAAATGAAGAAATAAATTAGAAAAACCAGTATGACATGCTACCTGTTTATTGCTCACCACAACTGCTTTCACAAGAAAACACTTTAAGGTTTTGAATAATGGTAAAGATGGTGTTTGTAGCTCTGCATAGAGTGCAGATTCCTAACTGAGATACTCAGTGTGGCCATTGCTTTCTCATAAAAACAAGGCTTGGAGTGTCCAATTTGTTTTAACAGTGTCTTTCTTTCTCTCTTTCTTTTTTTTAAAGTTAAGTCTAATGTGGATTGTTTTGCAAAATGAGAAAATGTTAAATGGTAACTCTTACATTTGTAATGTAGTAGTTGTCTACTAAGTGAAAAATCACTTAAATAGTTAAAATGTTCTAATAGCCTCTTAAAATTATATGCACACATTTATCCTATTAGGAGTATGTTTTGATATAAGAATACACCACGGATCAATTTCAAAATTCTAAGGAATGCTTCTGCTTATATAAATCAAACTACTCAGTGCTTTGGGGGGGCTAACTTATTTTATTTAGTATAATTATTTTGATACTCATCCATGTTCTGAGTGTTTCATTCGTGCCATTTAGTCCTCACTTGTTAGAATTCAATATTTTTTTATCCAAATGCTTCAAATGAGACTATCCAAAGTGATTTAGATATTGCAACTTTATTTTATGAGTGAGAGAGATAGAAATATCTTGTGGATGGCATTCTTATTTTCAAAAATTTATAATTTGTTTTTGCACATTGTGTGAAGGTAATTTCATAAAATAATTTAATGCACCTGTGTTTTGACTGTGACCTGTCACATAGGTCTGTTGTGGAAATTTTCACATGCAGCATCATGTCACCTCTCATTATAATTCAAATTTCTGAGGATTTTTGATTTTTAGATTTGAAATGCTTATCTCTTAGAACATGGTTTATCATTAACTTTCATTAGCATTTGGATCATTTCCAATTGGTTTCTGTAAATGCAATCTGCTCTGTAATTTACAATTAGCTCTGCATGGAATAATGATTTAATATTTTAGTTTTTAAATTTTCGTAAAATATTTCAGTCTTATTTTATGTATCCATTTAAATTTTAAAGTATATGGTCAGTTTTTTCACTTTAAAATGCTCCAAGATGTAATTCATGAGCTCTTGACCTTGGCCTGATATCTATGTTGATATCTAAGCCTTGTTTGATGTTGTAAATCTTGACATGCTCTCCTGATAATGTTCTAGTCTATATTGAAAGTAATGTCTGGGTGCAGTGACCATCACCCAGTGTGTTTTAATTAATTGTGCTGTGAAAGTTACCTGTGGGAAATCCATCTGAAATTGTCAATTCTTTTAATTTTTTTTACTTTTTAAGGCTTGTCTGAAAAAAAACCGAAACCCACAAAAACAAACAAACAAACAAAAAACTCTTGCAACTATAGTTACTCATACTTAAAATGTTAAAATGTGAATAAAATAATGTATTTTAACTTATAAATGAAACAATAAAATTAATTATCAATAAAATTAATTATTAATTATTATTCTTTAATAATAATATTAGAGCATATCAAATCATAATTATTAATAAAAGTTAAGAATAATTTTTAATTTGATGGATTTGTTTAAAAAGTGATTAATAGTTTTGAATGCTGAGTCTCCTACATTAAAACAATTATAATTTCTATAGTAAAAATTCACAAGTCACAGATATCTGAATGGTGATATCATTGTATGGTTCTGAAATGGGGATTTCCATAATGCATTTATCACTTCTTGTGATTTAATGGCTGTCTCATGTCATTATGTGGTTAAAAGTCTAACAAAAAGAGAAAAAAAAGTTGAGACATGTCCAGATGATTGATAAGAAGTGAGAAAACTTGGTACCTAAAAAATAAATAAATAAATTGTCTTCAGTGAATCATTTGGATATCTAAATTCCATGACAGTTCTGATCCTTCTGTTCATAGAATGTTAACAGTTATTTTTAACAGATAAATCTTGTTCTCTACAGGACCAAATACAGCTCACCCATGGCATATGATTATAAAATCATTCTTCCATTTAATTTAAATTGTCACTAACACGTTATAATTTATGAAGTGTCAAAAAGAGGTATATAATATCAAGACATATGTGTGTGCATATCTATGAGGCTTGAAGGGAGGATATCCCTGTTCACTTTACAATTTTTTTGCAGTTTTCTTTTTATCTAGGAAAAGTTTAGATAAGAAATATCCAAGTGATAGCACAAACAGATCAATAGAAAATGTCTAGTCTGCTGAGAAGACTTCATCTAGTTTTGACAAACAATGGCAAGTGTCATCACTTTAATATGAAACCTGGTTTAAGATATCTGGTTGCTGTGTGTGACATCTGAAAATTGAATGTATGTATTAACAAAATGATTTTTAAAATATAAATACATTTGGTTGTTGTCATTTGCATGATAATTAGTGACTATTTGGGGAGGTTAGGGATTGAACCCAGGAACACTTAAACACTGGGTCACATCCCCAAAATTTTATTTATTTATTTATTTTAATTTTCAGAAAGGGTGGTTATCACAAAGTTGTGTGGGGTTTCGCTAAGTTTCAAAGCATGTATTTTTTAAAATTTATGATCCTCTTCCCTTGACCTCTCAAGTTGGTGGTGTGACAGGCATGTACCTAGAACTTTAGCAATTTGGGGGGGGGTGGGTAGTAGAGATCAATCTCAGAGGCACTAAACCACTGAGACACACTCCCAGCCCTATTTTGTAGTTTATTTATGACAGAGTTTCAATGAGTTGCATAGTGTCTTGCTATTGCTGATGCTTGCTTTGAACTTGTGATCCTCCTGTTTCAGCCTCCAAAGCCACTGAGATTGCAGGCATACACCACCATGACCACCCAGTTTACCAATTTTTTAAAACAAATATTACTTTAGAAATTTTTCTTCCAATATATAATTTGTTATTTATAAACTGATCTAGGCACAGAAAAGTCATGAATTCTTAAGAATAGTATATAATTACATAGTAAATAGTTATTTTTTAAGCTAACAAAAAAAAAAAATACACTGATCAAAGTATATCCTCTACTCTTGAAAGACAAAGAATCATAATTCTGTCAGAACAACTCTGAAAGTTTTTGGTGCCAGTAGAAGTGTAATTCAAACCTCTCCCAAGAAATCAGTATTATTAAATGTTTGTTCACAAATAAATAATCTCATTTTCTTTTGATGTGTGTCATGGAGTTTATTTTTAATAGACCTTTATTTATTTATATGTAGTACAAAAAATCAAACCCATTTCCTCACACATGCTACATAAGTGATTTTCTCTGAGGCACAACCCTAGCCTCTACATGGAATTGTTTATAAAAAAAGATATAAAGCTAAAATATTATTGTCCGAGTAAAGATCAGTGAGTTATATTTAACATTTATTTTTTTATATGTAGGTGGACAAAATACTTTTATTTATTTATTGATTGATTGATTGTATGGAGGTGAGAATTGAACTCAGTTCCTCATACATGCTAGGTAAGTGCTCTTCCTCTGAGCCACAACCCCAACTCCAAGTATAGTTAAAGTTACCTTTAGCCCTCTGATTTTTGGTATAAAGAATATAGAAATGACATAATCCAAATTTTGTCATTTTGTAAGCAAGAAAAGCGGGACTCAGAGAAATGACTGAATATGCAATTCTGAGTTGCATATCACATTATTGGAAGATGAAGTTCAAATACAAATAAATAATAGAACCAAAAATAAAACAGCATTTTTTTCCTGTAATTTAATTATGTTCTTTTCCATATTATTTTAGCTGGAAGATGTGGCTTTAATCAGCATTTGACTCTTTTTGTACATCTGAAAAAAGTACTATCTAGTCACTATGCATAAAAATACATTAGGATTCAATGAAAAATTATATTTCATAAGCACTTTTATAGAGATTATTGGTCACTCATCTTTGATTCATTCTCATGTTTAATAGGTATTACTTTCAAAGGTTTCCTTACCATGAGGTTGTTTAGATCCCTGTGAGGCATCAATTTCATGGGTGTCCCTGACCCCAAAGAAATTATATGCCAGATTTATCTGGAAAGTTGTCAAAAATCAATTCCTGAAGGTCAAAATGTATTTTTTTCCTATTGTTTCTCTCATTATTTTTTTTCTTATCTTTCTTGGAAGATGCTTACTTTTCTCCATAAGATAGTGCTGGTGCTACTTTAATTCAGAATTATTATTTATCTAAATAAAAATGTCAGATTGTTTTAACATTTTTATAGATTCTTCTTCATATTTTATACCATTTATTGGTATCTGTTGAAAACTTTCCAAGTTCTTCATGAACTTGAACACCAAGAAGTCAAAAGGAGAAACTGTGTATTAAGGACTATCTAATTTAAGATCTTGGATCTGCTGACAATAGTGTCAAAATGTGAACAGAAGCACACCTAAAACTGCTGAGTCCAGCAATGAACAACATGAGAGAATAGCAGGCCCTCAAAAAAGGGAGTAAGAGTCTTGTGAAGCTAACAAGGTGGGTGAGGCAGAAGGATCGTAAGTTGAAAGTCAGCCTCAGCAAAAGTGAGGTGCTAAGCAACTCACTGAAAGCCTGCATCTAAATAAAATGCAAATAAAGGCTGGCGATGTTGCTCAGGGGTTGAATGCCCTTGTGTTCCATACTCGATAACAAAATAATAATAATAATAATAATAATAATAATAATAATAATAATATATTCAAAATAAACAAATCTCCAGTAATGGCCATTAATGTATCAGTGGTGTGTAGTTTTTGAGCTTTGATAGACAAATAAAATTGCATGTATGCTCTGGTTAATCTTAGATATGACAGTCATACAAAAATTATATCACTTCTTGCAATGTATAGTATGTGTATAAAAATGACTAATTAAATGACAGGCATCCACTCTAAAAAAATGCACTAAAGGTTATTTTGCCTTTTTTACAAATATCATACTCTGTAATGACATTTAGATTGTATACTACTACAATTCTAGGTTATATATTGTAGTTGTTTTTGTATATAACATTCATCACTGACTGAAAGATCACTATGCAACGCATTATTGTATGTTATAAACTTAGAGAGATCAGTGTACCAAAAAGAGAATTTTTATTTTTTTTAGTTGTTAGTGGACACAATATCTTTTTATTATAATTATTTTATTTTAATGTGGTGCTGAGGATCAAACCCAATGCCTCACATGGACAAAGTGAGCACCCTACCATTGAGCCATAATCCCATCCCTAAAAATAGAATCTTAAAAAAAAAAAAAAAACCATTTACAATTAGAAAATGAAGAATGAAAGTTTCCACTTCTGAGGAGTAGACAATTGCCATCTTTTCTAAGGAAAGCTCCTCTAACTATGGGATATCTGTGTCACACACACATACACACACACACACACACACACACACACACACAAAGTGATTATAATCTTGCTTAATACAACATAATTAGTCTTTCAAAGATGATCAATAAGTAACTATAAAACATTCAATTGTTACTATATTAAAAGGGAAGTTTTATTGTGTCAGTACATGCTCTTAATATCAACTGCTTGAGAAATTTTGAAAAAAAACAATCCTCAAAAAACAAATGCTGAATGTTTTCTTTAATACAAGGAGACTGATTCATAGTGGGGTAGGGAGGGAGCGTGAGAAAGATAGACAAATTTTAGATAGGGTAGCGGGGTGGGGGAGAAAGAGGTGGCAGAGGATTTACAATTATGGTGCAATCTGATGAAAACCATCATCTAAAGTACATTTATGAAGACACAAATTTGTGTAAATATACTTTGTATACAACAAGAGATACAAAAATGTGCCCTACATGTGTAATAAAAATTATAATGCATTCCACAGTCTCATGTAAATAATAATAATGATAAAAGAAATTTCATGGAGATGATGAACAACTTACTGAGACTCTGTCTTATATAATATTAAGACTAGGGTCTAGTTTTGAATAGAAAGGCACCCTTAATTTCTGTCATAAGAACCACACAGCAATGGGAAACTTATTTCTTTTCAAAGTTGCACAAAACCAAATGTTACAAAATTAATAAATTGGGCATTAAAATAATCAATAAATGAAGTCATACCATTAAAAGGAACAAAGTAACAGGTAAAATAATTTACCTGATGCATGAATAAATACATTCAGTAAGGAAAAGACAAGGACACCAAGAGAAGAACAAGCAAGCAACTTGATTATTTTCTTTATACAGATGTTATCTAAGGGTTCAGTAGTCATAAAAATGTCAACATCTTAAAAAATTTTAAAAAAGAGAAAATAAAATATAACCAAATACATAAAACTAAGTAGTATTCATGAAAATGTGGAGTGAAAAGTTCTCATGAACTACAGAAGAATTATAAGTTGCTATCTGTTTGTAAAAAATGTGTGCCTATTGAAGGACGTGATACTTTCCCACCAGTAGCATTTACTTATAAAAATGACTGCTCTTAAAAACCATAATAATATATAAAAGTATAACTGAATGGTCCATACAGTTAAAATCTGTAAGGTGAATGAAAATATAATGTGCACATAAGAAAGATAAAAAAATAAAGTGTGAGTAAAGTGGTTTTTACTGTCAAGACACATTTTTGCCACACTACATTCAGCCTAACAAACAATGAAAAACACCACATCAGTATTATATAGGTCACATTTGTATACTACTTCACAGATTTCATATACATTTTAAATGGAAATATGTAGAATTTACTGGTAAATAAAAACTTGAACTAGGACATAAAGGATCCAATTACTCACATGTATTTAGATACTACCCATCATAACAAAGACAAAAATTTTCCTTGAATGTAATCTGTAATATTTTTCAACAATATGTTAGCATGTAGGCAAGGGGTTATGATAGAGTGCTCACATAGTATATATGAGGCACTGGGTTCAATCATCAGCACCACCTAAAAATAAAGAAATAAAATAATGGTATTGTGTACAATTATAACTAAGAAAAAAAAACATTAACCAAGAAATTTCAGCATGCTTCTCTTTTAAAAGAAAGAGACTAAAGAAAAAAAATTACCTGGAACAAAAAGTATACATGAAATACCTCCAAAACCTCTGCTTCAGAAAAACAAATGAACTTTTAGTATAATTAAGAGACACTGATGTATATAATAATTATAATACAATATAAAGACCAAGGAGTCATAATATGAGCCAAACACAAAGATGAATCCATATCCATGTAATTTTTGTATTGTTAAGAGCAATAGAATTGTCTAAGCCTATCCATATCAAAAATAACACTAGAAGTAAATGGATAATACAATACAATCTAAAGTTATATGGGGTCACATTTCCCTGAGAAATTGTGTGTAGAATATGTAAAGTACTGGGTTCAAACTCATCATAAAAAGCAGACAGAAATGTGAAATCAAGTTAGAAGTCATTTTAGTTGCATTTTTCAACAATGTTACTAAAAAAATGACCAGAGAAATTGTACAGGAATAAAAGTTTATTTGCAGTCTTAGAGTTTCAAAAGTCTTAGTCTATAGAAGACTGCTCCATTTCTTAGGGCTCAAGGTGAGGCAGAACATTATGCAAAATGGTGTGGTAGAGGGAATCAACTTACATAGTGATCACAGTAAAGAGACAGATTCTTTTTATGGGTGAATATACAAATTTAGATTCCAAAGCTATATCCCCAATTCTCACTTTCTTCAACCACACAGTATCAATTCAGTTACCACACAGTTAATTCATTCAGGGATTAATTAACTCATGATGTTATGAAATGACCCAATCATTTCTCCTCCAAACCTTCTTGCATTGTCTCACATATGAGCTTTTGGGGAATACCTTACAGATGGACTATAACAGAAATATAGCAAAATAGAAGGCTTCTAACCCACCCTTTCTCTACTGATATATTGATACATATATACTAATGTTATGTGTGTAACTATGACAAAGTCATAAATGAGTTCTGAGATTTAGGTACATTGGACAAGTGAAAAAATTTCTACAATCAAATCAGTAGAAAAAGCTGGGGTACACGTGGGTATTTGAGTTGTTTACTGAAGAGCCGTATATTTGAGAAACATTTCTACAAATTTGAGGGCACCTTAAATAAGGGGAGCTTGAGATAATATATAAATTGACTTTAAAATTTTCTGTGAATTTTAATCTTAATTTATCCATTAGTTAAAGAAGGAGTGAAATATAAGCATGAAAATGACAAAGTGGCTTTCTTCTATGACCAAGTAAGTCTTATGATTGTTTCACAACCTGAAGTCAGAGCAGAGAAATTACATCTGAAAGGTGTCAGTTTGTCCCAAAAAGAGATCTACCAATGGTTTTTCTAACTTCTCTTGCTGGAAGAATTACTTCCCTCTTGATTCAATTAAGGGTACAAAAGGGGAAACAATCAATCTCCTGATAGACTCAGTAAGATTTGAGCACTTTCTGAGCCCTTACCTACCCTTGTTCACCCCAGTAATAATTCCAGGCCTATAACTAGGTTTTCAGAAGAAGTTTCTCCATGCACTGAGTGTTTAATATTAGCAGCTTCTATTCAAGAAAGTGTATCCTAAAATTTAAATTTCTATAAGCAATAGAGACTGAGCATGGGCAAATCTTCATATATTTCAAACCATTGGATTTCCATTGTTTGTAACTACTTCCAAAGACAAAAAATTTCAGCAGTAGTGTTAATAAAATTTTAGAAATTACAGATCCCTGTTTCATCACAGAAAATATTTATAGGACACTCTACCTCTGGCTACTTGAAAGTCTGGAATCTTACACAATTGCATCAGTAATTTAATGTATCAGTCAAATAAAAAATATCCTACACTTTGTGCAGTGTTGTCAGAATGCCTATGCTAAAAATCTCAAAGATTGGGGCTGGAGTTCTGGCTTAGTTGTAGAGTGCTTGCTCAGGGCATTGGAAGCACTGTATTTAAGCCTCAGTACCAAATAAAAATGAATAGGAAAATAAAAGTAATTTGTCTATCTATGAATAATAAAAAGTAAATAAAATATTTAGAAGTAAAATATAAAAATCTGAAAGATAATAGGTACTCTAGAGCATACAAGCATCATGTAAAAAGACTCAGTTGAAAAAATATTTGTGAGAATATCAATTGAATAAAGCTATTTTTGAAAATGGTATCAAGGTTCTTCAGAAAGTTAAAATAAAAAAGTCTTATGTTCCACTAGTAGTAATATTGGGTATGTATCTAAAAAAATACTGGGGTCATTACATCATAGAGAACACTGCATGTCCATTTTCATTATAGTATTATTTACAGAACCTGGTAAAAAAAAACTGAAGTACTTTTTAGGTAAATGGTAGGTTGGTAATGGTGCCACATGCCTATATTTTTAGTAGCTTGGGAGGGTGAGGCAGGAGAATTATAAAATTAGAGCCAGTCTTAGCAACTTATCCAAGAGACACAACAAAAACAGTGAGACCTTGTCTCTAAATAAAATATAGAACTAGGGCTGGTGATCTATCTCAGTGGTAGACTAGCTCTAGTTTCAATACACCATACCATAAACAAGCAAACAAACAAACAAATGAATAGGACCAACATATTGACCCCATGCTTTATTTTCTAATAAGCAATTTACTTGCATCCTTTCTGGCTTAGTTAGACAGGATATGTCACATTCCTTAACAAACTGTTATCTGCAGGAGAAATGCAGTTTCAAAATAATATTCATAAGAGCAACCTATGTTACCATAAACAGAAGAATTTTGTGACCGTGTTAAAGACCAGATTCTGAAAATCAGAGAAACAAGGGTAATTCTTACTAACCACAAAATCTGCAAGAATTTATGTTTATGAGTTCATTTAGAAATGGTGAGCATGAATATAATTAACCTAAAGCTGTCATGGTAGTGAATACTTGAGAGTTTGATGTTATCCTAAATGTCAGTACAAAGTCAAGAACTGTACCTGGGCAGGATCCTTTGGAATCTCTATTTAGATCTCCAAGAAAACTGGAATGCAAGAGAGCCATGCAAGAGAGACATGTTCTCTTTTCAGAGAGAAAATTCTCTCTCTTTAAAGTGTCATCTTTTTCCTCTTTCACATCACTTCTAATAAACTCATATCCTGGTACTCTGATCAATAAGTTTGGGAACTTTATGTCTTGATTGAAAAAAACATCTGCATTTTAAGGGGCGTGATCTTCACAGTACCTCAGTTTCCCAGAGGGTGCCAGCCCTGTATCATTAAAAGATTCTTGACATCTGAAGGGCTCTCAGAGAATCCCTTTAGTGCCTTATCTTTATACTTTATACTGCTCTCTAGAAGGAAAAAAAGGAATGATATTCACTAAACACTTCAAGAAACTTTAGATATGGTGTCTCTTCACACATTTTATCAGGCAGTTATAAAACCTCCAAGTAGGTCAATATGGGAGGTCAGAATGAGGATGCATCACACAGGAAAGTCTTAAAAGAAAAATTTTTAATCAGACATTTTGATAAGGTGTCTGTGACTGGGAAGTCAGAGGGAGGAGACACACATTGTTTTTATTTTTCGAACTTTCAAGTTACTTGTCTTATTTTCTCTCATGTAAAATGCTCACAAAGAGAAAGCAAAATCTTTAAACTGCAATGCAGTTCTTTTCAAAAAATTAGAAATACTGCATTCATTTGGAATATAGAATAGAAAAAAATTGTTGACAATGTAGAGAGGGAATGCTGGCATTAAATATGTGAAAAGAACTGAGTGCAGTGGTGCACTGCTGAAATCAATCCCAGTATTTTGTGAGGCTGAAGCAGGAGGATCATGAGTTCAATTCCAGCTTCAGCGAACATCAGGTGTTAAGAAACTCAGTGAGACTCTTTCTTTAAATAAAATATAGAATAGGGAAGGGGATTTGGCTCAGGGTTTGAGTGGGCTGATAAGTTATAGAATGACTTGTTATCCAGTGACACATAACTATTCCAATACTATAGGCTGGATGCCAAGATTCCATCACAAGTTCCACAGAAGTCATATGCAGTCATATGGTGTCTTATAGATAGTGTGGTGAAGGTTTTCCTGAACCTGCTGACATGGTCACACTGGGGGATGCTGTGTCAGAGCAGACCCACATGGAATCTGGAACCATAAGGAATGTTAAGTGGTTTCTTTATGATACTCATGATATAAATAAAAGGGCATACATCAATCAATAATAAAAGTATGTGTTGCCTGAGATTGTAGGAAAACTCCTAGAATGAGACTAAGGGTACCATTAAGACATGCCCTGAGATGTGTTTCAATATCTCTGAGGACACAATAATAGTTTTATTTCTCAAAAATTTTATGGGGAAAAGATCACAAATCAAGGTTCCTGAGAAAAGCTTAACAATCTACTCTAAGCCCCCTATCCTAAAACCTCAACCTGTGTGACATAAATTCCTCCAACTAACAGACTCTCCTTTTTTTTACAAAGGAATTTATGATGAAAATAGGAAACAAATAGTTAATAAAAATGACAAACGGTTTGAGGTGCAGAGCCTGCCCTTTAATTAAAGATCACAAAGACATGAGAATTGGTGTACTTTGACCAATGATCAAAGAAACTCTTTAAGAAAGCAGTTAAATAAGTCTTATGAAAAAAGGAAATTACATTTGTAATTAAAAACAAAATAATGTAAAATAAATATAGATATATTTTTGAGACAGTTCAGAGTAGTAGGCTTTCAAGAAATAGACTTTCACTGTTTTAAGTGTTATTTATTGGGACTTTAGTTTAGAAGTAAGAAATCTTACCAATAATTATATTTTAATTTTAAAGGTCAATGAAATAATTATAGATATGATTTAAAGTTAAAAGTTAATAATAGGTCAAGAGATGGGTAGTCAAGTGGTGTATTCAAGCCCCTAGGGATTGAGATGAAAATGTAAAAGCTTAATCATGATTGGCAAAGTTACAGAAAAATATTTTACATAATGTGATTAATATCTTAGATAATTAATATATGTTTGAAAAGATTGTAACTTTTGAAAATTATGTAAACCAAAGAAGTTTTGATGCTTTCCATTAACTACCTATAAAAAAGGTAAAACCAAAAAATAAATAAAACAAAACCAAAAAAAGGATATACGTTCTCTAGGGGCAGCAGATCCTTGTGAAGGCTGCTCATAACTTGCAATCGTCATCCTGTCTCCTTTTCTTTCATGGACGCCACTTGTCCTTCAGCACCTGACACCACTCGTCCTTCAGGACCCCTTGATCCCTATTGGGGATTGACCTTGGCAATAGTGATTTACTTTTTCTTCATTTAAATATAATGTTAACTCTGTTGATGGGCTGTATTAAGTTATGAGATATATATATATATATATATATATATATATATATATATATATATATATATATATATATACACATATATGATTTGTGCTAATATTCTCATAGTACCCCATACCACTTATACTCTAGCGTCTGGGATACTTACAGATCTGGAGATCTGGCACCCTCAACCTCTTTTTATTATTAATGTTAATACTAGAAACTTTAACATTTTACTTGTGCCTCCTTATTTATAGGGGAGTGGGGATATTAGTGCCTCAGGTTATTAATTAGTAGTTAAAATCTCAGGCTCTTTTCTCGTAGACCAGAGAACATGAATATTAAAGAAAAGTTAAAGTAATTGTAATATTTCTTTTTTATAAAAATATACACATATATATTCATGAATTGATTTAACCTTATACACATGACAAATGCCCTTCTGTCTGTGCTGGATCCATGTATTTGAAGGAAACTCTTCCGAGAAATAATTCTGTCCTTGCTGGGAGCCATCAGCCAAGTAGGTATGACAAATTCCTTGCCAGCTTACTCCCATGCTGTCTAGTGGAAGGACTTCTGAAAGGTGACCTTGCTCAAGGACCAGGGCAGGATCCGTGTTTAGGGTGTTCCCCCTTTAGAATAGGGCGGTTTAGCATAATAGGAGATTAGGGTGTTCCCCCTTTAGAATAGGGCAGTTTAGCATAATAGGAGATTAGGGTGTTCCCCCTTTAGAATAGGGCGTATCCTGCTGCTGAGTTCCTCTTGAGTGCTTAGGGTCAGACAGTATATTTTGGGAGACAGAAGCCCATGCGGAGTGGATTGGGGCAGAGTAGTGGATTAGGGCAGAAGTGGATTTGGGCAGAGAACGTGGATTCCCCCAGAACGTGTTTGTAGACGGCCAGTGTGAGTTCGGGAATAAAGAATTGCTGTTTGAATCTACAAGCTGTGTGGAGACTCATGATTTGTGCCCAGCCAGAGACTGCGGCATGTCCTTAGGTACTTAATGCAATTTACAGCAAAATAAAATAAAATAAAATAAAAACAGGGCCGGGGAGAATACCTGGAATATCAGTTACTTCAAAAGCCATCACAGGAGAATATGAGACCCTGTACCAACACTCTATCTATGTGTCTATCCATCCATGAATACATTCATCCGTGGTCATGGGGCTCTGTAGTGAGTACCCCTTGATCTGATCCTCATTGTTTTTTTTTTTTTCTACTGGGATTTGAACTTAGGGGCACATGACCTCTGAGCCACATCCCCAGCACTATTTGTATTATATTTAGAGACAGTGTCTCACTGAGTTTCTTAATGCCTTATTATTGCTGAAGCTGGCTTTGTACTCACAATCCTCTTTTCTCAGCCTGTCCAGGTGCTGGGATTACAGTCATGAACCACAGCACATGGTTGATCCCCAGTCCTTTATCAACAAAAAAGAGCAGCCAAGAACTAGTCTTTGCGACTTTGTTTCTGGTCTGAATGATATTTACTGTCACTCAACCAGTAGACCTACCAGCCTCAGTTTGGAGGAAGTGCCTGATGCCCTTTCCAATCTGTCTCTTAGGTGAGAACTGTCCAATCAACACAGTGATGAGGGGTGGGCTTTCACATTCTCCTGTTCCTTTTGTTACTGGAGCCTGCCATTATTTGAATCCATTTCTATGTTTCCTGTGGTAGATCTGGAGCCCCAGGTTTCTATGCTACACAGGAGCTGAAATAACTACAGTGGGGACACTAAGCATACTGAAAGCCAGGAAATGGCAAGTGTGTGTTCTTATTTTGAGACTGGGTAGGGAGACTGTTTAAAGTCACTTGGACTGGCAATGTCAGGAACTAAAATTTGTGGCCAGGAAGTCCTCATAATTGTTTTCAGTGTCTGGTGGCCAGAGGATCTCTCCTTGGCAGTTCAGCCTTCAGTTTGCTCTGACTAGTCTAGTGGAGCTTAGATCAGCATTCGAGACCACTGGCCTTCTGTTTCATCATGGTATGATGTTTTCAGGGCCTTCCACAATTCCTATGTGGGAATCTGTGTGCCACTAGCAAAGCATTTCCCCAGATTGTGTGGTGAAGATATGGATAATCATCAGGAGAGGACCCAGCTCCATTTGCTGGGTTCATGCATAAAAGAAGTTGTTGCTTTTAGGGACCCCTGTTTTTGCTCCTCCTGAATTTTTTTTTTTTTTTTTGGTTTGGTGTTGTTGTTTATGTGTTTGTTTGTTTTAGACCAGGAATTATTCCCAAGAGTGTTTATCTACTGATTCAAATCCTCAACCCTTTTTTATATTTTTATGTAGAGACAGGGTCTCACTGAGTTTCTTAGAACCCCAAGTTGCTGAGGCTGGCTTTTAACACACCATCCTAATGCCTCTTAACCTTTCTAAATATAGGGTAAGAAGTATTGAAACAGCTGTTGACCGGTGACGAGTTCTTGCTTCCCCAATGTTGAAGAATAACACCAGAAAGCACACGCCAAGGCAAGGTCAGAGTAGAAAATAGAAGTTTATTAAAGGACAGCAGAGGAGGAAGAAGGGGACCCAAGAGGTGGAATCCGTGGAAGGGCTGTTCTTTCCCCTTTTTATAGTTCTTTCAGTAATAGAACATAGGTTGGAAGAGGGGTGGGACACAGGTGGGCCAAAGAAGTAATCTGGTCAGGAAGGACTTCTGAGTCAGCACCTTCAAGTTTGCTGGGGGCTGTTTCCTGGGCTCCATTAACATTTCTTTGAGGTGGACTTTGGCCTAGGGCCTTTTCAGGACTTCATTAACATTCCATGAGTTGTCCTGCGTTTTCCCTGAGTCATTCCCAGCATGGCCTCCATTTTAGATTTCACTCGTTATTAGACCCAATTTACCTCACTACACTGACTACCTAACTTTAAATCTGGCTTCAGTATCTCAAATCCAGAATGGCTATCTGATATCCAAAACAAAAACAAAAACAAAAAAAACTCATGTTTAGCTAACCATACATCTGAGATTAAATCCCTAGATTTCCAGTTCACTCTTCACATTCTCAAAGCCTGGCTTTCTTGCTAATCTTGATTGAGGTTAAAATAAAATAGATAGTTAAATGACTGGCAGCTGAATAATGTAGGACTTTCAACCACACCTGGAGGCTAGTGGATATGTTAATGAGCACCATTAAAGCCTATTTCAAATGTTAAAAAAAACCTTGAGGCTCACTTGTGGGAATACCTTTAACCAAATACTTTGTCCTTGGGGTTAACCCAGATGGAAGTCACTGGAAGGAGAATGGGATACAGATAGGAAAAACTTGAACCCAGTTGTTAGTCAGGATGCCTTTTTCAATATCTATTTTAAAGAAATTTTCCCCATGCTCTGCCAAAAACCATATATAAACTGTGAAGCGGGCAGAACAAAATGGATTTTTCTGCTATCACAGCCTCTCCAACATCATTGGAGTTCTATTTTTTTCTTGCTAAAATAAATCCTATTCTTTTTACTCTTACCTTTGCTGAGTGTCCATAGATTTTATTCTTCAAAATTTGTGAGACAAGAACCCAGAGAAAATTGGTTAAATGAAACATATATTTTCATCTCAAAACTCCCAGTTTCATAATGATCAATTATATTTTGCATATTTTATTTTGAAATGATGCATTATTTGTAATTTTTTCTTCTCCAAGATCTGAAGTGTAGTATTAAAATATTGTTCTTTATCTTTGTGAGTTTTTCACATAAGAAGAAAGCAGGAAAATATTAGATGACATTAGAAATAATGACTCTCTGTAAATAAAATAGTATAGTCAATGTATCCCTTGTTAGGTCAGTTGTGGTGACTTGGTAGCGACTTGGTGGTGACTTAGAACAAAGCAACCAGCGCCGGAAAAGAACATCAATCAGATGCTGGCCAAAATGCTTGTCAATCAGCCAGATCTCCTGACTAATGCCTGTCAATCAGCCAACACCCCCGACCAACTTCAAGGGACAAGGGACCCTAAAAACACCTTTTCCTGTCCCAAGCCCTTCCCTTGCTGCTGTAAGCTCCATAAAAGTCCAGTCTGGTCGAGCTTCCACGTGGTTTCTCCTCAGACCCTTCTCCTGTCTACTGTGTGAGTCTGATTGAGTTCTGCCCAGGAGTGACAGCTGTATAAAGCCTTATTCAGCCTCCTTTGATGGCTGTCTGCCTCACCTGATCTGACATCCTGGTGCTGAAACCTGGGAAGGGATCATTGGGTTTCTCCCTCAGGGGGTTGAAGCCCATTCCTTCCACCTTAAAACAAACCAGAAACTTTCTAAGCTGCTCCTTCTCTCTCCCTTCATTCAGGCCAACAGGAGTGGGGTAAGTTCCTCCTTTCCCCTGACTTTCCAGACTTTTTCCGTCTGTCCGCAGGGTCTACCTGTAAGTCACACACATACCATTGGCTCTGCCCATTGTGTTCAAGGCTCTGGGAATGTGGAGATGTTCCAGTCCTCCTGAACACCCCCAACCCTCCCCTCCACCACTGGGTTGTTTCACTGCTTGGGGCCTGAGGAGGCTGCAGGAATGCCTCAACTTCCCCTCTGGCCCTTATCTTTTCCATAAATGAGTGCAGACAGATTTTGGGGCACCTTCTTCTGCTCCCCCTCACCCCTGAGGATGCTGAATGTCATGGGAAACATGGAGTCCTCTCCTTAGACCCCAAAGTCCTTTGGGTGTCTGTATTCAAATTTTGCCAAGTTAGGGCTCATTGAAGAATCCCCTGGTCTTTTACTGCAGCTAGACAATGGGTTACAATGGCCCCCAGAAGAAATTTTGATTTTAAACTCACTGAATTGGAAAATTTCTGTGGCCACACAGGAAAATGGATAACTTAGTTCTTACTTTGAACAAAGCAGCCTGTGCAGGAAAAGAACATCAATCAGATGCTGGTGGAAATGCCTGTCAATCAGCCAGATCTCCAGACTAATGCCTGTCAATCAGCAGGACCCCCTGGCCAATCCTGGAGTTCGGCAAATTCCCCTGACCAACTCCAAGGGGGCAAGGGACCCTAGAAATACCTTTTTTTGTCCCAAGCCCTTCCCTTCCTACTGTAAGCCCCTAAAAGTCCAGTCTGGTTTAGCTTCCACGTGGTTTCTCCTCAGACCCTTCTCCTGTCACCACCACGTTGCCACCACTGACCTAACACTCAGGCCTTGGCAGCATCCCTGAGGCCTACATCTCCAGCAAGAGCTTCATAAGGGAACCAGCATTCCTCTCCACCAGAGGCTTGCCTCAAATGTGGATGCGAAGGTCACTGGGCTCACCAATGCCCAAACACGCGGCCTCCTCCCAGGCCATGCCCCACCTGTAAGCAAACAAGACATTGGGAGAATGACTGCCCCATGGCTGGCCCTTCCTCATTGCCTCTACACAGGGGTATGACTAATCAGGCAGTCCCTTCTCCTGAACTATTGGGGTTCACAGAAGACTGATGAAGCCCAGACTTGAGGACCCCTATCACACTTGCCAAGCCCAGGATAATGCTCCAGGTAGTCATAAGTCCATAACCTTCCTTGTGGACATGGGGACTATCTATTCTGTCTTGCCTGCCCACTCTGGTCCTCTGTTTCCTTCCCTGGTCTTAGATATGGGAATTGATGGCAAACCCTTCTCCCCAAACTGAACTGCTAAGCTGACTTATGCCCTGGAGGGACACTCATTCACTCACTCTTTTCTGGCCATTCCATCTTGTCCAGTTCCTCTCCTAGGCAGAGATGTTCTCTAATTACTAGGAGCCACTCTCCAACTACACCCCAAGAATACCACCACTCATCTCCTTCTGCCTCTAATTCTTATCCTCTCTAATGACTTGATAGTACCTATTTTGCCATTGCCCCCCAGGTCTGGGACATCACCATGCTGGTCATAGCCTCCCACCACAAGCCAGTCTGAATTCAGCTGAAACCCCAAACTAAATTTACTTTGAGTCCCTAAGACTCCCCCTGCAACTCTCCCATATTTTTGGTACACAAACTCTCAGGAGCCTATCACTTAGTCCAGGACCTGCGCCTAATTAACGACGCCATTATTCCCATCCACATGGTGTTTCCCAACCCTCACACTTTTCTTTCTCATATCCCCCCTTTGACCACTCACTTTACTGTCCTGGATCTTAAAGCTGCCTTCTTCACAGTGCCCCTCCATCCTGACTCTTATTACCTCTTTGCCTTCACATGGGAAGACCCTACATCCTTTAGGTCTCAATAGCTGACATGGACAGTCCTACCCCAAGGCTTAAGGGACAGTTCCTACCTCTTTGGTCAGGCCTTGACACAGGATTAACTGCTTGTAACTTGGGGATAGCACTCTCTTACAGTTGGATAGAAGCCTTCCCTACCTCCAGGGAAAGTACTGACACTGTCCTCTCCATCCTCATTGAGCACATCATTTTCAGGTTCAAACTTCCCACTTCCATCCAGTCAGACAATGGTCTGTCCTTCCCTTCTCAGGTTGCTCAACTAGTGTCCAAAGGCCTCAACATCACTTAGAAACTCCACATCCCCCACCAACCCCATACAATCATACTTCCATGCTAGGGCCCACCAAACTCAAGATTTCTTGCAAACCCTCTCCTTTTGTTACAAATCATTAATCTCTCTTAAGCTTTAATCGCAACCCACAGATGGTGCTTCTACATCCAAGTGACATGGCAACAGGATGGCACCAGTTGTTCTCAGTTTATTGGACAAGGCGATTGCCCTCTCAGTAGCTGTAATCGGGCCGTCACCCTTCATGATTCAACCAGGCCACCTTGTCCCACTTATGTTCACAAATGCTGTGCTTCATAGCAGACCAAACTTGAACCCCCCTGTTGAAAATATCCCTGATCTTATCACTCATTCTGTACTTTGCACGATCTCCTAACATCCCTATTGATATCTATTTCCCCAAGTGCCTTGTTGTGACTGACTCTTCATGTGTTCTGACATTCCCATTTGCACTTAATAGAAATTTATTGGATTGCATAAAGGGCCTTTGGTCCAAATCCTAAACTCACTCTTCTTCCTTACCCTACACTGGAATCCTGCCTACTGTCTCTATTTCACTGCAAGTTCTCTTTTACATTCAGTAATCCCGGGTACAAGATCTTAGGCCATTGTCTATGGATTTAGAGGATTCATCTCTGCAGAACATAATTCAAAACTATGTATCCAAATCAAGGGCCAAACAAACTTGTGCACTTCAGATCTTACCTAGTTTTCTATTTTCATACTTAATTTCACCTTACATTCGTATAAATATCCCAGTTGCCCAATACCTGTATTCATCCAGCATAATGACTCCTAACCCAAATCAAACACGATATGACCCTTAACCATACTGTGTTCCCTTCATCGATTTTCACATCACAGCAGGTTCTGTGTTGATCTTGCCATACAGGTATGTAGGGAATCCTACAGCTGCTGAGAAGCTCAAAGATAGATGCAGAAATGATCCCTGGAGCAAATGTAGGAAGCTAGGTAGGACCTGTGAGGTCTAAAGTCATCTTCCATGGCCAACAACCCAGTCAGGATGAAGGGAAGAGGCTGAATCAGCCTCTCTCTTCTCAATGCAGGGAAGATGAACACAATCAGGTCTGTGTGGATTGCTGATCCCGGGCTCCTAGGGTATATAGACCTTTATGTCTTGTGAAAATGTCACAGGAAGGTGGGGCAGCCTCCATCTCATGGGACCCTTGGAAACAACTGTTAGGACAAAGTGGTTGCCAAGGCAGTGACCTCATTCACTTCCCTGAAGGAAGTGACCTCACCTCACTTCCTTGGTGATGGAACTCTCTGAACTTGGGATCCAGGAGGCGAGGCATCCTGAGGCAGTTCCACTCCCAGTGGGCTCACTTGTTTGTCTGTACCAAGGCCAGGGTCATTCTTTGTTGGTACCTGGTGATGTGTGGATAGCCAAATGCCTTGAATTGTCTCAAGAGGGGCCTTTCCTGAGAAAGAAGTGTTGGCCCCTCTTCCTACAGTTTCCATTGTCAATTCCCAATAATTCCAAATATATCAATGGGTTAAGCCTTTTGTGAGGTTAGAGGCCTCATGATCTAATAACTTTTTTAAAGCCCCCACCTCTGAACACTTCTGCATTGGAGATCAATCTTTCCATTGGGGGATATTCTAGATCCATACGGTAACATATAATTAAAACGTTAGTATACAAATTCATGAAAATATTTACTTTATGAGAGGCACATCAAAAACATTTTCTAAATACTAGTTCAAGGAAACTAGTATCAATAATATTAGTATACAAATTCATGAAAATATTTACTTTGTGAGAGGCACATCAAAAACATTTTCTAAATACTAGTTAAAGGAAACTAATATCAATAATATTAGTATTCAAATTCATGAAAATATTTACTTTATGAGAGGCACATCAAAAACATTTTCCAAATACTAGTTCAAGGAAGTTAGTACGAATAACCAAGAACATGATAAAAGAGGTGTTTTACAGACATTTGAAAAGCAATGTGAACATGATACAAAGAATGTAATAATCATTAGAAACCAACATGACTTTTCTTAAAAAAAAAAGCACACAACTGACTTCATTTATCTTCTCAATATCATTCTTATATTTAGAAAATAGATTAATTATTACCATATTGTTTTGAGCAAAACACTCAAAAAAAATCAAGATGTGAATAAAATAGCAGACTTTAGATGACACATGCCAGGAAGAAGAGCTTGTATGATAGATAACCAGAATAATCTTTCTGACTCACTTCCTCTAGACCATAGCCCAAATTTCTTTGATTACCCTGAGAATGAGGTCTACAATCCATTGATTCTACCACCCTTCACTGACCCCCAAGTGATGCCTTCACTACCCTATTTAGCCAGTTTACATTTCACAGCTCAATCATTACCATCACTCTTACTAGGTCCTTAGCTCCTTTGGCTCTTGCTGGCTTTCTCTACTGAACTTTCACCCTCTACACCTACATCTATGATTGAATCTTAACAAGGCTACAACTGAGCTAGTCTGAATCACATATCCAGTATCACTTTAAAGTCATGAACACATATTCTTTAGTACCACAAAAGATCACAATATTTGTACAGATTCTTGTTTGTTCACATTCTCACTCTCTTTAATAAGAGTTTTAGACATTTTTGTCCTTTCCAGTCATCAATAGGTTTTCTTCCATCCCTGCTATGTTTTAATAAATTTGCCTCAAATTGAATTGAGATAAGTGGAGTTATCACATCTATTCACCTCATAAATCCTACTTACCCTTCTGTTAACATAGAAAATTGCCCAGATCCTTGATGTTACCTGTCAAGAACTATGAAGTTTATTTATTCATTATAATTATTTTTTATTTTTATTTTATTTTATTATTTTTATTAAATTTATTGTTTTAATTTTAATATATTTAAGTTTAATTATTTATTTTACTTTGAGCCTGAAAAGTTAGCTTACCAAAAGCCATGAGAGTCTTGGTTTTTATACAAAGCACAGTTTAATACTCTTAGAAATTTCAGTACCTCATTCATACATTGCTGGTAGAACCTCAAATTGGTGCTGCCACAGTCTTTTGCGATGCCGCAGTCTTTCGGCTGGGCACAAATCACAAGTCTCCACACAGCTTGTAGATTCAAACAGCAATTCTTTATTCCCGAACTCACACCGGCCGTCTACAAACACGCTCTGGGGGAATCCACGTTCTCTTCCCAAATCCACACTCTGCCCTGATCCACTCTCTCCCAAATCCACTCCGCATGGGCTTCTGTCTCCCAAAATATACTGTCTGACCCTAAGCACTCAAGAGGAACTCAGCAGCAGGATACGCCCTATTCCAAAAGAGGAACACCCTAATCTCCTATTATACTAAACTGCCCTATTCTAAAGGGGAAACACCCTACTCTCCTATTATGCTAAACTGCCCTATTCTAAAGGGGAAACACCCTACTCTCCTATTATGCTAAACACGGATCCTGCCCTGGTCCTTGAGCAAGGTCACCTTTCAGAAGTCCTTCCACTAGACAGCATGGGAGTAAGCTGGCAAGGAATTTGTCATACCTACTTGGCTGATGGCTCCCAGCATGGTGCAAACACTCTGGAAAGCAGTATGGAGATTCCTCAGAAAACTTGGAATGGAACCATTATATGACCCAGTTTTCCCACTCATCCACATTTATGCAAAAGACTTAAAATCAGCATACTATAGTAATGTGGTCACATCAATGTTGTTAGCAGCTCAACTCACAATAGCTAACTATGGAACCAAACTAGGTGCCTTTCAATAGATAAAAGGATAAAGAAAAAATGTAGCACATATACAGAATGTAATATTTCTTAGCCATAAAGAAGAATAAAATGATAGCATTTGCTAGTAAATGAATGGAACCGGAGACTATCATGCTAAGTAAAATAAGCCAATCCCCCCAAAACCAAAGACCTAATGTTCTTTCTGATATGCAGATACTAACTCACAATAGCATCAGGGGGCAGGGGCAGGAATGGAGGTTCACCAGATTGGATGGGGGGAGGGAGGGGTGGGAAGGGGAATGGGAATGAAAGAGAGAGTAGAATGAATTGGACATAACATTTCTATGTTCATAATGGTTGCATGACCAGTATAACTCCACATCATATACAATCACAAAAATGGAAACTTATACCCCATTTATATATGTCAAAATACATTCTACTATCATCTATAACTAAAAAGAACACATTTTATTTTAAAAAAAGAAAATGCAGCACCTACCATACATACATTTTCTTGTGATGTGTCATCCTAATCAGGCCATAGGGGCCCCACATATTTGTCTAAAATTATTTTGGGGTGTTTCTGGTAAATATAGTAATTTCAGTTGCAGACTGATGAAAGCAGATTGCCCTCCCCAATGTAGGTGAGTCTTGCCCAATCTGTTGAATGCCTGAATAGAATAAAAGTCTGAGTCAAAAAGAATTCTCTTTTTTTTTTCCCAATTTACTATCTTCAATCTGGAACTACAACTACACCATCAACTTTCTTAGGTCTCTAAATTGTCAACTGCAGATCTTGCACTATTCGGCCTCCATCATTGTGTGAACCAATTTGTTATAATAAATAAATAAATTTATCAATTCTGTTTTTTTTATACCCTGACTAATATAGTTCCCTTGGCCCTTATTTCCACAGGGCTTTGTATTAAGAATAAGCAACACCTGTATATGCAATGGGTTGCATTACAGGAAAGGAATTTTGAGTTTAGGGAACCTGAATATTTTATAATGGGATGTGAACAACTTCTCTTGACTTGTACCCATAGGGAGACATTATCTTTATTATACTGAACAGTAAGAAAACCTATTTAACTTGCTGTGCAAACATCCTTGAAAAAATAGTCCAGAACAAAAGAGAAATATGTTACTTTTCTCTCAAGACACATATGAATTTGAGACAAGATGAAGAATTCATTTCTAACTTGGCCAACCCCACAACATACATGTTTATTTTAGCCTGTCCCCTATTGCCTACTCAAGAATGTTGCACAAGTAATTTCCCCTTCTCCCTCCTGAGTGTTTTTTTTCTTTCTTTCTTTTTAATTGAATAATTTCTATTTACATAAATTTCTCCTACCTTAAAAAAATGGGCTCATTTTCCTCTCATTAACATCCACATTTCTCTCCTTTCTTTCATACCAAATCTCACAAGGAAAAAGTAAAACCCTATTTAAATTCATTGCTCCCAGTTTTCTCTTTTTATTATCTCTGTAACTCATTGTAACTAGGTGTCTTTCTTCCAGTCACTCTACCAATCTCCTCTTACCAAGATCACTTTCTTAGTCCATATAGCTGCTGTGACAAAATATCATAGGCTGTGTATCTTATAAAGAATGGAAATTTAATTCTTACAGTTCTACAGGCTGAGAAGTCCAAGAACAACATCACAGTGGATTCAGTGTCTGCTAAGGGCCTACTTCCTGCTTTATGGAAAAGTGCCTTCCTGCTGTGTTGTCACATAGTGGAGAGGGTGGAGCTAGCTCCCTAAGGTTTATAGTGTATCAATATGTGGGCTCTGCTGTGGTGACTAGTGACTTCTATAAGGCTCAACTTCCTAATACTACCATCTTGGGAGTTATAATGCCATCCTAACAATTTCTAGGGGACACAAACATTCAAAACATAGGAACTAACAATGACTTTTCTGTTGTTAGCTCTGATGACAATCATCACTTCCCATCTTGGTCTAGTGGCAGCACTTGCATCTTTTGGACTTCCTGTCCATTTTGACCCCATTATTCTTGGGGCTTTCAGGAAACCATTTCACTACATTTCCACTGCTCTCTATGTCCAGTCTTTCCTAGACTTCTTGGCCAGTTTCATCTCTTCTCTAACTTCTAAATGCTGAAGTGCCCCAGAGATCAGCCCTTAGATTTCTTTTTATTTATATCTTCATTCATTCTCTTGATCATTCATCTAGTTTTATGATTTTTTAATAACATCAACTATATGCTGCTGACACCCAAAGCTATTTGTCTTTCTGGCTCATATGTCTTGCCAGAACTCTAGACTCATGTGTCAACATGTTTTTTCTGAATATTCACTTGATCTCTCAAACTTAGAAGCTGCTGATAGCTCCTGCTTGCCTTGCTTCTATTGTAGTCTTCTCCATTTAGAAGACTTCTCCATTTAGAAACTCTTAAGTCATCCATGACTTCTCTCACATTCTGCATTCATCCTTCAGCTGATGCTTCCTATTTTTCCTTAAAAATATAGAAAAGATAGCTGATCTTTACTACTTGCACTGTTACATCCTAATCTAAGCCACCAAAATCTCAAACTCCTCTCCCTATCCCCAAAGAACCTGGTCCTTCCTTTGACTCATGGCCAACTTTTGTTTATTTTCAAAAGAATATCCAAAATAATCCTGCTTTAATGTAAGTCACACTATGTCAATCCTCAACTCAACCTCTCCCCATGGTAAGAGCTCACATCCTTTGCAGTGATGTATAAAGTCATTCTTTTTCCTCTGAACCCATCCTAATCTCCTTTTTTTTTCAAAACACTTCATCTACACTAACCCTGGCTTGCTTCTTGAACAAACCAGGGAGGCTTTGCCCTCAAGACTTATCCAGGAATGATCAACCCCAAAAAAGTCAATTAGCACTATAGTGTTTCCTTTACATGGTAACCATACCTGGCCATTGTATCTAAAATTCTAACATCTTTCCTCTTCCCTCACAGTGCTATCTCTCATTACATTCCCTAACATTTATTTGTTTACATTCCATATCTCATTTATTTACTATGCTTATTGCCCCCACTAGAATGTGAGCCTAATAAAAGATTAGTTCATTGCTCTGTGCTCAGTACTTATAATAGCAACTGGGACATGGAAATGGCACTCAACATTCATTTACAATAGTCAGTCATTCAGTGAGGAGTTCAACAAACAGGGATGGGTTACATTTAGATGCAAAAATCATGGGTGAACTTGGATAAGAATATTCTAAGTGAAATAATTTAGTCACAGGAAAACACCACAAGAATCCACAAATGTGACTTATAGAAGCAGAGAATAGAATGGTGGTTGCCAGGGTTGCGTGGTAGAGGGAATGGGGAGGTGCTATTCAATGGATACACAGTTTCAGTTATGTAAGATGAATAAGGCCTACAGATCTGCTGTACAACATGGTACTATAATTTAATACTGGGTAATGCACTTACATTTTTAAGGGAGTAGATCTTATATTAAATATTCTTGCACATATGATCACAAGAAGGTAGAGCACATGGACAATTTGGGATATGATGTTTATTGACTTGATTGAGGTGCTCAGTTCAAACTCATCACATGATACACATTAAATATGTACATTTTCGTATTAAAAAGTACCACAATAAAGCTGGTACCTTTTCAAAAACCTATCACAAAAATAAAGGAGAAAACTTTATTTGACTTCTCTTGCAGTTTTCCACACACAGCTTATTTGGACTCAGTGACTCTGGATATGCACTTTTTTTTTCCTGATCCACAGTCCCTTTCTTCTCATTACTCATCATAGGTTTCAATTGCTTGATGAAATCTCTCAGGTTATTAAGTGGACTAAATCCTCTTTTAGCATGGCTCTGTAATATGTTCAGACTCTAGTTGTTGCCCTTAATGTGCTATATTGTAATTATTGGTCTTAAGCTGTCTCTTAATAAGCTATGTGGTCCTACATGCTAAGATCCATGTTCATAATATGCTGCCTTCCAAATCCTTGTATTCACAGTACATAACAATTATTCAAATGTAATTAAATTTATCATTTAAAAAAAGCTAGAGTGAAGAAACTTTCCAAGAGTTTTAGTATATGGCAAATTTGACAATAGTAGATATTCATTGTCCAACTATGCAAAATAGTTATGAAATACTGTGGCCCAAACACTGCCTTATGAAATACTGAGCCTCCCATCAACGTGGAGTGTAAGGGGAGCTTGAATGGCCAGTACTCAGGGATCTGGGTAAAAGACTCTCAGATCACAAAGGGAATTATACTGGGAAAGCCCTCCTGCAGGATCTGTAGAATTCTAGTACCTCATTCTCCAATTTTTCTGTTTTTAAATTTATGGTACTCTGAGGTTTTTAGCATTCTATACTATCCTGATTTAGTACAATTTGGATCCAACTTAAGGATTAAACACAAAGTTAAATGTAAATCTATCTGAATACATTTGCTCAAAAAGCCTAAATGACTTTATAGCCAAAATATTGTTTATTTGTTTATTTATTTATTTATTTAGGTACCAGGGATTGAACTCAGATGCACTCAACCATTGAGCCACCCCTGTATCCCTATTTTGTATTTTTTTTCGAGACAGGGTCTCACTGTGTTGCTTAGCACCTCACCATTGCTGAGGCTGACTTTGAATTCCAGATTCTTCTGTCTCAGCTTCCTGAGCCACTGGGAATACAGAATGTGCTACCGTGCCAGACAGACTATATTTTAAATTTAAAGGTCTCAATATATTTTCATGTCACATGTTACTTTTTACATTATTAAGTTTAGCTTTCAAACAATATTTTGCATTTCTAAAAGACACTGCTGCCTTCATTCTATGCTGTGTATTCTAGTATGCAAAGGATTAAATGTCTTCTCCAAGATCATATAGAATGTCAGAGACAATTTCAAAGTAGAATTTTTTTCCTCATTTTTAACCCTTAATTGATGGATGGGTAAGATTTTTTATTTTTCCCCCAAGATTTCCTTCAACTTATTTAAGAAAGAAAAGTTCAATTTTATTTTTTCTTAAACTAAATAAAGAGAATATACTCTATATTTTAACTAAATTTTTTTCAATTTACTAGTTACCCAGAAGCTCAGACTAGACTCCTAGAATTAATATAATAATCTGTCCTTGAATCACAGTACTCCACTAATATATTTTTTCCATCAATCTCTCTCACTTTCTACTCATCTCCAATAGGATGCCTTCAAATATAAATTCACTCTGTCAGAAGATCAGTATATTCTTGATTTTAAAGGAATCTGACATAACTCAAAATCATTTCAAGCCAAAATAGTGCACTTCATTTATTGGCTAGTTATTTTCTGCTTTTTATTATACAAAACTACAATGACTTATTTACTCTAATGTAAAATAAGACAAGTTACTACCTATATTTCAGTAACTATTAGCAAAAACTGCTTAAAAAAGAAAGCCATAACTATAAGTTGCTAATAAAATAAGTTTTCTCTGAGGACTAATTTCTGAAGTTCAGGAAATTTTAGAAACTGTGAAAATATTCCATAAACGTATATGTCTTATGATTTCAAATTCCATTTGCTTTGCTTATTATAAATTCATACATTTTTCTACTAAGATATTTCTATCACAATAGCAACATATTTTTTAACCTCATAATATGAATGGAATGGAAATAAAAATTTTTAACCTGATAACTATATACATTATCATGAAGTAAATCCAAATCTCCCAAGAATATAGAAAATTATTTGAGGAAATTAGTAGAGAAAATTTGAATTGGACACAATAACTTTGTAAGGACATATGGAATTGGAGTAGAAAACACATTTTACTACAAGGTATCCTCAGTGATTGCCTGAGACATATACACAACGTCTCTCAGATTTTCCTCTTCTGTTTTGTGTCTACATAAAATCCAATTAAAGGAAAATAAATCTGTAGAAGGTAGATATCAGTCTGTCCATAAACAAAACTGCTAACTATTTGTTAGGTATCTTAACTTTGCTGTTAGCCTTCAGCCCCTAATAGAAATTAAAGAAATAAATGTAAGTTAAAAATTTGCCTCATGATGGGCAACTTTTTTACTATGATATTTAATAGTTATAATAAGCACTTAAATTTTTAAAATAATTTTTTAGTTGTTGATAGATATTTATTTAATCTATTCAATGGGTAATCAATCCAACTAAACCTATGCCAGTCATTTTAGAGTCCCTTGTACATCCAGAAAGAAGGAAGAAGGAAGGAAATAAGGACAACAGTCTTCCAATACTTCTGTATGTCAAAAGAAAAGGGTACTTATGACCAGAATCAATTTCTGATTCCTTAGCAGAAATGTAATCAACAAAATAGGGAGCATAATCATCTAAATAAGGTTATCATAAAGAAAGTGGAATTCAACAAAGTTTACTTTATTAAGCCTGTGAAGTATGTAATGTGTATGTGTGTGTATTTTTTTTCCGGTGCTAGAGATTGAACCTAGAGCTCACATATACTAGACAAATACACTACCAGTAAGTTACATACCAACCCAAATGTGTATATGTTGCATTTGTCAGTAAATGGATAGGGTTGGAGAATATCATGTGAAATAAGCCAATCCCACAAAACTAAAAGCCAAAAGTTTTCTCTAATATGTGGATTCTAATTCACAGTAAGGTGAGGGGGAGTACTAGAGAAGAATAACATTATCTTAGATTAGGTAGAGGGCAATGATAGGAGAAGAGGGGAGGGAATGTGGGGATAGGAAAGATGGTAGAAATAAACAGACATTATTATTGTATGTGTATATGTGACTACACGACCAATATAATTCTGCAACATGTACACTCAGAAAAATGAGAAGTTATATCCAACAATGTATGATATATCAAAGTGCATAAATGCATTCTATCATCATGTGTAACTGACTAAAACAAATTTAAAAATTAAGTTAAAAAAAGAAAAAAACCCAAACTAAGAAAATATATGCCCCACAATTCTTTCAAAACCTTTGGAGTAATTTAACATGCTTGCCTATATAAAAAGTGATTGTGCTCAAAATTCTTAGAGCCTAAAAACCTCAAAATTTCATTGAGTACAAAAGACAGGTCAGACAAAATACACAAAACAAATCTTATGCAAATAGGTCTATGGCATTTTATGTATTTCCTTAAAATAGTATACACCTTTCAATTCCTTATATAACCACCAAAAAGAAAAAAAATAATCTAGATTAACAAAGTGACACTGTTGTTTGTGTCTTAATGATAATTATAGAAAACAGGAAGGAAATTATTCATTCCTTGGATTTTTAAATCATCCAAATATCCTGTTCTCATGGTGCACTATGACTCCAGTAAAGATGTATCCTTAGATTCAAGTGGTGTTTTGCTAATTTCCCTAGGTCCTTTGTTTTCTGATTTTTGTTTTATTTTCATCCCTGACATTTCCTTGGCACTTGCTCCTGCTCCCTCTCCCTCTTTTTCTGCCTCTCCTTCTCCCTCTCCCTCTGTCAGTGTCCCTGTCCCCCTCCCTTTCTTTTCCTTTCCCTCTCTTCTAATTAGGCCACTTCTTTCTTCCTATCATTCTTACTCTAAATATACTTGCTAAGTCCATCGCTACTACTGCCTCTTTTCCACATTATCTTTTTTGAGGCACAATGCCAGTGCCATTTTTCATGTGATTTGTGAAAGTCTTTCTTTCCTGTCCCTGCCTAGTCCTCCTACCCGCTGCCTAAGCTTTTCCTTTTTCCTCTATTATCTAGTACATGCTCTGTTATATTTCTAGCCCTTAAAGTTCACAGAGCTCATGAGAAAAGAAAACTATAGCTATGGTGAAACAACAGAGGTTTGTCCAAAAACTACCCTTGATTATTTTGATCTAGTTTCCTGTGTTGTTTCTAAACAACAGCTTAATTGCTCAGATATGAGGGGGAAAAGAAATGCAAAAATCAAGTAAAAGCTCTGGAAAAAGCACTAGTAATCTGTTTCTTCTTAAGTCTTAGGGTCACTCAATTGCCCCATGCCTGCATTCGTACGATAAAACAAGACATATTTACATTTTCCCTTTTGCTTACTGGGCAGTTGAATAAAAATATTTCTGATCACCCAATTACAATTAACTTTTAGTAGCAATAGGACAAAACACATTCCATATTAAACAGCTAGTACTAAGTTAAAAGAAAATACATTTCATTTGAAATTAATGGGATGTTCACAGTCTTCTTCAAAACTCTGAGAAAAGACATGAAGTTCCTGATGCCTGAACTCCTAGTGACACGTGCAGAATCTTATGGGGTAACGAAACTTCTAGTGGAAAATAATAGCCAGTTTAACTTTTTTTATCTTTGACGCAATTCTTTGCTTAGATATGGATTGATTTGAAAATCTTTAATTGTATTTTGTATTTTGTTTTTCTATAACATCCTTTTGTGTTTCTTTTTATGGCTGGATTAGTTACCTAAAAACATTTTCCTTACTCTGTAAGCACAAGCTACCAGGTGAATTGCCTCAGTACTGATCAGAATTTTTATTTTCCTTTCACAGATGAACAGGTTTTTTACATGCTTTGAAAAAAGAATAAATCTATTTAAAGTCTTCATAGGGAAATTGATCATTACAAACATAATTGAATCCCTTGCATTTCTTTTTTTACTCTACATGCATCTGCAGTAGTCTATTCACCTGCTGACCCACAGAGAAAACAAAAATCTTTCTGATTATAACTGGAAAATTTTTTAAAATTCTATATTTGCAAATATATAATATTTTTATTTATATATATTATATTTATAATATAATAAATCAATATAACCAAAATGATAGCACTGGGAATGCCAAATTAATTTCTCTGTATTCTATAACCAGAAGATATCAGTGCAGACACAGTAAATTGAGCTGAACTTACAAAAAATCTTTTATACACCTGAATTAGCCTAATGGGAAAGAAGGGAAGCAAAAAATATATGGATGCTGAATAGATCATTAGGAAATTAAAGATGAACAGAATAGACAATAAAGAAGAAAAAACAAAAAGCAGAAGTACAGCTATTCAATTAACACTTATATATAACTGCAGATATAATATAGATAGAAATTCATACTCTAAGAATCTTCTAAAGAGAAATACTGCTGTGATAAGAGAAAAGGGAGCATTAACACTGATCAGCTTTTGAACAGTTATATTTTGTCCTTTGAAGTTCTGTGAAAATTGCACTGTACCAGTAATATTTAATTGTAGCATAAAAATTAAACACCATTTACTTGATATAAAATAGGGATAGTATGTAAATTAAGTAAGTTTCAATTCATGTCTTCTTACTCACATCTGTTGGCAGTTTAAATAGTTTTAGTGTCATTAATTGTTATAAAAGTGCAAGAGTTGCTGTATGCTTGCCACTTAGGACCAAAGGCACAAAAGTCTAATTGAACTAAGTAATTAGTAATTTGTCATTTCTTATTGTCAACAATTAGTTTGCATTAGAAATCCTCACTGAAAATTCTAATTTGAAGTGAGGTTTGCATTTTATTGCTGTCCATCCAAATCAGTTTAAAATTGACAGCTAAAATTTCATTTAAAAATGTAAAAATATTAAATATGCTTGAAGAAAGTGGAGCATACTCAGCTCCACAGAAATGCACATGCACGTGTATGAGCATGTGCACATGCACACACATACACACACACACACCCTCTCACACACACTGATCCAACACCAAACGAGGTGCTTTTATTTCCCCAAAAGGGAGCTGAAGTGGAAATATCACATCATTGTTGCTTCTGTAACACTCCAGGCTTCTGGTTTTTAAATTTACACACAGACCCCTGCCATGGCGCTCTCACCTGCACACAGACGGACAAGGAAACAGCACACTATTAGACTTCTTTCTGGAGTTTCATCTCCCCTAGGATATATGGATGTTGGACGGTTTTCTATTTGTTCTTTCTTCATGCTTCACTAGCCAATCAACACTCTCTTTCCTAATTTCTGAGCACCATATAAAGCAAAGGGAAAACTTTTATCAGCCCTCAAAAATAATACAAAGGATGCAACTTATAATTAGCATGTGTCCACTGATGTACTTTAAATTAAGGGCAATTCAGTGAGTCAAGGTTATGCTTAGTTTCTTTCCTAAATGTTGCAGACCTGTATATTTTCACTAGATATTATTTCTCTATTAAAGCATAACACCTGTTTCCTTTAGAGTGCAGCCAGATTTCTTAAACAAAGACTAGCTTTTCAATAGTCAAAATTTGAAATTTAGAAATGAATTTTGCATATTTCTCTCTGCCCCATAGTTAAAATCCCAAACTATACAGCAGATCTTTAACTAAAAGCCTTGAGTTAATATGTACATACACAAAGGCCCAGTGTCTTAGGTGAGACAAACAAAAATTATTTGGGGAAAAGTATTTTAATATATTTATTATGTTAAAGCTGTCAATGTTCATAAAGAACAGATTTGATTTATTAACCTAGAGTTACAATTGCATTAGAGGGCAAAAGACAATGAAATTTTACAATTATGTCTCTAATACTTCAATAACTAATAAGACTTGTATTGAATGAATCTTTATATTAATTTAAATGATAAGGTTACTAATTTATTTTTCCCTAAATTATGTACATGTTAAAATTGACTTGCAACACTGGAAATGATAATGAATTTCTCTTATTTTTAAAAATGACACTCTAATCATTAATCTTAATTCATATAATTTCACAGAGCAAATTTTCTACAGTTATTCATTTGGTAACTAACTAGATATATCACACATCTGTAACACTTAAGTGAACATTAATTAGTGCTAATTTACAATCAAATTCCAATGGAGAAGCAAATTATTAAGCTTTCTGGAACATCAAAAGTCTTCATGACTATTATTATGAAGCATGCCAGAACAAATTAATTATTTCTGCTTTTAAATAATGTTTCCCACAAATCTTCAAAATGTGTAGAATACTCTAGAAAGAAAAGGATACTCGTCTCATTGTAATTTGGTTTTATGTAGTAATAATCCAGTTTACTTCAGTAACTGTCTTTTTTTTTTTTCTTTCATTGCAGTAGAGAAAAAATTACCTGAAAATCCAACATAGAATTTTTATATTGGCTTATTATTAGAGATGTTTTGAAATAGATTTAAGAAATTTTACTATACTTCTGTAAGATTTCACTACATGAATCTGATATTGTGCATAATATTCCAGTATATATGAACCAAATATTAAATTATACATTTTCTTCCTCCCATGATTCATATTTCAAGTCTTTCTAAAATAGTATGCTTACATAAACCACAGACACAAACTCCTATTGAGTTCATTCTAAAATTGTCTATAATTGCCAATATGGCACTGAAGAGGAGAGAGAATTAACTTAAAATTTTAATAAACACTGATCAATATGCTTGTAAATACCAAGTCCATAAAATGATCTTCCCTTTAATTGTAGTTATGCCACAGGTACAAGTTCCGTATTTTGGAAATTGACTGATCATTTTTAAATTTAGTTAAATCTGTCTCTAATAGAAACAATCAAGAAATCTAGGAAGTCTGCCAGAGAGGATTTATTAAAAAAAGAAGAAAAGAAAAAGCAACACCAGTCTGGATTCTCAAACTGTCGCTGTCACAATCAGCTAAATAAAGAAGTCATCTCTGTCTAAGATGTAAAAAAATCACAAGCCTCAGTTACTTTACCACTAGCGATTTGTCATTCAGGAAAATAATGGTTAATCAATGTCTAATCAAAGAAGATGTGTAACATATTAGTTTGCAGTCCTTCATCATCCTATTTTCTTGAATTGCCTGGGGGTTTGTGTTTAGTACTTACAGAATCTATTACAATTGAGAGTTATCATTCTGCTCATGTTGAGAGCTGTCAGCTGTGCTTTCCATGAGGCCACTTTACTCATGTTTCCTATGAGATGCTAATATTTAGCTGCATCTGATACATTTTATGAGAAGTGCTTAAGTAACTAATTGTTTCACTACATGTCACTTGATGAAATTACTTTTCCTGACTTCACAATAATCATAAGCATTACTGGCTTGCTGTGGAAAATTAAAGGGAAATAGCTACCTGCTTGAATCTGATCATGCCTTCAGGGAAGGTCTAAGAAAGGCAACTACCATTGACGCCTTTATAAATAACCACAGGAGGTCAGGGGAAGGGAGAGGATTCTTCAATTTTTATATAAAACAATATTTTTCAACGTAGCATACAAGCATGCTCACAGTGTCTCACAAACACTAGGGGAAAGGTGGACCGCAGTCTCTAGACACATTTGTTTTAAGAAACAACATTTTGTGGCTGTGTGCCTTTAAATTGCAATGAAAACGTTAATTGCCTGACAAGCTCCTTTTCCTTACCATTAACAATAATGTATCACCAATCTATATCTCCAGAAGAAAGAGAGGAAAACTACTGAAAAGGGTAGAGGAGGAGAATCTTGATTTCAATAACAAATAATAGTTCAGTGTGGAGCTCTCAGCTTGAATTACTGTTTTTGTGATTTATTTTGGAAGTTATACAAAAGACAATCACAGAGCCCAAAGTAAAAAACTAATAACAATATAGTATTTCATTCTAAACACTTTTGGATCTTGATAGTATTGATTTAAAAGAACAAGTTTAGTTTTCTCCTAGTTAGTATGAGTTCCAAGAGCACCCTCTAGCGCCCATAGATTTGAAGCATCCTGTAGAAAATGGAAAAAAGTCTTTTGCACGCAGTTTTATGGCCAACTTGCTTTGTGGCCAATTAAGAGACTTTAAAAAGCTTATCTATTATCACAAGTGACCTAAAAGGTGCTCTTAAACTTAAAAATGTTTTAATATAATTCTGTGATCAAGCATACTGGAGAAATTTAAAATGATTCAAGATTTTTTTTAAGTTCTAATAGTGCATTAACACTATTAGGGTATTGCTTTAGTTATACATTGTCAAATTTTATGGATATTTTGGGATATATTTTAATTGTTTAAATTGCTTGAATAACTGAGCAAAGCTTAACTAATGACAACAACTTAAAGATAAAGGTTATTTCACACTTGATGCCAACATGTGCAATGAAATATTGAATTTACATTGTTTTCAGTAACAGGGGGAAAAGAACTTTATCTTTGAATAACAGCTTTTAAAGAATCTGATATGCAATAATAAGAAAAGTTATAAAGGTGAGTAAAAAGAATACCATCAAATTATTAAATCAGTAAGTTTTTCTTGTTTTAACTCCCTCCATTTCACAAATAAATCCCACTACAGTCTTGAGTACATCAGACTAAAATGGTCCCCCTTAGAGAAAAATTAAAGGAGATGTGCAAAACTGGGTATGGAGGCATTTTGAAATAGGATTTTATTGTCCAAAGGAACAGGTGCAGGAAGATGTATATTCAATATTAAAGGATGTGTATGTATTTCTGAATTGATGGACTAATTGTATAAAAAATGAAGGAATAAGAAATCATGAATTTATCATAATATTTTGATGCAGGAGCATACTGTATTCAGATAAAAAAGCGATTTAACTAACCTGATCTAAAAAAAAAAAAAAAACAATAGAAATCTCAACTTTTAACTGAATCAAAAGAGTCAAACCAAAATAGTTTTGTGCTTGGAGAGAAAATAAGGAAAGACTGAGGATAAAATTGCTGGAGGTACCCAATTCCACAGAGATTTCCAATCCACAAAAATGCTAGAATTTCATCAAAATATACTTGATGGTGTTTTCCTCCTTTATACCCCAATTTCTTAAGGAGAAATAGTTCATAGATTGATATCCTGAGGAGTTTCAGCAAATTTCACTAGATTATTTCTAATACATATTTCTAGTAACAATTAGAGTATTTCAAATGATAAGAGAACTTTATGCATTTATAAAGGATCAGTCTTCAGGAGAGGCATAAATGCAAGTGCTAGCTTATGTAGAATAAGATCATGATCAAGAAAATACTTGGTCAACATTTCCTAGAAGTTTCTTTTTTGTTTTTTTAATTTGCATCACTCACTTTACTCAGACTGTGGAAAAGGCTGTTAGCTGGATGTCTTATAAGTTGGGCTCACCTATCTGTGCACAAATATTTGTAGTCTTCTTAAATGACACTTTTACCATCTGTGGTACCAAAATCAAGCACATACTCTAAAAAAAGGCAAACAAACAAAGAGGTATGTAAAAGATCTTCATCTACATCTGCGCAGTGACCAGGGCAGATGAGCTCGCCCCACGAACATTAGTACTTTGATATGACAGCTGTGATAATGATGAAAAGTTAATGGATTTTTACTGACATCAACTTGATGATCATAGACTTTGTTATTTTTATTATTTTTAAGGAGATTGGTGCTGCATGAACATGAAGGCATATATTCACAGAATTTCTTAGATTTATAGGTTACAGGTGCTACAAAGCCTTCTCTCCTTTCTGAAGTAGATAAATTGAGTTCCATGCAGTTTACTATGTAGGGGTCTTTCAAATGAGAACACAAAATCACAAATCCTTCCTCTCCTGTGTAGACATTAAAGATCCCAAAGCAGTTTTCATAAGAGTAGGGGCTTGTCACCACCTTAAAGTTCAACAGCTAGCTTTTCTCCACAGGACATTAGTGTATTAGATACCCTAAAAAGTTCATTATATTTACTCTATTTATTAAAAATGTTCTCCTAATGGTTCTGAAATATCTTTTTCCAAAGCAAAAAAAAAAAAAAAAAGAACCAAATGTCTCCTTAGGTAAAGTGACAGTAATGTTTGTTACATGAAGTCTAACTTCCTTCCAAAATATTTGATTAGTCTTTTTGAACAAAAATGTTTCTAGCATTAATTTAATTAAAAAATAGAATCTTTACAATGAATATAGAATGTGGAATAGAAAGAAAGAGTTAGCATTTGTTCCCCATCTAATGATCTCACTTCCAGGCACTTTGCATATGTTCCACACATACATGTTCACAATATGCAAGCATTAACTTTATTCATTGCAAACATTCACATCTTTCATAAGCAGATTAAATCAACTAAGTTGTTTTATAAAATAGTATAGTCTTTATCTTAACATTGAAGAAAGTCCAATAGAAGCAACAATGAATCTTTAAAATTAATTCAGTGTGGATTAATTAACTGTGTAAAACCACTATTTCTACACTTATAGTTAGATAGACAACATTTTCTTATGCAGATTTTGTGAAGGTCTTAATAAATTATTAAATAATAAATCATGAGATTTAATACAACTTCCCAAAAGTAGTAGCTTACATCTTTAAAAAGTAAGCATGTCAACCAATATGAAAAAAGTAACATTCACATTATCATCAAATATTGTTTAAATATAAAAAACAAGTTGCATCAAAATATCAACAAGATGCTCTGCAAAGCTTATCAGAGCATTTTATTCTCAACATCATAGTATATCATGTTTGTTATATATTTGTCCATATAATTTGACCAAATTAGCATAAATACCAAACTTAAATTTTAGAATCAGCTTCTAACATTCAATGAATTTGTCTCATATATACATCTATCTTTGAAACATTGAAAGTATCTTTATACATATGTATGTATAATATTTACTATAGTATGTTTAAGTATACTTGTAGTTCTTAAAATACCAATGAAGATATCCTTAAAATTTTGAAAATTAGAAACCTAAAACATGCAAATTAGGTGCTAGAATTTATCTAATAAGGTGCCATTTAAATGCACATCTTTTAATGCATTAAAACTGTGAATAAAAAAACTCTATGAATGAGGATGATAAAAAAATTTTATATTGCCATTTTGTGCTTTTTTTTCTGTTGATAGGAAATCTAATTTCTAATCTCATTCCAATTTTAGGCTAGCAAAGTTGTCATCTTCAAGCAATCTGGAATAACTAAACAAATAAAACCACCTAATAATTAAAAAGTATAATGTTGATATGTGTTTAGATGAAAATATACTGGTGATTCTCATAATGTAGTAAAAACCAAACATACTTGTGTGACATTTGGTAAATGGCTTTAAGCTGTTTACTTAGAAATCTTGCCACTTAACTTGCTCTTAATCCAATAATACAATAAGGAAAAAAAACAATGTAATAGAAATAAGTCAGACATCACAAAGTGTGTGTTTATCGATGGTTATTTGTTGTTCAGTAATCAGATTTTAGGAGAGTGAAGCAGATGAGCATTTAACTATACATACACAAATAGAAATATTATGGAACTCTAAATATTAGAAATTATTTTTAAATACAGTAATTTTAAATGCATTTTACATCCAACAATCATGATTAGATTTTGCTGTTTAACTCATTTGAACTAATACATTAAAAATTATTTCACACAACAAAAAATCTTATTTAAAAATGGATTTTAAAAAAATCCTGGCTTTTTTTAATGGCTCTTTTTAAAACTTCAAGTATGCTTGAGAAACTGACTGTGGATCATGTATACAATGTAGGGTCAATGCTGTATTGAATTTCTAGACCATTTTCAGACTACCTTCTGGCAATGGAAGCATTTTGACCACTGACACTCCCTATCGGTGTATGTGACTATCCTGGTACAATGCACCATTTCCCACTATTGAATCTACAACAAACTACTGTAGGTTATTCATTGATTGAGTGTTTAAGTATATTCTTTAGGAGCAAATAGAGAACCAATCTGTAAGCAATCACATAAAATAAAAAAAAAATCAGCAGAATCCCTACTTCAAAGATACTTTGAGCTACAGCACTTAATTATATGCATTCTTTGATTACATTGTGTCATATCCAATAAAGATATGTAGGAATTCTAGGACAGTTTTCTAACATGAAATCCCCTCAGCTGCAGTGTCGATTTCAGGGGGTTCTGAGAAAGAGAGAGTAAGAGGCAGTATACTTTAGCTCCTTAAAATGAATTTTCCTCTTTTCTGAAAACTGAAATGTGTTTCTGATTCTCAAAGAGTAAGTTTGTGAACATATATCTGCTGTACCAAACAGATTTCTTTTTCTTTGAATCAGGTTAGTAGGCTTTGAATATTGTAACACATAAGCATTTAGAAATGTTTCAGAGGAGAATAAAATCTTTACAAGATCTGTGCTTTCAAAAAATAATATAGAAACATGTATACTACAACACCTGCGTTTTAAAGGAAGTAAGAAGAAAGTGCAGTGGAAATATTTTTGCAATCATATATTATTCACATTTTTAAATTTTATTCTTTTGTAAAGCATACTTTCAGTTGGTTAGGTCTTGTGTAGGCTTTCAATGAAGCCCCCTATTGTGTAACAAGGAACAAAAGAGGACAGAATGAGACAGTGTTAATATCAATAAACATTAAAAAATGCAATTTTGTCTAAGTTCTTTTTCCAAAATGCAACCAAATCACTTTTTGAATGTTGATGCTTTTTATTTACTTCATTATTTTCAATATAATAGTAGCATAGGAGGCATGTGAAGAAAACTATTTATTTGTTGCCTTTCTAATACAAAGTTCAGAAGAATGTAGAGATCATTCTTTGTTATTTTTAGAGATTACTAAATATGGAGGTAATTTATTGCTAATGAAAGCTTTCAGTAATATTGTTTTTCAAGTGAAAAATAATCAGGTAATACAAAACAATTTTAAAATACAAGCAAACAACATAAATAAATAAATAAATAACACCATGGTTGATGTCACATTGCAACTCACCTCTCTGATAGTTCATTGAGTTTTTTTAAGTGTAGCAATTAATGCTCCAGGTCAATTAATATATATGATTTTTCTGTGGGGACCTATATGTGTAAGAGAATGTGTCCCATACACAAAGGACATTGCACTATGGCACAAGATAACAGAAATGGAAGAAATTTGCTTATATAATAGTAAATAAAATATGCTAGCTTAAAAACAAAATACACTGATGATATGGAATGTTAGTAAAAATGATGTATGCTCTTCTCTCAAGATGCTTTTCCTACATTCTCATAATTTTAAAAATCATTGAAATAAAGTGAGAGGAAATGGCATGCAAATTTTTTTTTGCAATCCTTTTACAGTATCATGCAAATTTTTATTCCTTGGTAAATTATGCTTTGGTAGGTTAGGTTTTGTAAGGATACTGAGAGTACTTTCCATCTTGAGGTCAAGCTATTACTTTTATATATATAATAATTTTATTGTATGGAATTTATTAACTCTATCTTTTTATTCTGTAAAATACATATATTTAACTAAGGTATTCACTCAGAAGGTCATTGGGGAACTCTCCAATAATTTTTAATAGAATCATTTTGATTCTTTCAAGGAAGGGCTTTTCCTAAATTTAAGAAAGATTCTTGCTTAAAAGGTAGCCTGCTAAAGGTTAACAAACATGTAGCTATGCCACATCAAACACAATTTTTAAAGTTGCAGCCACCAATGACCCCCAGCTAACATTGTCATACTGGCATTTTTTGGTTAACAATGTTTATTCCCTTATTAGACTGGATTATTATATGTTATATGTAATAGTCCTTATAAATGATAAAGGTTTGAAAGATTTGAACTGTATTTCATTCAAAGTTTAATTCAGAGAGGAACATGTAGCAAATGTGTAATCAGTATTTATGGAAGGACAGAATGACACAGAAAGAGAAATGTAGGTGTTAATGAAGGAGGGACAGATTTGAATAAGAAACCTGAAAAACAGGAAAACCCCAAAGATAAAGAATGATATAAAATATGAAGGAGGACTGTTAAACAGCTTTTGCTATTACACATGGGATAGCATTAAGGCACAGAGATAAATACAGTCAAAAGCTGACAATTTATCTATTATTAAGAATTTCAAAAACCAGTAGAGCATGTGCTTTAGCATCAAGGCCCTGGATTCCAGCATCCACACAGGCACTCACATGACAACAGATAAAAGACTTTCAATGTGGAGTTTTTTATGATATAAAGTAAGCTTACTTCATCATAATTTCTCAAAAAATGCATATTATGATAGTGGGATTTATGCTTTTCTTTCAAATAAAGAGATTGCATCCCACCCATCACTATTTAGTTTCTCAACTATATTGTTATAACTGATTTTCTCTTCATGTAGACTCATAAGAACATCTGTGAATCATAATGCCACCCTCCCCCTTGGAAATCACTGTGCAACAGCAGCAGGCAGCAGCACACCTGGGCTACAAGTTCTGTCACATGGGAAGACTATGCTAGCAAGAACATTGGACCTCAGGTCTAACAGGTTAGTAGTTGCAAACATCACCCAGTTTCTGCTACCAAGGTCACGAGCACAGAAGAAGTTATCACACAGGTACTGTATGAAAATGTATTCATTTTTTGGAATTACTGAATATAAGCAAGGCCTTTATAAAGTGTTTTTGAAATTATGACTCTCAAATTTCATTCAATCATAAATTAAAGTTCTATATGCTACAGTTTTCTGCTGGGCATGGTGGTGCACACCTGTAATCCCAGAGCTTTGGAGGCTGAGGCAGGAGGGTCTTGAGTTCAAAGACAGCTTCAGCAAAAGCAAGGCTCTAAGTACTACTCAGTGAAACCCTGTCTCTAAATAAAATCAAAATAGGGCTGTGGATGTGGCTTAGTGGTTGAGTGCCCCTGAGTTCAATTCCTGGTACCCTGCCCACCCCCAAAAAAGTTCTATATGCTACAGTTTTCGAACAAGGAGTAATATATTTTCATCTCAAACTAATATGGATTCCAACTCTACCACAAGATATGGATTATGGTATGGTCTAGAACAGGCATCTGTCATTTGCCATAGGGTCTGAATGCATTGTCCTGGAAAACAATTGTAAGATAACCCTATAAACCCAGAGAAGACACCTAAAATGCATAATTCTGTAGGAGCAGAGTGGAGTCTAATTGTTTGGAAAGAGGAGAGAAGAATGCTTAATTTCTTTTGAGTCTGCCCAGTTTTACTAATTTTTAGATACTTTGGATAATTTTTAATAAAAATCATTCTTTAGCTCAATTGTATCTGACTTGAAAGAAGTGTGCATATACTTTCTACTTCCATAACAGATCCTAATTCTCTGTATGTACAATATATCTTGCTGAATTTGTTGTACTTATTTGAATTGAATGAGGGATTGGGTCACTTTCATCTGGTTTACAAAGGATGAGAATGCACACTGAAAATAGTGAACAAGATTTTGAGAATTTGTTTGTGAAAAGAGAGAGGTTAAAAGAAAATTATTAGTCAAATAAGCTTTAAGCTGAGCTGAGAGAACCTCACTAAAATATTTCATGAATGTTTATTTGGTATTGACATATACATGTATTTCCCTCCCAGATGGAATGACTCCAAAAGGGCTGTCATGGTTGGTTGAATAAATAATACATGCTTTAAAAATAATTATAAATCTGTATTCACCTGATGAACGTTGTATTCATTCTAGTCAATTGGGCATATAATAATCATTTAAAAAATAAGTACATATAATGCATTAAAAACTGCTTAAACACTCATTTAACCAGAGGGGCCAAAACAGCTCTAAAATGGAGCATGTGATTAACACTAATGGAAGTTATGCATATGTAATAAAAGGAGAACCCCAAACCCTTTTAAAGAGGGCTATGAGAGGAGAATGACAGCTGGGAAACATGAAGATTTAAGACTACTATTGTTTCTAAAGTCCTCTCTGCCCTTGCAGCAACCAATAACTCCCAGAGTGGTGAGTCTTGGGGTCCAAGGCAATAAATGTACTGATATTTAAGATAAAACATTGCTAAAGGGAAGAGCATAACAGCCTGATGATAAATAATGCAGCAATGTAATTGGATTGCATCTCTGTACTTAAACAGCTATTTACTTATGATGGTTCCTGCCCTGCTTAGAGGTCTTACCCAAGACTCCTTCTTTATAATGTTAAACACAAGAGACAATCATACCATACTGCATTTCAAGTTGTTAATGAGCTTAATTTGGAAATAATCTTACAATATTTTTAGATTAACAACATTTTCTTTTAAAGAGGGTGAAGGGCATATGCAACAGTTGGCCTAAAACACATAATAATTCTGGCTCATTTCTCTTTTGGTTGGAGTTTTAAGAGAGTATTTCCCAAATGGCCACATAGATTATGGAAATTCAGAAGCAATTACAAATCTACCTATTGACCAAAATTTTTCTCCATTAGCCTGAAAAATAAGTTTGGCATTATCAACATGGGTGCTTTTTAGGGGGTAAAAGTTGGTTAGGATGTCCACTGTTAAAATGCAAATATATTACCTAGACATGATATATATGAACTCATAAATACTCTTCAGTCCGTCAATTCACTTTTCAGACAAACCATCCATGACCTATGAAAACAGAGTGGTCTTGTCTGAGTGTGGGACACAGGAGCAAGTGGTCTGATGCAGAAAAAGGCCTAAGAAATAAATGTATAGTGTACTTGCAGGTTATGCAAAAAGGCTATATGAGCAGAATGAATGCTGAGACAGTCTCAAGAAAACCTCAAAATAGACTTTCATATTCTCATCCATTACCTTTGCTGATCACTTTCAAAATGATATCACAATAGCAGATTATGTATAGGGAGAAACAAATTTGGATCTCAAAGTGATATCACATTGGTAACCACTTAAGTTCCACCCCAGTCCCAGGCTCTTTTCTATTTCAAATACTAACAACAGCAATTTGAATGTTGCTAGAATGCATGCATCTGGAGGATAGAGACTTTTGTGTATATGGTATCTAGGCAGTATTATTGATACAAAGAAAAGCACCTGAAATATAGGAGATTCATAATGAATAGTTGTAAATGAATGAACTGAATGAACAAGTGTAAGTATGATAAGCCTTTCAGAAGCATAGGATCAGAAATTGATACCAAAGTCAAATAATAATGATGAGTTGGCTTATTACTTAATTTTGTCTTCTCATGTATAATAAAGATAGCTTCAGTTCTAATATATGCTTTGAATGAGTAATAGCTTTGACATAGAAAAAAAGAAAACACAAAGTAGAAAATAAGAAAACTTTCTTCCTTTAAAAGGAGAATGGAGAAGACCAAAATAAATAAACAAAACCCCAAAGAATGTCTTAGAGTGACATTAACAGGATAACATGGAAATGAAGATATAAAAACCAAAGTCCCATCAATATCCCTGAAACTAGTTCTGGTCTGTTGAAAAACTGGCTTGTTATAAATACTTCTTTTATATTCCCATGAGATAAATGCTGCCTTCCGAACTCCCAGGTATAGCCTCACAATAAATTCCTATAACCTGAGCCTAGCAAACTCAAGGTCCCAATCCTCTGAGAGTCACAAAATTCTGGGTGCTGTGCAAAGGGCAGAAGGCCCTCCTTCCCAACTCTGTTTTCCTTTATTACCCAGGCACAGTCTATGCTGAAGCTTTTGACCACTATTGCCTCTCTGTAGTCACCTAATCCTAGTCCCAGAAATGAGCATATGTAACCCTCCAGGGTTGCATAAGTGACACCATTTCATTTCTCCTTCTCTTCTGTCCTATAGATATCATTCATTAAACCTTTTCTCTATCAGTAACATAATAAAGCTCTCAAATGAAAGGAAATAAATACTGGGGGAGTGGATGATGAAGGGAAGTGCAATCAGAATAGCCTGCTGGGTGTGGTGGCACATGCTTGTAATCTTAGTGACTCAGAAGGCTGAAACAGGAGAATCTCACATTCAAATCAACCTCCACAATTTAATGAGTCCCTAAATAACTTAGTTAAACTTTGTCTCAAAAAATAAAAAGGGCTGAGGATGTTACTCAGTGGTTAAGTGCCCCTAGTGCCCCTAGGTTCAATGCCTGGTACCAAAAGTTAGTAGATTAATTAATTAATTAATTAAAACTTAAAAAAGAGTAGCCTTTTACTACAAATCTATAGAGATTATCCTCATCTTTGATATGTGAAAACTTAGACTAAGTTAAGAGATGAAATAACTCACCCAAGAATGTTGTGAGCATATTCCATGCCTTGGCACTGGAAGCCCAAGTTTCAGCCAAAAAGACATGGTATTTGCCCTCATGGTGCATACTGAATAGAGAGAAAAAAGCAAGCATGATATTAATTTAAACATGCTACAGAAGTGCCTAAGTGAATTCCTATCTCTGACCTGGATTGGGTGGTGATGGGAGGTTAGAGAAACTGTTGATTATCTTGAAATACAAAATGAATTGGGAGGCTGGGGCTTTACTCAGTGGTAAGGAACTGTGTTGGATCTTTAGCATCACATAAAAATAAATTAAATAAAATAATTTTTCAAAAAGATGAATTTGATTAAGCCAGTCTAAAAAAGCAATGAAGGTTATGTATGCTTGCCTAACATGCACACCTCTCTGAGTTCAATCCCTAGTACTACAAGAAAAATTCAAAAATAAATAAATAAAAATAAGCAATGAAAAAGGACTTTGTAGAAGAAACAATATGTACAGAGTCCAGAGTTAAGACAAGCAATATTATAAGAGTAGAAATTTTCAAAAACAGGTACTGAAGAAATCACTACAGACCAGATCCTTCAGGATCTTGTAGGTTACAAAAAGGAATTTGGAACTAATCTCGGGTTTAGAAAAATATTATTTGGGGGAAGATTTCTCTGACTGCAGTATGAAATAAATGAATTTTTAAAAACAGAGTAAATATTTTAGATGGGATTAAATAGATCATCAATATGGATATTCAAGTGCCAATTTGACATGGTTTACTCATAATGGTTATGCAGCTATTGTTTCCACTAGAGGGAGAATAGAGAGATCTAGATGATTACTATCCCTTCAGCAGCTATTTATGAGAAAACAGAAGCTGAAGATTGACTGGATATAGCTAATGGAGGAAAAAGGTGGCATCAAGAGGAACCCTCCCAAGAGGTTTCTAAACAGAGCAACTATGTAGATAGTGATGCCAAATTTGTATGCAAGAAAATACGTGAAAGAGACCAGGAGGAGCCCACAAAGAAATGGATTGATCAGAGGAGTTTACTTACTCCAAGAATTCACTATAGGTAGAGTAGAAGAAATGCTTTCAAATGAAAATTCTGATTTAGCAAAATGAGGTTTTTTTTTAAAAAAGGGTGATACCGTTAACAGAGCTATAGATTCTTTTATATTGTAAAAATAAAACCCTTAAGCTAAATTGTCAATCCCTATATTTCTATAAAATAGGTATCTTTCTCAATCAATAAAATATAGGCTTTTATTTTTGCATAGATTCATAATCTGACCTTCTCCAAGTTGCTAATGCCTAAGAAATGGCGTCAAGACTATAGATTATCCTTTATATGCTGTACTTGACATAAATTTTTAAGAGATATAGTGTCTTCAAATAAATGATCCCAACACAAATTTAAGATTCAATCAGCATTAAGGGTGGTTGCTGAGAGGCATAGCTAAGTAAGAATGACGCATGGCATGACCCACGTCATTTGCAGTGACATTGCATGAAAGGTGACCAGGGTGGATCCAGGTTTAGGGTGTATCGTGCTGGGATTAGGGAGTATCCAGCTCCTTGGGTTTAGGGCGGTTCTAGGTTTAAGGTGGACCCTGCTGGGAATAGGGCGTATCCTGCTGCCTCAGGCGCGCCTGCTCCTTGAGTTCCCCTTGAGTTCTCCTGGGATTTAGAGAGTTTTTTGGGATACAGAGCCCAGTGGAGGTGTGGATGTTCCCAGAACATGTGTGTAGAGTGCCGGTGACAGTTCAAGAATAAAGAGTTGCTATTTGAATCTACAAGGTGTGTGGTGGATCGTGATTTTGTGCCCAGCCAGACTGCGGCAGGAAAGGCTCTTGTACTAGTTTGATTTGAGCTAATAGAATATGTTATAAAATATTAATTTTATGTAACTCATTTCCATAAATTTATTTTTCTCCAGTCTTCTGAGAAAAAAAAAGGATTATAAGTTAAAATAAAAACAAGAACTAATTAAAGAAATCTCAAATTTGGTCTTCATGTGAATATTATGTTTATGATTTAAGAAGAAATATCTATGAAAATGGCATTCTGTAACATAAGAATAAAATAAGCACTTTCCCCTTAGTATTATTTTTCACCATTTCACTTACTGAAAGAAAAAAAAAGTTATTTTAGGAGGTGTATGACTAAAATCATAAGTAATTTTTAAGAATGTTTAGAGCTATGTTCAAAGTGAGGATCATTAGAGCTTTCCTGGAAATAAAAACAAAATATCTATGACATCAAAATTATCCAAACTGAAAACTCAAAAGAATTTTCTTCTCAATTTAGAAAAAAATGTGATTAAAGAAACTGGTGTCAGGGCCATTGTGGGTAGGGATTTAATATAAATTTGAATAACATAAATTTGGTAAATTTATATGTTAAATTAACTAGAATTCCTTTAAAGGCTCAAGAATGCTAGCAATTATAGATAATATTTACTAGCAATTTTTATATGCCATAGAAAATATGTCAAATGAGTTAAGTGCTTTGACACAGATACAATTATGAATCTCAATTAAGAAATAAACAAAACTGGGGTTTGTTACTAATCTGAATTCTCCCAGTTAAGGAACAATAAAATCAGACTCTTATGCCCATGTGCAAACCTCAAAAACATGAGCTTAACTCCAACATGCTATATATTGACCCTCTTTGAAATCAAGGAAAACCATTTACCACAATGTTTGTATTAGATTAGTGTATTTTATTGACAATATCTAACCAATGAGGGAGGGGTACCACAAATGCAGGGAAGGGGTAAATATCAAATATTCTTCTGGCATGATCACTGAGATTATACCAAGTTCATAATTTATTCATTCAGATACTCTACCTACTAAATGAAATTTAAACTAGATTAAAGAAGGCCACCATTCTACAGAAGTGATATTTTTGATATTGTTATTGGTTGTTATGCAAATTTATCATATAATTTTAATCATTTAAGTGAAAAATCCTTCATAAAACTTAACTTTAAAATAGTTGATTATAATATGCATTAATTCATCTAACACATTCTTTCTATATAGTCAAAAAACCTTGGTAGGTACTTTGAGAAAAATAAAACTCAAAGATAGTCTATTCTTTCCATGATACAACAATCTACTTACATGCCTTATAAAAAAACTATTGTTAAATTTTATATATAATTATTAACATTCAAATAATACAAAACACATGCTTTCAGCATAAAATTTATAAGCAATTTATAAACCAGTATAAAATAATGTAATAAAGTATTCACCTATGTAAACAGAGAACATGAAACAAAGACTTACCAACATGCATAGGCATGACAAAGAAAGAGGAATGGAAGGATGGGTTTTCATCTAGAACATCAAAAAGGTGATAAAAATGAATGTCTGAAGAGAAAAGGGAAAGTTTTGGTCAGCTTTTTTTGCTGCTGTGACTAAAGGAACTGATAACCACAATTTTAAAGGAGAAAAGGTTTATTTAGGGGTTCACTGTTTCAGAGGTCTTAATCCAAAGAAGGTTGGCTCCATTTATTGGGACTCAAGTTGAGCCTGAACAACATGGTGGAAGAATGTGGTATAGGGAAGCAGCTCATATGAAGATTAGAAAGCAATGAGACTATCAAACCAAATATTTCCAGTGCAAGCTGAAAGGTAGCTCTTCTTAGCCAAAATCTTTAACACACACACACACACACACAAAACACACACACACACACACACACACACACACACACACACAGAGAGAGAGAGAGAGAGAGAGAGAGAGAGAGAGAGAGAGATTTGTACACATACTTTTTTTTTACATTTTTAGAGCTTAAACTATACATTTTCCTCCATTCTCTTTAATATTACCTTAATGGCAGATGTTTCTTTTGTTTCAATTTAATCTCCCTTGTCTAACTTTGAATGCTTTCTGCAAAATTCAACAGTTCAATCTGGAGCCATTGAAATAAAACCTTGATGACTCTTATAGACTTTAAGATTAATGCAGGAAGAAATTACCTTGGTCAGTCATGCCTATTCTTATTAGTAGCCTGTAGTTTGCCTTTACCAAAGAACTGGTGGGAGTTTGATGTGAAGCCAAACACAGCGGATCATGTTGTGTGGTTTGTTTTTAATTGCTGAATTTAAGGAGAAGCCAGAATTGCATTTTGAATGATTATATGATTGTATATGCTATCAAGTAATAACAAACAAGATAAAGACCTTAATGCACATAATAAACAGAAATGAACACCATACTTCTTATTTAGATTATTTCAACAAAACAGGTAAGTAATTATATGGTGAAGAAGCAAGTTTAGAGGATTTTTTAATGGAAGCCCACATATAAATGTCACAAATATCTTTTTAAATAAGAATATCGTGGACAGCTAAGCAACATCAAGACATCTATTACACTGGGGAGCTTGTAATTGTTCTTCCAGAATATGCTATCAACACTGCAGAATGTAATCAATTAATCAAGCAGCCGCTATCATGCAAACCTCTACCAGGTGAACTGTGAGTGTATCTGCATACTGTGCATGAAGTAAGAATGATAACAGAAAAAAATGTCTTTTTTTAACCTGATTCCCCCTGTTGAAAGAAAAAATAGCAGAGCCAGTTGAAACTCTGAACTAAGAATATTCACACATAACTGAGAAAGTGATTGCAATCTTCTCATATCTACTTTATTTAATATATAATAAAAATACCACTCAGATTTTTACCCATGGACAAAAGTAATATCTAATTATCTATTGATAACTGCATGTCAGATACAATTCTGAATTCTTTATGTAGACCTCAGTATTCCTACTAAGACATTTTTGTAGTGGTTTTCTTCTAGCATCATTTTGCTTCCAGGGACATTCACCAATGTCTGGAACCATTCTGGTTGTCAGAACTTTGAGGAATGGTGGTGCAATTGGCATATAAGAGGCGTAGGTCAGGGATGCTGCTAAACATCCTTCAATGTACTGGACAGCTCCCACAACAAAGAAATCCAATCCAATATGTCAGCAGTGTAGAGAGTGACAAACTCTGCCCTATTTTCCTTTCAATTTAACAGATGAAAGAACATAAATCTTAAAGAGTACATAGGCTGCAAAAGGTTCAGTGGCAATAAGCAGTAGAGCTGAAATTCCAGCAAAACACAGTTCAACTTCAAAACCTATATGCTTTGGGTGTGGGTAGGGCTGTAATCTACCCACCTGATATTCATGACACATTCAAATTCTTACCAGCAAGCTGGGAATTTATGGCTAGAGATATCTTGTTTCTCCTAACTTTCTATGGTTTTAACTATGAATATTCTAGAAAGGTTATCTGATTGTCTCTCCATTCCTACCCTGGGTGTGGATGAGGCCTCCCTAAGATTTTGCCCTACTGTTACCTGTTTCTTGATGTTGTAGGGTTCCTATTGATCTCTTATTCTGCTACTTGGAATTTAATCATCATTTGAACATTTACCAGGGAGAAGCTGGAATGCTTACACAAATGCAGATTTCTGAACTTCTTTGTATAACTGTAGAAGAATCTTCAAGAGACAATTTTGGTGCATTTGATCGGCAAACCACATTTTGAGGAGCACAGCACTGATAGTCTGTATTATCTTCAGTGTTCCAATATTGGAATCTCATGCACAATGCAGATCGCATGCTGTTTTGAATTCCTTATTACTGACTACCTAGAGAACAGGTTCAAGTTTATCAGGGGGACAAACTCTTCAGAAATACTGTATTTCATACTATGCCACTTACTAATATTTCATCATCTAATCAATTAAAACTTACAATAATATTTCCACAGATTTTCAAGGCAGTGCATAGAAAACAGGAATAGTTTATGATTGCTTATAAGTAAAAATCAGGTGCATCCCAAAGATGAGATTAAATAGATGGGGGATAACTTGTATGAAATGTTCAATAACAGTACAGAATATATTTTCACTGTATATTTTAATATGTTAGCAATATCACATCGTCTGCTGGTGATGAAACTACAGTTGATGTTTTTTCCAATGTTGCCTATTTTTTCTGTAATGAAGATGTACTATGTATGTGATTTGTTTTAAGAAAACATATCCTACAAGTTTTGGGAAAAAATGTGGGTGTCAGTGAGGACTCAATGCTGCATTCAGCATACTTGGAATATTTAAACAATCATCATCATCATCACCATCACCATCATTATCCCTCTAAATCTCACAACAAAGCTCTCAATTAACCAGAAGCTTCATGCATGATTTGAGTTATTTCACAATGAATTTGGGTACTTACTCCAAAGCTGTGATTTAATAACCTTTCAGTTAACAATTGTGACATGGAGTGAAGACAATTCTGAAAATCACTGAGGAGGTAAGAGACACAAGGGCAAGAAAGCACAAAGGCTAAGCTATTTTCAATGAGAAACTAAGGAAAAGGTATTAAAGGGATGGAGCTATAAGATGACAAGAACTGAAGAGACAGCATCTAGAACTTAGAGGGGAGGAAAACAATTGTTTTTTTTTTCTAAAGGGACTAAAAATTAATCAAGTAGATTGCAATTACAGATAAGAAACTTCCTTCTCCTATAGAAAAGTGTTAAAAATTACAATGTGCAGCAAGAAGAAAGTAATATCCTTTCTTAAAACATGTTCAAATAACCCTCAGCCTCCCCAGTACCTGTGTAGGATGCATGTTCATCTAGGGTAATGGTGCTGGAAGACGACTGGGGAGTTTGATGCTAAAGCCAATTTGTAATTTTCACCAAGCCTCCCAGGTGAGAAGCTGGGAAAAGCCTGGCTTCAGAAGTTAAAAATAGGTCTCTTTGCACAAAATTATTAGGCTCCTTTGAGTTACCAGGATCACAGACTAGGGAGAGAGTCTAAATTTAGATTATTTTCCTTAAGGAATAGGCAGGCACCTGCCAAGATGTATTTTCATCATCCACAGAGAATTAATAGAAACTAATGAATCTCCATATTTTGGCAGAAAAGTAACATGCTCAGGCTCAAACTCTGGATTGTTAGGATAAGACAGCAATAATACAAATGTGCATTTTACCCTAAAAGATTGCCAGGTCACATTAAGAGTCTACTAACAAATGTGGTCAAATTTGGAAAAGTAGGGAGAGAAAATAAACAATTTAAATAATTTCATCCTGTATAGGCAAGTTATAGTCAATAAACCAATTTATAGTCACCTCCACAACCCACTCATTTTATGTGACAGGGAGAGCCAGACCAACTACTTCTATCATTTTTTTCAGAGTTTTCTACCATGGACACACACAAACATACAAGCTGGCCTTGAACTTAAAATCCTCCTGAATCAACCTCCCAAGGCAAAGAGCTTTTACATGCACACACCCACACATGTCTTTTCTCATTGTAGTAGAAATTTTTCCTAATAACTGTAAGCAGATAGATGATCAATTCATTATGATGCCTGTTAATAAGTATTTGTTTGAAAATTTTCACCATTATAAATGGTATTATGGGAAACATCTACTCTTATCTAGTCCCAATCCATGACCCACAAAGCTTTAGGAAGGATCTTATAGGAATACAAATCTTATTTTATCTTTTCTTGTTCGTTTAAAAGCCATTCATGGAAATCCATTACCATTAGAATTAGGCTCACACTTCTTTCCAAGGTCTAAAAGATTAAAATGTTTCCTGTATCTTCACTACCATCTTTACCCACCATGCCCACTGATGCTGATCTTTATTTGTTCCTCAAATGTGTCATGTTATTTTTTGCCTTGGGGCTTTTTACACATGCTCTTTCCACTGCTTAGAAAGCTCTTTGCCTTGGGAGGTTGATTCAGGAGGATTTTAAGTTCAAGGCCAGCTTCAGCAATTTAGCTAGGCTCTGTCCCCCCAAAAAAAAAACTGGGGATATAGTTCAATGATAAAGTATCCCTGGGGCCGGTCCCCAGTACCATAAAGAAAGCAAGCTCTTCACCCAGAGCTGTCTTTAATCTCTCAGTGTTCATCTTTACATCTTTCTCCTCAGGTTCAACCTTCTACCTGTTATTGGGCTCTTTGTTTCTGTCTCCATTCTTCATCTTTATGCCCCAGTTATAACTTCCTATGTAAAACAAGGTATCAGGTCTTAACTATTCCCTTCAGCATCTGCCTTAAGGCTTCACCTTCTTATATAAAGAAGTTCTAAGTAAAAACAATTCTTTCTCTAAGAATTCTCATGATATTAAAATCAATTTTTCACCTACATGAATATCCATTCTCCCAGTCTCCTAGACCCTAAAGGTACTAACTGTTTTCTATACCTCCCTTGCTGCCTCCCGATGCCTCTCATCCAGTGGCGTGTGATATCACTAACAAGTTCTCCTATACAAAATATCTCTCCATGCTCAAACTCTGGAGCAGACTCTTCTGATTATTGCCAAGAATATTCAATAACTCTCTGTTGTGTTCTCCTCCTGTGCTTTCCTTCTCCACCTTACTCATCAGACCATGATTGCCCTTCTCACTCCAGATCATAATACTCCTTCTAAGATATAATAAATTTACACATTCATTCATAATTTTGAGAAATTCTGATGTGCAGGGCAGAGATAAAAATTTAAATAAAGCCCCTCCATGATTTCAAGCAGGTGAAGTGTGCAGGGCAAAATACTGAAGTGCCTGGCTATGGCTTCACTTAACTGGAGTATCACCTGCTTTGCCTATCATTGGAACTCCCCCTAATGCAGCAGGAGCTTGCCTGTCTTCTATTTGCCTTGACTTTCCTTTCTGTTATACTGTTCCACACACTTCAGTTACAATGAAGTTATCATTTGCTGAAAAACTCTTAAGTTCAATATCTGTCCTTTCCATTCTGGCTGGCACTGCCCACTCCTTTTGATGACACTGCACAGTCCTTTCTCCAATACTTTGTAAATATAACTCCTGCAGGCTTCCAGAAAGCCATTTCCCTCCTACCATCTTTCAGCAAGTGTAACCAATGTCCCTCTCACTTTGTGTTTATAGTAGAACACTTACCCAGCCCGCCTTCTATAATAGGCACTTGTACATCTGTACTGTTATTCAATTTTGCATATCTAAAAGTGTCTTTCACATAACAGGCACTCAATACATGCTGGAGTGAACATAACAAGCACACAAGGCAAGAACATCATTTTCAGCTCATAATCAGATTGCTAATATTAAAGGAGCCTGCAAAGGGATCTGGCTCTACTGTGAGTATAAAATCAGCTACAGAGACTAAATAATACACTGTTGAATGATGAATAGATAGTAAAAGAAATCAGAGGAAAGTTCATTGCATTGAGCTCATTCATTAAAAGAATAGAAAGTCAATGAATAAATGACCTGACATTACATTCCAAAGCCCTAGAAAAAGAGGAATCAATCAATACTGAAAGCAGTAGAAAACAGAATACTTTCAGAGCTGAAAATCAAAGAAAATCAGAGCTGAAATCAAAGAAATTGAAACAGAAGAAACAATTCAAAGAACTGACAAAACAGAAAGTTGTTGTTTTGAAAAAACTGATAAACCCCTAGCAATGCAAACAAAGAGAAAGAAAAAGAAAACTCAAATTACTAAAATTTGTGATGAAATAGGAAATATCATGACAGATATTATTGAAATACAAAAGATAATTAGAAATTATTTTGAAAACTTATACTCCAATAAAATAGAAAATCTTGAAGATTTGACACATTTCTAGAGACATATGACCTACCCAAACTGAATCAGGAGGACATACACAATTTAAACAGGTCAATTTCAAGTAATGAAATAGAAGACACCATCAAAAGTCTACCAATAAAGAAAAGCCCAGGACCAGATGAATTCTCAGCCGAGTTCTACAAGACCTTCAATAAAGAATTAACACCAGTGCTTCTCAAATTATTCCAAGAAGAAAAGGAGGGAACTCTTCCAAACTCATTCTTTGATGTTAGTATCATCCTGATATAACAAAACCAGACAAAGACATATCAAAGAAAGAAAATTTCAGACCAAAATCTCTGATGAACAGAGATGCCAAATTTTTCAATAAAATTCTGACTAATTGCATCCAAAAACATTTAAAAAACAGTGCCCCACAATCAAGTGGAGTTCATCTCAGGGATGCAACATTGGTTCAACATTTGGAATCAATAAATGTAATTCATCACATCAATAGACTTAAAGATAAGAATCATATGATCATGTCAATAAATGCAGAAAAATCATTTGACAAAATACAGCACAATATTCTAGAACTAGAAAATGATTTCAGCAAAGTCGCAGGATATAAAATCAATACCCACAAATCAAATGCATAAATATACATAAATGATGAATCTACTGAAAGAGAAATTACGAAATTAGAAATTACTACCCCATTCACAATAGCCTCAAAAAATAAAATAATTGGGACTCAATCTAATAAAAGTGGTGAAAGACCTCTACAATGAAAACTACAGAACACTAAAGAAAAAATTAAAGACCTTAGGAGATGGGAAGATCTCCCATTCTCCTGGATAAGCAGAATTAGTATCTTCAAAATGGCCATAATACAAAAAGCTCTATACAAACTTAATGCAATTCCTGTTAAAATACCAATGATGTTCTTCATAGTAATAGAAACAAAAATCATGAAATTCATTTGGGAAACTAAGAGATCCAAATAGCCAAAGCAATCCTTACCAAGAAGAGTGAAGCAAGAGGCATCACAATACCAGACCTTAAACTATACTACAGAGCAATAGTAACAAGAACAGCATGGTGTTGGAACCAAAAGAGATGTGTAGACCAATCATACAGAATAGAAGACACAGAGACAAACCCACATAATACAGTTATCTCATACTAGACAAAGACACCAAAAACATTTATTGGAGAAAAGACAGCCTCTTCAACAAATGGTGCTGGGAAAACTGGAAATCCACATGTAACAAAATGAAATACAACCCCTATCTCTCACTCTGTACAAAACTTAATTCAAAGTGGATCAAAGACTTAGGCACTAGAACAGAGACCTTGCCTAACAGAAGAAAAAATAGGCCCAGATCTTCACCATATCCTCTTAAGAACTGACTTCCTTCACAAGACTCCTAAAGCACAAGAAGTAGAATCAAGAATCAGTAAACAGGATGGGTTCAAACTAAAAACTTCTTCACAGCAAAGGAAACTATCAATATGAATAGAGCCTACAGACTGGGAGAAAATCTTTACCAAGGAACCTCAGATAGAACATTAATCTCTAGGAAAAAAAATCTTAACACCAAAAACAAATAAATAAATAAATAAATAAAAATAACCCAATTAATAAATGGGCTAAGGAATTGAACAGACACTTCACAGAAGAAAAATTACAACTGATCAACAAATATATGAAAAAATGTCCAACATCTCTAGCAATTAGAGAAATACAAATCAAAACTACACTGATATTTCATCTCACTCCATTCAGAATGGCAATCATCAAGAATAAAAGCAACAATAAATGTTGGTGAGGATGTAGGGAAAAATACACTCATACACTGCTGTTGGGACTGTAAATTGGTGCAGCCAGTATGAAAATCAGTATGGAGATTCCTCAGAAAACTTGAAATGGAGCCACTATTTTACCCAGCTATCCCACTCCTTGGTTTATATCCAAAGGACTTAATATCAGCATACTACAGTGATGCAACCACATCAATGTTTATAGTAGCTCACATTAGCTAAGCTATAAAAACAACCTAGATGCCCTTCAACAGATGAATGGATAAGAAAGGTGGCATATATATGCAATGGAGTGTTACTCAGCCTTAAAGAAGAAGGGAATTATAGCGCAGGTAAATGGATGGAGCTAGAGAATATCATGCTAAGTGAAATAAGTCAATCCCTAAAAAACAAGGTTGAATATTTTTTTTCTGATATGAGAATGCTAATTCACAATGGGGGCAGGGAGACTAGAGGTACTCTGCACTAGGCAGAGAGATGTGAAGGGACAGGAGGGGTAATGGGGGTTGGAAGGATAGTATAATAAATCAGACATTATTACCCTATATGCATATATGACTACACTACCAGTGTAGTCATGTATAACCAGAAGAATCAGAAGTTCTACATTTATGCATGATGTAAAAATACATTATACTGTCATTGATAACTAATAAGAACAAATAAAAAAAATAAGAGTTTAAAAAAATCAGAGGAGGTCACATTCACATAGAAGTTTGCTAATTCCTCCAAGATGAACCAATCACCTAGAAAGTGTTCTTTCAGCTTCCCTACACTGTCCAGGCAATTACTCTAAAGAAAGTCTTCAACCTTCTCTACTTCCCATCATATCAACCACTATATTTAGAGAGAGGAAGTAAGACAATATATAAGAATCCCAAATCATACTTTTATCATTTTAACCACAGGTTAAAAAAAAAAAACATGGCCATCTGTGAAATCTAGTATAGGTAGACACACTTTGATTGTCTACTCAGTCCCACAAATGGATGGCAGGACCCTGTTGCAGTGCTCAGGGGCACTTTCATCAAAGCAGACTCATCACAATGACTGAAACAAGGACAGAGGCACAACATGGAAAGTACAGTGTATTGCTCCTGCAGGAAGGGTAGATGAGAGGTAGCATAAAAACTGCGTTGCATGAAAAGAAGAATATTGCAAGGTGGAGGACCTAAACATACAATGACTAATGCAATAATAATATACATTAGAATTCTAGACAATGTGCTGAGTGTTTTATTTGAATGATTTCATTTAATTGCCAAGACAACTTCAAAAGTGGTGGTGATGATGGAAATAGAAATGCTTAGTGGTGGGGGTAGTCCCCTCTAGGGGAAAAAAGAAACCCAAAACACTCCTCGACTAGACTATGAAGTTACTCAGAGTGGGCTAGAATTCAAATCTATAAAGTGTGATAGCAGAGCTATCATCTCAACCTGGTTCCTGGTACCTTGTGTATTGTGTGGCTCTGAATTAGAAGATGGTAAATTATTTATACTTACAAAAAATATTGGCATGGCAAAAAAACTAAACACTTGATATTCCAACTGAGAAACAAATATTTATGACAGTGAGAAATTCATTTGGGGGATTTCTGCTATGAGCTTTTAGGTTATTATTGTGATGTGCTCCACCAAAAGGTTGGACTTTCTTTAGACCATCACTAAAATCCTTTTTAATAATGTATAAAAAATCCCTCTAATTTGTGACCTGAGGAATATGCAGTTAGAGACATTCTAAGCAGTACCCCAATTATGAGCGTTCCTAAAAGTCCCGGAAGGTCTAAGTGTGAGATCCAATACTGGCACAAGGTGACACACTCTACAAGAGGTAAACATGGAGGTTTGGCTGAGGGAATGTTCAGTGAATGTTACAATAATCCTACATTTCAAAAAACTACTCTGTGCCCCATTAGTATTATGAGTAACACTGTGAATCACCCACCTATTCACAAATTAATATAGGACAGAAAATTGTAAGACGTATATGGACAAGAGTCAATACAACCAGAAATAGACACAGCAAGGCACAGCAAAGCAGGGTTTCCACCACATTGATAGTTATGTCTCTATATAGTTCATGTGCTTTGAAATTCTATCTACTTCATATATTTAAAAATATTCTATCAATTGGGGTCCATAGGCTTTACTAGACCACCAAATGGAACCAAGGCACCACAAAGCATGAGAACTCCTGCAATGGAACAGCTTTAAATCAGTAAAGCCAGCTTGGAATGCCAAGCTGTAACCTTTGCCAATGACAATCATTCCCCCTCAGGGTAATTAGGATCCAGGGAACAGTCTGATCTGCCGACCAGAATACAACCACCACGAGTAGAGTTATCCTTTTGGTATTCAAAAGACAGAGACCACATGAATTAATTGATGCTGAACACCCTGAAACAGAGTAAAATAAAAGTCTACTCATATAAATCAGGACTTTCCTAATACGGGTGTAACAAGTAATTATTCCAAATTAAAGCACCCTAATAATTTTAGTCTTGTTTGATTAGTTCTTCCAAATGTTTCAAAATAATTACCTATTTCTTCAATATATGGAAATAAAAAGGAACATCAAGTACTGGATGGCGGCGGCACTCCCTTCTTTCTGAGAGAGTGAGGCATGCCAACACCCACATATGAACAGAAATAGAAGAAAACCAAGCTAATCTGTCATCATTCCCATCCTGACTGGGGCAAAATAATATAACATGGCTAAATCACAATGGAAAGGATTCCAAAGGTAATTTACATGTTCTGGGGAATGCATTTCAACACTGGAGTGCCTGTGAATGTGTCTGAAATTCTCAGATTTAATGTCATAATAAATTTACACACACATACACACACACACACAGCCACACAGAGGCAAGTGCCCCTTTAAAAAAGAAATTAAGAAAACAATACTTTTCCTCCGTGTTATGGTTTAGATATTAGATGTCTCCCAAAGGCTCATGTGTGAAACAATGCAAGAAATTTAGAGTGAAATGATTGGGTTATGAGAGTCTTCAACTAATCTGCTGCATCAATCCACTGACAGGGATTAACCATAGTCAGGTAAGGTGTGATTGGAGGAGGTGAGTACCTGGGGATGTGCCTTTAGGGTTTATATTTTATCCCTGATGAGGACAGCTTGCTCTCTCTCTGCTTTCGGGTGGCCATGGCTTTCCTCCACCACACACTTCTGCCATGGTGTTGTGCCTCATCTCAGAAACCAAAGAATGGAGTCAGCTGTCTATGGACTGAGACCTCTGAAACTGTGAGCCCCCAAATAAACTTTTCCTCCTCTAATTGATCTTGTCAGGTCTTTTGGTTGCAGCAGTAAAAAAGCTGACTAAAACACTCCATGACCCTTTACTAAATAATTTTGACTTTTGATTTAAAATTAAAGTAAGCAATTTCATATAAAACCTGAGCTCCCCAATAGTAACTTTAGATTAGCAATGAAGTTAGAAACACAAATAACAAATACAAGCACAAATTGATCAAATTATAAGAATTTAGTATTTAAAATATTACATTTTATGATATTTGTTTGAAATGGAGATATCATGAAAAAGTGCATTCCAATTCATAACACAGTGTGTTTCTATAAATTGGAAATAAATCAGAAATACCCAGGCCCATGATGAAAGTTTGAAAGGGGCAAGTGTGATTACCTCCCACTATTCCACCAGCAAGTCCTGTGTCTTTCAGGGTTTGTGGACACCTGACCAGTAATTTATTTATTTATTTTTAATTTTTTATTAGTTATTGGTGGACCTTTTTATTTTTTTTATATGTGGTGATGAGAATCGAACCCAGTGCCTTACATATGCTAGGCAAGCAGTTTACCACTGAGCCACAAGCCCAGCCCCATAAACAGTAATTTATAATAGTAGATTAATGTTCTAAGTTTTATTGTTTTAGGAGTTAGATTTGCACTGAGAAGTAAAGTGAATATTAAAAATCCAATAAGTAATTCTTTTTCAATAATATTGATTTTATTCACATTTCATGAATGCGTTCTATGCTTTGTTAACAAAAATGTATAATTTTTCATCTAAAAGTGAATTATGCAATTTTGAAATATTGATTTAAAAAACTATCTTTCCAAGAAGCTTGTTACAAGGCTCAGTTACAGGGGATGGGCAATATTTTGTATAACATTGAGGTTTACTTGATGTTTTGTTTCTCCTCTTTTTTGAAAGAACAATGATTATTCTTCCCACCAAACTGGGAACAAGAATCATAGAACAGCAACAACAAAAACAACAACATCAAAACCCAGCCAAACAAACAAAACTAAAAAGTAAAAACATCTCAGATTGTCTTGGAGTCGTAACAGGCAAATTATTGTCTCAAGTTTTCAAAATCTTTGCTTCCATAATGATGTTGCCATGCTAAAAAACTAAAAGGGGCACAAAGAGAAGAACAAAGATTTACCTATTAGGATCCTCATAGGTCTTGAATCTTTCTTTCTACCTATTTTAATTGGTTTACTGACTTATTAATGAAAGGATATAATGAATGTTCTAAAAAGCATGAGTTAAACATAAAATATTAAGGTGACAATGTTATGTTATCATAGTTTATATATCATAAAGTGTGTGCAAATTATCAAAATTTTTCAATAATTTGATCATTTTCTTAAAAATAGATAATCTCAGCCAATTATTAAGAAATGTAAAAGATGCAATTAACAATGTGCCACTAATATGTTCAATACTAGTATAGATTTTATGGTACGATTGATAATTCAATGACTTTAATGAAAGTTTTCTAGATAAAAAACCAATTTACTTCAAAACAATTTTAAGCTGCTACCACAAAGTATGATTTGATCCTTTGGCTATAATGAAACCAGAGAACATACAATTCAAAATTGTTTTTAGTTTTATTAACAAGTCATGTATAGTTTCTTTTATTTAATAACTAAAGATTTTTCATGCTTCTTAATATTAAAAAAGTAGTATATCTGGAATTCAGTTTGCAAAATGGTCATTCTGAAACCTGATTTATTCTTCATATTTGGTGTTTGAGAATTCTAGGGCTGTCATATTTTAAAAAGGAGCAGATAAATGTTTGAAGTATTCATATTTGAAAAAAATACAGTAATATATGAAACCACAAAAGAACACTCCAAATCATTTTTCCTTAAGGTTTAATTTCAACTTACAAATTTTAAATGATGATTGTAATGTGAATCCAAGTTTTTGCTTATTTGCAATGCACGAAATATTTTTTATAACTTGCAGGTAAAATATTCCTTTCACCACAGTATTTTTTACCCTTATTTATGCTCTCTTTTTAATATTTTTCACCCTTCAGTCTTTTTTCTTCAACAGTTTAACATGTCACTTCTGGTTCAGCTATAGCGCAATCCTAGAACAATAATGTTTCAACTTGCAAGCAAGAACACCCTTCTTGAGTTGGTAGAACTCCACCAGCTGGATTAGATCCATAAATCTAGTGTGGCCATCATCTAGCATGTGGAACATTTCACCATCATCTTCCACCTGCAATAGGAAAAGCAACAAGCTGGTAAAGAGGGTAAAGAATCCAGAAGGATGATGGTTGTTCCACTGCAAGCTATGTCTTCTTGCCAAAATTGACAAGTTTATAATACTAAGGACTGTGCAGAGAACAGCATGACATGCCCACTTCTTTAATTTCACTTACATTTAAAAGAAGTATCATCTGATCCTTGGATAAGAAACATGCCTCCACTTTCTCTGCATCTAATTCTCCCAGAGTTCTGTTTAGTTAGGATAGTTTAACAATTTTGAGTCAATGAACAGAGAGAAATCTGTACTATTCAGTGTATAAGTAGACAGGAGATTTTAATGCTTCTGTGTAGAGAAATTAATTTCTATTTCTAAACATTGTCTACTTAATGCCTCAGTATATTAAAAATGACTATTCATATATTTTTTATCAGCAAGTTCATTCTGAAGCAATAATATATTATGCCAATGGAATGTCAGTTGACATTTTTTGTTTGGTGGTGAAGACTTCTAGCATTAAATGCTCATACTTGCTGGGGACACTGATCAAATAATCAAAAAAGCAGGGTTGGTACTCTATATGGACTTTGGATGATTTAAAAAAGAGGCAATTCAAAGGAAAGCATTAGTAATTTAAATAAGTCCTTCCTGAAAGTAGATTGAATCTGTTTTACTCTGCCTGATTCTAATATGCACATCACATATGCACATATGTGCACATGCTGACACACAACAGCAGAAGCGAAAAAAACTCCAAAGCAAGTTGTGCCAGCCAAAAACAGATATTTTTAAAATGTTCCCAGGATTATTTAAATGTCCACCAATCTCACAGTTCCTGTGTTTCTATACAAATAATTTTAAACAAATGAAAAAAAACTAGCAACAATAATAGCAAAAAATGTCTTTGAGAGAAGAGAAAGGGTCTTAAAATAATGTTTTTTTTTTTTTTAAGAAATGGTTAGAACTCAGAAAAAAGAATCTTTAGTGGCCTTTTACCAATAGGTGGCATGAGGTCTATACAATATTGCTAAATCATATTTCATGGAAAAAAGATAAATTTAATTTTTACAATTCCTGTATTTCTTATATTAATTCAGGCTCATAAAACCATTTCTGCCAAACTTAACTCTGGTCAAAGCACAAGCTCCCACATTATATTTAATAAAAGAAACAACAGAAAAACAAAGTTTCCAAAAGCTTATGCATTAAGATCATATCTAATATACGAATGTGAAATCACAAATTACTTAGTGGTATAATTTGAACGTGCTTTATTTTTTGTCCATGACTCACTGACAGGACAAAAGTTTTGGGGTTACTCTGACTACCCCTTACCAAGAAAACTCTAAAAAGAGAGAGGAAGAATTTCAATATGTTTCTACATTCACTTACAGATTTCATAGAATCATAGCATGTAACAAACCGAGGATGTGTACTCATAAAAGCCGTAGCTGGAATCTCCTTAAATGTGTATTCAGTGGGTATGATTATTCAACTTGGTGAATGATATGTTACAACATAATCTCATACTACAAAACTGTCATCAGTGCTAATGTAATTTTAATATGATAAATACACAGTCTATTTGTGACATTGTTTGCTTACAAACCCAGCAAAATATTCCATTGGCATCAACAATTCATGTTGTCCTTTTTCCACTGGGAAATTGGGTATTCCCATGAAACTACCAGAAAGAATAAGGGATGAGAATGAATAAAAGATGAGTGGGTGTGTGTACGTGTGTGTGTGTATAAAAGACATAATGATTTATAGTAAAATCATTTTTACCCTCTTTTCAACACTTGGTCTGCTTTCTTCTTTTGATTCTGGCTTCTACTGTTACACGACAGAAAATAAGAAATGCTATATCCTTAAAATCCAACTTTAAATTGTTTATTAAATGTTTAAGTAAAAATGTTTCAAGTTAAAAAAAATATACCCAATGTGCACTTTAACTTCGAAGAATGCAGTGGGAAAGCCTCTATTAATTTCAGGTTACAAAAAGAAGACATGGTCTAATGGTCTCAGAGAAAAAGGCTGCAGGGTATGGATTCTTAATTACTGGCAATGCAGTGAAAAGCCAGTTTTGTATTAATTACTGGCAAACACACTGTGTAAGTGGTCCCCACTGGTGACTTCAATACTAATCTCACTGTGCCTGGCCTAAGAGGCAGCCAAATCTGAGGCATCACAGATGTCTGATGAAATTATCCATTTTATTTGTGAGACTCTGACATTACATCATTGGGAGACAGGACAAAGGGCATTTCATGGAAAAATTAAGCAGTAATTCTTCCCCCTCCCAAGCAGATCACCACTACCACCTGGTAGACCACCTGACACCTTCACAACTTTCCGAAGAAATACCAAAATAATAGAAACAGGCATGATTACTCTGTATAATTATTTTCTCCAGGTTACACATTCATAAATAAAGGGAATTATAATCTTCTAAAACATTTAAATCATTCTTTCTTATTTTTCACTTTTCCTGACCTCACTGGATTGTAACTATGATCACTGTTCAAATTTATTTACAAAAAATTGACCATGCTCTAAGCAGAGAAGTATATTAAAATCCTTTCTTATTTTGACTCTGATAAAATGCTGACTTGTTATTAATAATCTTCCATGTGAAGATGAATTTTTACCCAAATGTCAGTATTAAATCTCCTCAAACCCTGTCATCATCTTAAGTCAGCCTTTGAAGATAAAAGATTCTTTCTCCAGTTGTTTAAACTGACTTTGAAGATAAAAGATTCTTTCTTTTCCTTTGAAGATAAAAGATTCTTTCTCCAGTTGTTTCATTTCTCATCCAATCCTCAATAAAATGTTCTCTTTGTACTGCCTTTGGGAAGGAACTTAGCAGTATTAAAGTACCTGAAACTGAGTAATGTAAGAAGAAAATCCTTCAGATTATAAATCTCTCATAAAATATTTTATGCTTCTCTTGTGTACTCCATGGTATCCCATTAAAAGATAACACAAAAAATCATCAAAAAGTACTCTTTTAATAGATTCACATTTTTAAGCTGTAAATATTTAGAGAAATAGCAATAGGGATGTAAACAGAAATAAAAGTAAACATTGAAAACATCAGAAAAAAATCTTCTTAATATACCCTGCATTATACCTAAAAAGAATTACAATGTATAGGATAATGTCATAATGTAAATCATATTTTAGAATCATATATATTACTTGTTCAAAATGAAACATTGATACCCAAAAACAAGGTTAGTTTTTTTTCCTCTCATGAATTAATATCTAAAATGCTAGAATTGGCACAGAATGGATAACATTAGTGCTCCTAGTTAAGAACAAAGAATACTATTCTCTTCTCTGTTAATTTATACACAAATACTGAGCACATTCTGTGTACTGGGTATTATACAGATATTGCTATAATTCAGAGATAGCCACTCTTACAGAACAAAGCCATTTCTGTGTTATGATAAGCCAAAATTAAAAACACTTGGTGTGCACTGAATAAATGATTATTATTTACTGGCAAAATCCAAACCAAATCCAAAAATCCAAACCCAAATTCTACTCAACACTAAAAGTATCAAACTTGCCCATCCACAAGTCCTTGCTGAATAATCAATCGCTGAGCTTCACATCTGAAAATCTTATGGTGAAACCATGGCTGGGACCGATGGATGGCTAAAGAAATAAAACGAATGAATACAAAGGTTTGCTTGCAGTGACTGCAATTTCACTACATATATGTCCCCCATCAGTTAGTGACCACATGTCACTAAAGTCATGTCAAGCTGCCCATCAGCTCAGTGACCATGACTAGGAGCAGACATACCCATGTTTGTGGCAGAGGTCTGTGAGGAGGCAATGGGGCTACTGTGACTGCCCAGGCACAAACATCCTTTTTTCTGAGCAAGGAATGGGAAAACAAATCTCAGTTTTGGGGGTGAAACAAATTCAAATTAAAAATTCTTTCAAGAAAGTGAAATTATGAGTACCCTCCAAGTGAGTCCTTCTTCAACTGGAACTGAAAGAGCTTCGGTGGGATTTTCTATATCTCTACTTTTCTGACCTGAGAAGTCCATTGCTACCAGGGAGTTCTCTGATATACTTCTCTAAAAAAATTTTTGAAAAATGAAACAAAACCAGAAAACATTTTTGGTCATGAAAATCTTCAAAAGTAATTGTTTTGCTGGCAATATGCTTCAATTTGAGACTGGGATTCCCAAAGTAGCTATCAGGAAATTAAAAAGTTAAAAGTACATATTCAATATAAAATGATGCTATGGAGAACTTTGCAGTTCAATGGCTATTTGTTAGGATAACTGAATTAAGTGCTGAGTAATGTGATGAAAATCTTTGAAAGCATGTCTTTCCCCTAAAACAAACCTCTTTTTCACATTATCTCCTAATATGGCAAATCTCCAACTGAGGAAGAAATAACCCTTCCTACTGGCTATAAAGAACTACCACTTCTGAACTCATCTCTGTATTAAACTTTATGTCAAATCCACCAACTTTGAAGCCACGATTTTATGATTCAAAATATGTAAAAGCTATTACTTAGATTGATACACATCTTCTTAGAAATAGTACTCATGTTTTATAAAGGAGCAAATTGGAATATGTGTTTTGAAAGCTTATCATGTCAAGTTTCATTTTATTTGGAAAATGAAATTTAACAGAATAATAATACATAATATTAGATTTCATATTAAAATTTTTATGATGGGGCTGGGGTTATGACACACCGGTAGCACACTTGCCTGGCTTATGTGAGGCACTGGGTTTGATTCTCAGCACCGCATACAAATAAATAAAGGTCTGTCAACAACTAAAATTTTTTTTTAAAAAAATTATGATGTAATATATAAACACTTTTTTCATTTTTGAAGAGATGGGTGGCCAAGTGATAGCTGCAAAAGCAATTCTGAATGACAGAAGCACAGACATGAAAAGAAGACATATTTAAACAAATGTAATCAAAACAATGATAAAGTCAATGTTTTTGCTAATTACTTCTTATATTCATAGTCTCTAAAGGGAAAGTAAAGAATATAAATCCTGGATCTTATTTTTATTTTCTTTTTTTCTGGCGTCCTATTTTGCAATCATCTTTCAAGAAACAGGCATTCTATCCCACAATGAGTCGTGAGTACTAAAAAAAGAGAAAATTGCCAAACGCTCTAGTCAAGAGTCTCACATGTCTTATACACTAGGAAGATAACTTAAAACTAAGCAAAAAAAACTAAATGGAAGTGTGTATCACTTATTCTTCAATCATTACTAAAAGAACAAAATCCAAAGTGAAATTACACTGTAAATTATGAGCCAACCTGCATCTGGAGATTTGTGGCTTTCATACACACACACACACACACTCTCTCTCTACCTTTGGAAAAGACACTATACTCAAATGTGGGCTTCAAACAAAACCTTGTCCTCAAGAAAAAAAAAATTTAGGTTTCTTTATCACTGCCTCACATATCCCATTTTATTAGCATCTGTTATTTTCTCTTCAAACCACGTGATAATGGCTGACAATCTTATTATGGTCCATCTATATTTCTAGAGATCTGGCATGCAACCTTCCATTTGTTACAGGAGCCTTTATAACTGACAGCTGCTCTTTCCAAACAGATGCTGTCTCAGTGATTTCTATTTGCTGTCACACCTTAGTTTGCCCTTCTCACCCCATGATCTTCCATGCTGGGCTGTGGATCAGTTGGATACACTTTTGCTTTCCCAACATTAATGGAAAGTGTCCACCTGCCCAAATCAGAGTAACTAACCTGGACCCTAATGATAGATTTATCCTTATAACAACTTTAACTTCACATGCCAAGATGGGTTCTATAAAGAGAAGTTCCTGATAACATAAAAATACTGTGAGGAAAAAAAAATAAACAAGCTTTTGTTCTCTCCCTACCCAATACAGGGGACCAGATGTTCAATAAGATCCCATGTTCCATAATTATTTGACAAACAGAGAATACAAGACAATTAAAGAAATTTTCCATTTGCTACAATAACTACACTAAGAGGAAATAGGAGTGTAGTAAATGTTGTCTACTGAATGGCAGGTGGTGGATGAAAAATTAATAGTTCACCTTAGGTGGACAAAGAAATGGAAGTAAAGCAAAGTCTGATAAATCCAAAAGGTCATTTTCAGCTCAATTTCTTTCACATAGGAAAGCAATGCTATTAACATTCAGAACTGGCTGTATTTATCAAATATTTGTTCCTTTTTCTAGCTCTTCTTAGGGGATGAACAGGGTAGGCCCTAGAAAAATGAGCCATGATTTTAATTGCATAGCCTTTTCTCTCTAAGAAGGGAAGCCTGGGTGTACCCTGGATTACCCAGACCAGACTCTGAGACTGCTTGTATCCTTTTAGTGAGGTTTACATCTAAAATGGTTTTTAGGCAATATAACTACATGGCAACTAGCCACGCTTTCTCTGTCACTCTATTTGAAGGATCTTGATAAACCTGCAGCTCAGAATGACTAAACAAGAGGGCAAAGAATTTCTCCAGATATCGTTCTCTCATCTGCTTCATACAGAGCCAAAGGACACCCCAGATGTAAGAGTCAGGAGATTATGCAACTACCCCCTTCTTTTACACTGCAGGACACCAGAGATTCAACCAAGATCACACACCTTATGGTAAAAATAGCAACCAATATGTCCCATCTAGGGTTATTTCAAGTGCCACATAGTGGGAGGTAAAGGAAAGAAACTGCAGCTTAGCATATCTAGCCCGGGGTCAAAAATAAAGACTAAAAAGAACTGAACAGACATTTTCTTCCAATCTCCTCACTCAAGCTAGGAACATATTAACAGACACTCCTTTAAATGAATTCCTCCTTTACCCTAAAATGAACCAAATCTATCTGGCTTCCTAAAATATCTGCTGATGATTCTCATTTCAAAAGGTGATATGAGTGGCTGTCACATGACATTATGGCTAGGTGCTCCCTTTGGTATGAGAACTGTTGTTTTGTTTCTCTTCTCAAAATATGGACAAGTTTAAAAGAGAATACTGTTACTTGAGAAAGGTAACTAAATTATTCTGTGAAAATAGTTCCTGAGTAGAAAGCAGCAGAGACAGGTGAGGGGCACCAGCACCATTCAGGTCACTGATTCCTCTGTAATCATCTAGAAAAGTGGATCTCTCCATACACACAAAAGTAAACAAAAATACCTCCCCAAACATCTAGGTCTCCTTCACAGACATTAAGAATAGCATAGATACAGTTCTCAGGTGCTACCTTCGATGATCACAACTCCTGTGTAAAACAAGCCCTTACCACGAGGCATTGGGACCTCTTGCCCCTATCACACATGATTCCAGTCAGATTCACTCAAGGAGCAGTCCTTTTTACAGATGGGGTTGAATAAGAAAGACCGACTAAGCAAACTCAGATATGCCATGATCAACAGCAGAATGACTTTCAGTGGGAAAAAGTAAGAATAATATCACACTTGTATGCTAACAAAGGTAATGAAAATGGAAAGGACTTTATTTATAACATTTTCCTATGATTAAAAAGACACTAAATAATAATTGCTTCCAAACGTTTGGCTGCTATTAACATGTCCATGCTAATAACTCTAGATTCTAAAAGAAAATTTGGAGGGATTTAGGAAAGGATTAAGATAATACAATTCATTATTTTTTTATATACAGATGGATGGAAAGATAAGAGTAAGCTGACAAACTGTAGAAAATATTCACCTTAAAGTGATTTGTATTATAAAAATTCATTACATTCTTTAGTTTCTCATTTTAGGGCTTAAAAGTAATATGATACAAACATGAGAAGTTATTCTTCCATAATTTAAAGCAACATAACTACAAAATATGGGCTCTTTTTCTATATCATCTATTGGCTTCAGTTCATTCCTGGAACTGAGCATTTCATCTGGCACATTACATGTGGGTAAATGTACCTTCCTTGGTCACAGTCAAGAAGAACACATTTTTAGCCTAAGTGGAAACACAGTTTTCAGAAAAGTGCATTAACTGATCTGTAACACAGGCACATACATCTGAATTTCTAATATACTCAATATTAAGGATTGCAACAAGAATTGCAGAACATAAACATTAAGTTCAGAAATAAATTTCTGTGTTAATGCACAGGAAATTAAAATTAAGTGCTAAAGAAGGTAAAAGATGTGCCTGTGTGTGTCTGCAAATAAATATCCAAGTTACATTTGGTAAAATGTAACTGTTGACTTGTAGTTTTTGCATTTCCTGGAAAGCAGTCTGCTTTTTAAGAACCTGGAACTTAAAAAAAATTTACTGTTAGAAAGCCAGAAATTAAAAACATACACATACGTATATTACAGTTTTTAAAATTTGAAATCATTGGCATCTCTATAATAGGCTACAACAATCTCAGAATCAGTATTAAAATAAATAAGCAAACCCACAATCAAAGAAAATTAATTAAAAAACACACAATGCCAAGGAAAATGTTCTACAAATTATCTTATTAAGAATCTATGGGGCTGGAGATGTGGCTCAAGTGGTAGCGCGCTTGCCTTGCATGCGTGTGGCCCGGGTTCGATTCTCAGCACCACGTACAAAGATGTTGTGTCCGCCGATAACTAAAAATTAAATATTAAATCTCTCTCTCTCTCTCTCTCTCTCTCTCTCTCTCTCTCTCTCCTCTCTCACTCTCTCTAAAAAAAAAGAATCTAATCCTCAAATGATGTAATGACATAGAATATACATTCCTTCAAATATTTAAAATATTTTACTAACATGTAACATTATGTATTATAATTGAATATTTCATATATGTCCTATGATTTTTATCACAGACCATACACATATGCTATCCAAGTATAAAAAATTCAATATAACATCATACATACACAGTATAACTTTACTTGACCAAAAGGAAATGGTAAATATATTGTAGTATATATTTGTAATGTAATAGCAAATTAACATAATATAAATATAAAATAAAATATAGGTTCCAAAAATCGATCCTTACTATGGGTGATATACTCTAAGAACTGCAGCCACTTCTGCCTTGATATGGAGGCATATAATTCTGGTACAGCTGCATGCCATACTGCAAAATAAATAAACAAAAACACAATGTTACAACTTTTCCTTTACTACACTGGTAATTCAATTAAAATATTTTTCATTAATCATATGTTATCAGTATAAAAAACAATTTTGTGATTTTCCTTCAATCAGACAAATAAAGCAACCAAAATAATGCCCTTCAACAATACATTTAAAAAGATATGTTTTTTACTTTGTTTGTTTTACTGAGGCTCCCAAATTAAGGTCTTGCTCACTAGTATTACTTTTTTTTAATTTCTTTTTTTTAAGAGAGAGAGAGAGAGAGAGAGAGAGAGAGAGAGAGAGAGAGAGAGAGAATTCTTAATATTTATTTTTTAGTTTTCGGCGGACATTGTTTGTATGTGGTGCTGAGGAACGAACCCAGGCCACACGCATGCCAGGCGAGCGCACTACCGCTTGAGCCACATCCCCAGCCCCTCACTAGTATTACTTTATACTGGTATTACTTTATACTGAGACTTACGTTTCTACTTTCATATTTACATAGTTTGCAGAAAAATTATTTGGATTGGTACCTTGTCTCATGAAAAGAAAGCTCACTTGGGAAAGGTGTCATGCTGTACATTCCAAAGATTTTAAAAACCTCACATATGTCCTAAGCAACACTGTAAAATTCACTGTCATTCTGATGATTGATGAATTAACTTGTCTCTTTGGTAAAACTATAAATTGGGCCCTATCTGAAGAATTCTCGGATCTATATCATTCTTGGTTAAATATTCTTATAACCAAGAATAATTATTTTCATAATATTTTTGGGCTTCACATTCACAAAACAAAAACACTGAGGAGTCCAGCTGATTTCTGTGTTTCAAAATACAATGTAGCAGTTTAGAAATGTGGGGTCTTCACTTTTAGGAGGCAGCATCTGACAGACTGAGCCATCTGGCCATAATGGGAAAGTAGGAGGTCGGGATTCTAATGGGATTATTAGTTTGAGAAAAATTAAGACTGTTAACTGCCATGAGCAAAATTGTCCTGAAGAAATCCTCATCTGAATCTGGAAACTACTCCTTTAGATTTAAGCTATTTTGTTGGGGGGGGGCAATTATTGGCAGCTTTTAATTTTTTATGATTTTAAATTATTTATATTTATACATATTTATTTACATTTTGGCTACACTCCACAATTCTTTCCATTTCATGAAGATATAATGAACTTCATGTTAGGTCTCAGCAGCCCTATTCCATCTACTGCTTCAACCTTTGTGATGTTGGCATTTGGCAGGGTAGTCATTGTGTTCTATCACCTCAAGGCCCCAGCAGCATCCGAGCCAGCAGGTGCTGTGTCTCAAATGGGCCTGACAATGGAAGCGTATATGGAAGGTGTGGAGGATGACTTTGAAGAAGAATGTGCTGCTATTGATTCCATGTTGGACCTGATGAACTATCCTTATCACCTGGAGGAGAATGACAATCTCCATGCCTGCCTCCAGGGGCTGCCAGAGTCCAAATGATAGGTAAGATGGCAATTTAGTGGCAGGTCTAAAAGTCACCCCCTAAAGATGCCAGCCCTTAGGTTCTTCAAAACCCCAATCAGGTCACAACACTGCTTCTGGGGTCAAGCTCTAGCCTAAGCACCACCACCTACCTCAAGGTTTCCTGGTGGGTTTGCCTGCCCATGCCACCCTTCTGGCATCTCCCTTTGGCCCACCGGGGCCAGCGCCTATTGACCTGCATCCCCTCTGGCACCAGGTATGGGTCTGTGACCCATATATCTGTCTACACAACTTTTGAGCAACACCTACTCTGCCCAGTACTTGAGTGTCCACCTTAAATGGGCTTACTTTGTGTACCCACACAGGTGCACAGACACACACACACTCAGAGACATGCATGAGCGCGCACACACACACAAACACACACACACACACAAAGAGTACTGTATAGAAAATATTGAATGACAGCATGAAATCAAATCTTACCCATAGGATAAATTTTATATAAATAGTTCAACAGTGTTATTTCTCTACTAGTTCCTTGAAACCAATTCTAGCAAAGTGGATATATTTGGTAATTAGTCAAACAAACAAAAAAAATTGGGGGAGGGGATTAAGAGAATCATTATTTCAAGATTTTGCTTCTAACATGAATACAAACCCACATTCATTTAAAATTCTCTGTGCTGACTTCTTTATCCAATTATTTCCTAACTTTTAAAAATTATTTAATTCAAGGTTTGAAGGACATTAATGGGACCTAATGAAATTCACTTTAAATCAACTCTAAGCCTACAACAAATTTAAAAAGAAGACAGAAGAGCTTAATTCCTAGTCAAGTTCATTATTAAGTATACATAACAACCTCAAACAACCCTTTCACAAAGAATATGAGGATTGGCCACCTTCTTCATTGAAAAACCTGCTACCTACTAATAAGATGGTTATCTTCCTATATGTATTGTTCCTGACACCTGCAGTGTTAGATAGGTACCTAGGTGCCATTGAAGACCTTTAGTAGGCATTTAACTCCTGTCAAGGATAGTCATGGGCCAATTTTAACATTTCTCTGTCCTATGGAGGGGCAGATAAAAGAATGAAATACCACAACAGAGAAGCTGTCAGAGTTCTAACTGAAGGGAGAGAAAGAGAGAATATGTAACTGGGACATTCTATGTGAGCAATCCACTTTTCTAAGTCATTGATGTTCTACATTCTATAGGTAACTAGAATTTCTCCAAAGAGAGGCCGGATCTGTTAATATTCAAATGTAAGACAGACTGTGTCACTTTCATGTCTGGTTTTTCATTGGCTACAGGTTAAAGGTACTCCTGGATGTTCACCTCCTTTTCTGGCATCATCTGGAAAAGTTTCGTCATTGAAATAAACAGGGAACACTGATATGATAGGTAGAATAACCATCCCAGAAAGATATCCACATCCTAATCCCTGGAACCTGTGAATATGTTAGGCTACATGGCAAAAGGAAACTGAGATTGCTAGCCAGCTGACTGTGGGATGAGGATTATCCTGGCTTCTCCACGTGCACCCAATGCAATCACCAGGAGCTTATAAGTGGAAGAGAAAGGCAGAAGGGACAGAGCTAGAGAGTTGGTAGCAAGAGAAGGACTTGGTGTGATACTACTATCTTTGAAAGTGGAGGAATAGTCACCAGACAAGGTATATGTGTGGCCTCACAAGGCTGGAAAGGACAAGGGAAGTGATTTCTCCCCTGAAGACTCCAAAGTGCAAGCAGCCCTGCCAAGCCTTGACTGTGACCCAGTAAGACTCATTCTGGACTTGAAATAAAAGAGTACAGGATAGCTGGGAGGAGTGTCATATGCCTACAATCCCTGTAACTAGGAAGGCTGAGACAGGAGGATCACAAGTTTGAGGCCAGCCTGAGCAACTTAGCAAAACACTTGACCAAAATAAAACATAAAAATGTGGGGGTATAGCTTAGTGGTAGATTGCCAAATTCATTCCCAAATACTGTCAAAAAGAAAAAAGAAAAAGAAAAAAAGAATATAGGATAATAAGTTTGTGTTATTTTAAGTCTCTAAATTGGGGGTAATTTACTATACCAGCTATAAAAATCTAACACAATGAACTATCTTTGAACTGGAAATCTGACTTGAAAGGGTCTTTGAGAATAATCAGATGAGGGGAAAAAGCAAGAAGGGAACAATCTTCCAGAAACTAAGCATCACCAAGATGGAAGAATTATTAAAGGAAATTTTTGGCATATTTCATTGATTCTTGCACTTGCATTTCAAAATACAATATTTGTCTCTTCAAAGATGGCATAAAGCCAGACATTATGTGGAAAGTAATAGGTATCCATGACTCTGAGATGAAAATGATTCAGGAAAGCCCGACTTGGAACAGGAAGAAGTTTTACAGATATCTTGACTAATTTATTTCATCTATAATTTCATATATACATATACACATATACATATATCAATGTCTACATATATAGACATATGTACATGTATATATAAGTAAGTCTGTGCATGCAAAAGTGAAATATGGCAAATTTCTAGCTGAGTCTAAATAAGTCTATAATAACTATTTAAATAAAAGTAAAACAAATGGCAAAAGTGATGTGAAAGTCACCTGTCATAATTATATTGGCATCATTTTTTAAAAATTTTTTTGTAATATCACAAAGTGTATCCTTGTAAAGTCAATGGCACCTTAGATTCTCGGAGATACTGCTTAATGGGTACATTTTGTGGTGATGAAAATGTTTTGGAATTAGATGGAAGTGATGGTTGCACACTTTGAATGCACTAAATGTCAATGAAATGTTCACATTAAAAATAGTTTGATTAATTTTTAATATCAGAATTTTACCTCAACTTAAATTTTTTTAAAAATAAAAATTTCTTCCAAAGCTACTCTTATCACTTATCTGATTATGATTGTTCTATCCTTCTTTACCCTGATCTCTCTCTTACCCAGGATGCTAGTAATGTTTTGCAAAGCTACCAAGTGGCAAATATGGAAATTGCAGCAGAAAAACTTCTAGGTCCAAAGTGGACCTAGAAAATACATGAGCTGAGAACTTGATTATGAAGTGAAGTGTACACTCTTCAACCTAACGAAAGGACAGAACCCAGGGATTCTACAAGACTCCATTTCTCTGATGTTAACTTCTAAATATATCAAAAAGCTAGTTTTAGGACACACACACTGTTAATAATCTAAATCTTTATGTGGTAATAAGTGAATCATATATGCTATGTATAGAATATGAAATCTATAAGTTAATAAATTATATTAGTGATCAGGCATAAATTATAAAGAATATCTGGGTAAATGCTGAAACTTCTAATTTAAACAAAGGATTAAGAAAAATAGTAATTTGTATATTTTGTCAACTTTGCCAGTAAATGATACTAAAGTGCACAGACATACTCTTTGTATTTTACTTTTTCCAAAAAAAAAAAAAAATTCATGATTTTTACCCCAATTGTGATTATCAAAATAGTGTCTTTATAAGGAAATGAGTGATTACTTTTATAACTGTAAAGTTGTGTAAATTTACTGGCATGTAAGTTTCAAAATAAATTAAATAAACATGTGCTTTCATTACATTCTGAAAGAAATAACTTCTATATCTCTTTTCTACATGTATCTGCCTTTAGAAGGTTCTTTCTCATTTCCAAATACTCGTCAACAAATCATGCTTATGGCAGTTGTAATTTCCACTTAACACCCAAGTGGATGATTTAAAAATATGCTCATAGGAAAATCATACAATTTTTTTTGATGTTCTACTAGAAGTAAGTTGTAATTCTTAAGCTAGAATGTAATTTATAAAACACATAAATGGAACATAAAACAATCGCATGAAACATATCCAGGCAGACACATTTTAAACACACTTCACACTGAATTGTAAGCAATGTTGTACAAACGTAGACTAAGTTGTATATGAGAAACATCCATTCAGTTATACTGGCTATGGATATAATACTCTTGCAAAACTAAAAAATAAAAATCAGAGAATTTCAAGAAACAGAATATTACTTCATAAATGTAAGATAAAGTATTAGCCCATTCCACTTCACTCCACAAATGTTTATCTTTTATATTAAAAAATGCATGCATTTGGTGGTGGCTGTTTTTCTTCTTTCTCATTTAGTCACAAAGATTCATATTAGGATTCACTCTTTTTTGTATTTTCAACTACAGATATTTTCAAACATTTATGGTACTCACAACATTTAATAGAAATTCATGCCTCCAGTGAGATTACCTTATGCAATCTAATCCTGGTCCCCTAGCACGTCCTATTCTGCTCTTCTTCTGCACAGAACATTTTCAGGTCTCGAGGCCCTCCTTCTTTGTTAGGCTAGAAGGGCCACAGCACGTTGTTTATCATTAATGCATATCTTGAAGGTAACACCTGTTGAAATAAAAGCCACTAAAATTTTCCTATATATAAGAGAAAGCTGTCTCTTTATTAAAAAAAAATTAAAAGAATCTCAAGCTTACCTAAAAGGCTGAGGCTTGCTTTATTGATCTTTCAAAATATTAAAACTGTACCTTAAAGCAGAATCCATAGTTAGTTTGTGCTCCATGTTTTTTTTTTTTTTGCCCCACCGTGACACATAAATATCACTAGTGCCAAATTCGCTGAAAAAATGCAAATTCCATGGTTCCTTAAAATATATATAGGAGTGTTGAAATGGATACATGTTTTGCAATATTTCTTTTTGTATGTTTATAATGTTACATAATGTATTCCTTGGGCAAACATTACCTAAATACAATTTCAATATAATATGACAAAAAGAAAATATTTTTTTTAAAAAAAAAATCTGTGTCATTATACCATTAAATAATCAGGAACTTGATACAGTTTTATTAAAATTGACAAGTGACAATTTCTTTATAATGTAAGACACGCATATGTGCGGGCATACACACACACATTCTATTTTAAACTCTCTATTCTCTTTATTCATCATTTCCAGGATTCAGAGAGAGAATATAGGAATCAATGACTTTTGAATACGTTTTCTGAATCCAGGTTTCAAATCATGGTATCTCCATAAAGGGAAGAAGGTTGGTTTGGGCTTCTGTAGCAGTTAGGAAAAAGGTAAAGGGGACCATGTGTCCTGCTTCATTAGGCTACACCCACGCCTCATAGTTCTGTACTATGTAATACACTACAGGAAACAACCAGAAGGGTTGTGTGACTATCTTGCTTTACAAGAAGGAAGCCCATATCGCTGAGCTCAGGGAAATTATCTGGCAATGGACTGTGTCTGATTTTCAAGTCAAAGTGAAAACATGAACAGCTATTTCTTCTCTAGGAAATCTCTGAGAGTTAGAGCTGGTCATGGGAAATCACTGGGTCATATTATTCTGTGATAGGTTAATAACTTGGAGAAGTACTTAATTCTGAGGTTCAATGTATAATCAAAATTGAACAAAATGCATCTGTTCTCTAAAACTTTGTCATTAGCAGTATGGTCTCAGACCAGGAAAATCTTTATCCTCTAGGATCTTTTTGAAAATTCAAATTATCAGGCCCCAACCCAGACCTAGTGAATCAATATCTGCATTTTAACAAGATCTCACTGATCCCATATGCACTAAATTTTAGTAGCACTATGTGTGTGGGCATGCACACACACACACACAGAATGAGAGAGAAAATATTCAGCAATATTAGCAACCTTGTCCAAATACAAAGAAATTTCATTGTAATTTATAAATAGGCTTTCCCAACTATGGCAACTAGTAGAGCAAAAATTTATCCATATGTCTCTGTTCTTAAGCATTTCGATCTAATGAATGACCATAGTTCTTAAGAACATTGATGAATAAGGCAGAAAAGAAAATAACAAAGATCTAGCATAGGGCCAATGGAAAAACGGGGAAGGAAGGAAAATGTACTCTCACTGTTAACATTTTTAAAAAAATGTATTCCTTGATAGACACTGATTTGATAATAAAATGTCTGATTTATATGAACATGGGATAAAACCATCCCTGTCCAGTGATGCTGTAGAAGTCAATATAACTCAATCATTCAAATGAAAGGGAAAAAAAGCTTGAGAAACACTGGAAGGCAGTAAGAAGCATGATGAGTCTTTTGTCTTGACCAATTTTTGTTCTTCTATTTAAGACACAACACTACAAGTCTGGGTTGGCATGGTTAGCAGGACGTAAACAGGTATGTGGGGGTATAAGGGAACAGATGGAAAGATAGGTAGAGATTTCTCTGCAAATCTAAATTACAGACACATCTCCAACACTTAAAGTAGAGGTTATTAACTCCCAAACAGCTGTTACATCCTTACAAAGTGAAATCAATCAAACCTCCTCCTCGAGAAGGACAGGACACAGCCTACATGCCAGGTAAAAATGTTATATTTGACTTTAGATAATCTACACATTTTGTATCACAATCACTGAAGAGATCTAACATCCTCACATTTTTCCTTTGGCAGAGAACATAACGTCATTTCATATATTGCCTGAAACATGAGCTAATTAAAAGAATATTATGCACTGATGGATTGCAAAGTCAGACCCTGAATCTTGTGGAAGGAATATGGCCTGTTCTGTTATATAATTGATGAGTGGGAGGGAAAGGGAATGAAGAGTAAAGTGAAAATAAAATGGGCTGTGGGTTTTAATGAGAGACCTGTTGAAGAAGTAAGAATATAGGAATTAAAGAGGCATTATCACATCTTCCAGTTAAGAATCACTGGGGTAAGAATGAGATAAACATGATTGACTGGATTGAGAAGCCATTTCTCTCAGTCTCCCCTTCTTCCTCTTTTGCAATACTGTAAATTGAACCCAGTGTCTCATGCATGTTGAGCAAGTGCTCTTCCCCTGAGCTACAGGTCCATCTCTAGAAGCCATTTGTTTCTCATAAGTTAAAAGTAAAATGTTAATCCCAGCACACATTTGTTTAAAACATACCTGTTATGTTACTGTATATATTAGAAACATTTAGGAAAAGAGCAACCTCATTGAAATGGTTAAGATGGAGCTTAAAACTTTAATAATAAAAGTAGACAGTTATTCATCCTAACATTATAATGTAAAAATTTGTAAACTACTTCAAAATGCCCAAGAAAAGATAATTAGAGAATAATGGCTTCATCCTTCTAGAACTAAGATTACTGTTTCTTAGAGAATGACTTCTAATGATTTTTAATTGATTTTATTCCTTTCTTTATCTCTTTCTCCAGGAATATTTCTCTAGGAACATTATTAACTGCTTCCTCTTCTTTTATGTCAGCCTGGCCATGTGCCATTTAATATGGTAGCCATTCCTCTCTTCTCCCCAATGCTCTCCATTCCAGGTCAGATTCCACCACCTCCACTCTGGATTACTGAAATGATCTTCTAATTAGTATCCATACCTCTGGTCAATTTCTCTCTCCCTCTTTCCTCCAATACTTCCTCATTGCCTCCCCTATTTCTGACCCCTGTTTTTGTCTCTCCCTCAATCACTTTCTCTTCTTGATATCTTAAACTCCTCTCTGTGCCTATCTTAATCTTCTTAAGATACTCGTTTTATCATTTCTCTGCCTTATTAATGCTATTTCAATGGCTTTCTGTGGTGGGTTGAATGGTGGCTCTCCTGCCCCCAAAGAAATGTCCATATCCTAACCCTGGAAACTTTGAATGGGACCCTATTTGGGGAAAAAATTAAAAATAAATAGTCTTTGGAGATGTGGTTAAGATAAGAATCTTGAGATAAGATCATTCTAGATGATTCAGGTGGGCTTTAAACATAACTAGTATCCTTATAAGAGATACAAAAAATTAAAGAGAAGGCCAAGTAAAGACAAAGGCAGAGATTAGAGTTAGCCACAAGCCAAGGTATACCTGGAGTTACAACTGGCCAACACTAAGAATTTAAAAGGTCAAATGATGAGAATGGGGAAAAATTGTCAAATGAACAATAAATGAACATCTCCAGCACAAAAGAAGAATATGAGTTTGCAGATTGCGTGTGTATGCAGACAATCAGGCAAGATTTAACAGACTTATTTCAACAGACCTAGAAATACAACAGGGGAAATGGCCAAAAACAAATAATTATAAGAATAATCATTTCAGAGAAATGACAGTTCATCCATAAAGAAGGAAGAGTGTTGTCACTGACAATAACAAATTCATGAATACAAAAATAAATACCCTCTTATGAAAATCTTTAAAGGAATATTCCTTGAAAAATCTCAATGGATTGCACAAAATATCTACACTTATAAACCACAGACTATTAGGGGTCATAGACTATACATAGAAACATAGAATAGACAGTGCTAGAAGCTATGGAATATACACATGTCTAAAAGACCATATGTGTGGGTGTGACTATCTCCACATGTTTATCTATGTAATGGTGTTTGTAGGTCCAACATACCAACAAACAAACACATCCATTATTCCCTGATCATAACATAATAAATTCTTCTAGGAATTTATCATCTATGTAAGGAAAGACAACAGCACACCCAAAATAACTAAATAGTAATAAAGGACTCAGATGGGTGTTACTAATTGTTCTGTTGATGTTGATGAAGAGAAGGTCAGAAGTTAGCAAGATGAGTCTTATAACTGGGATATGTGGAAAAGTTGTAGCTGGGCACAGTGGCACACTCCTGGAATCCCAGCAATTTGGGAGGCTGAGGCAGGAAAATCCCAAATTCAAGACCACCTTCAACAACTTAGCAAGACCCTAAGAACTTAAAAAGACCCTATCCCCCACAAAAAATATGAAACTGACTGTGGATGTAGCTCATTGGTACTGAATACCCAATCTTTAGTACCAAAAAGAAAGAAAAAAAAAGATGGAGATGCAGGGAGAAAATTAAAGGTATAATCTATGTTGGACCTCAAAACATTCAGCCTTGGATAAAGAGAAAGGAGTAAACTCAGGGTGGGGAAAAATGAGCAACATATGTGGTACAGAAATAAGAGCATACAGATATCCTCAAAGATATATAGAAACTAGTTTGAAATAAAACTGAACAGTTTTTAAACATATCATGATAAATCTTTAGAATACAAAAAATTGTCACCACCTCCTGATATCAGGTAAGAAAATCATAAATATAACAAAGTAAAAAATCTGTTTTAATTTACAGCTAATAATCTTACATAACATATCACAGATACTTAATTTACCTTTGATGTTCCCTTAGTAGAAAAATATAAACTAGATATTCTTAGAAGGATGTAAATTTTTTTCCAGGACTTCTTTCCCTGTTCTTCCACATGTAAGAAGCCATGGATTTCAGGATGTGTGCTTGAACTTAGAAACATCTAGAAGAAAAATTAGACTCTCCCCTAATATTATGGAAACAATGATTTTGTAGCCTTTTACCAATCAAATATAAGTATGAAAAACTAAACAATATCAAACATCAAAATTATAAACTAGTTGATTATCTATTTGTAAAGCTGGATATCATCTATAGGGTGAAGTCCTATACTTCTCATCCTTTCCCATGTTTTTTTTTTTTTTTTTTTTTTTTTTGTGTGTGTGTGTGTGTGTGTGTGTGTGTGTGAGTTTACAGGTTTATCTATTGATTTCCTTGTGTTTTACCATAGAAGACCACAATCCTGACTTCAATTATTAAAGACAAGAAGTTGAGCCAACTTCACTTTGCTGATGAGAATATACAATCTCTTATCTTCCATAGTTCTGTCATGGGGCAGTATGGCAGGCTGGGTTTTTTCCAAAGAGGACTGCAACCATATTTCCCATCCCACGTGTCCTTCTGCAATTTCATCTTGGCTTTAAACCATGAAAAGCCAGAGTTTGTTTCTCCATCCACCCTGAATCAGTGTAAGCCTATCACTGCTTGGACCAAAATAAAATTGTAGAAGTAACCCTTTGCCAGTTCTAGATATGTCCTAGCCTGATGGCTTTCAAACCAACTTCACTTCTGCAAGTCAGATGCCACACAGGAAATGTGATTATCTGGAAAACCTCATGGGTGAGAAGCCCAGTGAAACTGGAAAAGCTCTGGAGGACAAAATGCCCCACAGAAGGAGAAAGAGAGGACAGGAGTTGAGCATCACAGCATGTGTGGTAAAAGGGACAGCTTAGAAGGGGACCTTGAATCTTCTCTAACCACTGAGTCAAAGTGCTTCAGAGATGAAGCAAACTTTTCTTAAATTCCCTGCCCCTTAAAATGGTTGGCAAAATGCAGATGGGTCCTTTAAACCATTATGTTTTGGGAGACTGGGTTATACAGTAGTAATTAACTGAGATGGGGGCACACATTGATCAGCGAAAGGAGAATGGAAGGGAGCCACTCTGTGTGCGTGGCCATGCTCAGTGTCCTTAATAAGACACTGGAAGTGCATTAGGTCTCATTAAATGAAGAAAATAGAAATCCCTATGAATAAACAAATGGAAGAACTGAAAGTAAGAGATATTATTAACTACAACAATGTACTTTATTTTTAAAGACTATTCAGGGAAATGCCAATAGTACATATTTACATTTTTTAAAGTAATTTACTAATTTTTTAAATTTAATGAAGCACAGATATTAATTAATTGACATGTAAAACAGGCAAGTAGGTTTTTTAGTTTGAGTGCTTTCCAAGTTATTAAACCAAACCAACTAAATTTTAAAAAGAGAGTCATACAGGTCAAACTAGAAAAAGAAGAAACCTTTTAAAAAGTGGAAACATTACCTCAGTGGAGAGAAGAGGTCAGGGGCACATGCAGGACTATCTAATTCCAAAGCCTACAATTTTTCTTATTTTTATAATTTAGCATTAAAGCATTACAACTATGTTAGAGGAGGATTTAGGGAAAGGAGATAGAAGAAAACCTCCACCCCACCACTGAGTCACAATACAATGGTGAAGCCTACAGGGAGCTGAGAGTTTGGGGTCCTGAGGTTGTCATTTACCCTAACATTCAGATGGGGGGGAGGCTCTGTGAAACCCAGCAGCATAGAAGCAGCCTTCAGAAAAACATCTGGGGATTAATCATATTTCTAAAATATTCTGAAGTATGAAAATAAAGCATGCCCACAGGAAACATACTGAAAAGCCCACAGGAAACAAATCGATGGTAGATATGCCTGACTAATATATTAAAATCATATTGTATTGGAAATATTAAAAGTTATCTTTATGAAATACCAGAGAATACTGAGTGAGTTCAGGAATACCTAGAGCTTAGCTTCAATTCTCATGAAGACATAGCTCAACATTAACCTGTGAAAAACAACTGTAGAGCTTCTGATACCAAATCTACTAATCTATCAAAATTAAAATAAACTGTTCATTTATTATAATGACAATATCTTAGGAAAATTTCCCCCCAAAATAACTGCTAGTTTGGAAGAAATGAATCTAACAGATACAAAAGTAAGGAGATTTTTAATTAGATAACGAGCATTCATGATTCAGCTAAGAATATCTTACAATTCTATGCCAGTATTTCTGTCACAGCTATTACAGATGTTGGTATATGAAACAAATATATTTGTATATCCCTCCATTCATTTAATTGCTAAGTATTTTATCACAAATAGAATTGAAGGTGTTTATTATGAATGCTAATACTATATATCTATTGATAAAATGTCTTCAATTTACTGAGAATTTTGATTTTTTAAAAGAAAAACATAACCTATACACACATCACAAAGCAAAACTCTAAAGTTTCCTTTCATAGTGTACATTTTTAAATGTTTAAAATCCTTTGACAACTGGCCAGAACTGGGAAGAAAAATATTTTTACGGTGATGTATTGATTTAGGGCATTCTTTACCCAGCTTTTTGTTTGGTTGGTTCTTTGTTTGTTTGGTTGGTTGGTTAGCTTTTTGCCTCCGCCCCCCCCCAAAAAAATTAAACATTCAAGTCAACATGTTGAAATATGAGCATGCCTAATAAGGACCTAAAATTTTCCCATTATTATGTGATTTCTTACGTATTTTAATGGAAATATATATTTACCTGTAAAATTTGTGTTGGGGATATTTCACCGTTGGTTTCAGTTGAAAAAGACACCATATGCTATGGAAAAAAATACTGACAAAAAATAAAGGTTAAACTATCACTAAATCCATGCTAGAAAAGTTTGAATTATGACCAGTATAGAAATCTAAAACATAAGATCCTTAAGCCAATGTATCTAAAATCCACATTAAATGCTTCTGAAAATGCTGGTCCTTGGACTGTACCCTCAGGCACCTTCCCAGGTAGAGCTGGGCCCAGACAACAATGATGCAGAGAGATGCTCCGACCTGAAGTCATAGGACACTGCCCTCAAGTTGACAATGAGTTTGTTCTCACATCTTTTCCCCAAATCCTCCAACTACTCTACCAGGTACGAAAAGACTACTGACCCATTTTACAAAATCAAGGCTCACAGAAGTCAAGGGAAAAGGCTGTTCCCAGGTTCACAGTCAAGAACATAGAGAAACTAGGACTCAGTGTGGGAAGTAAAAGTCCAATTCTTTCCACTTACTGTTTTTCCAAACTTGTTTAATCATAAAATTCACCCAAGGCAGTTGTTTAAAATAGAATTTCCCAGACCTCATTCCTGGAGTTTCTGATTTAGTAGGTCTGGCCAGGTCTTGGAGTCTGTGTTTTTAATAAATACTGGGACTCCCTTAGGTAAATTTTATGATCAGACTATTTTGGAAAAATATATTCTACTATATTTCCTCTAGGACAGGATTTTCAACAGCAGGTCTACTAACATTTTGTCTAATAATCCTGTATTGTGGGGCTGTCCTGAGCCTTAGAGGCTGTTCAGCAGAATTCTAACTTTGCCCACTTTGGCACTGCTCCTGCTGACCCCCACCCCACCCCCAGTCCTACAACCAAAACTGTATCCAGATATTGTCAGATCACCCAGTTGAACAATTGACTCCAAATATACAAAGTGAATGTCTCGTCTTATTTAAAATACAAATAATAATAATAATAATACAGAAATGAGCACCAAACCATATTCCTTTAAATACAACTTTTTAAATTCTAGCTTTTAATAAAGTTTTGCAACAAGAAAAAACTTTCCCTTCAAATCTATTTAATTTTTATTAGAACTCTTATTTTCTTTGTCAAAGATCTTCCCATTATGTTTCTATTAATAGGTTAAAATAAAAGAGAATGTAAGAGGTCTTTCAGGGTTTGAAAATATTCTATTATGATGTGTATCATATATTTTTCATAAAGGATCACTTCAATCCAATTATCCAAAACTTAGTGTAAAAATATGCTACTGTTGCAGAGACAAAAACAATTTAAAATAATGAGCCCAGAGGCTATTCTGACTTCTCTAGATCCCTAGTCTTTATTAGAATGTGACATACATTTATTTTCTTTTAAAGAGAATTATAATGAAAGTAGTATTTGCTAGATAATATGCTACTCTTTATCTCATTTCTATTTAGCTCAAAAATTATTTCACTAAAAACAAAATAATTTGAAGCATCAAGATTCATGTCAATCTTAAATTTATGGCTAAGCTACACATTCCCAATGATTACCAATCTATTTTTGTTTTAGAAAGTTTCTTACTTAAATTTCCTAAATATTGTGAAAAAAACTTAAACTACATTTTGGAATACATTTGAGGACCTATAATAATTTATCTCAAAGTCAAATGTACAGTTGCTTTGTCTAGTTTTCCTCTAAGGAAAGAAAAAAAGCAATAATGCCTCCAAAGAAGGTTTACCTATATTTTTATGTTAAATGACTAAATGCATCTCAATTGAGATTCTGCAAGCAAGGCTAAAGAAATGTTTTATATGTGTCTGAACTTCTTGCATCATGGTGACTAATCATTGTTAGAATAAAAAATGTGAGTATAATTTTAAAGGGCCAGAATCACTAAATGGAACTGGATTTTATTGATAGTGACCATATTCTTCATGTAAAATTTAACTGATTCATTTAAATTTCATTGACTGTTAATGGAGATTTCACTTACCATTGGGTTTTTAAAGAATTCATATTTGGCATATTTTGTTCTAAAGTACAGCTTATTTTCTTCTTCCATTTCCCAGTTAGACAGCACTTCAATCACCAGCTCATGGTCTTTGAGTGTTCTTTCTGTGAAGAATGCTTCAGTGAATATGTTAACAGATAAACACACACACACACACACACACACACACACACACACACACAACTGTACAAACATTTAGAATAGATTTTGTATACATATCTCATATGCATAGAAAATTTCAACTCAATTCCTAAATATCCAGATTGATAAAAGTTTCTCATCAATTTTGAATTAGTAATTCAATTTTTATATCAAAGCAGTCATCTGAAAAGAAAAATTTCATATCACAATGTACATTTTGCTAATTCTCAATTTCCTTTTATTGCTATGCAAATTATGATATAAATTTAATTACAAATCTGCATTAAGATACAAGAGCTATTCTTCCTCCAACTCATAATGGTGCCAAAATTAAAATATTTGTTTTAGGGTTGAACAATTCACCTCATAAGGGATGAAGAATTTTGACAGATTCAACACACATTTAAGAGGCATAATTTGGGTAGATGAGAAAAAAATTAAAATACATACTTTAAAAAGAAAATGTTAATGAAAGTAAATACAGTTTTTTTAAGAACCTCAATTCCTTATGGTACTTTGTACTTTCAAAACTAATATTAAGGAAAATACAACTTGTATTAACAATAAAGATAATTAGGTAAGGGGGGAAAGCACTGGGTAGAAAAGACATTTGAATGATTGTAGCAATGGCAATTTAAATAGGTAAAACATAATACCAAATTCCTATTTCAATAAGAAACTGTAATGATATTCATATACTATTATTTATAATAGCCTCAAACTGGAAGTTACCCGAAAGTCTAGATACTTGCATATGAATATGACGTGAAAATAAATAAGTTGTATAAAAGCATTCCCAGAAATGTGGATTAATTTCAGAAACATTTAGTGAAAGAAGTCAGGCCCAAATAGTACATACTGCATGATTCCACTTAAATAGATTCAAAACAGAAAAAAATATGCTATGGTGCCAGAAATGCAAACAATGCCAATACAGGATAAATGAGGCATGCAGGGAACCACTGGGGTAAGGTCAGTGCTGTGTTTCTTGATCTGGGTATTGATTACCTAGCTACATGGCACTCTCTGAGAAGTCACAGAGTTATCCACGTTGGCTTGCTCACTTTTCTTGATGTGTGTCATAATTCCATAAAACATTGGGGGAAAAAAGTAACTGTAAAATTATTAATGCAAAAGAGCAAACGGAGAATAGCCAACAAAAGAATAAGAGATTCTCTTCTTTTTTAATATTTCTAGGACCTTTTTGAAAAAATATCAATGCCTCAGAAATTCAATGCTCAGTAGTGATCTGTGACTTACTGGACCTGAAACCTTGAAAGCAAGGTCATCCTTAAATAGAAGCTTATTCATCTGAAAAGAAGTTCTTGACAGAGTACTCAAAGAATTTTGATGAGTTTGAGTTAAGTGTATATCAACACTCTTGGTTCTGTTCTTAACTCTGATTGCTCCTTTTCTGTCTCATTGACTGGCTCCCTTCACTGCTTCTCTTTCCTACGACTTGACTTAGTCCTTCACTCAATACCTTCCTTTGTCCTTCCTCAAACTAATTCACCCCCTCCCCTTTTTCATCACATCTGGGAGGTTTCTTTAACTGGAATCTCTGCCTAGAAGTACCTTCAGTCAAGGTCCAGTCCTACCTTCTGACACTCTCCACCAACTCAAGCACAGTTCACCTGAAATGAAAGTCAGTATGGTGGTTCTTCAAAATAGTAAACATGGAATTACCATATGATACAGCAATTCCAGTCATGGGTGAGTAACCCAAAGAAGTCAAAGCAGAGATTTAAAGATATTCGTACAACAATGTTCACAGAAGCATAAACCATAAGAGTCAAAAGGCTAAAGCAACCCAATGTTCATCAAAGGACGAATTCATAAACACAATGGAATAGTCACTTTAAAAAAAGGGTGAAGTTCACCATGGATGAACCTCAAAGTTAATATGATAAGTGAAAAACTACAATCAGAAAAGGTCAAATACTGTAATGCTACCATTTATACAATACACCTAGAATAGCCAAAGTCACAGAGACAGAAAATAGAATGGAAGTTGCCAGAAACTGGGGGTGAGGGGGGCAAGGAGTTATTGTTGACTTGGTATAGAGTTTCATTATGGGAAGATAAAATGTTCTAAAGATAAATAGTGGTGATCATTGCATGACAACATAAATGAATTTAATGCTGATGAACTGCACATTTAAAAATAGTTAAAATGGTAAATTTTATGTGATATACATTCCATAATTTTTAAAAACAGCTTAAAGCAAAATAAATTCATCTTTCTTTTTATATCTTAGACTTTTCTCCACTATGATAAGTGTTATTTTTACCACATTCTCTCAAAGAAATGTAGAATTAAGTCACACTTTCATTTTTCTCAACCTCCTCTCCAATATCCTTTACTCCTGATATCGCCAGCTACCAGGTGTTCTTACTCCGAGTGTCACTCATAACCAACAACTCCTACACACACACACACAAACACATAAACACAAGCTTTTCCACCATCACTGCTATTGTTGGACCTTCATTTTTTTTCTTGAAAAGCCTCTTGTCTCCAAATTTCTTCCAATCCAACCTGAACACTGTTATCACATCAACTTCCTGTCTCCCAAGATAGTTGTCTGAATGTGAATTCTGCTTAAAAAAATTTGTCTACTTCTACTTGTTACGAGATAAACCAACATAGTTTGGCAGCTGTAAGTTATTCATCCATTCAATGAACAAAGATTTACTAAAGGCCTGCAATTTATCAGGAACTCCTCTCAGAGCTAAGATTTTTGTAGTGGATAAGTCAGTAAGAAATAACTGCCTTCATGAGACTTTGGGGAATAAATGGATGATAAATAAAAGGTAAATCTTAAAAGGTGGCAATAAACTCTACAGAGAAAAATGGAGCATGGAAGAACAAAAGTGATAGTGCTAACTAGAAAATGGTGAAAGGAATCCATTCCCAATAGCTCACTACAGAAGGGCTTATTGAGAAGGGAATCTTTAAACAAGACCCAAGGAGAAGAGAGCATGAGCCCAGGGGATACTTAGAGGAAGAAGACCAAAGCCACTGAGATGAGACCAAGGCTGGTATTTCTGGAGCTTGGCAAGGAGGTTAATGATGAGTAAGCACATGGGACAGTACCAGGAGGAGAGGCCAGAGAAATAATGGAGATGAGATGGGAGGCTGTATCGGGTCCTTCCTGCAGACCTTAGTAAGGAGTCAGTTTTTCCTCTGAATTACGTGAGAAATCATGCTGAACACAGGGAAAACCTGAGCTGACATATTTTAATTAGATCATACTCACTACTGAGTGAAGAAGTGACTTTAAAAGTTGTAAGGGTTGAAAAACAAAGTCTATTTCATAGGCTACTTCAATGAACCCAGAGTGAAGGTGTGGTTTAGATGAATATAACAGTCAATTTTGTAAAAAACAAACAAGTAACAACAAAAAAATAGGCAGACTCTGGATCTATTTTGAAGATGGAGCCAACAGAATTTGCTGGAAAATAAAATCAGAGTAAAAAAAGTGTACTTAAAGAAGACACCAGGTTCTGGGTATCTCTGGGTGCACTCTGAAGGGCTGTATTAACAAGATATCAAATGGGAAATTGCATCCTTAACAATCTTCCAGTCCCCAGTTGACTCTATTTCTCACACAAGCCCTGCTGGGATTTTAAAGTTTATGAAACACAGGTATGCACTAGTAAGTACTGTAAGTGCTGGAAACTGTATCTCTGATCCTTGCAACTACACTGAGAGAATGTTCAGGAAGGAATCAACATGCTGGCTTATTTGCTTTGCAGACCTGTTTCTTTGCATCCATTTCTCTCCCACCAAGGAAATAGCTATGTTATGTCTTCAACATACACTTTAAAGAACGGAAAAAATGACAAAGAGGAATTTTATTGGTTTTTGAGCTTCAAAGTAGATTTTATTGACATTTGGCAAATGCAATTGCTTAGGGAGAATCAGAGCAATGCCAATCCTCTGTTTTCTCTTACAGGGATGCACCCTCTGCTTCCTGGGAAAGAAACTAGGATAAAGGAATTGACAGGGGATGGAGTGAAAGAAAAAAAAATAGAGAGAGACAGTGCCTGTATGGTGCTGGTCCCAAGTGACTCTATATCCTGCCCCTTTCCAGCACTAGAACAATTTTTGGTTGTTGAAAGCCCAATAGATTTAAACATGTTGTGTGGCTCAAACCATAGTCTAAAGAATATATTCTCAAAGGGGTGGGGATGTAGCTCAGTGGTAGAGGGTTTACCTAGCACATGTGAAGCTTGGTAGGTTCAATGTACACCAGCACAGAACAAAACAAAACAATTCTCCTCAATAAGCCCTGCATCTAGCACAGCGAGAAGCAATTACTGAGTCAATGTTAAGTCTATTCTAAAAGCATGGTCATCTCAAGTGCCCCAGAGGGGAGGGAACACAGAGAACTAAGAAAAGGCCATGAATATAAGGGTCTTTAGGCTTCAGGCAGTAACTTTGGAAGGAGCAAGAGTTTCCAGAACAAAAAAGAATTGGATAACAATCAGACAAGTACCTCCTTTGGGACTAACATACCCAACCACAATGTCAGAAATGTGAAGGTGGGTCTCAATGTTCAACTCAGAACATTTTAGACCTGTATGCAACTCACTGATGGAATCTAAATTATTTACCCCACCAAGTCTAGAGAGTGAGCAAACAACAAAAAACTAAATTGTCTACAAGGGCAGACGAATCAGAGTGTGAAATTAGTTCCATTTTGTGAAATAAAAGTTGCATTTTGGCATGTCTCAGTCTGAGAGCTGTTTTACTGCTCTATTTGATTCTTATAACACCTTTAAGTAGATGAATAGTGGCCCTAAAGATACCACATCCTAATTCATGGAACCTGTAATTTTTACCCTGCATTGCAAAGCTTTTGCAGATGTTATTCAGGGCTTTGAATTGGGGAGAATATTCGGGATCAATCAAGTGGGCCCTAAATAGAACCAGAAGCATCCTTTTAAGGTACAGGCAGAGGAGAATAAACACAGACAAAAAAATAAAAATGCAATGGGATCACAGAAGCAGACATTCAAGAGGTGTGACCACAAGCCAAAGAATGCAAACAGCCACCAGATTGTGGATGGAGCAAGGAACAGATTACCCTTAGAACTCTCAGCAGGAAAATAACCCTCCAGATTTGTGAAACTAAACATCCCTATTGTTTATGTCACCAAGTTTGTGGTCATTAGTTATAACACTCTTAGGAAATTAATACAATAATCTAATGAGCAAGCTGTATTTCCATTTTACTGATAATAACTGAGGTTTAGAGTAGCCAATTTTCCCCAAAGTTGAACAGTAGCAATATATCTGACCCCACATGATGCTCTCTCCCCTGCACAGATTTACTGCTACCTGCCTAGAGCTTCCCAATCAAGAGACATTCTCTGCCACCTCCACTGTGTCTATTAATAACACAAGAATTCTTTCTGTATCAGCAAAAAATCAGTTTCTTGGTTTTTTGGAGTTTTCATGTTTCCATTCCCTCAATTTCTTTTATTTTAAAACAAATTCAAAAATATTTGCTAATTAATTAAAAATAAACAACCATATTTTAAATGTAAGGTAAAAGTAATGGGCAACATTTCAAATTATATCAATCTTTACCTTCCATGAAAGTAATTATAAATCCTTTCAATTTGGACTGCATTAAAAGGTAAATACAACCACACTTTCATCTCCCTCCAGTTAGAATGACAATTTTCAAGAACAAAAACAATAATAAATGCTGGCAAGGATGTGGGGAATGTACACTCAAACATTGTAAGTGGTGATGCATATTAGTATAATCACTCTGGAAAGCAGTATACAGTAACCTCAAAAGACTAGGAATGGAACCGCTACATGACCCAAATATTCTCCTCATTGGGAATTGTCCAAAAAAAACTAAAAGCAGCATACGTCTATGTTTATTCACAATAGCCAAATTCTAGATACACCCATATGTCTATGTCTATTGATAGACAAATGAATCAAGAAAATGTGGTAAATATACACAATGGGGTTTTCCTCAGCTATAAAGAAAAATAAAATCATGGGGTTTCCCAGTAAACGGACAGAAATGGAAAACAACATTCTAAGTGAAATATGCGAAACTCAGAAAATCAGTGTTGAATGTTTTCTCTCATATGTTGAAGCTATAGCAAAATAAGGGGAAATGAGGGGATTGATTGTCATAAACACATGGGGAAGATCAGTGGAGTACAAGGATAACATTGAGAGGGAGGGAGGAGGAATGGGAAAGTGGAGAAGGATGGAATGAATTTAATAAAATCAGATTATATCCACATATGACTATACCGCAGGGAATTTCACTTTTATGAAAATACCAATCAAAAATAAATAAATAAATGAGCAAAATGAAGATCAGTGTAATAGAAGAAAGAGCAAAAAGGGAGTGAAGGGGGGAGTGTAAGGAAAGGGAACAGGGATTGAAATCAAATTTCATGCACCATGCAACTTGTCAAAATGTCTCCAACTACCATGTAGAATTATAATCCTCTAGTTAACAAAAAAGATAAAAATGTAAATACAAAAAGGATTCAAAAATAAAGCAATAACAGATGTGTGAAGAGCTATAACAGATGTGTAACTAAAATACTACTACTACTGCTACTACTACTACTACTACTACTACTAATACTAATACTAATACTACTACTAATAATAAAATGCCCATGGACACCAAAACGTGAAATCTAATAACCAGGGTTATTTTTATTGTTGTTGTTGTTGTTGTTGTTGCTGTTGACCACATGGCAATAAAAGTCAGAATTCCAGCCTAGAAAGGAAAAATAAGGCATAAAATCTTTCAGAAAACTTCATTGAATGTTTAATGCCATTACTGGCATCAGGAAAATATTCTCATAATATTAAAAAGAAAAAAATGTCTTCAAAAATGTCGTAAACTAGAATACATGTAAACAAAGTAAAAGGTGTACTTTCCATTCCTTCAAAGAAAAGTTATGGTACCATCCCACTGAAAATTCAGATAACAGATAGAGGAAGCAAATTAAAATACAGAGAGTTGAATGCAATTGGGATTTTTGCCTCATACATCAGCCTGGTATTAAAAATAACAATTTTCCTGCTACAGAATCTGGCTTTTAAAGTCACATTACATTAAATATTCTTTTTAAATGTATACATTATTATCTCAATTTGGATGCATTGTCACATATTGTCCCCCAAGCAATCTCATGACATTAAGTATTAAGGCTATAATAACCCAATAAACCCAGGTAGCATAATTAGTAAATCACATTTTACATTAAAAATTGTATTTGTTACTTAACAAAGACAGCTATCTAAATACAGGCCTTTATAGGCAGAAAGTTCCATAGGAATGTACAAGATGATGAGGTGGATTACTTTACCAGAAAAGGAAAACACTTAAAGGGAAAGTGAAAGTTTCTGGTGACCAGCTTTATCTTGCCCAGTCATGGCTATAAAACATCATTACCAAGAACTAAGGAAAGTGCTGGACCAGCCAGTTTCTTATCAGTAAGCTTTCTCTTGACCATCCTTTAGCATCATCCTAAATGCAAACAAATTTTAACCTATTAAGTAATCCTACTAAGAAACTTACAATGTATTTTTCTAAATACCAAAAAGAACCAAATTAATCCTACAACCAGAGGCTCTTTGCTGCAAAGTTCAAAACCAAGATGAACTCAAACATGGAGTTATTAGCATTTGAGAAAAGACCCAGGTAAGTTTCACACAAATTCAACATAATGGTTTTAAATACTTTATTTTTTGAAAACTTCATAAAGTTCACTTAAAATACCATATCAAAACGTTATTAAAACTTTAAAGACACATTTTAATCATTTAAATCCTAACTTCATATTTCCTACCCCCAACTACCTGATCAATAATTAATTAATTATATTTTTAAACATTTTTCTGAAATCATTTTCCAGACATTGTAAAGTGAATTATAATTATCAAATATTACATATATGTAAACAGAAAAATAGGAAGAAAGTCTTCTTAAATTACTTGAAAATAGCAACTATAGAGGCAGAAAAGGAAAGAAAAGCTTCAAAGAGTTTAAACAGCTTCTTTAAAACAAAAACAAAAGCTTCATACTGTTTTTAAATTTTAGTTTTGTTTCAAATATATCAGGGAGGTCTCATGGCAATAGAAAAAAACCTGTACCAAATAATGATAACTATTTGTAATTCTGTTTAATTTTCAGGAACTTTACTTCTAAAAAAGAAAAGAAGAAGAAGAAGAAGAAAAAAAGTTTTTTCTGAAACTGTTGATTTAACTTCAAAGTCTTTTAAAAATCCTCAATCCTCCAAGAATGGAAAGTTCTCACCTGTGACCTTCTGCCTGGATTTCTTTGCTGAATCTACTGAAAGTACAGCGTGGGGCTCAAATAGAAATCTGAGTCCCTACTCTTCTCATCACTTGATAAGAGAAGAAACAAAAGTGGTTTTTACCTCTAATTCTCCCAGAAAACAACTCTTTTGTATACCTTTGTTACAGGAAACTCCAGGAGACAAATGGTCCTTGTACTTCTCTGCACTGGGTAGAAACTACATACATTTTTGTCAATCTTATTTTCAGATAAAAATGAACAGCCTCTGACCAAGCAAAACAGAAACTGAAGAAGCAAAGAATAAAACAGGGCTCAATTTCTAAAATGTTCCTTAATCTAAGAATACTACTTAATACCACCAGGATCTCCCAGAAAATTGCCACTGCCAGATTCATCTCCTCAAGTGTGATAATAGGAAAATTGTGACACTTTGGCTTGATGATTATAAAAGCCCTGTAGTTGGTTCTCCAGTGAATTGAAATACACCACTTATATTCATAGAAAGCCTATTCTCCACAAAATGTTTGCATATATGTTATCTGAAGATGACTGGGTAAATACCAGAAGCTCTATAAACAGCTTCCATATATTCCAAGCTATCCAGTGCATCCTTAAAGGATTCAGAGTAAATTTCCAGCTGGGCATGCCATGTGGTTTCTTTGGCCTCCTTTCTAAGCCTCTTCCATTTCTGTATTTTTGCAATACATTCTTTAAATAATAACAATAATTACTATTATTATTATTATTATTATTATTATTATTATTGGTACCAGGGATTGAACTCAGGGGCACTGAACCACAGAGTCACATCCCCAGCCCTATTTTGTATTTTATTTAGGGACATGGTCTCACTGAGTTGCTTTGCTGAGACTAGCTTTGAATTTGTGATTCTCTTTCTTAGCCTCCTGAGCCTCTGGGATTACAGGTGTGTGCCACTGTGCCTGACTCTTTAAATTATTTGATATAAATATTTTACAGTTTAGTACAACTTAGTTCAAAACACACTTATTTGTCTTTGCCCATGAATTTCAAAGATGTATGTAAGTGCAGAGTCCTTGTTCCCATGGAATTACTATCTAATTTTAATAATATGGTTATTATTAAGATAGTTGTAGGAAATGGTATAGAATGTGGCCCACTTTGGGGCTTCAGGAAGATAACTTAGCTAAGTCTTTTTAAATTTCTTTATTTTAAAATCGTCTCTGTTTCTTATTTTTCTTATTTTCTTATTACTAAAAAAAATACATTTTTATTAGAGAAAAGAAAAGTGGTAGTCACAATTCATGTTTAAATATATCAATCCAGAATAACCACTTCTTGTCTTTTTCTTTGGTTCTATAAGAGGGTATGTGTGTACATTTTTCATAAAATTTAGGAAATATTATATATTTTGTATGCTATTTTTATTTAATCATCATTACAAATTGTATATTTTCCCACATCAGTGTTTAAATAATAACTCCAAAAACATAACCAAAAGCTATATGATCAAAAATGTTGTAGCTCATGAATATACAATAATTTATAACATTCTTCTATTATACCATTAAGCTTAACTTTCCTGGTTAATTGATATTGTAAATAATTTGCTTTGGATAGCCTAATATCTAATTCCTATCCAAAGTGCTTGTTTCCCACTCCTGCAGAAAGCATGTACTTGTGGGAGCAATACCTCCCAGGACACAAAATATTGCCAATACTCCTAATGCCTCCCATACCTCTCTCTGGTTTTCAGGATTTGTAATTTCCCAAGGGATGTATGAGAACAAGTGGTTCCAGGAAATGTGCTGATCATCTCAAGACATAGCTTCAGAGCACCTGTAGTGTGCATCTAGGGGGAGACACAACTGTGAAGGAGGTAGATGTGTCTCCCTACTTGCTCTCAGATGGAAAAGGTGACTATGATAGGTTGAGTGCAAGAGGCTCCCAACTAATTTTTATTTTGAACCTCCTCAGACTGTGTTACTATGTAAGCTGTCACTCACCCTGAACAGCTGAAGGTTTCAATTTTACTTTGTTTTCATAGGTATTTTAAAGAAAGGGCTAGCTGAAATTACTAAGCTGTGAAAAATGCATAGCAGTAAGTCAGATAAACATGGGCAGAAAAGGGATTCCTGGGAATCACAACAGCAGGAGCAAGGACACTGAGAAGAAACTCAGTGCATCAGAAATTCTTAGGCAGTTCTTGAACTGCAAATGGTGAGGCTAGATGTGACATGGACTGCAGTTACAAGGGGCAGGCAGGTCACAAGGTACTATAAGACCCACAGAGGAACTTGGCCCCATATGGCATGAGAATCAGGTCTGCATTCAGAGAGATAACCTTGGTACAACTAGAAGCATGAGAACCAGGAACAGAATCCCGAGGAGAGAACTGGTGGGATCTGAACTCAAGCAGCAGAAGCTATGAGAACATGTAGAAGGAAAATTGGCTGAATCAGGTGGTGCATGCAGGCAGAGCACTTAAAGTTCTTGTTGCTTAAGAATTTTTTTCATTTCCAGCCTTACATGTGCTACCAGGACACTATGGTCTTTTAAAAGCTGCAAGATCAGGGCACATAGTTCACTATACAGGAGCCATATGCCACATGTACCAAAGGCTTCAGGACTTTTTTTTGCTGGTGATAAAGGTGATCACAAATCTGAGAGTTCATAAGTTATACACAGCACACAAAGCACAGCAACCTATCAGCCCCAGAAAACAAGAAAACACTGCCTATTTTGTTAAGAAGAAAAAGAATGTGAAGAATCAACTTGAAAGCAGGCAGTAGTGAACTGACCCCTCCTTGCACTGTACATTGCTTTTGTCTTAAAGAGATCACGTGGATGTGGCTGCACATATAAAAACAGTTTCATTAAAAGCCTCCAGTCATTCATTTTGCTTATTAAAGCCACTCCACGATAATATCCACAATGGAAATTTCAGATGTTCCTAGCAATAATACTAAAATACAATTAATTCCTTTTCCCAAAGAGTCTACAGATACGTGCTGGAGGTATGTGCTAGTTGCCACTGTTTCGTGACATGGCTTCAATTAGGAATCAAAATGGGAACAAGACAAACATGGATCCCATTAAGTTCCAGAGGATTTGAATCTGAAGTCCACTCATAATGATTATTTAAAAAAAAAAAAAAAAAAAGAGTACTCCATCTAAGGAGCTATAGTGACATCCAGTGGTTATCGAGCAAAGCACACCAGTTACAAAATCTGGTATATTACAACATAAAAGAAGGGAAAATATTTGCTGATACAGTGACATTAAAAATTCGATGGCTATTATTGACTGGAGAGAACTGTGGATGTGGAATATTTGTCATAAACAAACAGCAAGAAGCCAAAAAATTCAATGTCTATAAAATAATGTGTACATCTAGAATCACAGTATAATATGCACTCAAATTAGGTAATTCAGAGAACAAAATCAGGGTATTTAGTTGCTTTCAATGATTTATTCTGCCTATTAAAATTCTAAAAATCAGAATGGGGGGATACTCAATGGCACAGTGTGAGTTTAGCATACATGAGGCTCTGAGTTCTGAGCACTAGCACCAAAAAAAATACTCAGAAGTATATATTGATAATTATGACCAGAAGATATGACATGTAGCTATTACATTCAAAGTTCCAAACATAATATTTACTACTAAGTTATACAAATTCAAGAAAAGGTGATTTTCAACATGATTTCTTGTGTTGTTCAGATAAAATAAGTCATCAGCTTTTTTTAAAGTGAACCCGATTGGCTCAGTTTGATCTTAGTAACTTCAGTACCACCTTGGAAAGAAAGGCTATGTGAAAATGTTCTTGGAATTCAAGATTTAGATAACAGTATGCCTGAGTGAAAGAGATGTAGAATGAGACAAAAACAAACCCATCACATAATCCTAGGAACATGAGCTTTGACCAACTGGAGCGAGAGAAAAACTCTCAACTCTCTTCTATTCTGAAAATCTAAATGTTCTTCCCTATAAGATCTCAAGATCTCTCAAAACCACTAAATTTCATAAATATGCAGAATACATGTAAATGGGGCACAATGGGTCATGCACAACTAGCACAAATGATAAAGAGAGGAAGGGATAATTTCCATAAGCCACAGGCAGTTTGATGTAAAAGCAAAGCAAGGTTGCTTATCCTCCAAGGGTCAAAACTTTAATTCTGGCCTCTTTTGTGGATCCAGCCCAGAGTCTCACACATGCTAGGCAAGTGTTCTGTCACTAAGCTACATTTACAGCTCAGAAGTATATATTTAAATTAAAACAGATCATATTGCTCTCTAGGCTCAGACAACCCTAATTGCTTTCTCTCTCAGGATAAAATCCAGGTCACTCCATGCCTATGAGACCCTATAGGATCTGGTCCTCTGTGGCTCTCTGCTGTGTTCTGCCATTACATTCCATTTTATTACACTACTCAAGGCACACTGGCCTCTGGAATGCTTCCTGCATACAAGCACATTGCCACTTTCCTGCATACAAGCACATTGCCACTTTGGGCCCTTTCCATTTCCCATATCCTGGATCCACAACAATATCCCTCTGGCCTGCTTGCTGTGTGCTTCAGGTCTGCACTCAAGCACCACCTTCTCAGGGAGGTCTTCCTGTGCTTCTATTTAAAGCATATCTCTCCCACCCACCTCCACTTGCTGTTCTTCACCCACTCTTCCTTCCCTGGTGTTTATCAACACCTAAGAGATAACAAATATTAATGTTCTTATCCTTCTTTCCCTACTGTCTCCAGGATCTACAAAACTATACAAAAGTCAGTATAATCCTGTCTGTAAATATTTGCTAAACTGTTTATGGAAGACAGCCAAGGGAAGCTGGGGAAGTGGGGAAGTTCCTATGTTCCTACATTATGTGGGATCTATAAAGCGAAATGCGGGGGGAAGAACACTCAAGGTTTTTTTTTTTTTTTTTTTTTGCACACATACACAAAAAAGAAAGCAGTCTACAAAAGTGAGAACAAAAGGCGAGTTTGTTAAAATAGGAAAACTATTTAAAGACATTTTTAATGCTAACAGAAGTTATTTCAGTATTGTGAAATTATGGATAATTATGTTTAATCCTTAAGATTATTGTTTATTTCTCAGTTGTTTATAGTGAACTGATTTATTTTTGTATTTGAAAATATTTTTTAGGGTTGAGGATGTAGCCAGAGGTACAGTACTTCTCTGTTTTGCACAAGGCCTTGGGTTTGGTCTCCAGCATCATAAATTTTATCAATGGAAAACTTATCACTCTGGTTCAAAAGAGGTCAAGGATGTCTCCTGAATAATATGCAGAGCTAACTAGCTGGTCACCAAACTATTGGCAAAGAGTTTGTCCTTTGGTTCTTTATATCAACAGCACTCATTAAAGACTTATAGGGAGGTATCAGGAATCATTCTATTGACAAAGGATATCTGTCACTGCGTATCATATTTAAGGAAGAAAAAATAACCTCATTCTACTTCTTTTTATTCATTTTAATATGCAAATGCAAAAAAAGTTGCTTAATTCCACTACTTGATTAAATATATATTGTAAGAGTTTTTATATGTTTGTCAAAAGCACAAACAATAACAACAACAAAAACATTTCAAAGACATATTTGTTTATATTTGGATTCAGGAAAACCACAGCAACTCCATAATGGTTATTTTCCTATTACACTGTTAGACAAAAAACTGGAGGTTGTGTAATATTACACATGTTAGCATTTGGGTAGAATTTATGTTTGCAACTGTTTTGCTTAAATATATAATATGAATGCAAAAAAAAAAAAAGAGAAAATGACAGAACTAAAATTCCTTCTCATTGTTTGGTCTAAAGCATTGTTGATGAAACCAGGAAATATTATGCTCAAATCTTTGATTTTATTTCAGCAACTTCTAGAAAAGATAGTATTGGAAAAATACATTGATATTATTATATGTTTATAATTTAGTATGTAGCTCAAATTAATTTTATAATGTTTATAATTTTATAATTTTAAGCTTTTCCAATAAAGACTTGTATATTTCATTCTTTAGTATAAATAATTTTCAGTATTCTCAGTGAAAACTGCTACTGTATTTGTAGAGCAGATCTATGTTATTGAACTTCAAAGCTATTTGCTAGGGATAAATTGTAGTAATTACAACCAAAAGAATAATTTTAAAGTTCCCCTCCAAAGAAAAGAGGATGAGATACTATGGCTATATGTGATGCTAAATAAAAGCTATATTCTTGTCAGTATAAGTAAATTAAATAATTTGGGATATGGCAGATATCTTTTGAGAGCATCATAGTTTGTGAGATTGATTATCACAAAGAGAAGTTAAATTAGTCAGAAAGGACAATGAGGAAAATACACAGTGAGCTTTCTCTGTCCTAGGAGACGGGGAGCCGAGCTGGCCACTGCAGACTGCTTCAGAACGCAGGCTCCCTGGCAGGTATGTTACCATCCTCACTCAGCTGTCACTATCAGCTGGCACTGCTGCAACTCACCAGCTGTCAACTGCAGAGGTGCTCAGGTTCCAAATCCCCATGGAGACCATGGAACTATTTTAACTTCTTTTCCACAGGTTTCACTCTGTCCTCTCCTTGGGTTTCTGACATGTCCCAGGACAGCAGTCATCAAATCCAAAGTCTACCAACACTTTTTAAGGGTTCAGGGAATGCAGGCAGCATGAGGTACATTCACTTCACAAAAGTCTCTTCAATATGAATCCTCTTAAGAGCACACTTCTGTCAATATCATTTTTTAAAATTCTGTTTCATCAGAGAATGGCAAATCTCTCATCTCACTAGAACCTTTCTTTGGAAACACTTCTGTGGGTGTAAACTCTGTAGCCTATCAAACAAAGGGACAATTTTGTATACTGGCAGTCAGATGAGAAAGTGAATGACTCTAATGACTAGTTATAAAATTCTTTCACAATTCTTCAAACAAATTGAAGGAAGTAATTGAGCTGTCAATAAGTTATTTTAAATGACTTTGATGACTTATTACTAAAAGTTTTTAATGTATAATGAGAAGGAATTTGCAATAGGCTGAATAATAAACCCCCAAAATAACTCCATTTGAATTCCTGTGAATGTCATCTTCTATGAAAAAGAAAAAAAAGACTGCAGATGTCATCAAATTAAAGATCTTCAAAATGAGGTTTTCCTGGACTATCTAGGAGGGACCTTATAAGAAAGAGGGATTATATTTGGTGCAGACAGAAGAGGAGAAGGCACACAGACAGAGATTAGTGTAAGGCAGCCATGAGCCAAGGGATGCTGATAGCCTTCAGAATCTGCAAAAGGCAAGGAATGTACTCTTCCCCAGAGTACATGCCTGCTGACACCTTGATTTCAACCCATTATTACTGATTTCAGATCTCTAGAGGTCTAAAAGGAAATTTTCTGTTATTTTAAGCAACAAAGTTTGTGATAATTTGTTATAGCAACCACAGGAAACTAATATAGAGTTCAAAGAGTTGAATGGTGTTGCCATAACAAACTCCTTCCGTTCTCATTTATTTATCTACAAACATTTTTTTTTAAATCAAGGCCTTTAAAAATAAACAGGGAATAAAACTATTGATTGTCAATCCCTGTATCCCTTGAGTAATGAATTCTTTATAACATATTAAAAGAAGCTTTAAAAACTCTTCATGGCTCATAATACAAAACCTCATTTCCAATTATAAAACAGAACTTCAGTGGATTAGACAAAGGGGAATGAAGGAAAAGGAGAGAGGACAGAAATAGGAAAGACAAGTGGTTTAAACCTGATGCAACTTTCCTATGTACATATATGAATAGAACACAGTGAAACTCAACATTGTGTACATCCACAAGACTAGCATTTGAATCAGAATAAGACATACTCCATGTTTGTATAAATATGAAAAAATAGACTCTATAGTCACGTACAATTTAAAAGAATAAATAAATTTTTTAAAAAATTGAAAAGGTTAATCTTTATATCCTGAAAATGTAAAGGAGTTCTTTATAATTTTCAAGTAAAATCTACAGTGCACATCACTATTAAGAGAATGACAAGCTGGGCATGGTGGTACACGCCTATAATCCAACTGGCTGGGGAGGCTGAGGGAGGAGGATCGTGAGTTAAAAGTCAGCCTCATCAAAAGCAAGGCACTAAGTGATTCAGTGAGATGTTGTCTCTAAATAAAATGCAAAATAGGGCTGGGGTATGCGGTTCAGTGGTTAAGTGCACCTGAGTTCAATCCCCAGTACCCTTCCCTCCCCCCAAAAAGAGAGAGAATGACCATTGGGAATTGAGGGTGTAGCTCATTGGTAGAGAGCATGCAAGGCCCTAGGTTTGATCCCCAGCACCACAAAAAGAGTAAAACAAAAAAGAAAGGAGGGATGATGGGGCGGGTGGGGATAACTACTATGGATACTTATAATTGCCCATACTGCCCTCAACATAAAAAAATAGTCCGAATAACATTCTGTTTTGTCAATTTCTCAAAAAAAAGTTTAATTGTGTTTCCAAAGATTATTATGAAGTTTATCTTTCCTTCAATTTGAACTCAGAGCTGTTATGGCTCTGTGAACCTATACTCTTGAAGTTGAGGCAGGAGAAACCCTTGAGCTCAGGAGATCAAGATCAGCCTGGGCAACATAGTGCAATCCCACTTCAAAAAAAAAAAAAAAGAAAGAAAGAAAGAAAAAAAGAATACAATTTAAACTCAATGTTTTAGTTCTAAAATTCTGATAAATAATTAAACAAGGAATGATGCTAAATTTATAATATTTCTATTCTTGTTTCCATTTGCTGCTATATTCTTGACTAATCATCAACAATGAAAAATAAAAAGTAAAGAAAAGATCTGATCATATTCCCTTTTGTTTACTTTTATATAACTGAAGAAAATCTTTGTCACATGACCTACAGGGCACAAAAAAAATGATGCAACATTTTGATTCTGTATCCTTACCTAGACCTATATGAGGCAGGTGTTCAAAAATGGTCCAACTGTGGTCATCAATGTAATTATTCTTCAGGATCAACAGCTGGCAAACATCTCGGGCTGCTATGTCACTGGGTACCTCTAAAGCCCTGCTGGTTTCATCTTCACTGTACACTGTAATCACCTGTGTAAGCAGAAAAAAGAGAGCTAAAATATTCTTGTTTGGTTTTTAAAAATAAATTTTATTGCATACATTAAATGTATACAACATGATTTTTTAAGATAAAATATAGCCAATTAATTAGTTATTATAGTGAAGTAAATTAACATATATTTATCATCTCACATGGTTACCTATTTCTTGTGTGTGGCTAGAACAATTTAAATCTACTCATTTGGTAAAATTTCAAATACAATGACTAACTTAGTCCTCATGATATACATTATACCTTTGGAAATGTCAGTCCTATATATCTGTCAGTTTGTATCTTTGATCTATGTCTCCCATTCCCCTTCTCCTCACTCTGTCCCTGTTTCTGTATTTCAATTTCTTAATAAAAGAAAATACCACATGCAACTGAAATCAAGCAATATTTTTCTTTCTATCTCTGGCTATTTCATTTATCATAATTTCCACCAGGTTCAGACATGTTATATTGAATGACAGGATCTCCCTTTTTAAAGCTTAATAAATATCCTATTGTGTATTTTTATGTGCATATACAACTAAGTATATACACACATCCACGGTTTTTTTTATCTATTCATCCTTTGATGGAACATTTAGATTGTTTCCATATCTTGGCTGTTATTATTGATAATGTTGCAATAAAAATGGCAGTGCAATTATCTTCAAGAGAAAGTGATTTCATTTTCTTTGGGTGTACCCAGAAGAGGGATATCTGGGTCATATGGTCATCCTGTATTTAATTTCTCTAGAAACTTCCAAACCATTTTCCAAAATGCCTGAACTGATCTAAATTCCCACCATCATTTCCCTTTCTTTATATCCTCACCAATACTTCCCTTATTTTCAGAACAGCCATCCTAAGGGCTTCTTGTCATATTTCATAGTGGGTCTGCATTTCCTGATGGTTAGTGATGATCTGTACCTTTCCATATACTTGCTGGACATTTTTCTGTCTCCTTTGGAGAAATGTATATTCAGGACCTTTGCCCATTGTTTTTCTGCTATCAGGTTGTAAGGATTGTTCTTTTATATATTAACCTTCATCAGATATGTGATTTTCAAAGATTTTCCCCAGTCCATAAACAGCTTTTTCACTAAAATATTTAATTAAAATAACATTCTAATAAACCAGTTTACTAGTTGAGCTGATTACACTAATTTTCTTATACACTGAATGCTACCTAACCAAAAGTTATTTGTCAAGGTCACTTTGTCCAACAAACTCCTTTTTTTTTTTAATTGTCTAAACTAAAAGCCATTCAATTAGTATTCAAAAAATTTTCCCCACAACTTTGCTCTATTTAAAAATCTATGTATCTCTTATCAATACCTTAAGTTTCCCATTCCATATTGAAATCTTGTACATAATCCCAGTAATGTTAGTGATTTATTCCCAGGTGCACTTATGTTGTATGGAACAAAATCAGACTGTTCGAAAACATTTTTCCATTTCAGGTATAGAAGTTTGGGCAAACACTGGATAGATGCTCACCACTTCCTTTTCTTTACTTCCTTGCAATTAATGTTGCCAGCAGATTGAGTTTGAGTCAGTGGAATGTGTGTGTAAGGACTGCTGCACTTCCAGGATGCCATAAAATTCTCCCAAATTTCATCCCCTTTTCATTCCCTCCCCCCACTATGTGGATAGCCCAAGGGAAAAGGAAAATCATGAGACAGAATGAGGTTTTGTCCTTAAATGATTTTGTGGAAGATGTTTAACTGAGAAAAGTCATTATGAAACACTAACATGAGCAAGAGATAAATTTCTATTATGCTGACTCACTGTATATTAGGATTTATCTATTAGATCAGCCAGTGTTACCCTCAATTATATAGAACCAGAGTTTATATAAAATACCCCATCAACATTTATCAAGCTATGCTCTGAACTAGAATTTCTAATATTAACTATTCTATGTGTTAATTAAGTAAAAGAAGATAAATTCCTATGACAATAGTATGGTAAGATCACACATAAACACAATAATATAAGATGTATGCCTATTGTAAGAACATTGAAGTGTCTGCATTTTTAGAAATTTGAACAAATGCTAAACAAAATGATATTCAATTTTTTCCTATTAATTACTTTTTAATTATACTTAATTACAATATAATGAAATAATTACTTTCCTACAATGATGGGAGTGATATAAAATGGTAAAACTATTTTGTACATCTATTAGAGAATATTTATTAAAAGCATTAAAAGGTCGATTCCTTGAACATAGTAATTGCACATAAGCAAACTATCTCAACAAACCTGTGCTAAGTGTACAAAATGGCTTTGGGCATTGACATGTCCAATGAAGTATTATTTATATTTAGAATTCTACCAACTTAAACATTCAACAGTAAACGAAAGGTAAACTTTCACAGAATGGAATATTATATTGTCCTTAAAACTGTTATCCAAATAAACTACCTAAGAATGTGTACAAATTCTTAAATGGAATAGTACATACTTACTTGTTGGCTTTAGGTACCTGTCACCACTCCTCTTTATGGCACCATTTTGATTTCCTTTTAAAGTACCATGCCCTCCCTCACTTGCAATATTTGTGATTCTGGCAGCTCTTTCTTCAGTCCAAAGATGGTGTGCTGTAGCTGCTGCAACTGGCCTACAGGAGCTGACTGTTAAACATTCAGGAATCATGCAAGTCAGGCATCTTCAAATTAGCCATGATGGAAGTATTGACACTAAAGAAATTAATAAATGCCACAAATACTAAGGTTTTTAAAAAGCCTTTTTTTTTCTTTCTAATTTTTAAAGCCAATTTATAAGTGCATAATTGCCTCCACTCCAACCTCTGTTCCAAGGTGGAAGGTATTTCCTAGTTTGACCAATCAGTATCCAAATGCCCCTGAAAGCAGTTATTATTTAACAGAGGCAAATGACCTACTCAGAGCCAGAGCCAATGCAAATTGCTATTCCATAACCATAGAAGACACCCTCTTTTATACTGGGCTTAAACCTGGGAAGACAGTAGGCCAAAGCTGTGACTGTTAATTATTGTTGGTATATAAATCATACTGCAAAAATTTAAATGCTTGTTTCAACCCAAATTCTTATGTTTAAACTCTAATACCAAAGTTAAGGTATTTGCAGGTGGGACCTTTGGGAGTGATTAAGTCATGAGGGCGGAGCCTTCCTCTATGGGATTAATGTCTTATGGAATAGGTAACTCTGTGATAAACACTTGCAACCCATTCTTTCTTGATTGCACATGTGATATCCTCCACCTGGAATATATTTCAAAGCTCCCACCACCAGTAACATGTTTTCTTTGTCCAATTCCTACATAAATTTGACCATAGTTCCAATAGAACTGTCTCCAGAAAGTCTACCCTAACTACCCTAGGCTTTTTAATATGCCCTTTCACATGATTTTTTTGTAATTATCAATCTGTGTGTCTTTCTCCTAAGCCATGCTAACAAGCTCCTTTAAGAAAAATCTCCATTTATTCACCATGTATGACTGTATCACAAGGAACTAGCCTAGGCAATGCTGGCTTAATAAAAGTCTTCAGAGTGAGTAAACTTTGGACTCACTGCAAACCTGTCAGCATTTTGCTCATAACAAGTACTCAAAACCTATTTATAACATTTATCTTAGAAATATTTTCTTTCATGAAGTATGTGATTTTTACTTGAAATTTCTATGCTTAGAAAATTAAAATTCTTTTCAGTAGAAACAGATAGGCAATTTTTCATCATAAAAAAAATTTTAGGTAAGAATTGACTCCAGGTTGAAAATCTGGGTTTTAATCTCTGAGATGGCCATAAAATCATCTGAACAAGATCATGAAAATATGTTTTGAAGCCAGTTATGATTATCTACGAATCTACATTTACTTTGTTACCTAACACGTGCAGGTCACTAAGATGCTGGGATCTTTCTGTAGTCTCAGCATAGCCCAAGTTTGAACCTAGGTGGACTATGTTTGCAAGTATTGCATCTGTGCTAGAAAACTGGTGGCATTCTAAAGGATGCTCCCACTATACATTCACGCTGTTGTAGTCAAACTGACTGGACCAAGCATGGTGGGTGCTTCTGGCAAAAGCAGTGTAAAAATGCCCACTTCCTCGAGAGGACAATAGGCTGCCACTCTGGACTGCTCATTTAGGTGGAGCAATTGTGAGTCACTCCTGCAGCACCTTGCTGCACATACCAGGCCAGGAATGGGGAGAATGACCAGTGGCTACTGCAAAGGTTCCCTTCGCCTCCTCTCTATTCCCATGTATTTTCTTGCAGGAAACACTCATCACCTGTGACCATAGAAGCATGCCTCTTATTTTACATGCTCTGTCTTCTACTTTACAGAGGCTAAGAAAATGTAAAACTAGGGCATTCTGAAGCCTCAGCCAGAATAGAAAAGAGGGAAAGAACAGAGCAGGAGGTAAAATTGGGGAATGTGAGAATTTTAACTAACCAATCGGGAAATGCCATTGTTTTGTTCAGACTATATTACTGCAAATATGAAAAAAATAAATTGCTGAGAATTGAAAGACACAAATTTAGAGGTTGTAGGCCAACTTAAACTTCTGGCATAAGCACACATATTCATTTTTAAAATAAATAAAATCTACTGAGAGAAAAACTTAAGACTTTTGTTTGAACTCCATTTCAAACCCTTATTTTTTAAAATCCTATTTAATGCTGATATTAATCCAAAATACACATTTGTCTATGAATGGTATAATTATACCTAGGTTAACATTCCACAGGAGTAAATTCTGTCATCTCTGAGATCCATTCAGTGATTATGAAGACTTTTTTCACTACCAGTGCAGTACCACTGTTAAAAACTATTTAATTTATATCCATTTCTCCCTTAAATACATTAAAAAGGAAATATCAATCTAAGCCTTATGTCTCTACAAGACTTGCATGTTCCTATTGCAGAAAGGATGCTCAATCTTCCTGTTTCAGGAAAAAAGTCAACTCATCAGAAATGCTATCTGACTAACATGTACTAATGCTAACTTTCATGATTCTGTAAAAACCAAAGGCCTTTTCTTAAGAATCCTTAGAAAGAAATATCAGTATACTCTTTCCTCCACATACTGACAGAGAAAAAGATTTTAAGTTTATATAATCATGCTATTTAATAAATGGATGTTTTATATTTCCAGTTTAGTGGTCCAAACATCCAGTTTGCTTTATAAAGTGGGGAAAAATAAATACTATGAGAGTATTACTCATAACACTTTATTTATAAGATTGTTTGAAATTGCATGCCAACAGGAAGAAAACTCTCCTGGGCCCCAAATAATAACTAGAATGAGCCTTGTTTCATTGATGGAGAAGAGTGACAAATAAGGGAAATACAGCTCAGATAACATCTGTATATTTCATCCCACCAGCATGTAGACAGGGCTCCCAAGGAAGCCATAAGTGTACACTAAGTTGGGAACTCTTTGGTGCCACTGTTTTGCTGGCAATCATGACAATATTGACCTGCAGAGTAGTTTACAACTTCAAAACTTGCTCTAGGGGCTGGAGTTGTGGCTCAGTGGTAGAGTGCTCGCCTAGCATGCATGCATGAGGCACTGGGTTTGATCCTCAGCACCACATAACCGTAAAATAAAGATATTGTGTTCACCTAAAACTTAAAAATAAATATTTTAAAATATTGCTCTAGGAGCATGTGGCAGGTAGCATTGAACATTCAATAGCCACTGGGACCCCTGAAGGGATGTGCTGGAATGTGGGTGAAGCCCACCTGTGTTTGGGCACATGTCCTATTGAGGTGTCTTTATGAACTTTACATACCACCTCCTCCACTGGACTGCCCTCCATAAAAAATAACTAGAGGAAAAAATAAAAAGTGAACCTATTTTTAAAGAAGAAGACAACAATATTACTATTCAGTGAGAAAACAAAAAATTATAATGTTCATGGAAAAGTCTGAAGGCCCTAAAGTCTCTAGGTTAAAAAGATAAAGTGTTTGCAGTGTAAGACATAGGCCATTTCTTTAAAAAATATTTTAAAATAAGCAAAAGATAAAGAAATTGAAAGTCAATTCAATAAGCATAAATGTGCTCCCAGAGCATACTCAGTATCTCTCTGTAAAAAAAAAATCTTCTGAAATTTTGACTCCAAGAATGAATTGTTTGGAAAGCTGTAAGGAAAAGCTGATTAAAGACTAAGCAATCAGCCTTTCTTCTCCTCCCTAATGACCCCAAGGAAAGCGATGAAACGGGATAGGCAGCTCCTGTCAATCTGAGTCCATTCTGGAATATTTGCAGTGAACTCAGAGTGCTCAGCTGGTCATTCAACAACTCCACAGAGCAGCAAGGGGGCTTCAGACCTGCCAGGACTGGAAAGTAATTAATACTCCTTAGGTTTGCCCCACTTATCCTTGTTTCTTCAGAGGATAGTATAGAGAAGAGGGACCCATTGTTGTTCATCAGGAAAAAAAGAAAAAAAAATAAATGAACAAGTACAGAGTAACCATGAAAAACAAAATGAGAAAGAATCCATATGATGAAATGAAGGAAAAGAAAAAAAGAGCAAAGTGAAGAAAAAATATATTTGGGTCATAATTAGCACTGGTTATCTTCTGTATCAAAGTTTCCATTTTAGGAAAATTAAAATTTAATTTTAAGTTAACTTAATATAACTAATTAATATTTAGTTTTAAAAAATTAAACCAACTAATATGATGATATCATATTGAAAAGTATATATTGTTATCCAAATACATAATTTTGTTAATCATTTCTTATATATATTAATGATATGTACTATTAACACATAATTAATAGGAATTTTAAAATAAAAAACAAGTCCCAAAAAACTTTCTATGCACAAGTCTCCAAAGTGCAGCTTATTTCTATTATTCTTTAAAAGTTTATCATCCAACTAAAGTAGGATTCTAATGTTTTAAGATTGTTTTGTTATTGTTTTTAATAGATAGGCAATGTACCTAAAGCATGTAAAATATTTTTATAACGAGGTCAGAGTAGCCCTGGATTTTTATATCATTCTAAATAAGGAATGCAGTGTTGTAAGATAAGAGGAGACATTCATAGATATTTACAATTAAGCAATTCAGTGTGTTCCCTGGAAGGGAATGGGAAGTAACATATTCATTATTACTTATTCCAAATCTCTAACAGTGTTTTTTAAATGTTATATTTTAGAAACAAAGACTGTTCCAAAAGACCCTAATAGCTCAAGAAAAGCTGTTGCTTTCTTATTGCCATTCTGTATTATTTTGCAAGCTGTCAAATATTTACTAAGAGCAAAAGAGTACATAGTTTAGAGAAATCAGTTAGCAAGAAAAGTCTTAAATTCCCCCTTTCAAGGAAGATATTCAACAACACATTTTACATGAGCATTAACAATACCTGTATAAGTAGCTGATTCAAAATAAATACTGTAACCAGTATCATGATTATAGGAATTGATTGACACAGCAGGTCCATAGCCTTAACCTACCCTTCAACTTTATTCCCTACAATCTCTTCCTTATTCTCTCACTCCAACCACAATTTTTTTTTCTGTTTTCTGAAAGACCTATGCTCCTTTCCAACATAGGGCCCTTGAGCATGCAACTACTTCTGCCTAAAACACTGTGTACTTGCTTTCTATTTATTCTCCTCCCTCAGATCTCAAACAAGCCATTATATCTGTGAGAGAGCTTTCAATGACACTCCAAGTGTGGATCCAGGCCTCTTTATGTCCACACATGTACAACTATGTAATCACCATACATAACTCTTGCTCTTCAGACTGTTGCAATACTCCAGGACTCTGGTAATGTTGCTTCCTATAATATTCCCAGTGGTTAGTACAACATGGAACACACACGGCAAATCAAAATATTGCTCCAGTGTGGAATGAAAACATCATGTATAACCCTGGGTGAGACAACACTAAGGTTCCTAAAATAGCAGTTTTGAAACCTCAAGAAATTTGGAAACTGCTAGGGAAGAAAAGGTACATGTTAACTAACAAGAAAACAAAGGCATGTTCATAAAATTTGCGAATAAAGCTGAATTAGGTGACTTATGTCTCAAAAAGTCATGGATCCTGTGATAATTAGAGAAGAAGGTAGGAAAACATCTGAAGGTGGCAAATATCATGAGCAAAAATATCAAGGAAGAAGGAAAACCAATTTTGACGAGAAGAGTTAACAGCCTACCTTGCTGACAGGGGAAGGACTGTGTTACCAAGAACAGGTGAGGAGGTGAGGCACAGGGCCAGCAGCCCTATGGAAAGGGCCTTCACCCAGGGCTGGGCACATTGGCTTCCATCAGCACAAACTGGTGAAGGGGCCGCCACAGAATGGGATCATTTTAAGATGAGCAAACTACAGGGTACATTTTAAAAACAGTTGGCAATGGAGAATTAAGTTTTAAAATAACAGTTTTACATGAATATGATTACAAAGTGGAAAGAGAATAAGGATAAACAACCTTATGTTGACTTAATCATTTCGGAAAGGGCTCAACTACAAGCAATAGAAAGTCTACACTACACTGGGTTAATCAGATTGAACTACTTCCTTCTCTCCTCACAACTAAAAACAGAGGCAAGCAGCTCAGGGTTTAGTTAGGCAGGTCCATATAGCTCCCACTAACTGGGACTCATTCTTCTTTTCCCTGAACCTGTTATTAAAGTCACCAGATGGATAATTCTCACAACACCTCGGTAAAAACACTGGCCTCATATTCATTTGCATGTTACTACATTTCAATAGGAAAAATACAAGGCATGCCTCAATAAAGAGATGCACTGATTCAGAACTAGAGGCCCATATTACTGGGAATCAAAGGAGAGTGTCTAAGAGTTCTGAATATGAATTCCAAAGGCAATGACGGAGTTTTATGATGTACTCTAAGTTTCCCATCCAGACATCAGGCCGAAGAATCCAGCATAGCCTCACTACTGGAAATCCCCTAAACTTGGCATGGAAAGGGATTAGTATTTGCCACACCTGACAGTTTGGGTCAGTGACACTGCAGAATCATGACACATCTAGGCTTCCAACCAAGAGAAGAAAAACAGCCTTCAAGCAAGGAGAGGCTCAGAATAGTTCCTTAAAGCCCAGCCACGCCACTCAACTCATTCTTCCTGGTCTACCTTTTCTGATCTCCTATCTCAGGCCAGATCCCTAGTGAGGGCTCCTCCCTCAAGGTTGTCTCCTACAAGGGGTGGAGAAACCCTAACTCAAATGGGGGTTCATTTTTACAGAATAACTGGAAGCCCTTTCAGTTTGCTCTATTATGCAACAATAACCACCAAAAAAAGTGTGTGTGTGTGGGGGGGTGGAGCCTGGGACTGTAGCTTAGTGTAGAGCACTTGCCTAACACATATGACGTGCTGGCTTCCATCCTCAGTACCACATAAAGAATAAATAAATCAAAAGAAGGTATTGTGTCCATCTACAACTAACAGTAATTTTAAAGGCAAAAGATAGTGATCCAATTTCATTATTAAAAAAGCAAATATTAAAAGCTCCAAATAAACAACCTAAAATTCCCTGACTAGTACTCCCCAAGATTTTGAAAAGAAAGAATAATCTAACCACCTCTCATGTTGATTTAAAAAAACAAAAAGTCCTCAGCACATATTAATTAGATTGAATTTCAAAAATTCAAATTAGAGCCCTTCTCAAGTTAAAGAAAGGGAGCAGTGGGGATGAGCATTTGACAACAATACTTTCTTTCTCTCTGGTGGAATTAAATAAAAAACAACCACTTTTTTGTTATATTCATTTGCTACAAGAAAACTTCTGAATATCAACTTTTGAAGTATGAAGTATAAAGAATTTAAATTCTAGTAATAGGGAGATCTATAAGATCTCAAATTAAGAAAAACATGACATTGCATAGGTGGAAGGAAAAGAGGAATTCACATTTTTTGCTCAAGTACAGTTGCATATTTATGTTTCATCTCCTCAAGTAGTCTTTGAGGATGCATCAATATTCGAAAGATAGAGAAACTGATTCTCAGAAAGATTTAAGAGAGTTCACTCAAAGTCACACTGCAGATTAGTGACGTAACTGAGCTCAAACTGAGGGTTTCTAACTCACAACCACACAATCTTCACTAAGGCCCCCTTCCTTAAACTCACTTCTCAGCAAAGAAAACATTTTGTGAAGAACAAAAACAGTACTTACTGAGTGGCAGTCTTCCTGGGTAAATTCTCAACTAAGTGACCCCAGGAAAGTAAAGAAATCAAGGTTTGAAAAGAATGTGAACTCTGTAGGAAGAGCAGTAATGATACTCACTACCTTTCACCACCATCTACCAGGCAATCACACCATCTAAACTCAACCAGTGAACTTCCATTACCTCCTCCTCCCAGGAAATCTGCTTTTCCCCCTGACCACACCAGTGTTCCCATACAAGTCATGGAGTGCATTTGTTAAAAAGCATAATCATATCCTATATTGGGCATCATAATGTTAAAATCAAAGAAACAAGACTTCTAAGGCACTTGTAGTAGAGATTGCTAGCTGCCCACAACAGCCTCCCTTTCTTTTTCCATCCTATTAAATCTTGATTCTGCTGAAGAGAGCTATCTCCTGGACTCAGACCTGCATTTCCTAACTTCCCTTCATACCAGAGTGCCCTGGATGACACAATCCCACCTGTAAGTAGACGCTCCTGGTTATTCCAGAGAATCACTTACATGGAATAAAACTAGCCAGCCTACCCTTGTTCCTTCCCACTGTCTGTGCAAAGACTGTGCACAGGGTGGCTGGAGATATGCATCTCTCTATATATAAAAGGTTAAAAGGACCTAGACTAGGAAAGAAACAATAAAAGCAAAAAGGAACCTGGTTGCCTAAGGACACTGTAAAAGTGCTACATCAGCTTTGGCCTGATCCTTCTTATAAAGTGAAAGAAAAATAAATATCTTCCTTGTTTAATCTACTGTCCTTTCACTCTTCTGGTTAAATGAAATTAAATTCTGCCTATAACTGACAGAGTACTTTATTTAGAATTCTGCTCCCTTAAAAATAGCAAAATCTAATTGTTAAAAAGTTTTGAAAAACAAATATTGTATGGAATACAAAATTAAAAAGATAGAGGAAGACTGAAAGCCAAATGTGAAAAGACAAGAAACATAAAATACACATCAGAGACAGCAAATATGATTCAAATATTTTAAAAGGTAATATTAACAATTGGTGTCCAAGGGAGGTAGTTGCTAAATTGACAAATGACATGTCCATTGACTCTGAATTAAAACACTGGGAAGACAAATATGAAAAGAGTCTTAGAAGGCTTTAGGATGAGATCAGAGCCTAAGATGGGACATAGATAATAGCAGTTCAATAGCAGCATTAGGAAAAGCAAACAGGAGCCTGGAGTAGTTGTAAATCACAGAGCACAGCCCTGGGGGTAGAAGTAGAGACACAAATGCTAAGTGTCTTGAATGCAAGGTGGAAAACTGGGTGAAGTGGAAGCAACCCATAAAGCTGGGCAGGGTGAGGGGCATCCAGGCCCCCAGAGTATGCACTAAGTGGGTTTGCACAGATTTTGTACCTACTTAAAAGTTTCTGGGATAAACAGTGACACTATGATCTCTATTCTTTCCTCTTCAAAATGATTTTTGGAAAATTATAGCATTGACTCTGATCATTTGAATAATATAGTTCTAAACTATTATCCTGGTATGAATGGGAATTATATCTTATAAATGACACTGAATTATACTATATGATTTTCAAAAGGACTTAAATATTAAGAAAATATATATTATAAAAGATTTGGCTTTTTTCTCTTAGATTTCTGAAGATTTATATGTGCTTATGACAATCTTTTGTAAATGTAATTTTGATAAAGAATGTAAATACGCTTGCAAATAATTTTCAAAATAATGCTAACCTATAGAGACGTGGAACATGTCTACTCATGGATATCTCGCCTTTGTTCTACAAAAGAATATAAATGTAATAATGTGTTTAATCTAAGCTTTACAGTGCTGGAGTTAACTCTGGGATCTTAAAATGTTTTCTTGGTGGTATATGCCAACCTGGAGTTCCAGGTACAAATTGTTTTTCCTGATCTATTTTGCTCCTCTACCTCTCTTTTCTCTCAAACACACACACACACACACACACACACACACACACACACACACACACACACTCACACTTGCACACAATAGCTTTCTACATAAAATGTTTTCTGGAACATATGGGAGTTGGTAGAGGTGCAGAAGAAGATGAAAGAATTTGCCCAAGCTAATTTCAGACTTGAAGTTGGTAATTATACACACCATAAGGCAATTTCATTAACATATTAATTTCAGGAGGTAACACGTATCTAAGAGAAACACATTGGAAGTCACAAGACCCAGATTCTATTTCTAGTTTTGCCATTGACCTTCTTGGTGACCTTCCACAAGTCACTCAACACTCAAGAGACTTAGTCTTCTTATTTAAAAAAAAAAGAAAGAAAAAAAAAGCTAGAACCTAGCAGTCATCTCAGAAAAATGCTATGGAGTAAAAAATTCATTCAGAGTGTTTTGGATTGGGATATAATGAAACCTTCTTCACTAAAACTCTGATTCACTAGAATCCAACAAATCAGATCCTAACAGAATTGGATGAAGTAAAAAATCATTCCCAATTTACTTGACAGAGTCTTCCACAATGCTCTATTCCTTAAAGATCAAACTTGCTCTGCCACAAAGAAGAATCATACCATGTTAAGTACCAAGTTTAAAATTCACCTTCCCCACAACTCCTAAGAGAATCTTATGGTCATTTTGATCAGACACAAGGACTGATAAGAAAATTGCTCCCAACCGCTTTTGAGCACTTTCAAAAATATTGTTGTCCTTTCAAATGATTACGATTGTGATTGGCAAGAGCCACTTGCAAGAGCCTCCTTGCAAGAGCCACTCATTCAGGATGAGCAATCTTTTTGCCAAATATGTGAGAAAAGCACAGAAGACAATACATAGTCACCCAAATACTCTGAGGAATGCTTGCATTTATTTGTGAGCTCATTTTAAATCATACATACAGAAAATGACAAGTTAATTATAATTGTGAAATAATTTCCTATCATGAAATAAACAATAATCGTAGTCATTGTGGACCAGCATTTTAGTGAGAAAAATATACAACTCCTAAAATAAAAGATATAAAGATATTCAGGGAAAAAAAAGAATAGTCAGATGGATCATTTGAGGGTTAAAATGTCAAGAGAAAGAAGCAGCCTAAGCACTTTAAGCAAATAAAGATGCATTAAATTATATGAATATTTCATGGTATACTCACCAAAGAGAAACAAATTGGAGTTGGGCTTAGGGAATTTTGACTTATGTAATTATTCTAATGGAAACCTGACAAGAAATTTGTTATTAAGAATACAAAGAGAAATCATAATGATGTGTCCATTGACAGCTCAGATCTAACATCAATGATAATCACAAGTTTCTAAAGTAATCTCATTTTTCTCTTTACAAAAGACCAGAAGCACTTTTTCAATGAATGTTTACTCAAACAATTTCTCCTAGACTAATTGCTCAAAGTCCTCCCAAATGATGGTATTTTTAAAAAATCAAAACCACACAAGAAATTATTTAAATATTTACTATGACCATGAAAGTACAAAATGTATTATTACCCAATTCACAGAATTATAGACACAAATATCACTGAAAAAGATCATTTACTAAAACTCCTCAGTGATTTTCACACAAGTAAGAATGTGAAGACTCCCAGAGTTTAAGTGATTTGCCCAAGGTCACACAGCTAGTAAATGGCAAGTACACAGGGTATGCTTTCTCTCATACCAACATATTATCAAAAACAAGTCACATGATAGCACTTTCTTGCTCAATCTAAATTTCAAAACTAGCTGGATAAAAAAATTCAAACATAAAAACACACATCTGATATATGCTAACATAACTTTTTACATTCCTAGGCAGATGGCCTATATTGTCATTACTAATGCACAGCTAAATCCAATTCAACATAACCAGTCAACCTCAAAGCAAAACATTTTCAACTAAATTTTCTTAATATGAGAGAAAGACATCAAGAAATAAAGAGAACACATGTTGGAAAAATTACCACATAGCTATTTCAACATGAAGTCAAACGTCCTTAGGAAGTCAACTGATAAGAAAATAAACCGAAAACCTAAAAATTAAAAGCAATGAAAAAGAGACACTTGAAAAACAAAGCACCTAAATGTTTGATCACTCGTGTCTCAAAATAAATTGAAACATGACCTTTGACTTAATGGAATGCTCTTAATAGTTAACAGTTAACTGGTGAAAGTCAAGTACAGAAATAAACATAACAGTTTTAGTGTCACCAAAACCATTCAGAAAGCATATTGCCTAAAATGTGCTTTCCTTTTCTAGTGCTTTCTCTTTCAATGCAGCAGATTGAATTCTTCCAGAGTTTAGTGCAATCCATTTTGCTTGGTGTATTACAAGAGCAGTTTAATGTAGCTACATTACACCTCTCATATTTAGCCTTATAAAATGTAATACTGCAAGTAATACATGACAGTGATCTTTACAAAAACTAATAAATATTTTCATAGATGGAATCAATTGCATTAATAATTAAAGAATTTAATGGAAAGTTTTTCTTAAGCAAACAGAAAGAAACTCAATCAATAGAAATGGGTAGAAACTTGATAATAAACTGGTACCACATGTTTAAACAGGAAAACAAGTATATAATCCATTAAACAATGAAGATGGATGCATTATGGATTATACTGTGACAAAGAAACTGTTCCTTAGTGAACAAATATAAGAAATAATAGTTAGCAGCAGATTTACTATTAAAGATGAAAAGGCCTGAAGTTACAGTAGAAAACAGAGAAAAGATAGCTTCACTATAGTCTCTAAGTTATAATGACCTTAAATTGAGACCTATGCTTTCACATAGAGGTATTTTTACAATAGCGATGCTCTGTCACAGCATTTTTTTTGCCCAGTTCAATTTCAATCGTGTGTTCTTTAAATGCCAATACCCCCAATAAATCTCAGTCTGCCTTAAGGATACCTAAGTGTCTGACATATTAATAAACACACAGTAACAGAGGAAAAAAACGCAGGAAAAAATTAAAGAAAAAAAGTGAGAAGAAGTCTCATAAACTTTTCTGCAGAACAATTGGCCTTATTGCAGGCAGAGTGACTCTTCTTGCACTCAAACTCATGCCTGCTCTTCCCAGAACAAGCCCCTCTCACAGATCATTGACAGAATGAAAGAAATATTTAATGTTAGTCCTTGAGAATCTCAAGGCTCAGTGCAAAGAAACAACCAGGGAAGTAATAAATGTCACCCTGCTTATGTGATTCCAATCTACCCAAAGCCAATTAAGGATGACTGCGGGACAGGGCAGGGTAGCAACCAATCAAAGCCAGGAAAACTCTGCCTTTGCCCTTGGAAACACATTCTGATACTTTTGTTTATGATATTTAAAGAACCAGATTAACAGGCATCTAGTTCACTTAACGTTTTTTTCCAAAACAGTGCAATTCAATGCCATCGTTGTTGACTAGGCAGTTATGTTTTCACTAAAGCATTTCAACATATGGTAGATAAGAAATTGTTTACATTGGTCTCTTTAAAGTGTATAAATATGTAAATGAGATAAATTTAGTTATGCTATTCACAAAATTAATGAATGGATCAACTGGAATATATTACATGAGGCAAAATAAATAATCCTGAAGTTAGAACTGGTACAAAGTGTTAATTTAGATGTTATAATAGAAAAATTGTAATATATATTGATACATGTCATGTCTTAGGTAGCTAAATCTTTTATATTATGGACATTTCAGCATCCCAGAGGTCACACCTATTAAATATTACCTATTCAATATTATCTTAACAAACTAAATAATAAAGTTATTAATTTGATAATTTTATTTAAATGTATCATTAAAGTACAATAAATCTTAAGCATGTGTTTTTAAAAAGCACACATCTGTGTAATTTAACATGTTTCATTCCATTAAAAGCACTTAAAAATAGCCAGTGTTCAAAAATAAATAAATAAATAAATAAAAAGCCACTGTTCAATGGTACTTAAACCTTTAATAACAATTTTTTCCTTACACTAAAATTTTTATCCTAGTATTGGGGTTAAAGGAAGTTTACAATTAAAATATTGATCAATACAAGAAAATTTTCAATGAAGTCTAAATAAAACTTTGCCATGTTAAAATTAAGCTGTGTTTTTACTATTGTAACATCCCTTCTGCACAGACACCTTGACAAGCTTTACTGAACCTACTCAGTGTTTCTCAAGCCTGACCCCATGAAGGGCCCCAGGCTTCAGCAGGACAGGCACTCCCTGCAAGTTCTAGAGAATAGCGTGATCGTTGTAGTAACAATGGAAAATGGAAGATTCTGGGCAACCCAGACACAAACTTTCCATTTCCTTACCCAGACTGTACTAGGCAGAGTTAACTTTACTGCTTTATGCTTCAGTGTGTTTTATATGCATAGTGAGCTCACATTTCTTAAAGGAAAGAGACAGGACAACTCCTGGTACCCTAATTAGCATTTCAGTTTATTCCTCAGCATGGTAGTTCTGTGGGGTGCAGTTAATATGAATAGTCATATAAAGTCTCTCTGGGGGATATTAATATAATCCGTATTCCATTAGAGTTATCATGGCCTTTTAAGAAAAATTACCCCCAAAAAAAATAAATAAATAAAAGTCTACTCATACAAGGATGAAGATCACCACTTGGGAAGTAAAAGATTGGTCTGTCAGCCAATAATAATGAAGCCCACAGTAACTATATAATTACCAGACTATTTATTATAAAGTTTGATTTTTTTTCTCTTTTATTTCTTAATTTAGGACTGAATATTATAAAAAGTTTCTCTGGTCTCAAACATCTTATTTGGGTTCCACATAACAAAGTCATTTATTTCGTTAAATCATCAAGCAATGAACCCACTCTACCACACTATGTTAGATAGTAAGAACATTCTGTTGAGTGAATATGGCTGTTTATTTCATGGTGAAATATTACTTTTAAATTAAAAATTCACACTCTTGCAGGTTGAGATTGATAGTAATCAAATACCAACCACCAGAGGTGCACAAGGAAGACACAACTACACATTAGAGTAGATCCAGGCAGCCTTCAAGACAGAAATTACATTTTTTTGAAAAATAGGTTAGGGAGAAAGAATGTGCAGAACTTGATGTGCATACAGAGGGAAGGTCTTGAAGCTGACTCCAAGGTTTGAATTCTGGATGATTGAGAAGTTAGAAATGCTGTGTCTTTTCTTTTTTTTTTAGAGAGAGAGAGAGAGAGAGAGAGAGAATTTTAATATTTATTCTTTTTTTTTTTTTTTTTTTTTTTTTAGTTTTCGGCAGGCACACACACATTTGTTTGTATGTGGTGCTGAGGATTGAACCCGGCTGCACACATATCAGGCGAGGGCCGCACGCACGCCAGGCGATTGTGCTACCACTTGAGCCACATCCCCAGACCAAGAAATGCTATTTTATGCCATACTTTAGAACTTGCTAAATGCTAAAATGAATCCTTCATGTCAAAACAGCACACAGGTCCCATATTCATTACAGTGCAATATACCTGCTCTCTAAGGGCTTTAAAAACATCTGACAGACAACTAAATTCTGAAGAGTGAAAGGTCCTCTCTTTGCAGCACCTGAAAACTGCTGTTTCTAAATTTTCAGAAAAAAACCCTGCAGAACAACATTTGGTATTTTATAACACTATGTTACCAAAAAGGCAACTTTTTAAAAGATGAAACTGACACATACATTTGTGCTTGTGCACACTGCAAGACTAAGGGGATGGCAGCAGGGTTATAATGGGTGCAGCCTCATTTTTCAGTAATCCTTGTCAGGTGTTCATAATGACTGACTGTTCTTTATCTTGCTTCCAAGTTATTTTTGACACTAATTCAAAATTAAACCCTATGGTCAACATTTTCAGAATTGCTACAAAGATCAAAAAAATCAAGTTAGTACAATAAACTAAACAGGTGCTGAAAAAAAATGCTCTAACTCTTAGTACAGAGTGAGATTAAAGAGTCTTTTAGATAGATCTTTTGTCTCCAAAAATGAAATTTTCACATAATAAGAGGGTTTTTTTTTTCCTACAACCTAGTCAACTACAAAGTATTGTATACTAGCACTATACATTATTTTGAGATTTGCTCAATATTTGGGTAGATTGAGAATACATTTTGTCACTCAAATGGATATCAATATTTTAATCAATAAAAACAAAATAGCCATTATTGTGATTATTACTAACATGTATGTGAGTATCTAGGATGTGCCAGATGCTGAGCTGTTTTCCACTTTACCCTCACAGCTATGAGGAAGACACTGGCGATTTATTTAATAATGAAACTAAGACCAAAAGAACAAACAGCTAAGAAATGGTGTCAGAGCTCAGCATGTACTGCAAAAGAAGTCGTCTACATCCATGAAGTCCATAAGCCAATAAGCCAGGGTCACAGTTTCATCTCTCCAAGACACTCCAATCTACCCCTCCACTATATTCAGTCTCATATTGTCCACATACTTAGAAACAACTCTGGCATAAAAAGCCATATACATTCAGCCCTATGCATTTGTTCCATTAACGTGCTAAACAAATATGTATTGAGGACCTTATTTTGTACTAAGCACTCTGCTATTTGCTATGAGAAATTCAAAGTTACTCAACTTCTAACTCCAATTTACCACAGGATCTGACACACAGTGACAGGTAAACGATTAGCCAAAATAGGGTTCCAGGCAGGATCTCAGCAGAAAAGGAACATTCCACCAGCCAATATCTGGTTCCAAGCCCATCTTTCAAGCCTCTTCATCCACTTGAGTTCAACAAAAGCTTTCTAAAGTTCCTCCAAACACACCTATATACCCATCTGTTTGGAATAATGTCCATTACTTCACTAACCCCCACAAATCTTTTATGGCTCAAGTCACACCTCTTTTGAAAGTCTCATTTTTCATGCATTGTTCAAAAGTCTCTCCTTTCCATTGCAATCTGAGAACTAAAAGGTATCTAGAGGGAGGGAAAGACAACAAACTCAGTCCCATGAAGAGCTAGGTGCTACATATATGCTATTTTACAGTATTTAATAAGCCTGCAGAGTAGGTATCATGTAACAGATTCAAACCATCTCTGATTTTTTCTGTGTTATTGTTTTACTCCTTATCATACATCATATTTGAACTTTTGAATGTGGTGTGTCTAACTTCTTTACCCATTAAACTGTTTATTTAGTAGCTTTATATTAAAAAAAAAAATAAGGCAAAAGAATGCTTTTTTTGATTACCAAGTCCTACAGATACTTTTTTAGCCAACCAATCTTCCACTTTACACAAAACACAACTTTCTCTGTCTTTTCATCTATCCCTGTGCAGTGTATTATCATATTACCCATTTGAGGCAGCTACCAGATTCATCCTCTCCTTCCAATAACCAGATCAAAATTCATGCCATCAAGAGTCAGTCTTCCATCTAAATTATATCATTCCTTGTTTTGTACTTTTTTTGTACTGTTTTGCAGACTTAAACTTCTCTGTTTCTCATGTTTTGACTTGTACTTATTCATTCATTGTGCTTTGATAACTTATAAATCTCTTCTTAGTCCCTTTTTTTTGTCCTAGAAGAACATAATCCTTCATGGTGGAACCCAGGCTCTTGTTTCCTTTGCTTCTCCCAGAACACCTAGCAGAGGGCCCTCTGTACACAGTAGGTATTATACTCATGTACAGTCAATGTGGAAAGAAACTAGACACTCCAGTTACACAGTGGGAAATCTTCCTATCTCATCTTAACAATTGTTAGCTTTATGATTTATTCTTAACAAAAGCATATGGTCTTCTTTACAGGAACAATGAATATTATTTTGCTACCTGACATAGTACGTTGAGTGGTCACTAGAATGAACACTAAATCAAGTACTATCTTAAGAACATCAATTTCAGAGAAAGCCTTAAAATAGATTGTTGTGGCAATTAACATATAGCCTAAATCATTAGACAAAAACTCAGAATCCCTAGTTCTATCACCTCCTATCACTCTTAAGACACTTTATTTCCCTAAGGATGTGGCATGTACTTGACGAGCTTTATCTCATCCATTACTAGTCCATTCTCCCCTTCACCTCTAATGGTATCTCTTTGATCAGAAATGTCCAGAACGTCTCAAAAATTTAAACAATTTACAGTGAAAAATTCTTCTTTCAGAGAAATTACTGAATAACATTTAAGTCACAGGAATGATACATATCACCAACCTGCAGTTCATTCAAGTGTTTTAAAATGTGCCTACCAGATCTATACTGGAAGTTGTTCCCCTGCCTTTCAAGGAACTACTAGGCAGGATAGATACTGCCTAGAAGAGGGCAGGTGGATACTTAAAAAATACTTATGACAATGTGCTAAGTTCTATAACTGACCATAAATAAAGTTCTAGAACCCTAAAAAGGAAAGAACGTCACTTTATCATGAGATACCAGACAAGTGTCCCAAATGGACAAAGGATTCAGGACTGAAAGTGATTCCAGGTTAGAAGTAAAGAAAACAAGCAAACCTATGTACAAAGAGGAGCCTGGCAAAACATGTAGGAAGGGGTAAGATATGCAGGCTCACTCTCTCTCATGCTGAAGATCTTGACCTTGCCCTAGAGGGCAGAGATACTTGATTAGAGATGAATTTTATTTCAGTGCAGAAGATATTCATGATTTTTCTAGGAATGCTGAATAGAAACAAGAATGGTCAGCAACACATAGAAAGGTCTGAGAAATGGAAATTACCAGATCAGGAAGGAAAACTTTCAGAAATGTTAGGCAGGGGAAAAATCAGGATCAAGTGGTCAAATATATACAAAAGTCATTAGTTTGTTTTCTGAATAGTATGAGCTTCCAAAAAAAATACAAATAATAAACAGAGAAGACAGAAAAATATAAACATTTTGCCTACTCAGTCTTCAAAATTTCTTTACTGCTATTCTTTAGAAAAGTTATCAGAAATTTCAGAGAGATTAGATAAAAAGAACAAGCAAAGCAAGTGCCTGTTTTTCCTCATGTTTCCCCCCAAACTTAAATTACCGTGAAGAAAAAAGGAAGGAAGAGGAGGAGGACAAGAAATAATTTTGTTGTTAAAAGAGAAGACCTTTTACTTGGGGGCTGTGATAAAAAGATAATCTGAGGAGACCATAAATTAAAAGAACTTTTAGAAACTAGAAAGTTATTGGTATTAGATTGCTTAAAAATATATGTGAATAGAAGCCAGGACCTGTACATGTGAGAAATGATGGAAAGGACAGGTCCAGACAACCTGTATGAGAGGCAGGATGTGAGAGAGACCTGCAGGAGGAGAAGGTGGGCAGAGAGGTCAAGACAGGAAGACCCCAGCCCTCTCCTGTCCCCTTAAGTCACACTCTAAAAATCATAGGGTGCCTTATAGGAAGACAATAATATAAATGCAGAGGCCAAGGGAACCTGGAACATCCTAAAAAGATACTGCAAAAGGCTCAAATAGGAGTTCCACATGGCTAAAATAGAAGACAAAAGACAAAATGAAACATCAGCAAGCAAAGTGTAAAAGATAATTCACTATACACCGGATTTTACAGATAAATCCCAACTGAGGTGCATAGATATAAGAAAGAAGACAGAAACTGAAGCAAAAAGAAAAAAAATATTTCAAATTTAAGAACCTCTAGACATAAACTAAGAAATCTAAAACCAAGTAAAGAGGATCTAAGTGCACATCTCTGGAATCACAAAAGAAAAACAAAACATTGGAAGAAAAAAATATATAGAGGATAAAAAAAGAAAAAATTTGCAATAAAAGACCAACTTAAAGGTCACACAGTTCCCTAGATAAACTGTCAAGAGTAGGACCTGTACTGTTAAAGTTACTAGAACTCTTTGAACAGCAAGGCAAAAAATTCTAGTAACTTATAGGGTAGAACAGAAATTTCTTTTGCATTTGTCTAAAGCAACATTCAAAAAGAGGATTCAGTGGACACCACTGCCTTCCAGTTATTCTTCTGGATGGAGGAATGTTTATGAAATTGTGGAAGAAGAAAATAAGATGAGGTTTTTAAACCCAACCTAACTTACTAATTGTAAAGGAAACAGACAATGTTAAAAAATATATGAACAATTAAAATCTTGTTCTCATGGTGCCTTCTTGAGAAATTTACTAAAAGACAAACTACAGTCATCCAAGAGATAGCTGGAATAAATACTAGCAAAGAGTGGAAATACTAGCATAAACACTGAAACTAATTATGGCACTAAATTCCAATCAAGTGTGTAATTATGTTGCTATTTAAAAATGTAGGTAATTTAAGCCATAACAATATGGAAATGATAAAATTTACTAAAAAATAGGAAAGCTGAAGAAGCAAGAACATGGTCTGTAGTATATATAGCATTAAGATGACTCTCTTAGTAACTAAGACCAAAGATATTTAAATCTGATAAATCACAAAAGAATTTTAAATTATTTGTCTTATAATTCTAAAGTCTGCTGGCAGAAAAGGATAAGTGAAGAGAAAAATATTAGTTTTATTATGGATCATCAGTGAGGAAAACTGCATGATCTTTAAAGCAACAAGGACCTTAAAGGTTTTTCTACAGTTACAACAATTACTACATTTAAAGTGGAAATAGAGACTATTCTAATAAAAAGAAAGCAAACACAGAACTAAGAAAACAGAACACCTTATGAAATGTTGTTGAAAAAAATCTATAAATTGGAGACCGTGATATAAAATAAAGTACTAACAGAAAATTTATGTTGTTCAGACTGTTAGAATCATACTCACCCACTGAAAGGAAACACACTTTCAGTTGCATCACAGGCAGATTCCACTCCATTCTACAATCACCTGACTGTTGAAGCTTGAGAACAAAAGGATAGACAAAGAAAGACATGGGATAAAGAAGAGAAGAAGAAAGAAGGAGAAAAATAAAGAAAGAAAAGAGGAAGGGAGGAAATGAGGGAGGTTGGCAGATCCTACATCAGGCAATATTGAACTTGGGATAAAAAGAACCAAACAAGCAAAGAAGAAAACACTACAATGCTGAGTGTGATTCACTTATATTCATATCATATCAGATATTCATATCAAATAATGATATTAATATCTAGGTATTATATGATAAATATTTGTAACACAAACTCTATAGCAGGTATAAAGAGTTTCAAATGGTAATACATTATTCATAGATTATTATTCAACCCTCTCAAAGCATGAATCACAAAGGGATTTTAAAAAGTAGATAAAAAATACTAAAAACATACATAGGTTGACATAATAAAATAGATTTAATTGATATATATTTAACTGTAAGGTAAAATCATAAACTAAACCTTCTCTTTAAGAAATCAACCTTGATCAGCCCCTGACGTCATTGTCGTCCGGCGCCGGCTGCCTCCTCGGCCACTCCTGCTGACCGTTGGGCTGCTTGCTGAAGTCCCGGCCCCAAATCACCCCCACCTCGGAACCGCTCAAGTGGCGGCGACCCATGTGGGGGTTCAGGTTCCTGAGGTCCCCGCCGCTGCTCCTCCTGCTGCCGCAGCTAGGAATCGGAGACGCCTTGTCCTGCCTGCAGGCCAGAACCATGAATCCGGGCGGCAGCAGTGGTGCACGATGCTCCTCCGCGGTCGAGGGACGCCGCCAGTAGTGCCTGCAGTTGTCCACTGTGCCAGGAGCCGACCCGCAGCGCACTAAGGAGGTGCTCCTGCTGGCGGCAGTGAGAGAGGGATCAGAATGGCAGGACCTCCCTAGGGACCCGGAAAAGGAGGAACCGCAACCGCCGCCCCAGCATCACGTCCTCTATTTTCCCGGGGATGTACAGAATTACCATGAAATTATGACTCGTCATCCTGAGAATTACCAGTGGGAAAACTGGAGTCTAGAAAACGTTGCCACCATTTTAGCCCACCGGTTCCCCAATAGTTATATTTGGGTGATAAAGTGTTCCCGAATGCATTTGCACAAATTCAGCTGCTATGACAATTTTGTGAAAAGCAACATGTTTGGTGCCCCAGAACACAGTACTGACTTTGGAGCTTTTAAGCACCTTTATATGTTATTGGTTAATGCTTTTAACTTAAGTCACAATGGTTTGCTATCGAAGAATGGCAATGTTTGGAATAAGGACTCCAAAACATCTAACTGTAGATCTAATTCTTCTCCTACTACTAGTAATGGTTGCCAGGGAGAAAAAGAGAGGACCTGTGAAAAATCTGATCAGTCTGCCCTGAGATTTAATCCACCATCACTAAATGGTGCATCTTTTACTTTGATTGGATTCAGTAAAGGTTGTGTTGTTTTGAATCAGTTGCTTTTTGAATTGAAAGAAGCCAAGAAAGACAAGAACATAGATGATTTCATCAAAAGCATCAGAACGATGTATTGGCTGGATGGTGGTCATTCTGGAGGAAGCAATACATGGGTTACATATCCAGAAGTCTTGAAAGAATTTGCACAAACAAAATTGTTCATACCCACGTAACACCTTACCAAGTACGTGATCCAATGAGATCTTGGATTGGAAAGGAGCACAAGAAATTTGTTCAGATACTTGAGGATTTTGGTATGCAGGTGACTAGTCAAATTCATTTTGCAAAGGAAGCTCCTTCTATAGAGAATCACTTCAGGGTTCATGAGGTATTTTGAGACTACAAGAATATTAATGTACTTGTTTAGAGGAAAAGCATATGCACTTTGAGTGCTGTAAATTCAGATAATGACATGTAAGATGCAATTCATAAATGCATTGTCAGTCTGGGGGTTAGGGAGAAGCACACATTCCTAAAATATGGGTATAATATGCAATAGTATTCCTTGCTTGTGATTGTGAACAGTTTTTAATTTGGATTGGGTTAGAATTAGTTAATTTGAAATCTAAAAAGGTGGTTTGTGATAATCCTATGAGAAAATATAGGACCCTTAAAAATGAAGGTTAATGACAACTAAAATTGCTGTTGTTGGAAATAGTCGATTCTTTGAGTAATGTTTCAAACCAAATTTGGTGACATCATAACAGCAGTTAGCCATTTTGGCACTGAAAACTTGAGTGGAAGCACTTCATTTCTCTTCAGACAAAGCAAAAGCACCCTGATGTTTTCCATCATTTTGGAGTAACAATCCTGCCTCTTACGTTTTATAAACTTATGGATTCATTCTTAATGTGCCACAAGTGTTTGTTTTTTCTTGAGAGTCAAATATATTTCCAGTTCTCCAAGAATGTGCAATAGCATAAAGCTGATTTTTTAAGCTTTACACTTATACACTGTGGCTTAATTTTTAATTGACAGTTTTTAATTGACTGTTTTGGGGTTTCTTAAATATTGGCCAAAATACAGTTGTTTTTGAAAATTGGTTTAAATTGAATATAATTATATATATATATATATATATATATATATATATATATATATATTTGATAAAAAATATACTACAGAGTAGATTTCAAATTTTCATTATATTAGTATTTTGAAAGAGATCAACTTAGGTAAAATAAATATATAATACTCTATTAGCTGCTCTATTGAAAAGGAAAAATCCCTTTGATTTTCCTGAGATTATCCCCCACACCTTTCTATTTCTTTTTCCATTCTAGCTTGCACATATGAGAGAAAGCATATGATCCTTGATCTTCTAAGTTTGACTTATTTTGTTTAATATTATGGTCTCCACCCATTTTCCTGCAGATGACAAAATTTCATTTATTTTATGGCTGAATAAAGTTTCATATTATCTCACTTCTTTTTGAATTCTTAGCATTAGGCACACAGGGAAGCTAGTGTTAGTCCATCATATTGATGATAGTAATAGCACAGCCCTCCATTCTCGTTTGCCTCCAATTTTGGTGTTCCTCGTGTGCTTGCCATGATCCTTGTGGGTGATCTTTCATCCTTGTGGTGGAATAGTATAACTTGCTGTAAGGATGAAGGATACTAAGCCAGAGAAGGAAACAGATGGCTGTGGAGGGAACTCCATTAGTTTGACTCCATGCCCATCATCTTTTTTCCTTGAGAAGCATGGGTGCCAATTTTAAGCCATAAAATGTCTGCAGTATGAGGATTGCCTTCATCTTATAAAATTTTATTCTTCTTGTCTGTATCACAGTATTTTTCACACGTGAACTATAATTCTGTATGTAGTATAATTTTGATAATTATTTGACTTTCCCATTTTTTCTGGTTGGGGATATGTTAGTATTGTAATAAGGATTTTCATTAATGAAATAGGTGGATTGGATCAGGTGATTTCTAATTCTGCTTTCATCTTTGATACACCTTTTAATCTTTTACAGTTATTTGATATGTGTTTTTTTTCCTGAGCACCTAAAAACATTTTTTATTCATTCTATTTAGTTGTACATGGCAGTGGAATGCTCTTTGACACATCATACATAAATGGAGTATAACTTCTCATTCTTCTGGTTGTACATGACGTAGACTCATACTGGTCATGTAGTCATATATGCACATAGGGTAATAATGTCAGATCCATTCTGCTATTCTTCCTACCTCCATTCCTTTTCCCCTCCCTTCACTCCCCTCTGCCTTATCCACAGTACCTCCGTTCATCCCTAGGAACCCCAACCCTTATTGTCAATTAGCATCTGAAATTCAGTGAAAACATTCAGCTTTGGTTCTTTGGGATTAGTTAATTTTGTTAAGCATGGTATTCTCCAGCTCCATTCATTTACCACCAAATTCCATAATTTCATTCTTATTTAAGGCTGAGTAATATCTGGTTGTGTATGTATACCACATTTTCTTTATTCATTCATCTGTTGAAAGGCACTTAGACAGGTTTCATAGTTTAGCTATAACATTGGTGTGGCTGCATCACTGTAATATTCTGACTTTAAATCCTTTGGGTATGAACTGAGAAGTGGGATAACTGGGTCAATTCCAAGTTTTCTGAGGAATCTCCATGCTGCTTTCTCTAATGATAAATTGAAAATTTGCCTTCCCACCAGCAAGGTATGAGTGAACCTTTTTTCCTACTTCCCCCCAAGATTTATTGTTGCTTGAATTCCTGATAATTGCCATTCTGACTGAAGGGAGATGAAATCTCAATGTAGATTTGACTTGCATTTTTATAATTACTAAAGATGAACATTTTTCATGTATTTGTTGATTTTATTTTTTTCTTCTGTGCAGTGTCTGTTCAGATCCTTAGTCCATTTATTGATTGGGTGGTTGTTATTGTTATTGTTTTTGTTATTATTATTAGTAGTAGTAGTATAAAGTTTTTGAGTTCTTCATATATCCTGGAGATTAATGCTGTAACTGAGGTGCAGGTGGTAAAGATTTTCTCCTGTTCAGTAGGCTTTCTCTTCATATTATTGTTTCTTGAACTGAGAAGAAGTTTAAAGGCTGCTTCTTTGATTCCATCCCATTTATTGATTCTTGATTTTACTTCTTGTGCTTTACAGGTGTTGTTAAGAAAGTAAGTTCCTAAGCTTACATTCCTACTTTTTCTTCAGTTAGTTGCAGGGTCTCTATGTTCTAATGCCTAAGTCCTTGATCCACTTTGAGTTGTGTGCAGGGTGAGAAGTAGGGGTTTAATTTCATTTTGCTACATGTATTTCAAGTTTTCCCAGCACCATTTGTTGAAGATGCAATCTTTTCTCCAGTGTTTGTTTTTGGTGCTGTTTTATAATATTAGATAACTGTACTTATGTGGGTTTTTTCCTGTGTCTTCTTTTTTTTTACCGTGATTTTGGTACTGATTGTGATGCCTCCTGTATCACTTTTTTTGCTAATGACTGCTTTGCCTATTCTGATTCTCTAATATTTCCAAATGAGTTTTATAGGTGATTTTTCTATTTCTACAAAGGAACTCATTGGTATTTTTATAGGAATTGCATTGAATCTGTATAGCACTTTGGGTAGTATGGTTAATTTGACAATATTAATTCTGCCTAACATAGGCAGAATTAGGGCATGGGAGATCTGTCTATCTTCAAAGGTCTTTAATTTCTTTCTTCAGTATTCTGTAGTTTTCATTGTAGAACTATTTCATACGTTTTCTTATATATATTCCGAAGTATTCTATTGTTTTCTGAGGCTATTGTGAATGGGATATTTTTCTAATTCTCTTTCAGTTCCTTTGCCATTGATGTATAGGTACATAAATTATTTATGGGTGTTAATAACCCAATGAATTTTGATGTATTGTATCCCTGTTCCCATTTATTTCTGAAATTTTTGCTCCCCTGATTGTATCTGTGATCCAGTCCTAATCCAGAGTTGTATATTTTAACCTCCATGCATTAAAAACTTTGTTTCTTGTCATTAACTTGTAATTTCTTTCATTTATGATCTGATAGGGCGCAAGAAGTTATCTCTATTTCTTGCATTTACCTTGTACTCAAAAATATGATTTTTTTTTTTGGTTCAAGGAATTGAATTCAGAGGCACTTGACAATTGAGCCACATACTCAGCTTTATTTAGATACAGGATCTCACTGAATTGCTTAGCACCGTTTGTTTGCTGAGGCTGTCTTGGAACTTGCAATCCTTCTGTCTTAGATTCCTGAGCGGTTGGGGTTACAGGTGTACTCCACCACGCCTGGCAATAAGAACTATTTCAAACAATGGTCATTGTTTGATGGAGAAGCAAATGAATTTATTGTTGATAGATTAAATAGTCCATAGATGTCTATTCAGTCTATCTGATTAATGTTTTCTATTTAGTTCTGAAGAAGCTAGGCTGGCAAGTTTTTCTTTTTTGGGTGGGCATGGTACAGAAAGGTTTCTCCAAACCTCAGCAGTGCAAAGAGTATGCAGTGTGGTCCTCACAAGGCCTTTCATCTTCCACAAAAACTCTGTGTTCCATATGTGGCTCCCTCCAATTGTCACCTCATACCCCCCCAACACCAGACCATTTTGTGGTAATCTTGTTTTGTTTAAAAGCATTGACCAAGGTGTTGGGTATATGGCTTAGTGGTAGAGTGCTTTAGCATGTATGAGATCCTGAGTATGGTGCTTATCTCTTTAAAAAATGACTTACCAAAATTATTCTTGCCAATGAAAAAACTTATCAAGGGAGATTGAGGGATACTGGTTGATGTGGGCCATATGTGGAGGTCCTGACCTGAAAGCCTAGAGAAGCAGAGAGAGTCCATGAGTGTCTCCAAGCATCTATTCACTCATTTTGCAAATTTGACTGAGTCCTGGAGGCTAAAGTGCAAGTCAGTTATGTAGGTTAGAACAGTGTCCAAGATAGTATGTCTGGTCTCCTTCGTTTCAGTTAATATTTAGGGGTAAAACAAATTAAGCACAATAAATACAATAAAGAAGGCCCAGTAAAGGACACAAACTAGGCATTCAGTGCTCACGGTTCCAAGGGTGGCTTGCTTCTGAGTGAGGCCTTCATTATCCTGTGATGGCAGGAAAAATGGAAGCAAGTTGCTACCAGAGGCATTGGATTAAGTGCAGGGATATGAAATAATGCCACAGGCCCTGAGGGGAGGGAGCAAGATCAAGGGAGGTACAAAGAATTATGAAGATCAGTGCCTGGCCATGGGGAGTGTGGACCATGGTGAGTATTTTGAACTTTTTTCTAAGAGGAATAGGAAGTCATCTGTGCCTGAATCAGGGTGGGTGTCATGGATTGGCTCCTGGTATAAACTTTCTTCATTGAACTGATTTTGTTTTAACTCAACTGTTATGTTATTCTCCCATTTTCATTATATCAAGGTCTCTAATTTTTTTGGACCATTCATTTAATGAAGACTTTTTGTGATCCTTTTTTTTACCAAGTTTCTCTGATTCTTCTTGACCCTAGTAGCTTGAAAAGGTGCATGCACATCTGAAGAAACCATTACTTCTTCCAGACTTAAGAACTTATTTCAGGATGGGAAAGCTTTTTCCTGCATAACAGTATGGGAGGGCATGCTGACCTAGTATAGCACTGGTCTAGAGGCATGGAGCAACATCGTTGTTATCTAAGGTTGAAGGATGCATTGCTTCTCTTTTAGCAGGCACAACTTTTGGTAACATGAGAATATTATGGTCATTGGTGGCTAGAGCTATGGGAAATCTAGAGTTGCTATGAGGACTAGCTGGGTGCTAGATAGTGCCTCTAGATCCATACAGAGAAGATTAGAAAAGGTGAAAGACATATGGACCAGGCAGTGTGCACACTTTGGTGCAGTGTCAGCTGCAGGCATGTGCAATGTACAAAGGCTACCTGTGGGCAGAGAAGTAGTAAGGAAAAGCTAGGACCAAGGACAGAAGCCAGGGCTGGCAAAGAGTTCCTATGAGGTGGGACCTAGTTTGTTAAAGCACAGGACGGTAGGATCAGATCTGATTGTAGACACATAGGGCTTCAGGGAAGGACCAAAAGCAGAGCTTTGCCTGCCTGCTGTGTATCTACAGCTCTGGGGCCTAATCATGGATGCATAAAGCTAGAAACCTCACCTGTGAATTCAAGTATGGTGGAAGGGACATGGAGGTGTAGAGGATGGCTGTAAACATGCACTATTTTTTTGTGAGTGGAGCTGAGGAGAAACATGTGCAGTGGCACAGAACAACTCTCTTCAGGCAAAGCTACATGGTGGTGGTGACGGTTAATGGGACTCTGGGTGCTTACATATGTTAATATCACCATGAAACAGAGCTGGTGACACATGTGTATGTAACTTCAGAGGCTGCTAAATATGGCGTGCAGGGGCTCATGACAGGTGTTGAAAGTGGTATTGTGCATGTGCAACTGTCAGTCCAACATCTGGCAGGGTGCATGGATATGGCTGCAGGTGTACACCCATCACATGGGATTGTGCCTCCAGTATGGGCTGCAGCCTTCATGTTCTCATGCACAGGAAAAGGCTGTTTGGGGACCTTGGGTCTGGATTTGTGGCAACTATAGCTGAGGTTATCTTGGGTAGGCAGAATCTAGAGGTAGTGGTACAGGTGCTTGGAGACTGTGAATGCAAACACCTTTGAGGCTTTTTGTAGTAGGGAAAGATGCAGGGTTCCTCTGTGGCTGTTGGTTTCCTCAGTGGCAAAAACTACTACAGTCTGTTTGGAGCAAGCACCTGAGGTATGTAATGGCAAACCCTGAGGGAACGCCAGAAATGAAGGCTAGAGTTGTTTACAGGAGGAGACAGTGCAGAGGTTGTGGGGGTTCTGGGCAGTGTAGCCACTGGGGACCATGATTTCTTCTGCTGCAAGTTGATCCATGTGTTGCACCACTTCTTCTTTGTTTCAGGTCATCTCCAAATAGCTCATCTGTTCTTCTCAGTAATCTGGGTTGGGAGAAACTGAATCAGGACATTTTGGTACTACACTGGAAAGCCTAGGGTGATGGTTGTCACAGTATTCTCCTTTTGCTTTTGAGTGGAACTGGTGGGCTGTTTACTCCCTCTTTGTGTTGAGCAGAGCTATATCAGGGACTGGATGACGAAGAAGAGTGACAATAAAATTACTTTTGGTGCAGTTATTCTGTTGTTTTCTTCTAATCTGTTGCTTTAAATTAAATGCATTCCTGAATTTTTCCAGATTTTTTTTTTAATGGACATCTTAAGTCAGGGATCTCCTTTTCTGCCATTTACTGAATAAAGTAATAGGAAGAGTGCAGTATTTGTTTCCTGCTGTGGACATAGGCAGCTGTGCAATGGCAGAGAGGATGAGTCCTGCCCACCCAGGTCTGGGTGTGGGGGGTTCTCACCTGCCCGCCATTGAGGCCCACCTGATTCTGGTGGGTCATCTCACTCACTGTATGGGTATTGGGTGGTCTCAGGGGAGTCCCACCCGGTTCTTGATGGGGTCTTTACAGAATAGCCAGGCACTGATCACAGTACAGGGGGCAGGCCATCCAGGAGCCAATCACCTAGGGCCATGCAGATTGTGGAATGTGCACTTGTGTTTATCATTGTCACCTGGCAACGACTATTTTGCCAGTTGGTTGGCAGATAGCTAATGGAAGAGGTGCTTTTGTAGGCCACTTGGCAGAGGTTGTTACCTAATTGTCTTTAGGATGGATAGAGCCTGGAGAAAGTTTGTTTATATAAGCCTGGGAGTCAAGTTTTTCGGATATAACCCTCTTGGGAAGATCCACCAGGCTGCCAAAAATTGTGAATTGGGAAGAATTAAACGTTATCTGGGACGTGGATGTCATATTGATAGCACCGATCATAAAAACAGGTAATAGGGTCTGGGAGGCCAGGGAATGAGGGGTAAGGGACCAATGGCTGATGAAATTGAAGCCTGCACCATCCAGGCTGTGCCAATAGGAGCAGAGCAGAAAGGATACCAGTTCTCCTTTCACCAGAATATTTGACTTTAATATCCTGTGGAGTCCTCAATATCCAGGACCTGCACACCTTGGAAGTTCCGTACCCAGGACATCTAATGGGCAGCTAAACAAAACCAAATTTTTAACTGGTTTTCGAGACACTTAAAATTTCCCTATAAGGTCACTGATTTAAAAAAAAAAACAAATACACACAACATCTTTTAATGTACACATTTTCAAAAGCATTGAAAAATGTTGTGTCCTGAGAGCCTCACAAGAACTCTGAATTGGGAAGATGGCTTCATGTTCTTTCATCTTTTTTAATTTTTAAAATTCCTTCACACTAGTATATTTAGGGGTACACTAAAATAAGATTTTACTTATTTCTCACATGCTTCACTCACTAATTTACCAAATTCTTAGGATAACTCGGTGTCATCTTGATCATCAAACCATTTTCATAACAACAGTCTTGACAAGCCCTGAATTTTCTGCAAATACTTAATTAACTTCAGTTAGTGAAGTTAAATACCTTTAACTACCTTTCCACAGAGGACACTAGAGTTCACTGGCAGCTTTCACATTTTCCAAAACAACAAACACAGCATGCTATTTCAATTTTGTTATCACTTTAGACTAAAGTAAAAAAGCATCTGCCAAAAGATTCTCGCACAAAATTCCAAAATTGCTAATTCCACTGTTCCAGGATCCTTTCCTGTAGTTATCCATTACTGTGTATCTGTTCAAGCATGGAGAATAGAGCATTGGTTGAGAGCATCTAGGGAGTGCAGGCTCTCAGTCACCAGGGCCAAGGGAGTAGCACACAAAGGATTCCTAGTCTGTACAGAGCTGCCTGCTGCTGCTCTAATGTAGCTTGCCCTACTCTGTTCTGAAGGGACTAAGAGTATCAAAGGTAGGCCCTGCTCGTGGTTTGTGCAATAGAATACTCATTGACCCCAAATGTGAGCGCTCTCTGTGGTTATCAATTTCACAAAAAACAAAATATCAGTACCTTTTTTTAGTTCCACACACAGTCATTTAGGGTCATGATGACACTAAGAAAATGTTTGCAATGAACAAAGACTTGCCATTCTGTGTATCAGAATACATTATTAACTTTCACAAATTACTTGTTTGCCAATGACCAAATGATAAGTGACTGGAACAGGATAAAAAGAATACTCAAATATCTGGAAGAAGAGTAAAATGGAATTGGTAGGTAGTGGCATGCACAGTTTTAAATGCAGCACAGAAGTTATCATTAAATCATCTATTTGAGGAGCAATAAACAGCTCAAGCCATAATCAACAGCCCAATACCACTACTCTTCATCTTCAAAATATTGTAGCTGAGAAATTTATTTCATTTGTTAGACTTAAATTCCTTCTATTGCCAAGGACATAAATATTTTTTCTATGTTCATATGTCACTATCACTTGAGCATCTGTAAAATTAGAGTATTTTATCTGATTTAAATTAGAATTCCAAGGTTGGAAATGTAGCTCAGTGTTAGAGAACTTTTTGCATGGCAAAGCAAAGGGTAAGGGTGCAATCCCCAGCAAAACAACAACGATAACATTGTCATCATCATCAACATAATAAATTTTAAAAAGAGAGGTAGGAAAAAAAGAAGTTTTCTTTCAAATTCATTATTTCTTAGAACACCTTTGCCAACATGAAGAAAGCATTTATATTTTCTTCTAGTACATTTCTATATAGATATCCTATAGTGCATTTCATCTGTTGTAGATATTACTACACATACATTTCTCATATATGTATATTTTACTTTAAATATGCAATTATAAGTTAATAATTTTGTTTTGGTGAGAATAGAAGAGAGCAAGTATAAAAGATCATTACTACTGAAAAAGTAGTGCTTTAATTTATAAAAGTTTCACATAAAAATACTAAACTTCTCAACTTTAGTATTTTTAAGTGAAACTTTTATAAAGTAAAGCATTAAATAATTATTCTTTAATTCTATTCATTTGTACTCATAAAATGAATATGTTTTTAATGCTCAAGAAATGCACAGCTACTTATTTTGTATTTGACATATTCTACTATCTCAGAGAACTCTTACATAAAACTTTCTAGGTGTTACCAGTTAATTAAAACTGAAGTGATAGGACTCAATTTCAAATGAAACAGTTTTTCCTCCTTTTCTATCATGCATTCATGGAGGTAAGAAATTGTAAACGTCCCTTGTGAAAAATTAAGACAGTATTAAATACTGAACATTGAAAATACCTGATTCATATATAAATCCCATATATATAAATACTGAATTAATTTAACCATACTAATTCATTTAGGTTCTTTTTCCTTTGGCATTAAGTTTGCTTTCAGTTTGGCCTTTTACTGTTGTTATTCAGCCTACTTTACCTTTCATACTTTTAAAACTGAATTTAAATGCCATCCATGTCATGAGAACTGCCATAAATCTATTGTTTGTCTCACATTTCACTTAAGGTAAGGCACCATGAATTATGATGGTTCTTTATTTTGTTTATGAAGAAAAAATTAAATGCTGCCAATTATAGTTGTAATGCAGCCCGAATTATTGGTGGGATTCCATTGTCAGTGTTGTTAAAATGATAAGAAAAAAAATCATTTTAGACTCATTGAAATACATAGTTTTTAAAATATATTTTTAAAAATCACTACAATACTACTAACTTATTAATTGAAATACTCTTAGTTGATAAAAAGCAATAATATTGATTACAATAGCTACCAATTATGGAGCTGTTGCTTGTGCTACAAACTCTTCAGATGTTTTACATAGATTCTCCATTAAGCATACTGGTAGTATCCAGGGAGATACTCAAAATTTTAATCCTTACATTTTAGGAAATTGAGGGAGAGTAAGACTGTGGGATAACTAGTACATCACAAAGCCTAAAGTAGAATTCAAACTGAAGATGAGCTAAATCTCAAGTCCATCTTCTTTCTAGGCAAGTGGGCTACTCTGCTCTGGGGATGTGGTTCTGTGGTAGAGCCCTTCCTTACCTAGAATGTTTCAGGCCTGGGTTCCATCCCCAGCAATATGAAAACAAAGCAAACAAAAATAAGTAAAATCAATGGAACCAGGCACAGTCGCACATACCCATGATTCCAGTGACTTAAGATGCTGAAGCAAGAGCATTGGAAGTTTAAGACCACAGTGGACAACTTAGTGAGACCCTGCATCAAAATTGTTTATATAATAAAAATGTGCTTAGGATATGACTCAGTAGTTCAGTAACCCAGGGTGCAATCCCCAGCAGTATCAGAAACAAGAAATAAGAAGAAAATGTCAGTGGCGTAGGCTGATCATTCATTAATAAAATAAGTAATGACAGCTACTAAATAGTGTACCTTCTTCATAAGAAAATAGAGGAATTATGAGCTTTTTAATGTTTATAATTGCATAAATAGTAGTATATTTCAAAAGGTACCTTATGAATTCCTAATAAAGCTTCTTACTTGCACAGAACCCCTCTACATTATGCCTGTGCCTATGGCAATCCAGCAGTGGTGGCTCTTCTAGTGAAGAGAAAATGTAGTATCGACTTGTGTGACAGTGATGGCAACACACCATTGATGAAGGTAGATATAGCCAGTGGTTTTGCAGGAAATGAATTTGATGAAATGCTTAGAAGAAAAATTGGTTAATGCCATTTAGCTATAACTAATGTGTAAAACATGAAATATTTTTCTTGGATTTCCAAAATTTACAATCTATTTCTTGGTAAAAACCAACAGGCCCTACAATATGAGGAAGAGGAATGTGCAATTATTCTTCTGGAACATCGTGCCAATCCAAATGTTCACAACAACAAGGGTGAAACTCTGTCCACTATGTTATCTTTTATAGGAACACATTAATAGCAACAAAACTGCTTTCATACAATGCAGATATTGAAGCCAAAAACACGGTATATACATCAATCACCATTATTTTCAAAATATTTAAAATGTTTCTTAAAATTAACAGTAATGCATGTTAAAAATACTGATTATAGGCAAATTTTCTTTTTATTAAAATACTAGCAAATGTTGGAAGTTCTCCTCGTATTCTTCCTCCTTATTTTGTAGCTCATGTGTGTATTTAGTTTGTCTCCATCAGTTGATGCAGAATTCTGAACTTCAAGATTCTGTGAAAGAACCTGATGCGGTCCCCTTGAGACATAGTACTGTGTGGTGTGGTGTGCATGGTTTGCTCCCACATGCTGGGCACACATGTTCTTCAGTTTGCTACTGGCAACTGCAGCACTTACTCCAATCACCTACTTTACCTCTATAAATGAGGTTATAACTCCTCTTTTTTAATATAGTGTGATAAAGCTTTCATGGTGGTTTCTATTGATGTATAAGAATATGGACTACATAATATATTATGAATCTCTTTCAAATGGGATTAAATTTTTGAAATTAGAGATTGGCAGTTAAATAGTTATATATATATATATATATATATATATATATATATATATATATATATATATATATACTATAAAAATCATGTTCCCACTGGAATTTTTGAAAGGCTGATTAGGTCACTCATTGCTAGAATAGATAAATTATTGCTAGAAGTAGATAACTCATGGATTTCGCCAGCTGTACTATGTATCAGTCTTCAGCTTTGTTCCTTAAAAATGCCAATATTTAGTATCTTTCATGATGCTACAAGTAATCTGTGTAGATCAACATAAATCTTGATGATACACAAAATTTCTGAATTAAATTTTGCCTAAAATTATAAGTAACTTTAAGTAGCAATTAAAGTGGATGAGAGTAAAAAGAATTTTGGAAAATAAGCAAGCATTATGTTACCAGGATTGTCATTACAAGTGAGAATACATTTTCAATGTTATTTTTATTAAGAGTTTATAGTTTTACATAGTAGTTGAATTCATTCCCCCAAAATCTTAATGCATGGAATTCCAGTTGAGTCCTTGATTCCCTCTTTTCCATCTGTCTACCCCTCCTCCTCCGTTCTCCCCCTCCTATTCTCCTGGACCTCCTTTCACCTATTTATTTATATTTGGTTGATTCTTTTTACATATACATAAGGGTGAAATTCCCTGTGGTATATTTATGTTTGCATATAACATGAATTTTAAGGATTTCCTTCTTCATTGCCTTCCCTTTTTTATTCTCTCTGTGCCTCTCAATCTTCTTTTTCTACACTAATGATCTTCTTTACATCTTTTGATATTCTGTTCTTCATTTCTTTTTCTTTAATTAACTCCAGCTTCCACATATGAAACATTTGACCTTTGAGTTTCTAATTTGACTTATTTCACTTAGCATGATATTCTTGGATACCAACTCATTTACCAACAAATGACATAATGCATTTTTATGGCTGAGTAATACTCCATTGTATGTATGTGCACCACAATTTCTTAATCCTCTCTTCCATTCACAGGCACTTGGGTTAATTTCATAATTTACCTGTTGTGAATTGTGTTACTGTAAACACACATGTGGCTGCATTAGTATACAGTTACACGTAAAATTTTGTTTTACTAATTTTGGGGAAATACTGAGGCATGAGATAGCTGTTTCATGTTGTGGTTCCCTTCTTAGATTTTGGGGAATCTCCAAACTGTTTTCCAGGGTGGTTTTACTAGTATATAGTCCCACCAACAGGAACCCGGGCCACATGCATGCCTGGCGAGCGTGCTACCGCTTGAGCAACATCCCCAGCCCCACATTCTTACCAGTATATATTACTGTTCGTGTTCTTGATAATTACCATTGTGGCTGGAGTTAGATAAAGTCTTAGTGTAGTTTTTATTTGCATTAACATAATTGCTAGAGATGTAGAAGACTTTTTCATATATATTTTGGACATTTGTGTTTCTTTTGAGAAATTTCTGTTTAGTTCTTTTGCTCAGTTATTGACTGGGTGGTTTTTTTGTTTGTTTGGAGTTTTTAAAAATATTTATATTTTAATTATTATTGGACACAATACATTGATTTTATTTATTTTATGTGCTGCTGAGAATTAAACCCAGGGCCTCACATGTGCTATGTGAGTGCTCTACCACTGAGCCATAATCCCAGCTCTGTGTTAGGTTTTTTTTTTTTTTTTTGAGTTGGTTATTTCTCTTTGTTAATCCCATCTCAGTGGATTAGTTGGCAAAATTTTTTCCAGTTGCATAAAAATAATATATTTTTGTATTGAACTTTCTGACATGTAAGATAAATATCTCTCATCTTATAATAAGAGAAGACACAGGAACAATTATGAAAAATCAACATAGTTTACTCAGACTATCAATTTTAAGCAGAAATTCCTTACATTGGAATCTGGGATTCTGATTTCATAAATAAAAAAGAATCAAGTGGACTTGTATAACATGAAGAAAACTTCCATGTTGCTGGAAAGCTCTCAGAAATATATTCCTGTAACTTCAATTGTCCACATGTTTATATCTACAATGAAAAATTGATGTCAAGTAGGTGTTAAGCAATGGTAAGGCTATTTCTGTACTACTGGACATACCATGCACAGTTGTGTAAATTTTCTCTAACAGTAAAACAAGGAATCTTTTCTATGCAGTTTGGTATTTCTGGAAAAGTAGACGTTCTTCAGAATATGATTGATACACCCTACTTGTGAATTGAAAATTTGGCTTGTTAATGAAATATAATACTTATATCCTTTACTAATATGTATTAGAGAATGGGGATATTGGGATATAAAATACAGTTTATGTCCTCAAGATGCTCTTGGTTGAGGAGGGTGCATGTTACATAACTCTAAGATGCCATGATGAATGCTTGACAGCGGCAAAGATCCATGGAAACAGTAAATGTATGAAGCAGTTTTAGAAATGCTGGAGTTCATGTGGCCACTCTAGGCAGAGGAGAGGCATCTCAAAATGAAAGAGCAGCATGTATGGAAGCAGAATGGGAAGAGAAGAGAGTGGCTACTCGTAATTTACATTATTATTATATGCTTATGTTCATACAGTATTTTGTAAGGTTAACTTCAGTTGAAAAGTAGTAATTTTGTGAATAAACTATATTTGTTGTTTTTCAGAGTGGCCAAACACCACTTTTACTCGCCATAAAGAAAAACAGACAGATGATGGTAGAATTTTTTATTAAGAATAAAGCAAACGTTAATGCAGTTGATGATAACGGAAGGTATAGTACTTTATATTTTTTTGGTAAAATGTTAATATTGTAGTAAAATCACTCAAGTTAAAAATATTAAATTAATGGGAATGACATGATTATTGGAATAGAGTGAAATTTTTGAACATAAACTAAAATTAAGGAGAAAAGCAATTATTCAAACTGAGCAACATAAATAAGAGTATGTAGTATGATTCATATGCCCTTATAATTATTGGCTGATGATTACTATTTGATTTTGTTGATCACATTATGTTAGCTAGAGTTTTCATGTTTTGTAAAATATAGACTTTTAGTTTGTGCTTTTATTCAGTATTGAACTTTTTAAATTTTCTGAAATATTTTATCTTCTCCTGGTATAGTTTTTTTTTGGAAATGCTGTGTTGAGTATAAATAAATATTGATAATTATTTTTTCCTTTATATGACTATTTGATTTAAATTACTTAATTTGTAGAATATTGATTTCAGATTTTTCCTAAATGATGTCTAATTAGTCTTAACAAATTTTGAACATTTATAATGAAAAAGAGTTGTAACATATGCTTGAAATCTGTTTGCAAGATTATACATGTAGCATTGATTTCAATGCCTGGCAAATGCTTCTCAGAGTGAATGACTGAAGCAACAATTATTATTATTATCACCAGTGCTACTGTTATTATGTTATACCTGCAAATACCTTTTTTACTCCTTGACCTTTGGCTGACTGTGAGTTACAATATATTACATCACCCTAAGAAAGAAATGGAGCTTTGTTCATTGAAATCTTTGCCAACTCCAGATGAATGACCTCATCATAATTAATGTTCATTGAAGGATTTTAAGTTTGTAAATCTCCCCTTTTGGGACACGTGATTTATTTTTTATGTGTTTGTTTTCCTTTTAGACTTACAAATGATTTAGAAAGATAAAGATTTGATCTTCCAAGATGTATGTGTCTGTTAGTGTATGTAAAGATAGATGTCAAATTGGTAAAATGTATTACAATGGCTTTTTAAATAAACATTAAAATACCTAAATTCGAAGTTATCTCTCTTATTTTAGAACAGCCCTCATGTTGGCTGTGGAACATAAATCAACACAAATAGCTGCGCTGCTTCTTCATTGTGGTGTTAATGTGTCTGCTTCAGATAATTGCAGAGAGATTGCCTTGTCTTATGCCATTGCTAGTGGAAATACTGCGTAAGTATTTATATTACAATACTAATCAACATTAGATGTATATCCACAATAGTTACACCTGTTGCATCTTATATATGAGGTGAGATTTCATAGCATAACTATGTATGGAACCGTAGTGAGTTAGGACAGTTCATTAGTCAGAAACCCTTCGAAGTCTAGGCAAGAAACAGTGATGATACTTTGATTGGGCAAAGAGAAGGAAGGGGAGGGGTAATGGAGGCAAGAAAGATGGTGGAGTGAGATAGACATTATTACCTTGCTACAGGTATGACTGCATATATGGTGCAATGGTACATCTTGTGAAATCAGAAATGAAAGTTGTTGTAGTTGTGTCAAATGAATCAAATTGCACTCTACAGTCATATATGCATAATTAAAATGGATTAGTTATTTTAAAAAATTAGTAGTGATGTGTGCATGAGTCACCTTCAAGGTTTGTTCTCTCCTCTCTCTTCCCCTTCTCCTTTCTTTTTCTTCTCATGCATGCTGGGAAATTTTCCTACCACTGAGATACACCACTAGCTAATATCTTAGGATGTTGTAAACATTTATTCTTAGGGTTTCCAGCATTATCCAACTCATTTCAAGCATAACCCCTTCTCATAGGTACAGATAGTATCACACCTATGATTTTATAATTTGCAATTTGGGTCTTGAAATTCCCTGTTTAGCTGAAGTTAGCTATTCTACCATCCCCCTTTAATTTATCAAGGACCTAATGATATCCTTGAAGTGTAAGGAAGATAATTCTGTAGTCAGATGGAGGAAAATAAATAGATTTTTAAATTGTTCCTTTGTCTCTGTCAGTTCTGTTGCTGTGGTGTTTCTGCCAGACCTGGTTCTGCAGTCTAGTAGTGAATAGCTTTTATTTCAAAATACCCTGACTGATCCAATCCCTGTCTTCATGGTAACCCTACACTTAGACTCAATAGTTACAACAATCTTTTTGGTTCTCATGCACTCATGCTTTTTTATTCAACAGTTGTTTCCAAGCAGAAGCACTCTGCTTTGACAGCTTGGCCTCTAGCTTTGGCCAACAAATACTAAGCACTCTGACCCTGTCCCCCCTTTAGGAACCTTATGTGGAATCCCCATATTAGCCTTACCCTTTGTGTGGTGCATTATCCTTTTAGGACTTTGTCTTTTCTGTCATAAAAATAAAATCATTCAAATCTATTAGAAAGCTTCAAGTAAAGCTTCAAGTAATCTCTGGAAGAGATCAGAGTTTTCATCTTGGCTAACAAATCTGTGCCCCAAATCCTTCCATCCCTTGAAATAGATTTCCTTTGACTGCAGAGGGTTCCACCTCACTGTTTTCCATGGTGAGTGCCAACTTTAGATTGGCACTTCTAGTAATTTTCCCAAGTAATGGACAATTTCCAATCTGTTGGAATCGCTGTCTAAAGTTTTTAGCATTTATTAAAGTCTGCCTCAAAAGGAATAGATTAAGCAGATTCATTGAATCTAGGAGAGCTAAGCCCCATCATGACTCCTCAGTATCCATTGTGTTGAAGAAAATTTTGTGTTCCAAGTCAGTTGGAGATCAACATGAAAATGTAGCTACACTTGTCTGCTGATTCTGTTCAACTAGGTAGAGAAGAAATAGTAGTAGTCCAAGTTTTTGGCATTTGTTAATTTCTTGCCTTTGTTATTATTGATTAGTCTCACAGAAGGGGATGACTATATTCTCTAATTTAAGAAGATATTCATAAATAGAGTTATAAATTAATTGTTGATTTTCTCTGAGTTATAAAGCACAAAGAAGAGCCCAATTGATCATGAAAATTAGGACTCAGGCATTTTTTAAAATAATTTTAACTTTTGAATATTAGAACCTATGAAAAATACACATTAGTTCTAGTTGAGATTGTAAGTAGTTAAGTATGCCATTATTTTACTGTTTTGTTTAACATGTTTCAATATTATCTTAGTAAATCTCCATAACAACCTGGTGAACTAAAGTGATACAACCCTTATTTTTTAGAAGGCCTTAAGCCTAAGAGAAAGAAGTTGTGCAACAACAAAAAAAACTATTTTTTACAGAGACAGGACATTTTCTGAGTTCAAGCTACACTAGTTAATATATTTACCTGTCTTGTTCTCAATTCATGATCGTTTCATCTTTTTTTTTTCTTTAATTATGTGTGCAGTGACACATGCATTTACTCCAGCTACTTAAGAGCCTGAGGCAGGACAATTGCTTGAGCCTGGGTATTTAAGATCAGCCTGATCATCATCATGAAATACCATCTCAAAAAACAGAAAAGAACAAACATTGTATAAATAATTTTCAAGTTAACAAAATGTTTATAGGGCATACAGATTAGGAGAGCATATGAAAAAGTTCTGATACTAGATCTAAAATATTATTAAGTTTTGAATTATATTTGGTTAGTGTTTTCATATGAGTATTAAAATATCAATTTTATTACTTTTTTCAAATATAGAAACAGGAATTTAATTCTTCAATACATGAAAGCACAATCTAGAACATCAGTAAATTTCAATCCAGGTAAGACTTAAAAAAATGAGTTACTCTTGGTGTTCATGCCCTGTGTAAATAAGAGTAAGAAAGTTTGATCAACAAAAGAAGAGTGGAAAAAAATAATGATCAAATTCCATTCATATTTTTTATATCTTTCTTGCTCATACAGAATCCAGGATATTTTAATAATTATAAGAAATTTATCATCTAAATTATATTGTCTGAAGAAATTTCACATTAATTTTGACCCTGAAATTTTATGTCTTTGCAGAAGTAAGAATATTTTAAATTATACATTCTGTTTTGTATATGGTCACATGATAGCAGATTGGACTTGTTATAAAACCAGTTGTTCTTGTCAACTGTTAACATCAGCTCCTATTGAGTTCCTACATTATGAATTTCACAGTGATATTTCTATACACACATATACAATACTTGAATCCTGACCACTCTCCGTACTTCCATTTTTCCCTCTACTCCCTTTTTCATCCCCAGTTACCTACCCTCTTCCTTAATGTTTCCCTCCATCATTTTCTAGTCATTCTTATTTTCTTCCCAGATTCTACATGTTAAGGAGAGAATGTGATAATTGGGGTTTGTTCCTGATTTTTTCACCTTAACATGTTGACAACCCTTTCCATCCATTTTACAATAATTGTCTTTGTTTCTCTTTTTAACATTTTTATTTGGGGTTTGAAATATACCATTTCCTGGGCCTTAAAATTTCTACTCAGAAATCTAATATTTTTCTCATGTGTTTATAATTGCTTTGGCCCTTATTATAGATTTCAGTGTACCTTTGGTAATTTTATAGACTATGATTTGGAGAAGTTCTTTTCAGGCCATGTCCATTTGGTATTCTAAAATCTTATACCTGGCTGTCCATAACTTTCACAAGATATAAGAAATAGTTTCTTTTATTCACTGAGAAAGCTTTCATTGCCTGTAGCCTGTACCTCTTCTCCATTATGTGTACCAGTGATTCATAAAATAGTCTATGAATTGTGTGTAGTGGTTTTGTAATTTGTTTAATATTATTTTGATTGTTGTTGATATTGTCTGAATGTGATATTTCATCATCAACTTCAAGCTCTGGTATTTTTTTCTTTCACTTGATCTAGTCTATGGGTCTAACTTTATCTGGATATATTTCTTTGAAGTATTGAGCTCTTTATTTCCAAGATTTCTAATTGATTCTTTTTCAGAATCTGTATTGAATTGTTCTTTCATGCCCTGCATTGTTTTCCTTAATCTACTCAGTTTTTCTTTGCTTCATCTTTGAATTAATTCACTATTTTAGCATTTTTTTTTAATTTTATTCTGGCATTTTTGTATATTGCATTATGTTTGAAAATAGTTTCTAGGGTTATTAACTATGAAACAGTCATGCTACCTTGCTTTTTATCTTTCTTATATTTCTATATTGAAATTTGTATGTCTTCAGGGATATATATCTTTTCCACATTTATTTGAGTGTCTGCTTAGGAAACTGTTTTCCCTGGATGATGTGTCTTATGTTATTGGTTAAATGTGTGATGTTGAATTATTTTCCAAATGGTGTCTCTATTGTAGTTTCCTGTGTCTTCTCTGTGACTCCTGAGTGGTGATAGCTTGCACTGTTAAGTAACAACTTTCTTTGTCAGTGTTGTGAGAGTGGAGTCATGTTAGTGAAATAGTGATATAGTCAGTAGAGTATCTGAAATGCATTTTCTGTGGTGGTTCCTCCATCCTTGTCAATAATATAGTGTCTGAAAATATATGGGAGATACCTAGGCTGAGAACCTGCATAAATGAAGATCTCAAACTCGCATAATTCTGTAAGAGTTTCTTCATTTATTTCTAGTCTTGCTTTAGTGTGTCCAGACCACTGAATTTTAGTCATCTCTTTCCATTACTAAATGTGTGTGTTAGGTAAAAGCTTTTTATCTCTGTTCTTATTTTTAATTTTATTTCAGCACCAGGTTTTATTTTATTTTTTCAGATATGTATGACAGTACAGTGTATTTTTTACATACATGGGCTACATCTGATTCTATTTAGGATCAGAGAGAACTTTTGGCCTTTGATTTTTTTGGTATTGGCTTATTTCACTAAGTATAATATTCTCAAGTTCCATTCATTTACCAGCAAATGCCATAAATTTCATTCTTCTTTATGGATAAGAAATACTCCATTGTGTATATGTAGCACATTTTCTTTAACCTTTCATCTGTTGAAGCTCACCTAGGTTGTTTCCTTAGCTTAACTATTGTGAATTGGGCTGCTGTAGACATTGATGTGGCTGTAGTATATTGATTTAAAGTCATTTGAATATATACAGGTATGTATGTATGTGTATATATATATATGTCCAACTCTCCATCATGTCAACTTAGGAACTGATTTCCTCAACAAGACTTCTGAATTGCAACAAATAAAATCAAGATTCAACTGGGGTGATAACTAGTTGAATGGTGTTTCCATTCCAAATTTTCAGAGGAATCTCCATACTGTTTTCCAGAGTACTTGCACCAATTTGCAGTCTCACTAGCAAAGTATGAGTGTAACTTTTTTTCTCACATTCTCTCCAGCATTTATTGTTACTTGTATTCTTGATAGTTGCTGTTTTGACTGGACCAAGAATGGAATATCAATGAGGTTTTAATTTGCATTTTCTAATTTCTAGAGAAATTGAGCATTTTGTGTTTTTTTCTACTTTTTATTGATTTTATAATTTTTTAAGTGCATGACAATAGTGGAATGTACTATAATCCTTATTACACATATAAAGCACAATTTTATCTCTGACTATAAAGTATGTTTATGTCAATTTTTATGCCATTTTACATGTACTTTTTTGCACTACAATTCCTTTTTAATTTTTATTTTTTTTAGTTACATATGACAGTACAATGGCCTTGACATATCATACATCTGAACCACATGAGATACAATATCTCATTTTTGTGAGTATACAGATTGTAGATTCACATTGATCATGCATTCACATATATACACCAATAATAATAATGTCTATTTAATTCTACTATCCTTCCTATCTTTCCAACGTCTCCTCTCTCCTCCTATCACTTCTCTCCTCTTAATCTAAGGTAGCACTATTCTTTTTTTTTTCTCACATCTTCATACATGTATTTTTTATAACAGTGAGAGGCTCTCATTCCACCATCCCTGCAATTCCCTTTCTCCCTCCTTTTCCCTCCCACCCCTCTTCCCTCTGTATAGGTAATCTTCTTCCCATGCTCTTCCTCTCTTCCCCATTTTGAGTCACCCCCCTTATATCAGAGAAGACATTTGGCATTTGTTTTGGGGGGACTGGCTAAATTCACTTAGCATAATCTGCTCTAATGCCATTCTTTTCCCTGCAAATGCCATGATCTTATTATTTTTTAGTGCTGAGTAATATTCCATTATGTATATATGCTACATATTTTTATCCATTCATCCATTGAAGAGCATCTAGATTGGCTCTACAGTCTAGTTATTGTGAATTGTGCTACTATAAACATTGATGTGGCTGACTCCCTGTAGTATGCTGTTTTTTCGTCTTTTAAGTATAGTCCTAGAAGAGGAATAGCTGGTTCAAATGGTAATTACATTCCCAGTTTTCCAAGGAATCTCTATACTACTTTCCAAATTGGCTGCACCAATTTCTAATCCCACCAGCAGTGCAATTCTGATCAAAATCCCAATGACATTCCTCACAGAAATAGAAAAAGCAATTATGAAATTCATCTGGAAATATAAGAGACCCAGAATAGCAAAAGCAGTTCTAAGCAGGAAGAGTGAAACAGATGGTATCACTATACCAGATCTTAAACTATAATACTGAGCAATAGTAACAAAAACAGCATGGTACTGGCACCAAAACAGGCTGGTGGACCAATGGTACAGGATAGAGGAAACAGAGACTAACCCACAAAACTACAACTACCTTATATTAGACAAAGGTGCTAAAAGCATGCACTGGAGAAAAGATAGCATCCTCAACAAATGGTGTTGGTAAAACTGGAAATCCATATCCAACAAAATGAAATTGAATCCCTATCTCTCACCATGCACAAAAGTTAACTCAAAATGGATCAAGGGTCTAGGAATTAAACCAGGGATTCTGCATCTAATGGAAGAAAATGTAGGCTCTAATCTTCCTCATGTGGGGCTAGGCCCCAACTTCCTTAATAAGATGCCTATAGCACAAGAGTTAAAACCAAGAATTAACAAATGGGATGAATTCAAATTAAAAAGTTTTTTTCTCAGCAAGAGAAATAATATGTGAGGTAAATAGGGAGCCTACATCCTGGGAACAAATTTTTACCCCTCACACATCAGATAGAGCTCTAATCTCTAGGGTATACAAAGAACTCAAAAAGCTAAACACACACACACACACACACACACACACACACACACACACACAAATAAGCCAATCAACAAATGGGCCTAGGACCTGAACAGATACTTCTCAGAAGAGGATATACAATCAATCAACAAATATATGAAAAAATGCTCACCATCTCTAGCAATCAGAGAAATGCAAATTAAAACTACCCTAAGATACTATCACACTCCAGTAAGAATGGCAGCCATGATGAAGACAAACAACAAGTGCTGGTGAGGATGCAGGAAAAGGGTACCCTCATACACTGCTGGTTGGATATTGAGCATTTAAAAAATATATTTGCTCACCAATTGTATTTCTTGTTCTGTGAACTACCGGTTTCAGTTCCTTTGCACATTTATTGACATCTTATGAACACTAGAAGAGAATATTAACTATATTGGGTTGTGTGTGTGTGTGTGTGTGTGTTAAATTTTTTGATTTTTTTTTATGGGGGCAAGTAGTGGGGATTCAACTCAGGGGCATTCAACCATTGAGCCACATCCTCAGCCCTGTGTTTTATTTTTATTATTTTTGTTGTAGATGGACACAGTTTACTTATTTACTTGTTTATTATTTATTTATTTATTTATTTTTACATATTGCTGAAGGTTAAACCCATGGTCTTACACCTTCAAGGCTAGTTCTCTAACACTGAGCCCCATACCCAGCTCTGTTTTGCATTTTATTTAGACATAGAGTTGCTCAGTGCCTCACCATTGTTGAAGCTGGATTTGAACATTTGATCCTCAACCTCCTGTGCTGGTTTGTTTTGAGTTCTTTATATATCCAGAAGACTAATGTTCTGAGGTGCAGGTGGTAAAGATTTTCTCTCATTTTGTAGGTTTGAGTTTTGTGTAGGGATAGGGATAGGGGTTCAATTTGATTCTGCCACATTCTGCCACATGCCATTTTGTAGCACTATAGTATAATTTGAGATCGGATCACGTCTGCTGTCTCTTTCACTTTTTTTTCACTAAGGATTGTTTTGAATATTCTGTGCCTCTTGTTTTTCCAAGTGAATTTTATGACTGCTTTTTCTATTTCTTTGTGAAATATCATTGACATTTTAATAGGAGTTGCATTAAAATTATAGCACTTTTGTAGTATGTCAATTTTGGTAACATTAATTCTGCCAATTCATGAACATTTGAAATATTCCATCTTCTACGGTCTTCCTCAATTTCTTTTTTTAGTGTTTGGTAATTTGCATAATAGAGGTCTTTCACTTGTTAGATTGTTTCCTGATTATTTTATTTTTTAAATTTTTTTGAATCCATTGTGATTCATCAGCTGATGCATAATTTGGTTACAGGATCATAATTGATTTATGAGTGTTAATTCTATATCCTGGTACTATGCTGAGTGTGGTTATGAGTTTTAAAAAATTTGTTTTGTAGTTGTGTCTTCTACATATAAAATATTGTTGTCAGCAAATAGGGATATTTTGAGCTCTTCTTTTCATATTCATATCCCTTTAATCTCTTTTTCCAAACTGCCCTGGTTAGAATTTCAATATTCATATGTTGACTAGAAGTGGGGAAAGAGGGCACCCTTGTCTTTTTCTAGTTTTTAGAAAGAACGTTTCACTTTTTCCATTTGGAATCATGTTAGTCTTGGGTTTTTTGGTATAGAGCTTTTAAAATGTTCAGTGACGGGCTGGGGATGTGTCTCAAGCAGTAGCGTGCTCACCTGGCATGCATGCAGCCCGGGTTCGATCCTCAGCACCACATACAGACAAAAATGTTGTGTCCGTCAAATACTGAAAAAATAAAATATTAAAATTCTCTCTCTCTCCCTCTTTCTCGCTCTCTCTCACTCTTTCTTTAAAAATAAAATAAAATGTTCAGTGACCTTTGTATTATCCCTAGTTTTTTTACCATTTTGAACATGAATGAATGCTTTATTCTGTCAAATGCTCTTTCTTCAACTATTGAGATAATTATGTTTTTTAAGTCTATTAATGAATTCTGTTTTGATTTCCATAGGTTGAACCAACCTTGTGTCCCTGAGATGAACCCCACTTGATCATGGTGCACTATGTTTTTAAAATGTTTTTATATGTATTTTTTTTTCAGTATTTCATTAAGAGTTGATGCATGTATGTTCATCGGGCATATTTGTCCAATTTATTTCGTTGATGTATCTCTGTCTGGTTTTGGTATCAGGGTTATTCTTCCTTCATAGACTGAGTTTGGAAGTGTTTCATCCTTTTCTATTTCATGGAATAATTTGAGAAGTATTGGTGTTAGTTCTTCTTTAAGGGTTTGGTAGGAATTGCCAGAGAATTTACCTAGTTGTGGACTTTTCTTTATTGGTAGGTCAAAATATTGACCTATGAAAAATAAGTTGCTTCAATAATGCTAGAAATCTCTGGATTCAGTGGTACAAACCTATAATCCCAGCAGCTTTGGAGGCTGAGACAGGAGAATTGTGAGTTCAAAGCCAGCCTCAGCAATGGCTAGGTGCTAAGCAACACAGTGAGACCCTTTCTCTCAATAAAATACAAAGCAGGGATGGGATGTGGCTCAGTTGTTGAATATCCCCAAGGTCAATCCCCAGTACCAAAAAAACTACAAATGAGAAAAAGAATTATGAATATGTATAAATGTCCATGAATCATTCAGGTAACAATTAAATAGGAAAGGGAAAATATATTTGAAAAAAAAATAGATCTCAGTGCTTTTGTGGTGCCAGTGATTGAACCCATAACATCATGAAATTGAGGCACATTCTCTGTGAGTGGGCTACATCTAAAGCTGTTGTCTTCCACTTTTAGTACTTTTTTACATCAGTATAGGACATGAGGGCATATAGATTGCATGCTGAAGAAGTGTGGAGTCTATAAACATCTTCCACTTATGAGTAGAATTGAGAAAATTGACATCATATTGTATAACACAGTACTAAATGGACCATCCTGGTCTCCTGGGATCAGATAAACTCTTCTTTATGGAATTTAAAAGTCTCAATAAATAATAGTTTGGGCTGGGGTTGTGGCTCAGTAGTATAGTGCTCACTTAGCACATGATAACACTGGATTTGATCCTTAGCACCACATAAAAGTAAATAAAATAAAGAAATTGTGTCCAACTACAACTAAAAAATACTTTTTAAAAAAGTCATAGTTTATAAAAATGCCATCAAAAGGTCTTTTACATCTACCTTGCCATGTGAAATAAGACTAGAATGTGAATAGAATGCATGAATTGAAATACTCCTCTTATTTTGAATGGTGAATATAAACTCAGTCTATATAATTTTAACAGTACAAGTCTTTTGTACTCCTCCTCCTCCACATCATCATCATCATCACCATCATTGTCAGCATCATCATCATTATTTATTTCACTGTTGGGATTGAAGCCAGAGCTCCTTCATTCAATGCAATACATTACTACTTAGCTCTTTTTTCTGCCCTACCAGGAGATTCTCTCAGAGTAAATGCCTTGTTTGTTGTTGTTGTATTGTTTTGTTTTGCTTTATAGTTCTAATGAAGTGGGAACGAATTTCTTCTATATGGAGAGACAATGTTTGGCTCATTCTGAAAGTATGAGTGAGTTCATAGCCTATTTAAATATTTTATCATATCAGCTATTTCTACATAACAACTTGCTGCTACCTCCCTAGTGCTTCTTTCTATATTTCCCTATCACCATGTGGTATGGATAAGAGTGTATAAACTCTGAAGGTTGTCATCTTTCAACACTTTTGTCCCTAGGGGAAGTAAAGTTTTGGTTGTACCACACATAAGATAGAAAAAGTAGCTGGAAGTAAGAGATGAGCATATATGCTGTCTTCTACACTGGAATGTCTTTGTAAGCTTTCGGTCTCTGATCTGTTTAGTGCTTTTCTCTAATTTCTGTAGATGTGTTTTTTCATACATTTGTTGACCATCTGTATTTCTTCTGTGAAGTGCCTGTTGAATTTCTTTGCTCATTTATTAAATGGGTGGTGGTTGGTGATGGTGTTATTATTAGTTTTAAGCTGTTTTTGTTGTTGTTGTTGTTGTTATTATTATTATTTCTTTATCTACCCTGGAATTTAGTGTGTTTTCTGAGGTGCAGGTGGCAAAGGTATTTTTTCCTATTGTGTTGGCTCTCTTTTCATGTTCTGGGTTTTTCTCTTTGCCGTGAAGAAGCTTTTTAGTTTGATGGAGCACCATTCATTGAAAATTGATTTTACTTTTTGTTGAGGGGCCTGCCCTTTCAGCATCTACTCTTGGGAGCTTGAGGGCATACAGAAATCCCTCCAAAGACAGTTGCAGATAATTGTTTCTGCTATATTATGCAGCAAAACTAGCTTTCATAGTGTCTATGTTCCAATTTACATACAGCAGTCATGATAGACCACAGGGGATACAAAACATAATATTATGGGTGTCCTGCCACCAAGAGTCTAGCAACTGCCTTGTACCAACTGGGGAGTAATTTCTTGTCAAAGGAGCAGGTAAATGGTGCTTGCCAGTGTTCTGACAACACTCTGTTCCAAAACATAGTGTTGTATGTCAGGACATCCCTGCTGCACAATGAGAAAGATGAGCATTCCTCCATGTAGATCCAAGGTCAGGCCCACCAACAACTTCTTTTGTTTTAGAGATTTTATTAATAAGTCAATTCCTGAGCTGATATGTTGGAGTTTTGGGCCTACGTATTCTTCTATATGGTACAGGGATTCTGGTCTAATACCTAAGTAATTGATCCACTTTGAGTTGAGTTTTTGTGCATGGTGGGAGGATGCTCAATTTAATTCTCCTACATATGGATTTCAAATTTTCTCAGCACCATTTGTAGAAGAGACTATCTTTGCACCAGTATATGATATTTATGCCTTTGTCTAGTATGAGGTAATTATACTTATGTGGGCTTGTCTCTGTCTTCTGTTTCATTGGTGGTCTTAACTGTTTTGTTACCAATGCCATACTGGTTTTGTCTTTATAGCTCTGTAGTGTAATTTGAAGTCTGATATTTTGATACCTCCTGCTTCATTTTTCTTGCTAGGTATTGTTTTGGGTATTCTGCCTCTCTTGTTTATCTAAGTAAATTTCATTATTGCTTTTCCTGTTTCTGTGAAGAACATCTCTGGGCTCTGGAAGGGAGTTGCATTGAAATTTTATAGCACTTTTGGTAGTATGGTAATTTTGACAATATTAATTCTGCCTATCCAAGAACATGGGAAGTCTTTCCATATCCTAGGACGTTCCTCAATTTATTTCTTGAGTGTTCTGTAATTTTCATTGTAGAGGTCTTTTACCTTTTTTGTTAGATTGTTTCCCAAGTGTTTTTTATGCTATTTGAATAGGATAATTTTCCTAATTTCTTGTTTAGCTCATCTTTTATTGGAGTATAGAAACAGGTACTTTTGTATCCTGCAATTTGATGAATTCATTTGTGTTCTAGAAGCTTTCTAGTGAGTATTTTTTGAGGGGATTTTCTTAATATAGAATCATGTTTTCTTCAAACAGTGCTCGTTTTAGCCCTTCCTTTCCTATTCATATCCTTTTAATTACATTCCTTTGCCAAATTCTCTGGCAAGGGATTAAAGGACCTGATTTGTTCAGCTCTCTATTTATCATTCAGTCATGAATTTGGTCTTCTGGAGTTTTATTCATTTATGATCCAATAGATTGCAGAGTATTATCTCTACATTTTGTATTTGCTAAGACTTGCATTGTGTGCTAATAGAAGTAGTGAAAGTGGGCATCCCTGTCACATTGCAGTTTTTAGAAGAAATTCTGTAGTTGTTCTCCATTTATAATTATGTTTTCTTTCAGTGTGTCATGTATAGCTTTTACAATGTTGAGGTATGATTCCTCCATTCCTGTTTTTTCTAGTGTTTAAAGCATGAATGGATGGGGTATTATGTAAAAAATAGATCCTGCATCTATTTTGATAATCAAGCGTTCTCATCTCTATCTATTTGTGTGATGAATTACATTTATTGATTTCCATTTGTTGAATCAGTGTTGCATTCCTGGGATGAAACTTACTTGGTCATGTGCACTATTTTTTAAAATCTATTTTTGTATAAGATTTAGCGGTATTTTATTGAAGATTTTTGCATCTATGTTCATAAAGGATATTAGTCTGAATTTTTCTTTTTTTTCATGAATCTTTGTCTGAATTTAGTATCAGTGTGAGATAGGCTTCATTTAATGAATTTGAAGAATTCCCTCTATTTCAATTTCATGAAATAATTTGAAGAGGATTGGTATTGTTTCTTCTTTAAAGGTTTGGTAGAAATTGCCTGAGCATCCATCTGGTCCTAGGCTTTTCTTTGTTGATAGGGTCTTGATGACTTTTTTATTCTCATTATTTGAAATTGATATCTTTAAATTTTCTATATACTTCTGGTTAAATTTGGGTAGCTCATGTCTCCTGGAATTTAGTGATGTCTTTTAGAATTTCTAGCTTATTGGGGTATAGATTTTGAAAATAGCTCGTATTTATGCTCTGTTTGAGTGGTATCTGTGCTGATATTTCCATTTTCATCAAAGGTTTTGGTACTTTTCATTTTTCTCTGATAGCTTTGTTAATATTTATCAATTTTGTTCATTTAAAAAATTTTGGATTAATTTCTTTTTCAGTTTTTACATCTTGATTTTATCAATTTCATCCTTGATTTTTATTATTTCCTTTATTTTGCTGATTTTCATGTTTTTCTCTAGGTCCTTAAGATATAATATTAGATTATTTTACTCAGTAACTTTCTATTCTTTTAATGTATGGGCTCAATGCTATAAAAATTTCTCTTAGAACTGCCTTCATAGTGTCCCAAGGGTTTTTATATATTGTATCACTATTCTCATTTACATTTAATTTTTTTATTTAAACTCTGATTTGTTCATCTATCTGTTCATTATTCAATAGTGAATTTAGTCTCCTAGTGTTAGTTTTTTTAAAAATTTTCATCTTGTTGATTTCTAGTTTTATTCCATTGTGGTCTGACAGAGTTCAAGGTATTAGCACTATTTTTGGTATTTGTGAAATGTTGCTTTATGTACTAAAATATGGTCTATTTTGGAAAATGTTCCCTGTGCAGCTAAGAAGAAAATGTATTCAGTCATTGATGAGTAAAATATTCTGTGCATTTCTGTTAAGTCTAAATTATTTATTGTAATTTTAGTTCTATATTTAATTTTTGTTGGTATGATCTTTCTAGTAATGAGAGACACATCTTAAAGTTCCCAATATTATTGTGTTGTGATCTGTTTGATTATTGATATTGAGAAGGAGCTCTTTGATTACTTAGATTCTTCATAGTTTGGAGCATATATGTTTACCACTATTATTTCTTTCTGTTGTATTACTCTACTAAGCAGTATGAAAATGGAATTTTTTATCTGTTCTGATGAACTTTTTCTCAAAGTCCATTATGTCAGATGTGAAAATAGATACACCTTGTTTATAACATCCATGTGAATGATATGTTTTCCCCATCCTTTCACAGTTAGTCTGTGTATATATTTTTCTAAGAGGTGACTCTCTTGGAGACAGGCTATTGTTGGGTTCTTTTTTTTTCCGATTCAATCTGCCAGTGTATATCTGTTGATGAGTTGAGTCCATTAACATTCAGTGTTATTATTGAGAGTTGATTTATGTTTCCTGTTATTTTGGTTTATTTCTAGTTATCAAGTTGAAATAGATTCTACTTTGATTAACTATTCTGTTAGTTTTAGTTTCTGTATGTTTTTTATTTGGTATTTTATTTTTTCTTAATAAAATATTTATTGGGTTTTATAATGCCAGCTTTCTAGTTGTGATTTTTTTTAACTTTTGTTATAATAAACAAAATAGACAAATAAACAAAAACTTCCATAATAGGAAGTTTTTATCTCATATTAAAATCTGATATAATTTAGTATTCTATGGAGAATCTGTTTTCTTTCAGAGTTTAGTATATATTATTTCAAGACCTCCTAGCTTTTAGGGTCTTTGAAAAATCAGCTGAGATCTGGATCAGTTTTCCTCTGAATATGACCAATCATTTTTCACTATCAGGTTTTAAAATTCTATTATAAGTAAAATTCTATACTTATTCTGTGTGTTAGGCATTTTCATACTATTGTGGCTAGGAGTGTTGTAATTCTATATATTTGGAGTTGTATATACCTTCTGTGTTTGATTTTTCATTTCATTCTTAAGATTTTGGAAATGTTCAGTTATTTCATTGAAAAGATTGTTCATTTTTTGTTTTGAAATTCAATACCTTCATCTATCACAGTGAATCTTAAATTTGGCCTTTTCTTATTATCCCATATATATTTTTTTAAATTCTGTTCATGGTTTGGTAACATCTTTTCTCCACGATGAACTTTATTTTCAAGATTATGCACTACTTCTTTATTACCTGAATATTTGTCCTATAAGTCATCTAGTGTATTGGTGATGCTTTGCATTGCATTTATAATTTGGTTTATTGATTTCTGAATTTTGAAAATTTCTGAATGGTTTTTCTTTAGAACTTCTATTTCCTTCTTGATATTTTACTTCTTGTGTCTTCTCTGTGATTTTACTTTTTACATTATCTTTTATCTCATAGATCAGTTGTAATATAAACTTTCAAAATTCCTTCTCTGATATTTTCTTCACTGTAGTTTTTGTGGAATCTGATTTTGAGTCATTCTGGTTTGTTTGTGATGCTTTGTTCCCTTTCTTGTTCATATTGTTTGTGTGTCTATTCATGTATCAAAATGGATCTCTAGCAACAGAACTTGTATTCTGTGCATTTCTAGTGATCCTGTAGATATCTTGTGGCTCACAGGTTGCGGGGGGAGCCAAATAATTGCAACTAGCTGTGCATAAAAAATATAGAACTAAATTGCATACTTAATTTTTATATTCACACAAAGTGACTGTATCAATTTATATCAGTAACGACAGTAAGTAATCATGACTTATATCTTTCATAAAATAAAAGAGTAGGTGTTTTCTATAGCTTCAATTGTATTAATTGTTGCTTTAGCATTAGTGGTGGTGTGTGGAGTTTTATAAACCAAGAGTTCTGGGAGAAATTAAAAATAGAGTTCATTATGAAGAAAAAAGCAATGGTGATAGAAAAGGATTTGCAGTTTCAGGATGTGAGTAGGGCAGAAGCAAAGTGATATACGATGTATTGTTTATGAGGAAGAAGGAAAAACAAGTAAAAGAAATAAAGAGTAAAGTGAGAATAATGGAATTTGACTGTTTGTAAGAGAAAAGAAATAGAAACAAAAAGAAATAAAAGGTTTGAAACAGAACACAAACTCAATCCAAAACAGGCTAATTGAAAACTTTAACCCTTAACAACAGAGTAAGGAAAAATAACTATGTTTCAGGATAGTACAAATGAGAAAGCATCAACAAATATGTACAAGTGTATGAATGTCCTTCATGTATCCATCAGTACACATACTAAAACTAAAAAGTTAAAAAAAAAACAGGATTGTTACTGAAAGTATGTGCTTGCTGTCTCTTCCAAAGTGTCTTTCCATCTCTCAGTTTCCATTCTCCATGGTATGGTATGAGGAGCTGTGAAAGGTGTTGTCAGCTCCATGCCCAGGGTATAGGTCATGCTAGGTTCTACAATATGTTCTTAGGGGAGGCAGTGAGTTCCTGTCTTTGCCCCATGTGTTTCATTTCATGGGTAGTTACTGAGCATAATTAAATCAATGCACACCTAGGACTTACTCTACTTTTCTCCCCAGGGCTACATTCATGGTACAGGGAAGCCAGGCTTTACCAGTACTGTTTTTTCAGGGTACTGTTCTTTCTTACCTCCTTAGGTCTGTCCTCAAGCACCAAGGTCCATCACTTCTGCTCATTGAGATTTTGAAGCAACTGCCACTGGTCTTGGGCACAGCTATGTCAAGGGAAGAGAGGAGGACAGGCTCTCTTTGGCCTATCTGACTAGTATTACCCCCAGGAGAAATACTGTCCATGCCAGAAATTCTTCTGATTTGCTAGGCTCAGTTTATGTCTTGTGGATGGTGTCTGTCAGATTTATATATCGGACTGAGCCCCAACACATGGATCTAAATTCTCAGTCTGAGTTGGTGCAGATGTTTAAATATGTCTCCAGCTTCAACTCTCTGTACATTCCAGGCAGACCGGTGATGACTTTCATGCCACAGTTTAATGAGTAGAATAGCTTGACCTTCTGGTCCCACATTCTGCATTCCAAGACGGTCTGCAGCACTTTTCTCATATATATATATATAATTAGTTTTAGGTAGACACAGTATCTTTATTTTATTTTACATGGATTGAAACCAGTGCCTCATGCATGCTAGGCAAATACTCTACCACTGAGCCATAACCCTAGCCCCTTGTCTACATCACTTTTCAGTCTTTTTTTTCTTAATGTACTGATTTCCCCCACTCACATCAAGATCCTAAGCTCCAGCTCTGTTTCTCATCTTTTTCTGATATACCCCAAATTCACCAGTTTTCAAGGTCTCTCTGTTCAATATTGAGTATTGAGTATCAGTGGCATGCTTTTATCTCCCACCTCACAGAGAAGCAGTTTTCTCACTCTCTGAGTCCCATATGGTGGATCTGTGAGGAAATTCGCTTCCTGCTAAGTCACCATCATGTCTTTCCTTGTTTGACACTTACATATTTATGCTACTTTATTTGACAACGATAATGGTTTTTTTTTTTCATTTTTGCAACTTTTATTATGGATTATGATTATGGGACCAATGATTTACTTTTAAGTATCAAAATTTTATAATTCCTGTTGTTTCTTCCTTGCATTTGATAAGTACAAAGTGGGAGACATAGGTGTTGTTAATGCATTCATTACTTACCTGTCAGAAATACAATTAATATTAATTCTAAAAATTTCTCCGAGTCTTTGTCTGGAGGAACATTTTATAACAAAATGTCAGAGTCGTAAAATTTTATATTTTATATTTCTGTTTTTGATTAATTATATATTTTACTGTTTTATTTAATAGTGAAAGAAAGTCCTAAAGATGACTCATTAAGAAGGTATGAATTTATAGATTTTAAATAAAAAATGTCTATTAACTAAGTGGAGAGTGAAGGTAGAAGGATTTGTTGAGTATTCTAGTGTGGGACAGACACCACATTCAGTTAACACTTGTTTCCTGAAGTTGTTTTATAAGCACTTTGAAAGTATCTGTGCTATTATAATCTGTTAATTACTAATAAACAGCTGTCATTCATAGAGGTTGACCATTTGTTTCATATTTGTGTAATTAATAAGTTTCAGGCCTGTGTTTAGGCTGTAGTATTACCTAGATGACAACTCCATTGTGTTGTTCCATTGTACAGGTTGATACCATGTGGGACCTATACAGGAAAAATCAATTTTATAATTTATTTCAATGTGTCTGACAAATGTATTCTAAATAACATATATATTCACATTTTAACTTTTAAATTGCGTATCATCAATTTAGAAAGTCAAAGGCAGTTGTGTGTTAATTCTGATTTATATTTTACCTGATAAAACAGGTTATAGTCCAAGATTTTGTCCTGATATTGACAGTTCAAACTAGTAATCAGGTTTTTTTTTTTAATATATCAAAAGCTTTTGTGGAAAATCTCACAGAGCTATGGCCTCATGTTTTCTAATAAACAAGAAGGTCAGGCAAGTGCTGTAGAGAAATTATTTTACTGGAAGTTAAGAATAACACTTTTTAGACAATGTTGTATTACTTATATTAATCCTTAGAGGGCATTCTTATTTCTCTACTTCCTGATTTTCCAGTTAGTTTCTCTTCAATTACTACCCCTAACAATTTTATGAAGACTTTTACTTTATTACTTTTTTTTCTTTTTTATGACGATAACCTTTTATTTAATTTCTATTTGTATTTTCTGTTTTGTTCTCTTTGTGTTTCTGTTTTGTCAATTGAATATTTTTTTTTCTTTTGACAGATCAAAAGTTTAGAAATTTCAGAATTTTAAGGAATTTTAGAAACCTTCTAGTCTTTCAGCATGTGTTCTACATGCCAGCCAAATGATAGTTTTGAGGATGTACCTTAAACTTAAATATATTAAAGGGAGTTTTCTGGGTACAAACAATGACAACAATGAGATTTAAACTCCAGTTTCTTAATTCTGAGCTCAGTACATTTTCTGCTTATCATTTTTAAGGTGATTTTTTAAAAAATAATAGATTGAAGATTGACTATAAGAACCCAACTAAAGAGGAAAAGACTAGAATTTTTAAGTGAACATAGTGGTAGAGGATCAAAATTTAACTAGTGAAGGAAAGGGCTATATAAGCATTCACCAAGAGTAACAACACTGTGTTGGGTAGGAATAAGCATTTTTAAAAAGAGACCAAAATCTTAGGGTTTATGATTAGTTTGATGAGCACAAAACAGGAATGAAGGACACAGTATATTAAAAGCTCTCTATAATGTCATAATAACACAAAATTTAGAGGAAGTCTTAATAGCTTGTATTTTGCCTGTTTTCATCTCTTTGATACAAGAATGGATTAGAGACTAGTGAAACCGACTGTGGAAATTGTTAGAATACATGGATCTGTGGCACAAAACAGGTTTTCATTCACCTTTACTGTCTTTCCAAATTGCTGATGTCCTTAAAATGCACATGCAGTGCTGGGCAAAGGAGTGATTGACAGGGAAAGTTATTAAAAAGCTTCAGTTGAGTATTTGGAAAAGTATTCAGACAGGCCAATGATTGAGACTCCAGTTAGTTTAACCTGTGTCAGAAATCTGAATATTCAAGGGATGTAGATTTCAAGTTTAGAGACTGCCACTGAGTTTTGCAGATGAGTGACTGGGAAATGGATTCCCAGAGGAAGGAGGATATTTACATAATAGCTAGGGAAACAGAGGTACAAATACCAAGATTCTGCTTTTCTGGAAGTCTTTCCCCCTGAGTGTCTGAGTTCCTGGAAAGGTCTTAAAGGGCTTGCTAGTTTATGAGGACCTGAATAAAGTGAGACCTATACAGGAAAAATCAATTTTATAATTTATTTCAATGTTTCTGACAAAGGTATTCTAAATAACATATATATTCACTTTTTAACTTTCAATAATTTTTAAAGTTCCAGAGAACTCTGTGCATTATTTGTGGGTAGAGGGAATAAATAGTGTATTATTATTGGTGATTTCCATCCTGTAAAACAACATTGCTTAGTATTTGACTCCTGGATATCCATGAGAGAGAACTGTGCCTCTTGTTATCTTGTCTTGTGTTACCAGAGGTTTGTTTCAGTTCAGGTGAAAAAAAATATATCAGCCATTACTTGGGTTTTAAATTCAGCCTTCAAGACAGGCAATTTGCAAGAACAAATTATTATCTGTTTCTGCTCATGTATTGACTATTGCTCTGAATTGGAACTAAGAGTGCCTTAATATCTATATTGAATATTTTATAGATTCACAGCAGTAGAGTCACAAAGAGGTGAATACAAGCTATTTTTTTAATTGGAGGTTATATTTTAATTATATCAATCAAGAAATACCATTTAATAAGTTATACCTTAAATTAAACAGAGTTTATTTTAAAAAGAAAACTATTCAACATTTTTGTTACACATTTTTGCTTTAAAGATCTATCAAAAAATCACACTCAGATGATTCCTTGTTTGCAATGGTTGGGGGCAGCTATGAAGCTCACATTAAGGTAAAGTGATCTTTTGTAAAAAACCTCATGTTCTTGCTCTGAATTTTGTGTTTTAAGATGTTACTGCTGAAAATAAAGCTATATTTTTCTTATATTTTATTTGAATATTTGCTAAGAATCCATTTCAAAGAATTATGTTGATTTTTTTTAAAAAAATGCTTTTTGTATCACTATTCTCTCAAGTACTTGAGCATCGTGGGGGCTGGAAGTAACAATGGGCTGTGAAATACATAGTGAAAGACAAATTGCATTAGAAACAGCTTTCTAACTGTACAGGAAATATATTTATTTAAGGATTTTTTGTATCAGTTTTTATTACTGTGGTTTTTAAATCATTCTTAAATGACTTACAATACTCATGCCGAAATTAATTTTTATAGAATTTGGAATTTCCCTGGTGCCTTTAGTTTGGAATAAGTATACATCAGAATGCTTATTCTGTTGTATCCTATAGTAGTGGAGAATAATAATTATTTTGTCATCTTTGGTTCCTATTATCCCTTAATTTTTTTTTTCTTCCTAGAACATCCCAGAAAAAGGAGGAGAATTTATTGAAGCTTCCAGGCAATCCATGAAGGATGGTAAGCAATGTGAAGACTGCCTGAAATTGTGCTGCTTATTGACTTTAAATTACAGAATTTTTATATACTCTTCATTTTGTTTTAATTGTCAGAAGTAAAATATGACACTGGGAACCAAAAGAGTGGAAATTTACCTGACAAGAGTAAACCTTCGAGTCGAAAGAAGGAAATACTTGAAACCACACTTGTGCAGGCAATCAGAATAAAGAATGATTGTCCTTCAATTCCATCACCTGAATCAAAGGTAATGTGTTAAAAAAAATCTTTCCATTTTTTTAACATATCATCTTCCAGGAAGAAAAACATGCTAGAAAGAAATATGGCTACAAGGTTATAGTAGAAAACAAGGAGAGCAACAGGTGAGGTATATGTACAGAATTAACATTGCCAGAAAGTGGTGGGAATAAACAGTTCTTCAGGGCTGGGGATGTGGCTCATGCGGTAGCACGCTCACCTGGCATGCGTGAGGCCCGGGTTCGATTCTCAGCACCACGTACAAAGATGTTGTGTCCGCCGATAACTAAAAAAAAAATAAATATCAAAAAATTCTCTCTCTCTCTCTCTCTCTCTCTCTCTCTCTCTCTCTCTCTCTTTCTCTCTCTCTCTCTCTCTCTCCTCTCTCACTCTCTCTTAAAAAAAAAAAACAAAAACAGTTCTTCAGTGTGCCCTTATAGAAGGAAAGAAATAGAAAAGAAGGAAAAAGAACAGCTTTATGAATATGAAGCTGAGAAAAGTGGATGCATACAAAGAATTCATTTGTGAAGGGAAAGTCAAGTGTCCAGATTGAATAAGAGAGTCAAGATGGCTGATAGTTAAAATAAGAAATATTGAAATTAAAAAGAGCAGCAATTCAATATTAGGCCAAACATAGGAATGTTAATAGAATAATGTGTTATATTTGTCTATTATTTACTCTTGACATCCTTGAATGACTAGGAGGCAGGGTTTGGGATTACAATCACAATCATTTGTTATTATAATGAATAGAAAAATAAACAAATGTGGCATATTTTAGATGCTTAAGAAATCATTCTTTTCTTTGCTTCTGTTCCTATTAAAGCTTCAAGTAATTTATATTTAGTAACAATTAATATAGACTTAATATGTTGATGGTCAGTGCTTGTTGGATTATATCAAAATGGACTCTATTGTCACATATAACTAAAAAGAAATCAATAAAATAAATATATATGCATATATAAATAGTACTGCTATTAAAAAATACAAATCCAAACAAATGAGTAATAGTGGTAGTGAACATGATAAATGAAAAATAAATGAACTTGTAAAAATTAAAAAAAGATGATCATGTTTTAAAAATTGATACACATTAATTATACAGAATTTTCACAGTGGCATATTTTTACATACATATAGATCAAATATACTCCCCTAATGCTGTCTTTAACATTCCTTCCTCCAAACTCCCAATTTTATGTATGCTAATGGATAAAATTTATTATTCATCTATTTTTATGTTGAACATTTCCACCTCTAGTTTTCCATGTGAGAGAAATATATGATACTTGTTTCCTGAGACTGGCTTATATTATTTAACATTATGCTTCCCTGTTTTATACATTTTCCTAAAATTAGTTTTGTTGTTCTCTATGCATAGAAATCTTCTTTGTGTATATATACCACATTTTCTTTATCCATTCTTTTATTAACTAGCATCTAGCCTGATTCTATAACTTGCCTATTATTAATAGTGTCATGGCAAAGATGGGCATATGTATATCTCTAAAATAAGCTGACTTTAATATTTTCTGGTAAGTACTGAGTAGTATATTTGAATAATAAAGTAGTTCTATGTTTAGTTTTTTAGTAGCCTTCATATGAATTTCCATAGGGATATAGTAATTTATGTTCTTGCCATTCACATATAGGAGATTTTTCTCCTCATCTTCCCAGTATTATTTGCCTTCTTGATGATTGCTTTTTTGAATAGTGGAAATGGGAGCTTGATATTGTTTTGATTTGCATATTGCCGATTGATAAAGGTATTATGGGTTTTTTTTTTTTTCCCTGAAGTGTTGGCCATTTGTATCTCTTATTTTGAGAACCAGTTGTGCATTTGCTCTTTAATGAAAAGGTTTTTGTTTTTCTGGTGTTAAGATATTTGCATTAATATTTTTAGGAGATTAATCCTCTGTCAGAAGAGAGTTGGCAAAGCTTTTCTCCATTTCTGGAGGCTACCACTTCTTACTGTTTTGTGTTTCACTTACTATGCAGGAATTTTTTCAGTTTGATGCACCCTCTCTTATCCATTGTTGCTCTTATTTTCTGAGCTGTAGGGGGCTCTATCCAGGAAGTTATTGCCTACATACTGAAGTGTTTTCCATATATTTTCTTCTAGCATTTGTAAACCTTCTAGTCTGGTACATATGTCTTTAGTTCTTTCTGAATAAACTCTTGTATAGTGTTAGAAAATAGGCATCTATGTTTCTTCTTTTACATATGGTTATCTAGTTTTTCCAACACTATTTCTAAACTGTCATATTTTCTCCAAAATATGTTTTTGATGTCTTTGCCTAGTATTACATGACTGTACCTGTGTGGGTTTGCTGTCTGACTTCTCTTCTATCCATTGGTCTATGGGTCTTTCTTTACACCAGGACGATGGTTTTTATTACTATGACTCTGTTTTATATTTTGAAATTGGGCATTGTAGTTTATCCATTGTTTATCTTATGATCAGTATCACTTTGTCTAAGTATTTTTTTGTTTGTTTGTTTTTCTTCAATACAAATTTAGAAGTAGTTATTTTCCCCCCATTTCTGTGAACAATACCATTTTAATTTGAATGGGAATACATGGAATCTATAACTCATTTATGGTACTATGCCCATTTTCACAATATTAATTCTGCTTATCTATGAACATAGCAGATCTTTTTACTTCCTATTGTTTTCTTATTTTCCTTTTCATGAATGTGTAATATTACTTGAAGGGGTCATTCACTTTCTTGTTTAGGGTTTTTCCTACCTATTTTTAAAGTTATTTGAATGAGCTATTACTCTTGCTTTATTCTCTCTAGGTTTCCTATGGTATATAGACAGTTTATTTTTATATGTTTATTTTGTATCCTGTTACTCTGATGAATTCATTCATCAAAGTAGAATTTTCATAATATATTATTTATGGTTTCTAAGAATAGGACTACATCATTTGCATATAGAAATAATTTAACATTTTAACTTTCCTATTTGAATCCTTTTTCTTTCTTTTTTTTATAAATTTTAAGTACTGTAATTAGTGAGATTGGTGGCAATGAACATCCTTGTGTGTTTCTTGATTCTAGAGAAAATGTTCTTCTTCATTTTACTATTGGCTTTGGATTTGATATACTTGGTCTTTTTTATCTTTTAATAAAATTCTCCCATTTCTAATCTCTCAGGGCTTTGTCATGAGGGCCATTGAATTTGTCAAAGGATTTTCCTGCAGCTTCTTAAAAGATCATGTAATTTTGCTCTTGATTTTAAATGTGGCGTATTAGTTTTATTGATTTGCATGTATTGAATCATCCTGGAGCAAAATCAGCTTTTATCGATTTTTTTTATGTGACTAGAGTCTCAAACCAGGAGCATGGTACAAAGGAGCCACATCCGCAGCACCTTTTATTGTTCACTTTGATAACAGATCTCACTAAGTTTCCCAGGCTGGCTTTGAAATTACAGTGTTCCACAAACAACCTGATGCTTTTCTGAGAGTATACACCTATACCATGATGCCTGATATGTATGTTATTTTGTAATGTGTTGTTGAATGTGGTTTGCAAAGATTTTATGAGAATTTTTATACTATGTTTCTCAAGTCTATTGATATCTAGTTTTTTCCTTGTTCTGTCCAATATTCACTTTTCCAGTCAGGGTAATACTTTGCAGAATTGTTTTGGAAGCATCTTTTCTTTGCTCTTAAATGTAATGGGGGATTAATATCAGTTCTTCTTTAAATACCTGATAAAATTTAGCCATGTATTCACCTCTGAACTTCTGGTCCATAAGGCTTTTTATTATTGCTTCAACCTTCTTGCTTATTATTGAGCTATGTTTTTCTCTATTTGATTCAACATTTTATGACATATTTCATTAATATCAGATTTATTTATCTTTCAATTTTATTCTTTAAAATAGTCTAAATTTTTCCCATTCATTGAAATATAAATTTTCTAATAGTCTCTAGAGAACTTCTGGATTTCAGTGATATCTGTTTTAATATTTCACTTTTTGTTTCTAGCTTTATTCATCTGTATCTTCCAAGGCCAAATTACCATTTTAACAATGAACTAGGGGCTGGGAATGTGGCTCAAGTGGTAGCACGCTCACCTGGCATGCGTGCGGCCCGGGTTCAATTCTCAGCACCACATACAAACAAAGATGTTGTGTCCGCCGAAAACTAAAAAATAAATATTAAAATTCTCTCTCCCTCTCTCTCTCTCTCTTAAAAAAAAAACAACGAACTATTTGTTTCATTATTACTATGTGTTTTAAAAAAATTATCTATTTTATAATTTTGGCTCTGACTTTAATTAATTCTTTTCTCGTATTGGTTTTAGAACTCATTTACTGAAGTTTTTCTTAGAACTTTGGATGCATCATGAGGTTTTTAAATTGAAATATCTTAGATTTTTAAATGGAGGTAGCCCTTAGTATAAACTGCCCTCATACAACTGCTTTGGGTGGATTAGTGGAGGGATATCAGAAGGGATAGAAAATGTACTGGGCAGTAAGATTTGTCTAAATATGTTATATGCATTTCTGTATACGTTATAATGAACCCCACTATCTCATTCATTATATATATAATGTCTCAATAAAAGAAAAAAACAAACAACAAAAAAGACCTGCTTTTACTTTAACCCATAAATGTATAGATGTTGTGTTTTTATTCTCATGTGGTTCTCAGGTTTATTTAAAACTTCCCTCCCCTAATTTTATTAGTGACCCAACTGTATTATTCATTGTTCAAGTGTCCATGCAATTTCTATAGTTTTACTCACTGTTTGCTTCTTTTTATTAATTAGATCATCATTTCACATATAATATTGAGGTTCATTTTTAAATAATCATACAAGCATGGTATACAATTTTCCAATTCTACTCCACTGTTCTTTCTTGTATTTACTTGTAGTTGTTTTAATTAGTGCATCATTGATATAAAGGTCAAATTCAGTGTGATATATTCTTAAGTGTACAAAGGAAAATTTTTTCAGATTCATTTCACCACACTTCCTCTAGCAGTACCTCCATACCTCCTAATCTCCTCCTAGACTCCACTGACCTCTCTTCTGTTTTTAGGGAACCCCCCATTTTCCCTTTATTTTTATCTACCTTCTTAATAGAAGGGAAAATATTCAGCCTTTGACTTTTTGAGTCTGAGCAGGATATTTACTTTCGCTTAGTGGGACATTTTCCAGTTCCATTCATTTACTAACCAATGCCATTATTTCTTTCAATTGATGACTTACTGAGTAGAGCTTCATTTTATATATATATACACACACACATATATATATGCCACATTTTTTTTATACATTAGTCTGTTGATTGGCAACTAGGCTTCATTTGATAGCCTTTCTATTTTGAATTGTGCTGCCATAAACTCTGATGTGGCTACATCCCTAAAATATGCTGATTTTAAATCTTTTGTATCTATACCAAGCAATGGAAGAGTTGGGTGTACCTTTCTTCTGCATCCTCAGCAACATTTACTATTATTTGTGTTTTGACAATTGCCATTCTGAAGAGAATGAGATAAAATCTCAATGTAGTTTTTATTTGTATTTCCAAACTGCTGGAGATGTTGAACTTTTTAAAATATATTTATTGTTCAATTGTAATTCTTTTTAGAAAGATAACTTTAGTGTTTTTCAATTTATTCTGTGAGTTATTAATTGTTTGTGATAAGTTTTTTGAGTTCTTTATATATTTTGAATATTAACCCACATTTGTGGATCAGGTGGCAAAGATCTCCTTTTCTGCAGCCTCTGTCTTCATACTCTTATTTGTTTCCTTTAGTATTCAGAAGTTTTTAATCTTATGCCATCCTACTTATTGATTCTTGGTTTTATGTCTTATACTTTAGGAGTTTTATTAGAACAATTGATGATTGTGATAATATGTTGAAAAGTTCAGCTTACAATTTTATCTAGCAGCTGTAGAGTTTCTTGGGTAATTCCTAAATCTTTGATCCACCCTTGAGTTGATTTTCCTCTTCATGAGTTTGGGTATTTTTTTCCCAGACCCACTTGTTAAAAAGGCTGCAATGTGTTGTTTTCTAATAGCAATCCATTGTGATATGATAAGGGATAAATGGAATTATTTTGTTTTTGAATTTACTAAGACATGCATTGTATTCTAATATATGATCTATTATAAAGAAAGTTTTTTTTATTGCTAACAAATTATGAGTTCTGTTCTTGTCAGATAAAATAGTGCGTAGACAAATATTATGTTGTCATGATAAAAAAGTAAAAGTGATATATAGGAATGTTATTGAAAGTTTCCTATATTGAATATATAGGAAAGTTTGTCCACCTAACCAGTCACTGGTGATTAGTATTAATGTCACCCACACTTCTGTTTTTATTGGGTCCTTCTGTCCCTTTAGGATGAATAGTGATTATTTTATAAAATTGGTTGCACTACAACTCACGTGTAAATATTTACAGCCATTTTTCTTGTTGTTGGATTTTTCCCTTTAGCTGTAGGTTGTGACCTTCTTTGCTAACTTTGAGTAATTGTTGTTGAAAGTCACCTTTATCAAATTAGCAAATAGCTACTACTTTTTTTGGCTTCCATTTACATGGAATATGTCTCTATTCTTTCAGTTTTATTCTGTGAACATCGTTGCATGTCAGGCTGTGTTTCTTGTAGACAACATACATTTGGGTCTTGTTTGTTAATTGCGTATTTTAATCTATGTCTTTTGAGTTGATAATTAACTCGATATGAATCCAATGTTAATGAAGTGTGTTTCTTTATAATATAGGGTTCACTCTTTGTTCCTATTTGCTTATCCACTCTTCTAGTTACATTTATTCTTTTATATTCTCCCATGATTTATTTTAATCTTCTTCTTGTGTATATAGAATTCCATAGTGAATCTTCTACACTGGCAGGTTAGTTGCCATAGTTTATTTTAGTTTATTCTTGTCTTGAAAGGTGTTTATTTCTGAAGAATAACTTTGATGTAGATAACAATGTAGGCTGGCAGTACTGAAGTAGGACAGATAAGACTGGACACCAGAAGAATTAGCAAAATGCAGGTTTATTGTCTGCAGCTTGTCCAGAGGGGGATTTCACCTGAAACAAATTCTCTCTATGAATGCTGAGCCTAGACATTTGTTGAGCTTTATACCCGGTGGTGTGGAAATGGGAGCCTGGAAGTATCCATTTTGCAGGGGTCTACATGAAAGTTTTTTTTTTTTTTTTTTTTTTTTTTTTTGTGAGTTCTCAGAAGTTACCTATTGTCTCATTTCTTAGAACTGTCAGGGATTTTACAGATTATACCACAAATGCAGAGTACATTCATTAAGTCCAGGGATAAATTCAGTTTTTTCAAGACAGAGCAGATCAACAGAAAATAGGGTATATAACAACATTTGAGTCATTTTGTAGAGATCTTAGCTAATACATTGTAAACAAGAACAATTGTGGTGAGGGTCTCTGGGGAAGCTTAATGAAGATGGGTTTGTGGAGGAGGGGGTGCCACTGTAATATTTCTATTTTAATGCTTGAAATATATTATTACATGTCCTGCTGGCCCTTAGAGTTATCCAGATGCATTGCCATTTACCAATAACTTGGGGCTTCTCTCTTGAATTTATAAAAATCTTTCTTTGTTCTGAATTTTGGCATTTTAAGCAAAATATAATGTACACAGTTTCTTTTTGGCCATGTCTATTTGGCCTTCTAAATGCTTTCTGATGTTCTTGTTTCCACAATTAAATATTTTTTTTTTCTGGTACAAGTTCATTGAATATGTTTCTATGCCATTAGTCTGTCTATACATTCCTTCCTTCAAGACCTTAATCTCAATTGGTCTTTTAAAGTTGCTCTAGAATACTTGGATATTCTTTTTTTTTCCTCAGACACAATACATGATAATTATTTATTTATTTTTATTATTACATTTTATTAGATACATATGACATTACAATGATCTTGGTAATTCAAACATTTGAATCAATTGGGGTATATTTTCTCATTTTTCTGATGGTAGAGATTGCAGAATCACACTGGTCATAGAGTCACCTATATACATACAGCAATCATAATGTTTATTCTATTCTGCTGCCTTTCGTATCCCCCCTTTCCCTCCCCTCCCCTCCCATCATTTCTCTCTATCCAATCGAATGTTACACACTTTTTTTCTCTTTTTAAAGTCTCTCATTTTTATTACATTAGGAAAGTTCTACATCATCCACCTTGTCTTCAAGACTTAACATTCTTCCATCTACCTGATGTAGTATATTTTCAGTACTTCTCATTTTGACTTTTATTTGATTTAATAAACTTATTATTTCCAAATTTTCTGACCTTTTTTCTCCACAAACTCTTATTTCATTGTAAGGATATTCTTTCAAAACTTGGATTTCCTTCATTAATTCTTGTTTTAGTCCTTTAATTTCTGAAATTGTTTTCATAATAAATTGTTTGAATTCTTTGCTGTCCTACACATCAATGTATGTGTAGTAAGTTATTAGGGATTTAAACACTTTGGGCAATGTGTTAGTGCCTTGCACTCTCATTTTCTTGTTTTAATATACAGAGGTTTGTGCAGATATTCAAATAGATTTCTATTCTCTTAGATGTGGGCCATTTTCTTCAGCAGATTTCCCTTCAGATATTCCCCAAACTGAGTGTATGTTCTATTTGCAAAGCCCCAACTCATTGACAAATGTGCTGGGACCACTAATCCAAAGTAATTTAAGAGGAAAGAATAGCCACCAGTAATATCTAAAAGTTAGAAGCTAAGCACATGTTGACTTAAGACCAAAGCAAAAACTTTTAAAAATGATCTCTACAACTCAGGTAACCAATGAAGAAGTGGTAAGAATAAATAATATCCAACATTCAGTTGTGAGTGATTCTAAAATTAATACTAAAATACACAGAAAAAAGAAGAAGAAAAATGAAAAAAAGAAAATTAATGCAAATACAAATGAAAAATAAGAAAACAAGTGCAAAGAAAATTAAACAAAAGATCATGTATGTTAGAAAGTGAAAAACAAATGATAAAAAAAAATGTCATTTAAAGATTCAGTGACAAGAAAAGTATGATTTCCTCATCTGATGTAATTCAAATATTGACAGTTTCTTCCCCAACTTCTACTTTTAAGATTAACCATTCTGGGGGTGTTTCTGGGGAGCAACTATAGTTCTACTTGTTTCTTCTCAATTCTAGCCTCAACAAGTCAGTACTGGTTGTGGAGTCTTGAAAGTTGAAAAGTTTTCCTTGTGCCTACCAGGAAGTTCTGTAGAATCATTTTTATATGAAGAGATAAATCAATCACAGTATTGTTTTTTTATGTACCTGAGTATAGGGCTCTGGTTAGAGTAGGAGCTATCAACAAAACTCTAAGACATGGAGCCTGTGGGTCAGTCTGTGCTGAAAATCCCAATTCCACACTTCTTTCAGTGAGCTCAAGGTCATGCAAGACTTCAAGTCTCCATGGTTGGTTTCACTTCCTCTAAGCATGGTAGAGATGGACTACATAAAGGTCTGTGCTTGGTTGGGGGAGATGCAGGAAACAAGCTTTTCAAAGCATTCCAAAAATGTTATGCCCCAAAAAATCACATGCAACTCATCTTCTTTTCTTTTACTAATCTCAAAACACCAGTTTTGAAAGGGAGATGTCCCCACTGCTCTCCATTCTATAATGCAGCCAACCAGCACACCATACTTCCTGCTGATCAGAGTTTTCAACATATCTCTGTTAATCTGAACCAAAGGGGTGGGTATCCACAATTCCAGTAAATAGAGGGAGTCCCTGGGTCTTGGAGATAAAACATACAGGAGACCCTGATATCTCAAAGACAGAGTTCCAGCAATGGGACCTTTCTAAAGAGGGAACTCCCTTGGTGAATCACCAAGGAAATGACTATCATTGCTTCAGTTGAAGAAGTGGGGGTTCTTCCTTCACATGCCTCTAAGCACAGTGAGACAGCCAGACTCTGGAGATCGGCTCTCCTCTCTGTCGATGGTAGCAGCAAGTTTTTTTTTTTCCAGAACCAATTCTGACTGTCTTCTTTTACATAATTCCTACAGGCACATTTAATTGAAACTCACCTCAGTTTCTATCCCTTGGATGACCATGTAACCATGACTACAGCTTTCCAGAGCTCCTTAGAGATCTGTGTCTCAGTTTCTTTTGTTGATAGAGCCTGACTTGTGTTGTTGATGACTCTTGACCTGCCAAATTCATGTCCTTGTTGGGTCCTGAAAATATAACAACATAAAGGCCAGGGTTTCTGATCGACCATCAAGAAAGTCTAGAAAAAGGACCCCCAGTAAAGAAGTTTCTTCAGTAAGCACTCTGATTCTGCTGAGAAGAATCTGCAGTGCACCTGTCCTCCATTGACATCTCAGGCAGAATCCAACTTGATGAAACTCATTACTGGAAGTTAAAATACAATTTTTTTAAGATTATAGAGGGTGTGAGCCTACCAGAGAAGAGCTTCCACCTAGCCAGTTTTTCCCTGAAAACTGCTGCAGTTAAATTATTTTATTAACTATTTTATTACTCTAAAAAACATATTTTTGGTCTAATCTGTTCATTGGCTCTCTGTAATTGCACTCCACTGCATGCCCTTACTCAGGTTTGCCAAACATACACTAGTTGATTTGACTCAAATTCAGGGTGCAGTCAGTAACCACTGTACGCATCTACATATATGTTTTTTACCATAGTATAATATTTTGTAATTTTTTCTTGTGTGGAAACTGTATTGGAAAAGAAAGAAAACTTTATTTAAAACCAGCTTATCATTTTATTAAACTAGTTTTTCTATCAGTAAAAGTTTCACCAAAATAAATTTAGATTTCTGTAAGCCCTTGCTTCCCAGAATAAAACAGTGGGAACAAGACTTCTTTTCTACTTGATGTGACATAATTCAGTCTCAACAGGAAAAGCTTATAATTAGAATGTTTTAAATGTTTAATGATGTGTAGCAACTGTGTATATACATATATATGTGTGTGTAAACAATTTAAACTTTATACATGTTATATAATATATATGTTATATATGGTAGAAGGTCCTCTTATTTTTAGTAGTAATTTATGAGTAGTGGTCGGTTTAATGAAGTTACTTCCTGATAGAAATATGCACATCAGTTAGTGTACTATTGGTAGTTCTCTCCCTCTCTCTCTCTCTCTCTCTCTCTCTCTCTCTCTCTCTCTCTCTCTCCCTCCCCCCCTCTTCTTTTAGCTGTCAATGGACTTTTGTTTTATTCATTTATATGCAGTGCTGAGACTTGAACCCAGTTCCTCACACATGCATGGAAGCACTCTGCCACTGATCCACAACCCTAGCCCTCATGTTGATAGTTCTCTATTGTCCTTCTATCCTGGTTTTAGAGAGTTAGTAGACAAATCAATATAATATTTGGCTGATTTGCAGAGTATATATACCACTGTGATATAAAGTATTTCAATTTTTAATGTGTACTTCTCTAGTTTTTAAATCTAATTTATTTCAAATATGGAAAATTAGGTGTCTCCTTAGAATACTGATTAGGCAATCTTCATATAATTCATTGGTGATATAATTTTACCAGATGACTCTCTCTCAGATTCTTCCTCAGAATAGTGTTGGTCATTCATTTGGTGATGCACATCAAAGAGAAAAAGATGGTATAAATGGACATACAGAAGGTAAGAACCACTCATTATAAAATCATTGGATATAATGCATGTTTAAAACATGAGCACTAGTGTGATTTAATAGTGGAAGAAATGAAAATAATAAATAGTATGGGAGTTGAAATAGTGTATCTTATCAAGTTGCAACCACAGGGTAAGTTGGAGTTGTCCTAGAGGAGCTGAGTTATTAGGTCCATTTCCAGACCTGCTTAAATTAGAGGAAAGTTGGGACATAAGAAAAGGGGAGAGAAGAATTCAGAAATAAAGAATGAGAAAAGACTATAGACAACAACAACCAAAAAGAAAAAGAAAAAGAAAAAATAAGCAGATGCACATTGATGATGGCCTGATTTAAAACATTCCTTGGAAAGATTATGACTTCTAATACATCTACAAATTAGAGTACAAATTGGGAGAATTTTAAAAATGAGAAATGCAAATATTACATGGTAAACCCAAAGAACTTAAACAGTTGGTGTGTTTTATTCTACATGTCATTTGAAACCTTGTGTAACAGTACAGAGCTCTTATTCCAGACATCCAGCTTTGTCCTTTATTACTTAAAGAAACTTCATTCTACACTGGTCCCAGGAAATGATACATCCTCTATTTTTCATGGAACATTTTTTCCATTCTGGCCTGCTTCCTTCTATTTGTCACTCCTGCCATCTTCTTATTCATTTCTGCTCATGCATATGCTCTCCATACTCATCCTATCTTCAGCATTAGGAGTCATCTAGCTAAAATGCAAATGTGATTATGAACATCTTTAGAAGATAAAAGGCCAGCTTTTAAAATTACCCAGAAATCTTTCATGAGTTAAGCCTAACAATTTATCCTTTTTCTTAATTTTACTGTCATCTGGATGGCTCCTCACCAATCCCTATATTTTTAGACAAATACTGACCCATTTATTGCTTCAGTCTGTGTGTAGCTACAGCTTTTTAAGCTTTCCCCATTTTCTGCCTCTGACTGGTAACCTCATTCCTTTAGTCTCTGCTGAATTCTAGCTCTAGGAAAGCCACTATTCCTGGCACCTTTTTACTCTATTCTCATAGGGAACATATTAATTCTTGGTTCAAATAAACTGTTGATGCTAAGGTGATGTAAAAGAGGTCTTTTAAAGTTCAGGAGCCAAAGGACTAGACAGGGGAAGGAGTAATTTACAAGTCAACTGGTTGATATCCAGTTGAACAGTGGCTGAAATGCTGAGATACCTCAAGGGGGTAAAAACAGTTTATGACAAGGAGATTGGTAATCATGCAGGACTGAACAGACTAAGTCTTACAGAAGAACACATTTTTTAGAGTAATATAGAAAAACGTTGCATATGCAAGATATTCATTGATAACAGTAGAAAGAGTCTAAGTCACTGTGGAAATGACTACTTATGAATAGTTGCTTTTAAAAGTTAATGTTATGGGGAAGAGAATAGCAAATTATGTGTATCCCCACATTTCTATAGTGTTTTTAAAATTCAATTCTGGCAAATTTTCATTCATCTTGAGTGGATATACCTTTGAGATATTCTTGTTTTCTTAAACCTGGTGATACATAGTGTCTCCTCAGGTAGACTGTTGAAGTTTTATTCCACTAAAAACATTCCCTGAAAAAAATTTTTTGCTGGGTACAGTGGATCACCTCTAAACACAGCTATTGGGAGATTGAGACAAGAGCATGGCAAGTCTCAGGCCAGAACAAACACTTTAGAGAGACCCAGTTTCCAAAAATAAACAAATATACAACTCTGGCAGAGCTCTTGCCAATGTTGCAATGTTCTAGGGTTAAATCACTGAGTACACACAAGTATACCCCACCAATAAACAGTTAAAGAGGTAATATCACCTAAAATTCCAGCTTATTATTACTTTTTATTTTTGGCAGACTATCATTCTCTCTAAATGTTCTAAGTAGTTTACGTAAATCTACATACATTTTTCAGCTGATCCACTTTGGTTCTCATCATCTGAAGAAGAGGAGGAAGGTCTTGATGACACCAAAAGTAAGCAGCCACAGGTGTGTTCACTCATATATATTTTTTAAAACTTCTGATTTCTTACTGTATTCCTTATTTTAAGAAAGTCAATATGGGCAAATTTGATTCCCTTTCCTAACAGTGGTTTGAAATCTAAAGGTGATAATTTAATATTCAAACCTAATAGAATTTAACTGGTTATGAATCTGAAAATATCATTAAAATTCAGGATAATATATAGGTAAATATTATCCTTGTGATTCGGGCAGAAGTTTTTCTGAATATTATTTGGGTTTCCATTTTTTTTAATCCCTGAAAATGATGAAGAAGTTAAAATTAGTGGTTTTGCAAATAACCATTTAATTAATGAACATATATAGTTGTGATGGTCATTGAGTACATTTATGGTAAAAGATGGTCCTTCCCAGTGGCTCAGTTTTAGTTACATATAAACATGGAAAATCACACCCATCTCAGGTGCTCTTTGGGTATCATAGGCAGAGTGAGTGAAAAGACACACATACATGCAGATCCTAATCAGACAGCAATTTCAGACCAGTTTTTCTCATACACTCAAATGTGCATAGCTCACACACCCAGCCCATGGACAGCTGGTGAAATCCTTGAATTCATTTACTATTCTAAAAGCCAAAGTTCTAGGTTTCATTTTGTCTGAGGCTCTCTACAGTGTCTCTCCAGGTTTTCTTTTTTTCCATAGCTGCTCTTTTTTCATCCAGAATGCACACAGGAGCCAATATGACTCAAGCTCTGAAAAATGGTCAGGAAGTGCTGTACATTTTTGTGTTGTCATTTTTCTTCATTGGTGTACTTTTTAGTTCTCTCTCAGAGGAACTTGTTGTTTACTCTACCCAGATCCTGTGTGTTGCTTTCTAACAATACAATAGAAATATTTCTTTACCCTACTTTGTCATTTTATTAAACTGGATTTTCTCTCAGTGAAACACTTACGATAAGCTCCTTAGATTCTACGAGACTGTGATGACCAAAATGAGGCAAGTCCAACAAAGTCTTATTCCAGCTCAACATCACATAATTCCAAAACTCTTATCACACTGAGTCTCATAAGTCTGTTATTTAAAACATGTAATGCAACATAATATTAATTATATTTCTCAAGAATGTTTAATTAAGTATTTAATGCATTCTCATCTTGTGGGGTTGTGATATATGTTTGTTTACACTCTTAGAATACATGCATTCATGTTATTAAATTTTCAGGGAATACCTTTTCTATGATATCCATCCTGCTTTTACCAAATCAGGAGCCATTGGAAGACAAGAGTTAGCTTCATCTGAAGCACAAATTCTAGGTTGCCCTGTGGAAAATATGACTGTACTTATCTACATTTTAGTTAACTGCTTTCAAGACCAAAATTTGGGTGATGTCTGAAAGAGTGATAGTGAAGTTTTCATGCAGCTCATTGGGGTCCTTTATTTTGCAGGTATTTTCTGAGGGTGGTCCACAGATGTGCATTTCTCACTCATCTGGAGAGAAAAATTATATAGCAAAAGAGAAAGCAGATGGACATGTCCATGGTAAGAACTACATACTCTCCTACATACTTGATTTCTAACATGAGTGCTGATTTATTCTAATACTTGGAAAAATGAACCTAGTAAACAGGTAATAATGAAAAAGTGAGAAAGATAATGAGTTGTCTCTCTTAAGACCAAGTCCAGCAGCAGGTTATAGTGGGAGTGTTCCTCTTAGTTTCTATACAAGACATGCATAGATCATAGGGGAGTTGGAAATTGTGAAGTAGAGAGGATAATGGTGAATACACATTGGGAAAGGCAGAGAGAGTGAGTGCAGCAAGTAAATGAAGGAATAAGAAACAATGAAGGCAGGTAAATTTCAGTCATTTACCAGAATAAAAAGACCACCTGTTCAACATGTGGAAAGAAAATGGGAGTTTCCAGTTGTGCAAATGACTCAAGGTATTAATATTTTTTCTCACCACTCATTTCTGAGTTGTCATTAGAAAGGAATTGACATGTGAAGAACTGATCATGAAGAAAGGAAGTTTTTTTTTTTCTTTTTAAGTGAAATGTTCATAAATCCATGTGTCTGGTCATAAATTTATGTAAAACAATATTGTAATTAAAACAAATAAAAAATAAAAATACCTATATCATAGACATTCTTGCCACTACCTGAGATGAAGCACAGATGGCAGACACAGCAGTATGGGAAGTGGAAAAATGTGCAAATTGTTATGGACTGATACCTAAATTCATAGGTTTTTAAAATATTCTTTGGACAATTTGGAAAGGAGAAGGGAGAATAGACATTGAGAAAAGCAGAGAGAATACAGTGAGCAAATGAAGGAGAAAGGACTTCTTCTCATCCTTCAGGTTTGGGAACATCATTGGGTGGAAACCTGGCTCTATTATTGTAAGGCATTTGAAGGCAGGGAAATGAGAAGCAGACTAAGTGCAGACCCAGACTGTCAGACTCTAATAGATCATCTGTGGGGAACCCAATTCAAAATGCATACTCTGACTTACCTGGCCTGCACATCTATGTTTTCTTCCATGTAAGGTAATTCCAATAATCACTATTTGCTGGCCACCATGTAAAGACATCAGCAAAGGATTTCCTTTTAGCCAAACTAAATGCAGAGCCACTGGAACATCAAATGTAATAAAGTTATTGCATACATCTTGTTTTTATTCTGATCTTGTCTCTTGGCAAGTGATAAGAACTCAAAGTATAGAATTTATATTTCTTAGGTCTAATCCTTAAATTGGGAATTAAGAAAGAGTGGTGGACTGGGGTTGTAGCTCAGTGGTAGAGTGCTTGCCTTGTATGCGTGAGGCACTGGGTTCTATCCTCAGCAACACATATAAATAAATAAATAAATGAAAGAAAGAAAGAAAGAGAAGATGTGTCCCTCTACAACTGAAGAAAAAGAAAAGAAAAGAAAAAGAAAGAGTGGGGATAATTCATTGACAAAATGGAAAATATAAAGAATCAAGACGAGAGATCACGATGTTGCTTTTGAAAAGTTCCTGGGAAGGAGAAATATGGAAGAAACAAAATAAGTTAGCTGGGTAATCTTGGAGGGAATGATGGGGAAACTGAGAGCATGCAATTCAGGGGCTATCAGTATATCTATCTTTTACAATGTGTGAGAGACTGTAACTTGTCCATCATTTGAATCATGAGGGTCTTGTAAGTTGGGGAAAGATTCCAGCCATGATCATCTTTTCTCCATACCTATCAGACATACTGCTTCCTGTGGTTTAAATTGGGTCATTCTGAGGAGCAAAATTACATTTCAGAATCATTCATGGTTTTTAATGATAGCTCTGCTCTTTCTCCTTTTTCCTCTCTTCCTTCCTTCCTTCCTTCCTTCCTACTCCCTTCCCTCCCTCCCTGTCTTTTTTCCTTACATAATTACTTTCTGTATTTCTTTCCTATTTGCCTGAAAATAAAATTTTGACCATGGGCATTCTAGAAATTCACTTTATTACTGAGCTACATCCTCATCTATCAAAAGCTAATTATAATTTTTTGATAGGCCTGGCCTTTTATGAATACACTTAAAACACTGGCAAGTCAACCAAACCAAACTCATTTGTAAACAGAAATCTTTATACAGTTTACTCTTTGAATACCCAAAATCTTTGTCATATATGCATGTGTTTGTGTGTGTAATAATATATTATTGTTATCAGATAAAGCTATGCTCTTCCATTTCAACTTTCCCTTTAAATTTTTATGTCTCAAAAGTTTAAACCAATCAAACCTTTTTTCTTAGATGTGGAAACTATCTGTTCTCACACAAGGGGATCATGAAAATCTAATCCATTTAAACCAGAGAATACAGGAATAGAGGATGCACAAGAGGAACCAGCATCCCACCTGAATATAAGAAACAAACAATAGGTGTCATGGCTTTCAGAGTCAAAGTATGTATTTCAACTGACTCCTTCAGATATCTTTATTGAGAAATGAACCTAACATTTCCCTGGGATCTGAACACAGCTTTGGCCTTACTAAACAAAAATGAAAGGACAAATGCAGTAAATATATACATACTTAAAATTATAAAGATTAAATCTTTTCAATAGTATTTCCATAAGATAGGTTCTATGGCTTGTTTTTGTTTTGACTTCACCTTTGCCATTGACTCTCTTAGGAACCTTCTTTGCTTCTCCACTAGAGGATTGTTGGATTCTCATCAATCTTTGCATTGGTATATGTTCCCTTGTCTCTTTTATTTATGGTCATTGGACAAATACTCTCAGGTTTGTGAAATGAACATCATGTTTCACAAAACTTATTCACAAAATTCCTTTGGCATATTTTAGTCACATGATTTTTGTCAGCCAAACCAGCCAGCACAGAAACCCAGGAGATAGCATAATTTTTAGCACAGCTGAACCATGGACCTCAGCTCTATGTGGAGGCATCTGTAATGTATGAGTTGTTTTGTCCTCTTCACCTTTGCTTGATTATATACCCCTTTTGTTTTTCAGCCTCTAGGGATTCATCTGATTTCAGAAAGGTAATTAAATTTCTATATTTATTCTAAATTATTAACTTTGTAGTCAATGAAAAATACACTCTTTATTTACTATCTTCTTTCTAAGCGCACCGATCCCATCACAATAAAAGAGGCCCTTCCAAGTACAGGATTAGGCAAGGTGAAAGAAAAGACAGTCAAATTGGGTAAGTTTTGCTTTACAACACTCCAGGGAACACAATGTTAAAACACTTGAAATGCTACCAGTGTTCTCACATGTAAGGTGGTTTTCCCAAAGAGGTGGGAGGATTTTCCTCACAATGTCATCAGTAGTCACAGAAAATGATCTCGCCTCTGTGTTTCTGGGAATATCCCCTCAATTCTGAATTGTTTCCCCTCCCTATCATACTTTTAAATTCTCCCTATTTCCAGCCTTTGGAGTGAACTAGCTACCATGCAAATGTCACCATAAGCATCTCTTTAGAATGTGAAAGGTCAACCTTCTGAAATTTCTTAGAAATATTTCCTGACATGAGCAAGTCTCATTCCATATCTTTATACCTTTCCTCTGCCTCAACTGTCCTCTGGCATTAGGCCTCACCTATCCCTTTATTCTGAGACAAATCCTGACCTATTTGATACTTTTCTCTGTGTGGGCCTACAGCAATTCATGCTCTCACCATCTCCTGCTTTCTGGCTACTCACCTCTCACCTGTCTTTTTGTGGGGTGAGTAGTCAGAAAAAACACCATCCCTAGGGGCACATTTTCTCTGCTTTCTTAGTTCATTTTCTCTGACACTTCAGCTGGTCACATTAGCTTCCAGACACATAGGTTCCCCTTTGCCCTTCTCACCGAGTCACACAGGTTTAGTCTAGCCTGCACCAGTTTTTTCTACCTTCCATCAGGCACAACCTAGGTCCCTTGATAGGCACTTCCAGGATCCTCGTGTATGTGTGTGTGTGTGTGTGTGTGTGTGTGTGTGTGTGTGTGTGTTGTTTAGAGGAACTGAATCAAAGAAACCACTGTTGCACTCTTTCCAAGGATGGCTACGGCTTCAGCACTCTCATCACCCATTGAGAGAAGAGCATGCTTTTTAAGCACCAGTGCACAGTGCACCTTTTGGTCAGATCAGTTTAAGCAATATTTTTGATCTCAGGTTTCTCTTTAGCAGGGCACATCATGGTACAACTCAGAATGCAACTTCCTCTTCTCTCTCCCCATTTGTCTGAGGCAGATCTGGTCGTATATTTGCATGCAGGTTGTAGGCCTTTTTTTGTTTATGTTACACAGATTACTGAATCTCTGGACCTTTTCAATGTTCAGAAATTTTAGGGATTTGAATAAAATCCCTCTTTCACTCACTTCGCTGAGAAGCTCTTCACCAACTCTTTGGTCTCCATGCAATAGTGTAGCTTAGAATGCAGCTTACTCTAAACCAACATTTTCCCAGAATCAGCCCTTCTTTTGATGTGGATTTTCAAGCTTGTTTCTGATCAAATTTCATTGATCTTGAGTAGTCAAATCTTGGCAATATGGTTAGCACTGAACTTGTATCCTGTCATGTCTCTATAAGGTGTGTTTTGAGGATTTGGATCAAGAAAAACTACTCCCTGAGAAATCAATGTTTGTTGGGTGCAAATGGGTACATCTTTATTCACAACTACTTGGAAGTCCAAGCCTTGAAGGATGGCTGTATTCAGTCCACACAGAGGACTCCAGTTGCCAATTAAAGTGGCCATGGGATAGAACTAAGTGGTAGAGTATTTGACAAGAAAGCATAAGTTTGTGGGTGCATTTCCAAAGTGTATACACAGAGAAAGAAAAAGAAAAAAGAAAAACTGTGGAAAGTTGAAACCAGTAATAATTCACCAAATATTAAACTTAATTGAAAATCATATTTGGAAATATTAAGTTGTTTTGGTGTTACAATTACGCTTTTCTATTTGGATTGATGTTCACTCTTTCTAATGCAGTTCTAAGGAATGTGAGTATATGTATTCATTTATCAGCAGAGACCCATTTTGACATGACTTCAGAGGAAGAGCACAAAAGTTTTGATGACGGTCAGTGTACCCAGTCTCAGGTATGTCAACATATAAAGCATTTCTTCCTGTTTCCTCTTGTTTTTCTTTCTTGAAGAAAGTAAAGGAGGCCAAATGAAAATACCATTTAAATCGTCTTTTGGAATCCAGGCATTATATATTACTAATTACATCTAAAACCACTCTGAACTGGTTAGAATCTGAAAATAGTATTAGTATTCCTGTCAACCTATAGCTAAATTTACTATGTAATGGAGGCAAAACAATTCTAAATGTTGCTTGTGCATCCACTTGCATAAACATTTTGAAAAATAAAAAGTTGAGACTAAATTTGAGACTGACGAATAACCACCTGGGTTATGAATGGTAATGGTCACAGACTGCATTCATGTGAAAGGGTGATGTTGTCAAAGGCTCAAAATTCTAGTGACAATTAGTAGTTATTTGCTACAAGTTGGAAAAAAAAAATATATATATATATATATATATATATATATATATATATATATATATATATATATATATATTTAACTTTACATCCTGGTTAATGTTTATTTGTTATTTTTTGTTTATTTTTTATTGATTTTTTAAAAAAATAAATGACAGCAGAATGCATTATAATTCTTATTACACATATATAGCACAATTTTTTATACCTCTGGTTGTGTATAAAGTATGTTGACCCAATTTTTGTCTTTTTACGTGTATTAAACAATTTTTTTCTGTGGTGACCTTTTCATTTTGTTTCTCATCCTTGCAGAAAATTCAGTCAATATGTTGAATAATTTTATCAAAATGTCTTAGTATATTAAAGAAATGTATTTGTGTGCATTAATGGGGCAATGATGGAATTTAGAGATGCTGTCTCATCTTTTTTCTCACATTGCCAACATTCCTGGTGTGAGATTTAGCACACATCTAGATTTATTTTATTTGGCTGACATATGTAGGTCCTTGGGTTTACAGCTTTCCCTTTGAGGTGTATCCTGGGCAGGGGCCATATCTCATTGTCAAATCCCCAACTGAACACCTAAGTCTCATATTTTCAAACAAAAACTTAGTTCATTGTTTAAAAAGTGTAATCCTATTTAATATGAAACATACTCCTCAAAATTTTTTAAAATAAGTCTTGAAAGCCTTCTCACATTTGATGGTGAATGCAAAGTCGGATGAGTTACAATGAATATCATTCCTCTCGTCCTTTGGGGTGTATACACCTTTGTATGTTGTCAAGGAATGCCTTTTCTATGAAATCCACCATGCTTTTACCAAATCAGGAGCCATTGGAAGATAAGTGTTCAGCTTCATCTGGAGCACAATGCTAAGACACCCTGTGGAAGGTATGACTGCTTAGTCTGTAGTTATCTACATGTTAGTTATCTGCTTTCAAGACCAAAATTTGGGTGATGTCTAAAAAAGTGATAGTGAAGTCTTCATGCAGCTCACTGGGGTCCTTTATTTTGCAGGTATTTTCTGAGGACCATCCACAGATGTTTGTTTCTCACTCATCTGGAGAGAAACATCATAAAGCAAAAGAGAAAGAAGATGGACATGTCCATGGTAAGAAAACATATTCTACACAGTTTTTTGGATAGAATACTGATTTGTAACATGAGTGCTGATATATTCTAGTACTGGTAGAAATGAACCTAGTAAACAGGGAATAAAGAAAAAGAAAGAAAGATAAAGAGTTGTCACTCTCAAGACCGAAGTCCAGCAGCAGGTTATAGTGGGAGTGTCTCTCTTAGTTTCTGTACAAAACAAGTATAGACCACAGGGGAGTTGGAAAACTTGAATTTTTATGTTGGAAAGAATAATGTTCTTCACATTCTACCTGCTTTCTGTTTATTTCTTAGTGTATTTTCATTTTCCTCAGGGAATCTTTTCTATAGATCAGATTTATATATTAGATCACAAACCTCTTTTCTAATATCATCTGTCTAAAATTATAATGAACTTTTTTGTGTGTCTGTCTTCTACATTAGACTTTAAGCTAAAGAAAAATAGGGGTCTAATCTCATCTGCTATATCTTCAGAGTTTAGCATATTGTGTCACGTGTTTTATGCACTCATTGCTTTAGTGTATAAATAATGCATGTGAAATATACAGCATTCATATATTTAAATTAGTCACATATTTTATTTCTATCTTCTTTTTTCTGACAGATTCTGTTAGCCTGTCGAAAACCCAGAAAGCAGTTCTATTACTTCAAAGAATAATAAGGAGCAAAAAAAGTCACTGCACACAGTGTTTACTACATGTTAAAAAAAATGCACAACTGGAAAATGAGATTCATGAGCTAAAACAGAGGGTTTCAGAGTTTAAGCAAGAAAATACAGAATTCAAACAACAACTCCACAATTTGAGGTATTATATCCTCGATTGAAAGAAGGAGTGGAATCTTTTCCTTTAATCCAGTAAAATAAGAAGGACAATTTTTTTAACTACTGCCTCATCTGTTAGCACTTTGCAAGGGAGAAAACGTGAATAAATTATAAAATTCTTACAAATATGATAGCATATTACTAAATGTGATTACTTCTAAAAAATAAGTTCATATTTTTCTCCATCACAATTTTAATGGCTCTATGGAACCCCATCTGCTAGTACCCTATTTATTTAACAAACATAATTTGGGATTGTTATTTGTTTATATTTTTAACTGTTTATTACAATTAATATTTCAAGAAATATTATTTATAAAAAAATCATTTCCTACTCAGATACCATGGCATATGCCTATAATTCCAGCAGCTTGGGAGACTAAGATAGGAGGATCAAAAGTTCAAAATAATCCTCATCAACATAGCAGCAATGTCCTAAGCAAATTAATGAGACCCTGTCTCAAAAAAAAAAAAAAAAAAGAAAGAAAGAAATGAAAAAGACCTTGGGATGTAACTAAGGGATTTAGCTTTTGTGGGTTCAATCCCTGGTACCAAAGTTGGGGATGAGAAGAAAAGAAAAGAAAATAACTTTCCATATTTCTGTTTACTTTTGAAAAAAATTTCAATATAGAGTTATTTGGTTAAAGCTGTGAAACTTTAAAAAGATTACAGGATTTATAAATTTCTCTCAAGAAAGTTTGTATTCCACCAATGAGGTATTTTTCACTGCCCTGAAACATGTTATTATACATTTATAGTTTTTAGGCTGATTTTCAGGATCAAACTCTGGGTTTTGTGTTACTAGTGTGATGTGCTAGTGATGAGCTAGATAGACCCTTGGCTACACTTCTAACATTAACATTCATTAAAAAATTAAATGAAAACAGAGTATTTTTATTCAAATTCATTCTCATTCATAAATTTGTTCATATTTCTATATTGAAAGGACATATACTTTTTTATGTTTTTTAGGTATACATGACAGTAGACTATATGTTGACATAAATTTATTTTTGTTATGTCTTATATTCCATTGTGTGTGTGCACATATACACATCATATTTTTTTATCCATTCTTCTGTTGAAGAACATTATTCTTCATTATTGGATTAAATATTAGGTCCCATCTTGTTCAAAAATGGATTTTGAGTTTTTTGTAAATTACATAATGATCAAAAAGGTAAGTTGAGAGTGTTACCATAAAGAAACATAAAAAGTATAATAACAGGTATTAGATTATTTATCCCAATTCGGGGTTATAGTAATATGAAAGATACATATTTTTTATATCTTTATTTTATTTATATGTGGTGCTAAGGATTGAACCTAGCACCTTACCCTTGCTAGGCAAACACTCTACCACTCTGCTACAGCCCCAGCCCCAAAAGACACATATTGAAAAAAGAATGTCTGAATATGCTGTTACACTGTAAGCCAATTATAGGTATACCTGACATATTTTATAAAGATAAATGATATTACTACTGAATTCATAAGTTTGTATATAAACAATGTCTTTAAAACTTGTTTGACATGTAATTATCTTTTTAACTGGGGAGGATCTATGATTGTGCAAAAAAAATTTACCTTGATCTTGTCAATTTACCAAATCATTTCTAAATTCCCTTTCTGTGGTATCTAAAAAATTTGCTAGTAACAGAAACTTATCAAATAACAAAACAATCTTTTATTATTGACTTTCAATTATGTATGTTTTACATAAGATTAAAGGAGAAATTTAAAATGTTAAACTAGAAAAGCTTCAGAAAACATAGAATTTTTATTAAGATACTAAATCAGCATACAAAGAGCCAGAACATAAAAATACATTTTTGGTTTTTGGCAAAAATCAATTAAAAGACATCCATATTAACTTCAGATATAACCTTAAAAGAAGATGAGGTGAAGAGAAAAAATGATGATATGTTAGATGAAAAAAATAAGAACCCATTAAAAGAAAAAGAAACAGAATATAACAAAGAGGATCATGTGAGAAAGCAAGCTGAAATCTCTATTTGTACAATAGATAAAGAATTGGAGACTGCAAGAAATCATTTTAATCAGGTAAATGAACATTCAGTAAAGTTTCAAATTTTTACTGTATTTTATTTGAACTATTTATAAAATCCCTTTAACTTATTGTATGTGGCCATGTTTCACTTAATGATGGCAATGTGGTCTGAGGAATGTGCTGTTTGGCAATTTCACCAACATGCAGTCATCATGTGTGTGTACTTCCACACACTTCAGACATCTCCCACAATACCAGGAAACACAGACTTATATCACCTCCATTTAGATGAAGTCTGCTGTTTCCCAAAGCATGGGTATATTATTTTGATTTAAAACACAATGTTCATTATTTGGCAATAAAAAAGATCTGACAAACCAGAAAAAAAAACCCACAATGTTATATGACTCTAAAATTAAATGATGATATTTATGACAAAACTAGTCACAGCAAAACTTAGTATCTGGTAGTTGTTAAGCATTGGTTTTCTGAATGAAGAAGTTTAGTTTAATCGCTGACATAAATACAAATTTAGGTGTTTTATGTTAAAATACAAACTAAATAGCTATGCAACTATTTAAAACATTTTTTAAAGTGTTTTACAATTACATTTCTGTCTGCATTTAAAAAATGTTTTAACTCACCCAAATTTATCTGTCATTTGTGCAATTGAAATGTAAGACATTTACTCATAAAGAATAAATCTACCTTTTGGAATTATTTTTTAATCTTGAAGGTCCCACTCTTAAATTAAGCTTTTAGACTTCTGTCACCTTCTGATATACAACCAAAACCTTGCTGAAATAAAATTGTAGATTTTAGCAGAACAAAATGAAACCTACAGACAATTTCCATGAGACCATAATGCCAGAATTTATGATATGAAATTTCAGTAACACATCTTTGCAAACAAAAAGAGATAGACATGTGCAGAAAGGAAATGTTTCCTGAATTATTTTCTTCTGTTTTCAAATGAGTGAGTGAGAGTGTGTGTGTGTGTGTGTGTGTGTGTGTGTGTGTGTGTGTGTAACATAGTTAAACAGTAAATCTATTAATCATGGGAAAGTATAGAGGGTTTTAAATCCATATATTTATAACCATAATGTACATATTTTGGAGGTGAGGGGTGCAATTTTTGTCCCATTGAATTAAGTAATGTTCTTAATTCAACTGTATTTCTCCGCAGCAGTCCCATGAATACTTTCAGAGTAGCCTTATAAAGAGAAAAGACTTTTAATATTTTCCAGAGGAATAGATGATTTTTCTATGATCTCAAAACCCTTGCTTCTAATAGTAGATCTTCTAGTTTGTGGAAGTTACTTTTCTCTCTTGTTGTATTAATATGCATTACTACTCCCACTGTTATGTAAGGAGGAAAAGTGGGGCCAGCAAATACTCTGGTTTTGTAAATCATTTTCTCACTTTTGAGAAGAGAAACAAACACTTTGCTTCAAGTAATCTCCTACTTCAGTACAAAACACCTTTGGAAAAAATGTCATACCATAATATGTTCTTAGAAATAAATCACTGGTAAGTATTTGTTCCTAATACATAAGATCTGTTTATTTCCTTTATTTTATATTGACTCTTGTTTCAGTCTTCACTGAAATGAAACAAATGCTACTGAGTAGAAATCTCAGGATTTTCTGAGTAGAGTCTTACACATTTTGCCTTATTTGTCATTTGTATTTTGAAACACAGGCCTTCTTTGGTGTTTATCCATTCATAGGACAGAAGTAACTGGCTTTGTGGGTGTGCACTAGAAGCAGAGGCAAAAGACTTGGAGAAAAATTATGTAATTTGCCTATGTTTTTAGCCTTGTGCTCCTTTTCAGAATTGTGATACATTGTTCATTGATATAGATCATGTGTTTAATGCTGTTCCTGCATTTATCATTTATCAATAGGTGCAATTCTCATTCCCAGCTACAAAATGTTAGAAAACAGAATATGCTAGGAATATTTTTAGGAAAAGACCTTGGAGAACTTTTGTATGTCTCAGTAGATGTAGAGCTAAGGCTCTTACTATGGTCTGGTTGAATACATGAGGTGTCAGATTGCAAACTTATTCTTCTTAAAGTTAAATGTTCTTTTATTTGTCACTGAAGCCATCCCAACAGATAGGTACATAATAAAATATTTGGAATTTTTAACTGTTTGAAGGGTAGATCATATGATCCTAAAAGTGGATCAACATGAGAAATAGTGAATTCTAATTTTTATTTATTGTTTTTAGGTATACATTACAATAGAGTTCTTTTGGTGTATTACACATACATAGTATATAACTTCTTCTATTCTAGAGTTTTTCTGGTCATGTACTCATATGTGAAAATAGGAATGTAATGTCAGATTCATTCTACTATATTCCCCTCCCCTCTTAGCCCTTTATTTACTTTTGTCTAACCAACAAACTTCTATTCTTTTATCCTCCACCCTTATGTGTGTTAGCAACTACATGTTAAGGAGAATATTCAGACTTTGGATTTGAGAACTGGATTATTTCACTTGGCATGTCAGTGTCCAGTTCCATTCATTTGCCAGCAAATGCCATAATTTCATTCTTCATGGCTGAATTCATTGTGTATATATGACACATTGTCTTTATCCTTCCTTGTGTTTAAAGGCACCTAGGTTTGTTCCACAGCTTAACTTTTGTGAAGAGCTGCTATAAATATTTATTTATAGTATCATTCTAGTATACACTGAGGAGCAGAGTAACTGGGTCAAATGGTCATTCCACTCCAGGTTTTGTGAGAAATCTATATACTGATTTCCTGAAAAATTGCTTGGTGCAATGTATGAGTGAATCTTTTCCCCACATTCTCACCAACATTTATTGTTACTTGTATTCTCTATATCTCAGTGTAGTTTTATTTTTTAATTTTCATTTTTCTAATTGCTAAAGATGTTGAACATTTTTTTTCATATACTTGTTAACTGTACATGTTTTTCTTTGAAGTGCTTGCTCAGTTTTTTGTTCATTTATTGATTGGGTTATTTTTTGTTTGTGAGTTATTTTTCGAGTTGTTTATATATTCTGGAGATTAATGCTCTATCTGACATGTCAGTGACAAAGATTTTCTCCCATTCTATAGGGTGTCTACTCACATTCTTGATGGTTTCCTTTGCTGAAAAGATACCACCCCATTTATTTATTCTTTATTTTATTTCTTGTACTTTAAGTGTCTTTTTGAGAAATTCAGTACCTACAATGACAAGATGGAGCACTGGGCCTGTCTAGTCTTATAATAGGTCTAGGGTCTTTTATCTATTATCTAGGTCCTTGATCCACTTTGTTTTTGAGAAATAGGGGTTAAATTTCTCCTATGACATATGGGTTTTCAGTTTTCCCAGCACAATTGGTTGATGAACCTATCCTTTCCCCAATGCATGTTTTATAGTGTGTTTGTCTAGTATTAGATAACTATATGTGTGGGGTTTTCTCTGTTGCTTCTCTTCTGCTCTGCAAAGTTATTTTTTTTTCTTACATTGGCAAACTAACTAATCACTTAATCTATTCTTTCATTCTGGTATAATGCAGATTTTTTCAATCCTTAATTTTTTTCTTTTTTTATAACCAGGAATTGAACCAGGGTGCTCAACCACTGAGATGCATCCTCAGTCATTTATTTATTTATTTATTTATTTATTTATTTATTTATTTATTTATGAATGAGTCAAGGTCTCACTGAATTGCTGAAGACTGGCTTTGAACCTGTGATCCTCCTGCCTCAGTCTCCTGAGACACTCTTATTACAAGCATGAGCCCCTGAACCTGGCAGTTCTTACATTCTTTAAATTGTAATTTTCTTTTACTCTCATAGATCCATCTTCTTGAATTAACTTTTGAACTCTTGGGAATTTATATTTTTATAAGCTCAGAAGTTTACATCTACTTTTTCTTCAGTGGGTATCTATTTATTGAAACCCTTTCACCATATAAATATACAGGTTTTTCTTTAATTTCTGTGAAAATTATGAAACATCATTTTATTGAGTGCTAGCTAAATGTATCCTTGATTTTATTTAGGTTTCTCCTAGTGATGGAACAGAGAACAAGCTATTGCATAAATATCACAAGAAGAAGGATGAGGTCTCTGTGAAGAGACTGGGAATGGACACAGTAAAATATCAGAACCAGGAAAAGAAGTGCTTTGAGAATACTGAAATTTTAAGAGAAAAGAATACCAGCCTTCCATGGACACAAAAATTGAATGAGGAAACACTTATGGAAATATTCCAGGACAATGAACAGTTGGATATTTGGAAAGTTGAGAGTACATTGCAAAATTTCACACCTGAGAGTGAAAAACAAAGCACAGAAAGACCAGAAACAGATGTCAAATCTCACCCTGCCAGATCTGGTCCTACTCCACCCCATCAAAGTGAAAGTCCAACACCAAAAGGAAATCTAGAACTTGCTTTCCAGAGAGGCAGAGATAACGACTTTAGTTCACAGGAAGAAAAGAATATTGATGTATCTAACCTAAACGTTAGTAGTGAGATTCCTTCCCAACAGGTTCCAAAGTCTGAAGTAAAAATAAGTAACCTAGAAAATGAGTTGCATCAGTCAAGAATAATGACTTTGGCTACAGATCAGGTAAACAGACACCTAATACAAAGACAGTGCCAACTGAAGGAGATGGAACACAGGTATCAAAATGAACAAAGAAAAAGGAATGAACACCTCAGAAAGCAGGAAGTTTCTAAAGAGAAGGTATCTAAACTACAAAGAGAAACTATATCGCATGAAGAACAATTGCATGACGACCAATTGCATGACTATCAGAACAAAGGTGACAATAGAATAGATGGAGTTATTAATGTCCAAACTCAATTTTATGATGTTATAAAAAAACTTCAAGCTCGGAATGACAGGTATCATCTCATGCTGGAAAACAAATATTTGGAGTTAATCAATGAAACTAATCATTTAAAAGAACAACTGGATCAATATGGAAAGGAGAAAGCAGAAGAAGTAAGTATCAAGCAAGATATCTGTATAAAGAGTCTTCAAAGGAATACTCAAAGTGATATCTGCTTATGGATAAATGTTGATTCTTGATGAATATAAAAATGTAGATATTATGAATGTGTTTCTGTATCAACATAGAACTACAACCTGTTGTCTAGCAAAAATAACTTAGACATCATTTGCAGCACAACCAATCTGTGTTTGAAGTGCTAAGTATTCCAATTTCCCTGCTCTGATTCTTACACACTGTGTACATATTTTAAAATAACTATAGGTACTCATATGTCAACTAAACACAAAAGACTTAGTTAAAATGAATTTTAATATTTAAAAAGGAGGAAATTTTTGAAACTTGGGCCTGACCCTTCAATTTAAGAAATTGTTTCTTATAAAGATTTAAGAGGTTGAGTTAAGATTTTTTTGTAGGTTTATATGCTGCCATTAGTAATATGGTCTCAATAATGCTGAAACAATATCTAATTTTGGTGCCATTAATTCAACCCAAAGTTTGCACATGCTCAACACATGTTCTACCAATGAGCTACATCCCATTACTGAATAACAATTTTAATGTCTTCTTGTTGCTATACTTGAAGATCACAATGAAACAAATAATGGAAATGCTCATACCTAGTTTCAAATAAATTAGTTACTTTTACAGTTTGTTCCAGATTTTCCAGTTGAACTGAAATGTAGATGCTGTGTTTTGTAATAGACTTTCTTCAGTATATTTTTGTATATTTCTAGTTGGTAAATTAATAAGTCATTTAAGTTTAACATAAATCTGAAAATAAGTGTCCTGATATTTTTTTGTTTTTATTCATGTCTTGTCCACCTCTTTAAAAACATCTATTTGTCATTATCATAAACTGGGACTAATGTGATGAATTGCAGCAAAGCCACAGTTGATTTCATCTGTAATTTGATGCATATATTTATGATAACTTGCTAATAGTTTTCTTCATTTCATGGCCTAATTCCTATTATATAGTGACTTTCAGTACAAAGATAATTGTAGCCATATAAAATTCATTAATTTGGCACTGAACCCCCATGTCCACACTAATGAGGGTGGCAGGGTTTATGTAAAGCAGGAGTGGTCTGAGGATCCGTGAGAAATCTAGGAGATGTGGACAGGCAGTGAGGTGGAGACCAGGTTACCTAGCATCTCCTTTATTCTTTGTGAAAGTATATTGGAATTATTTTAGCAAAGCTTTAGAGATGTGACGATGTGGGGTATTAATTTGAGTCTCTAATAAGAGGGGGATAATAACCTCTGTAGAATTCACCACTACCAATGAGACCTGTGTAACCATTTTTGATTGAGATTTCAGTAGTTTGTTAAACATTGCAACTTTATCAAGGGCAGTATGTAGAGATACAGGGCTCTTCCTGTTGTGTAAGGAATGTGATAGTGACTCAGCAGGAGTACACAATCTTCTATTTTCTTAAGGGAATTCAGAAATAAACAGCAGCTTACTGTTGTATGTAGTGATATTTTTTTTCAGAGTAAACATCATTATATAATAATAATAATAACAATAACAATAATAATAATAAATTTTTTAAGTGAGCTGAGTAACAAAATCATTAACAGAAATATCAGGTAGTTGCGAGACATCTTGAAAAACAGCCAGCTGGTACCCTGAAACTACAACGTGTATCAGAGTCTTCTCTAGAAGATTTAGCATATTTTCACATAAATTTAAAATATAAAGACAGGATTTAATGAAGAAACTAAGACAAATGACAAGTCAAGTATGTAGAAAATTGAACATGTCATCTGTAAATCAACACCTGCTTAAGTAATAAAAGTTATTCTGAGATACTAATTTCAATGAACAGTTTTCTTTATATTTTCATTATAATTATGTACCCAGAATTGGGATTTATAGATGTGTAATCCTTTCCAACTGAAAAGCTAATATACCTTATTATAGGAACTTAATCTACTCTCCAAAATGCTGGTATAGATTATGTTTTGTTGCAATTGAAATTATGTAAAATTTGTTGTTTGAGTTTGTGTCGAATATTTTCAGTATCTTATTTTCATATTGGGTTTTTCATACTTCTTTTATTCATGCAGATGGATGATCTTACTACAAAGATGAAAAATGCATCTTCAAAGCATTTACATTTGAGGACAATCTATGACTGTTTTATGCAGAACTTGTTTTTTATAAAAAGTATGCAAGATACATTTGAAAAAAATAGAAAGGAATCAAAAGAAGTTGGAAGAAAATGTAGTAAGCTTTCCAAGGCACACATGGAGCACTCGAGTAGAACGAGGCCAAGGAGTATGGTGGGAATGTGACATTGAACATCGAGCAAGATGGAATTTAGAGGAGAAGCAAAAACAAGTATTTCTGATTTTACAGGCTATATTACTTATCTGCAATTTGCTTTAATTCTTTTCATTGTAAACTTTATTTTGGATATACATATTATAGGTGTATTCTATATCTCTAGAGGAAAGATGTTGTGTAGATTTCAAAGAGAAGGAAGACATTTGATGCCCCTTCAAATACCACAATTTACATCATCCTTTCAGCTAATTTGATCTGAGTAATAATTTTCATCAGATAACTTTTGGATATTTGATAATAGTAGGCATAGTAAGAGTATGAGGAGAAAAAATGTGATGCAGAAATATACTTTTGAATTGTTAAGTTAAAATTTTCAACTTTCATATTTTGAATTGATTCTATTATTCTTTAAATTTTCAGATGATCTGAGTGCTAATATGAGAATGATTCATTACTTTGAGCACAGATCAATGGTAGATAGCCTAGCCTGTGCAGCATCCTGGGTTCCATTCGCAGTAGAAAGCAGGAGGAGGAGGGCAGGGAATCAGGAGGGAAAGGGGGAGAGGAAGAACCCAATTATTATTGTTTCAGATTTAATGTAATTGATACTGATGACAGAAGTTTACAGTCTAATATTTTTTTTCTTCACATTTAAATTTGCTGTCTGAATTTTTTACACAGAACTAAATAAAATAACTACATAATAATTATTTGGGTTCTAATTATTTTTAAAATATATTCTTTTTTATGTTCTTTTGACACAAGAAGCAGCTCCGGAAATTACAGAGCAGTTCAGAAAGACTAATTTTACTTCAATAAGAAGTCAGATGGAACTCAGAATTAGCCATCTGGAATCTGAACTGAAAATTCTAAGAAATGCAACTGAGAGAATATAGACACTTCCATATAGAACAATCCAGATTCCACAAGTATGTCAAAACCTAGACTGAAAGAGAGCAACTTAGTCTCCTTAATTTGTGTCTACTGCATAACTTTGAGACAGGTTGATGAGATCGGTAGCATGCAAAAGCTAACTAGACCCTATAATTTGTGTAAGTAATGTTAGGAAATGGATGTACTCTTGAAATATTAGTCTAGGAAGTTTATCTTTCACTCACCTTTGCATTTTACATCTGAAGGTAAACTATTAAGCTTTCTTCCCTTAGTGTTCTCCTATATGTAATCTGGTCTATTAGACTTTTAGTTAAGTATTTTTGAAGTTTTGTGATTCACATATTAATATTGTGACTGCTTTTACATGGAAACATGAACAAGTTTCACAATTTTTGAAAGATTATATCTGAAACCTTAAGTGTCCAGTGTTGCTATAACTACACTCTGAGCACATTCTGACACCTGACAGATTAACTGATTTTTATTTTAATTTTTTAATATTATCCTTACATGGTATCTAGAGACAAAATGTTCTATATAATTTTTTCTCTCTACATTGTCATACTTGTGATGATGGGAAGAATAACCTGCAAAAGTGGTTAAAAATATTCTGATGATCCGTGTTGGGGCCTGTGAATGACAGAATGAATGGGCAGTCTCCTGAAGCCCTGGTAACAAATTTATGGGCCAACTTTCTAGACAGCAGCTTTAATCTGTCTTGATCACCCACTCACCTATCTTGTTCTGAACCAGTGGCTATTGCTCTGAATTGTCTCAGTGTCAAATGCTTAATTTATCTAGGTAATAGGTAGAATATACATATTATGGTAATAAATGCTTGACAATATCTTCAAGGAACATTCTTTAAGTGCTTGAACTGGTTCACTAAATATGAATCTTTCTAGCTTTACTAAAATTTTCTAGTTGCATATGTTTAACAAAACCATAATGATTTAATATACTTCAACATAGTAAAATGACTTTGGTAGTCAAATAAACTAAGTTATACATCATCTGCTATATTTATCTTTAAAATACCAATATTTCTAATGGCATCCTCAAGAATCTTCCAAGGAGAGTCTTTCAAGAAGGCAGCATTGTTACTTGCAAAGTCATACATCGCTGATTTCTGTCTCTCTTCCACCAAGATTGCTTTAATTGGAAGTTTGAAGCCCCCTAGAAATATGTACACTTCTTTAGAGAAATTACAAACCCATAATTGCATACACTGTCTCTGTTCTGATTCTTTTCAGTGTTGTGAAAACATATGGAGAGTTTCTACCTACTCTCTTTTTAAAATATTTTTTTTAAGTTATAGATGAACAATACTTTTATTTTCTTTATTTTATGTGGTGCCGAGTATTGAACCCAGTGCCTCACATGTGTAGGCAAGTACTCTACCACTGAGCAACAATCCCTCCACTTATTCTTATGGAAAATTTAAATTATTCTTTTATTTGATGAAAATTTTGAAAGTGCATTTTGACATAAATAATATTGAGGTTAATTTTGACATAATTTAACAACATGAAATATAATGTGCTCTAATTCAGGAACCAGTACTTCCACTTTATCCCCCCTTCTTTCTCCCTGTGTTCTCTTTCTTCTGTTCTACTTATCTTATACTTATTTGTAGTTTTTAAGTTTTTTTTTTAAATTATGCATTATGAATATACATGAAGGTGAAATTCACTGTGATATTTTCATACGGATTCACAAAAAACTCGATCAGATTCATTTCACTATTCCACACTGAGTGCTTTCCCCAACTCCCTGGCTTGGGTTGGGTTAGGGATAGGGTTAGAGTTGCATTGTGTAACAGGAGCCCTTCAGTACAACCAGGTGATTTCCTTCATACTAAGACTTCATTTGAGTGAGTCAAATATTAGTCCAACAATGATGAGTTATATTTTTAAGAGCTGAAAAGAAAAACAATGTCCAGCTATTTTGAACCCATTTGAAGATATTTCTATAATATTTGACAATTTTTTATCAGGGGTATTATTACAATAATGAAATATCTGCTTGAAAATGAACAAATAAAAGATACTACCTTGCTTTCATTGCAGCTTGGTTTAGAGCTTCCATGTTGTTTTTTTTTCCTGTTTTTTTTTTTTTGTTTCTTTGTACCAGGGATTGTACTCAGGGACACTTGACCACTGAGCCACATCCCCAAACTATTCATGTTTTGTTTAGAGACAGGGTCTCAGTGAGTTGCTTAGGCCTCATGGTTGCTGAGGCTAGCTTTGAACTCAAGACTGTCCTGTCTCAGCCTCTTAAACCACTGTGATTACAGGCATGTGCCATAACACCCTGCATCAATGTGTTTTGATGAACTTCTTAACACATAGTAAAGCCATGCATATCTATGTTAAATGTGACCTCAACTTTATTCTTTTATTTGGCATTTTGACCTAAAAAATAACAGGAGAACAAATCTAAGCTTTATAAAACAATGCTGAAGTTAAATAGTTATGACAGAAAGAAATAATTTTAATACATAAATTACAATTTAATTTAATAGCTGATATATTTTTTTTTCAGTTTCTTAGCTTACATGAATATCTTTCTGAAAAAATGAGAGAATCGGTTTTGAAGTGCTTCAGAGTCATGAAATTGGATGAGTATATACAAAAAGAGAATGAAAGTTAGTTGTTATGCACGATGCAAGTATAAGTTGTTCTTATTAGTTCTTACCAGAAAAAATGAGATAATTTACCATTTACAAAACAATGATAAATTGTGTATGAATGTAGACACAATGCAAAGGGGATTTGGGAGGCAACTGTTTTTCCAATGTATTTCTGGGAGAAAGTGATGTTTCTTTTTTACTTATGCATAAGCTAGTTTATTTAAAACTTAATGTAATGGTTCTACATTTCCTTGTGGAACATTAGTTTGCCATATCATGCTAGCCTGAATAGAAGAGTGTTTTTTAAACTCTCTCATCACGATACAAAGATATGTCTCCATAATCACTGTAGAATGCCTTCAAAGGTGAAGGGAGAAGGAGAGGAAAAAACTACTAGAGAGGAAGAGTGATCAAATTATTTTATGTGCATCTGTGAATATGTCATAACTACTTCCTCTATTATAAATAGTCAAATGCACCAGTAAAAATTTTTGTTTAAAATAATTTTCTTTAAAAATAGAACATAAAGACAGGAATGGGAATTCTGTCAGTCAAAATCATTTGTTTTCACATCAAATGTGTAAAGGCATTAGACACCACCTTATTGTTATCACTACAACATACTTACTATATTCAGTAATATATTTTAGACCCTATTTGGGGAATTAGTAAGAGAAGAGTTTTATACAAAGAACACTCTACATGGTGATATTTATATAAGATTTGGAAGTATTTACCACATATCTCATCAAGTGCACATCTATATTGAGCCAAATGTTTAAAAACTGCTGGTCATAACTTCTGAAATCAATTACAATTAAAGAGATATGTATTTTTTTCAATTCTGAATATCAACAAATTAAAGACCTTAAGTGTGAAACTGCTTTTTTCCCACTTCTGCCCCACTATGAAACTCTCACCCTATACACTGACATTCTTTGGTGGGAAAAAAATGACATCACCCATTTTCTGTGGTTTACAGCCAAAAGCCCAGACTGACTTAGTAACAGTCACATTATGGTATTATGAAAAAACGTGGATGTGTAACCGATGTGATTCTGCAATCTTTGTAATGTTTTGAATAACCAATAAAAAAATAAAATAAAAAAAATAAATAAAATACCCTGTCATGACTCTGTCATTAGTTTACATTTGCCTCAAGAAAAGTATGAAATTTCTTAGCCAAAAATTAAAATATCCAAATCAACTGGATTTTTGTCTGGTTACTCAGCCTATCTCATCTCACTTGCTTTACTGCCACTTTGCTCTAGATTATAGTGACACTGGACCACTGTGATTTCACAAGTGTTCTTTCTCATCTCGGTGTCTGCATGCACCTCTTCCCTTTCTCTCATAATTTCTCCTTTTACTTCAGGTGTTAACTCATGTATCACTTCCTTTGAAGGACCTCAAACACTGACACAAATTTGGGACAGAAGTCCCTTCTAAGTGTTCCAGTAGTATCCTGTTTTATCCTTGTCCTAATGCCAATGACTCTGTATGGAAATTTCCTGATTGTCTGCTTTTGAAGCTATGGTATATGACTGTTGAGACGTGTCCATTATCATCTCCATGTTGTCATCCCAGTTCTTGCCAGAATACCCTAGCATATGGTTGTCAAATTTATGCATAAGGGGTGAAAAACACAAAGCTCTGATACTCAGTCATAATGACAACTGTGTATGAAAATATAGGCAGACTTCATTCCATAGTGATTTTGTATTGTGGACATATCTATTTTTCTTCTTATAAACAATGAAAAGTTCTAAACTTCTTCACTGATTTATACTTATAACATGTTTGAGAAAAAATATAATTTTTTTTTCTCTTCACTTGCTGCAGAATTTGAATCCTGACCATGGGAGCTTCTGCCTTAAGAATTACTAATAAGACAAGACAAGATCTACTTTTGGAAACATCATAAGGATATACAGAGATTTTAAGAAAAAAAAATGAAAGCTAATATTGTGTTTTTCAGACTGTTAATATAATATTTAAATTATTTATGAAATGTGATGTAAATACTTTATTGAAATGGATGTGTGTAACATATATATGATGAAATTATCAAAATATGAAAATTGTTTATATCTGTAAGAAAATTTGAAATGCAAGTGCAAACCAGTTTTTATGGAGATGTGTTTTCAGACTATCTAAATGTTAGCATTTAAGCTCAATTCAGCAACCAAGTCAACACTAATTTGGTAGATCTAAATATCACATTAATGATGGATTATTTATATTATATCACTGAATATGGGTCCAGAGAATTAGGCAACATTATTTTTACATGCTGGTTACTATATTCACTAATGGATTAATGTATTGCAATTATTATACTGCCATCTTTAAATTTATATTTGAGGCACTGACTTAATAATTTTTCTAATAAGAATATTTGCTTAGTGGTTTATCTATATATTTTTTTCCTTTTCTGTTTATACAATCTTGGGAAATAATAGTAAATTTACAGGTTCTAATATAAAGTACTTTTGTCTGCTGAAGCATTTTAAATTGAATTGCTTACATATGCTATCATTTATGATATTTTTAGTATTTTGTACAAGTCAGAACATGCTAGATAACTACAATTCAACATTCATTCATTATGAATATATTTTTCAAATATTAACAGGTAACAGCATAGTTGTTGATTATATCAGTTTCATTATGAAGGTTATATTGTTATCTAGCATGTTCTGACTTTTAGGAAATACTAAACCTATCATGAAAGATGGCATATGTTAACAATTCATTTTAAAGTGCTTCAGTGGGAAAAAGTATTTTGCATTAGAACCTGCAACTTCACTAGTATTTTCCAAGATTGTATAGAGAAAAAAAGCAAAACAAACAAACAAAAAAAAACACATTAAGCAAATGCTGTTTCTCAAATCAACACTTATACATTCTATCATTATGCCTTCGACCACTTAATTCTCAGATTATTTTCATGTTTTTCTAGTAGCCTAATATTGTTCTTTATAAAAAAAAATATTTCATTCATAGGCATGAAATGAATTTAATTGTTTTATTTTATAGATGCCTTCTGATTTAAATATTCCTTAGTCT